>NC_143135.1:48053636-48660454 GCF_059928025.1 Delphinapterus leucas | reverse complement strand
CGATGATTTGGCATATGTTATCCTCCCTTTCTTTTCTGGTTTTTTTCCTCTTCTCTTTTGGACAAGTATCTACTTATCTTTATCACCCACTTCATACCAAGAGCTTCACTTGTTAGATGCATTACCTTCAGAATCTTCCCAACTAGATTCAGAATTGGGATGCAGCAGGGGACAAGGATTACTTGAAATTTATATATTATTTCCAGAATCAAGCATCCACATAAGTGGCTATTGAATAATAAAATTAAATTGGCATGTGTTGCTGCTGGTAACACTATGTTAATAACTACAAAGGCAGAGAAACCATCAGAGACAGGATAAAGAAGAGAGCAGACCTCCAATCACTTCCTGGATGTAGATGTTAAACCATCTTGAGGAGAATGGAATTCCATTTGGTGTAAGACCATGAAAGAATTACAAGACAGCAGTGAATATCAAGCCACAAAAGCCCCTTTTTACATTGTCTTCAGTCCTATATTTATCACAGTATTACAATACAAGGGAAGAGGTAGCAAATCTACCTCCCCCTGGTTTCTGTCCTTCATGCGGATCTTTATAAGATGACAGAGGAAACTAGGATAAGAGCGGTCAAAGGAGGAGGAGCAATAAGGACAGTAAAATACATAAGGAAAATCTTAGAAGAACAGTGGTGTCTTTAGGCAGAAGAACTTAGTGGAATTATGGCTGTTATGTTCTGGACAATTAAAGAGAGAGAAGACATTTACAAGGAAGGCTAAATAAAATAATTGATTTAAATGAAACATAGCAATGATCTAACTCCCAAATCAAACTGCAACTTGAATTCTTTAAGGGAAAGTAAGAATAAGCAGCAGAGTCTGTTTTCCACTTATATTAGCTGTTTACAACAACTCGTGTCATGGAGTCCAAGATACAGATATATTTTCCCAAGGTCTCAACTAGCCCCTTATTTCTTTATGACTTAAATGTCTGCCCTCCCATGTGAAAGACATCTGAGTGAGAGATGTGAAGTAATTTAAATACACCAGTGCAATGAAAATACATGTTTTTATTAGGCAGAGGCCAGATGCTCAAAACTCTTCTTTATTTTTCTGTATCCAGATTTTGGGCTCTGAGGACAAAAAGGTCTTTCCTGAAAATCAGGAAAGGGAGCTTAGTGGTAATTGTGGGCCAGGGCATTAGCCACACCAGGCGCCACCTTGTGATAGGCAGCCTGCAACTCCGGGGTGAATTCATTTTTAAGGTTCTCAGCCAGCACAACCACCAGCACGTTGCCCAGGAGCTGTGTGGAAGAGTCGAGAAACAAGGGCATGGTTATAGAGGGACCCAGCTTGGACTCAGCATATTTCAGTCTCATCACAAACTGTGCCCCTATAATATAATATAATTATGACATTCATCCAGAGATGTGTGGTTTTATCATCTGTTTCAAAAATTACTTTTCAGTGAGAACACTTTTGTACATGCTCTAGTGTTCAATTTTAATTCCCCAAGTAGACCATTTCAGCAATCTAATCTATATTTTTCTGGGTAAAGCAGTTATTATTTACTCCACTCCCAGATACACAATATCTTAGTTACCACAGTTTTGGCATTCTTCCAAAAATAATAAAGTAAAATAAAATATAACAAACTAAATTAAATAAATACAATTAAATAAAACAAAAATGCTCCATGAAGAGCAGAACTCATAGAAACAGAGGTCACACACACAGAATAGTTTAAGAATAGTATGGTTTAACTCATTTAAAAAGAAACAAAGTCATATTTCTGTCTATAAAACAATAAATTAAGTATAACCATAACTTTGATAAAGGAATTATATTCTAATTATTACAGAAGAGTTAATGTCTCAGTTAGTAACTTCCTTATCAATATTTCCCCTATTGGGCTCAGATTTTCATTCAGAATTAGCTTTGTTTACCTCATAAGTGGGCTATGGTACTGACATATCAAGAGCAAAGGGGCAGTCTCTCCCAAGTTAAATTTGGAACTGTACATCTTTAGAGGCAGAATCTTGGCTTCAGTCTGGAAACTGTTTACAAATATGTAAGGCATTAAATCCGAAAGCCAAACCTTCAGGGCCCTTCTCTGAGGCTCAAGAGATGGATAATCTAGAATGTTATGCTGAATTCCCTTGACATTAAATTAGTTTATTTTAAAATGATTATGGAACATAACGCACAGTATTAGTTACCTCCCTCTCTCTCTCTCATCGCCTTCCTTCTCCCCTCCCATCCCCTCCCCTCCCCTCCCTTTCCCTCTCTCACTGACTCTCTGGCTCTGGCTCTCTCTCCTTGCCCCCTCTCGCTTTCCATCTCTCTTTCTTCCACACACATACCCCATCTTCATGAACACATACTGAACATAGTCTATAAAGCAACATGGTAGCAGAAAATAGAAATAACCGTTGGGTAACTTATCACATAAAACTGAAATCAAATATTAAGGGATTAATTTTACTCCTAGATTTTTACGGAAGCTCCACTTTAACAAGGAATGAAAGCATATAACAAGCTGCCAGAGTCTCCTTCCATCCCTTGACCTCCTCACTCCCGATGTGGAGACACCAACACCTAGTATATAGTCATTGTTTGAGCTGGATCCAAGTCTTATCCCAGTGACGTTCTCTTGAATTCTCCAGTATTGGAGATTTTCAGGCCCAACTTCTTGTCTAGATTCATTGGCCAGTTTCAGAGGTGAAGGAACAAAAGAGAGTGTAGTAAGTCTTTATATAGTTTTTATTTTTTATGACCATTTAGAGGGAAGAATGGTACTTTCTTTCCTCATTTCCAGATCGTGAAACCCACAGCCTCTCTTACCCTCTTTCTAATCCTTTGAAAATCTCTTTGTCTCCTAAGGTCTGATTCTTATGATGACTTTTCTGTGCTCAGGAGTGTGAAAGGAAACTTCCTAAAATTCTCCTGAGGCTCCTCTGCTTCTGGGATGTAACCAGGTGGTTCTTAAACATACAGTTGGGATATAGAGCGTTCTCAGTGCCTACTGTGTGCAATGACCTGAGAAGAAACAAATAAATACTTAAAAAATCTTCTGCCTTCAGTTAATTCACAATATAGTGGTGAAACAGTAAACTGTAATGCATTGTCTATAACCTGGTGGTAAAACAGAATTATTATAAAAACACCTTTTATAGATGGAAGCAACATGTTCTGTTTAGGTAGTCAGGTAAGTCTAAAATTAATCAACAGGAACATGATATAGATTTAAAGAAATGCATATAAGTTAGAAGGTTCTCTAAATCCTTCTAATGTTACATTTGACAAAATTAATGCTCAAAGATACTTTATTACCTATGATGACACAGCAAATGTCTGATGAGTGGTTTATTTTCCTATATGATTCCTCAGTGGTTTACTTTCTTTGTGCATTAACACAAAGAAATCCTATGCAATGGCCTATTGTTTGGATTGTCGTCTACTCCCAGGAGTTCTAAGACAAGAAATAATTATTCATTCATTGATTACTTCATTTAATAAGTATACAGTTACTGTCTGTGGAGGACCTACTGTAAAAGGCACAGTAGTCACGTAGGATAGTACAAAATACGCAGAAATGCTTATACAGCACGGAGGGTGAGTGTGCTTGATAGGAAGAAAAGTGGGTGAAGGTGGGTGGCGGGTATGGAAAAATTTCCTTTGGCAATACTGGAAAGTTCATTGAGACCAGGGTCAAAAGATATGTGAGCAGGTGGAATGTGAGCACGGAACTTTTACATCAAAAGGGAGGGTAGGGTTAATTTTGAGTTCTTTTGGGGCAAGTGAGAGAGGAAGGTTAGGCCTTAGAACAGGAACATCTGATGTAGTACAGCATTGCTGCCTACAGCATGCAAGCAAGAGAAGTAGGAAAAAAGGAGACATAACAAGACTTTGAGCAATCATTATGTCTCTGATTGAGCACATTATTTTTTGAGTAATTACTGGAAATGGATCAGAGCATTAACCTGAAGTTTCTCTCTTAGCTTTGAGGTCTACCATAGAGCCCCTGTAATGCCGGTATCCTCTCTATATTTCAAGCCTTCTAGACAGTTTTTACGCTCTAAGATAGAAGTTTCATCCATTACTGACTGTGTATGGCCCCCTTCCTTTTCTCATTTCCTTTGACCTCTTTGTATAAGACACAAAGGCACCCTATCTGCAGACCTTCAGGGACCTTCCCATATCCTTAGGGAAAGAAATGAGTAAAAGGAATCAGGAAATTGTGCTGAAAGTTCTTTATTAGGCAGAAGCCATACCCTTGAGGGTAGACATTATTTCCCCAAGTTCAGAAAATAGAATCTAGGGAAATATGGTCTTCCGATGGTCACCAAGAAATAGGCCAGGATCTCAATGGTACTTGTGGGCCAAGGCAGTAGCCACACCAGCCACCACCTTCTGATAGGCAGACTGAAGCTCCGGGGTGAATTCCTTGCCAAAGTGGCGAGCCAGCACAACCACCAGCACGTTGCCTAGGAGCTGTGTGGGAGAGATAAAATGCAAGAGCGTGGTTAGTAGAGGGACCCAGCTTAGAGTATTTAAGCCTCATCCCAAACTGTGTCCCTAGGGTATAAGCAGAAAGGTAGCTGGAGTGTAGGTGTTACTACTGATGTGAACCCACCCATATCAGCCTGAATTTATATTTAGAAATGTTTCTCTCTTTCTGCCTTAATCCAGAACGTGTTTTCATTTTTATTCTTTAGGACCATTTCAAGAAGCAATACAACATTTTATCCTCCTTCCTTCAAAAGGAAGAGATAAGAGGAAAATATTAGATAACATTTTAAGTGTATAAAAAAAGAAAGTCTTTTTTAAAAATTAGACACTCAAAATAGAGTGTGGTTTAAAAAGGAGAAGGCATTGCAAGAGAACAAACAGAGGAGAACAAGAATGAATAAGAGGAGGTGATGGTTGTGAGCAAACAGGGTAAAATAAAGTACAATAAACAAAATGGCCCCGAGGAGTCCATAGTGCCGTATCCAGAATACCTCTCTTCCATTCTAAACTGCGTCCTGCCATTGAGCCCTCTCCCTATGACATGAGCTTGACCACAAAAAGAAGAAGAAGAAGGAGAACACTGATGGTCCCATAGACTCACCCTGAAGTTCTCAGGATCCACATGCAGCTTGTCACAGTGCAGCTCACTCAGCGCAGCAAACGTACCCTTGAGGTCGTCGAGATGCTTCAGGCCCTCACTAAAGGAGGCTAGCACCTTTTGGCCATGTTTCTTCACGTTAGGGTTTTTCATAACAGCATCAGCGGTGGACAGGTCCCCAAAGGACTCAAAGAACCTCTGGGTCCAGGGGTAGACAACCAGCAGCCTAAGGGGTGAAAACAGCAAAAGGACAGAGGGAGTCAGCACATGTCAGAATCTCAGGGACTTTTTCTGTCCCCACGTGCCCAGCTGCCATTCACTCTCCTTAAGCCTGCCTTGTAAGCTGGATACCTACCTGCCCAGGGCCTCACCACCAACTTCCTCCACGTTCACCTTGCCCCATAGGGCAGCGACGGCAGACTTCTCCTCACCAGTCAGATGCACCATGGTGTCTGTTCGTGTAGTTGCTAGTGAACACGGTTGTGTCAGAAGCAAGTGTGAGCAGCCGCTGGCCTCGCTCTTCCTTTTATGCCCAGCTCTGCCTCCTGCCCTCCCTGCTTCTGTGACCAGATTGGCCCAGCCTGGGGTGTGGTTCCACAGGGTGAGGCTTGAATGATGACAGCCATACGTCTCCTTGGCATTCCTGGCACTGACTCCAGACCTTCAGCCCTCTCTCTGGGTGTCTCCAGGTCCCACTCATTCCAGCAATACAAATTGCTCCTAAAATCATCATCCTTGGCAAGTTGACTTGTACAATTTTTAGAATCACAATGTAGTAATCTCTTAGAGACTGCCTCCTCTATTTTCTTAGTACACAAATGAAGAATCTGAGGTCCAGAATGTGGAAGGGATTTGCCCACTGTGATTCAACTGAAGACTCTATGGATGGATCATATCCTGTGCCTTCAGAATATGCAAAATTATTACAAGGGCAGCATGGATAAAACCTCTGCCCTAGTTCTAAGTATGTATCTCTTTTCTTCTCTTGATTGGGATTAAATCCTTCTGGTAAGAAAACAAATATTCATTCATTCATTCATCTACTCATTCATTTTTTTCTTAATTTATGACCAAATAAATAATGGCAGAAAAATAGAAATATGAATCGAGAGGTCCTGTGAGATAGTTCGTCTATTAGGGTTTGGGAATCCATAGATGAAAACAGAGATCTCTCAGTATAGTAAGAAACACAAATAAGTAAAAACTTGATCACAACTCCAAGGTTTTAGTAACCCTGAGGGAAGCAATGTTTTCAAAGCCTAAACAGAGGCATATAACTTGTTTCTTCCTGGACTGACCTGGAAAAGGATCTGGGAGAACAGAGAAGCTTCTCCATGATTTAAAAGGAGGGGTAAAAATGTGGAAAGGCATTCTAACCTTGGCTCAGATTATTTCTTTTCCTCCCCTAGGCCACTAAGAATGCTGTGTTTATAACAATTTCTCTTATTGAAATTCATCACCCATCATTCTATTTTTCTATATATTTTTGTTTGTTTGCTCCTTCTTTTACTAAAATTCATTCCTCTATATGTACAACTTTTCCAATATTCCTTCTCCCTCTTTTTTCTCCATGTAATAAATCCTGTTAACTTCTTAGGCAGGAAAAACTTCTCTATAAGTATAGAGTTCTGCTTCTTACTATTAAAAAATTCAATGAAAAAAGCAAAAGCAGCAAGCATTTCTGAGCTCAGCATAAGATCTCAAGTGCCCCTATTAGTTATTTTCCCTACTTTTCCTCATCTCTACCTTCTGCATCTTGCCCGCTTCCTGAATTCTCATTTCCTTTCAGTAAGGAAAGGGCCATACAATTTTTACTCACCATGTTTCTCCTACCTTAGAATCTCCTGATTCGGGCAGCTTGATGTCTAGAATCACCTTTCTCTCTCCTTTGTCATCATTGGCAACACATGTTTAACAAAAATCTCTCATCCTTTCAGCTCTAAGGCTCTGAAACTCCAACTAAAATAATTTTTAGGTGAACTAGAAGAAAAGGACATCTCTATTTCTCATTGTTCTAAAGAAATACATACAATTCCCACTTTCATTTCTCCATTTTCCAAAATATTTTCTCCATCATTGCTAGATAAAGATTCCTCAACCCTTCGACCTGTCCCAAGCCCCATCAAGCGCTTTGAACAAATTCACTCTGATTATTCTCAGACATGTAAGAAAATCTTGGTTCCTGCTTTGCTATCAGGAGGTTAGGGCAGGATTATATGCCCAAAAAAGATTATCAGGGTAAAAAAGATAGAATTTAAACATTTTCAGTTTATATTCATTCTTTTCTAAAACCTTGAAGCAAAGAGGAACTTACTATTGTGCTATCCTTGGGGAAAAAAATTTTACATGTTGACTTCTGGGGAAAGACGTCTTTCAAATGTTTTAAATGTTAAAAACAAAAACAACCAAAAAAACCAACCCCACATTTGGTTTGACCTTTAGGTTTTGAGTTTCATTTTATTCAATTGAAACCTCTGTTAGCTTTATCATTGTTTTACATTTGTACTCTTTTCAAGACCCTATTTCAGACTCCTGATATCAGAGGTCAGGCATATGTACATGAAAGGACCACTTCTGGGGAAGTTTGGACGTATCTTTTCAGGAAACCTGTGTCATGGAAAACTCATGGAACTTACTAAATAATAGTATAGAATATGTCTATATTTTCCTGTAAAGAGCCAAATTGTCAAGGCTACAATTTTGCCGTCTTGACTGACAGAAATTGCACCTGCTTAAAGACTTCCCCTACCATTTCCTGTTTTCAGAGGTGGTTTCCCTAAATTCTTTTGATTTTAATTTTAATTTAATTAATTTTAATTGAAGTATAGTTGATCTACACTATTATATTAGTTTCAGGTGTACAGCATAGTGATTTATTTAGTACTTTTATAGATTATACTCCATTAAAAGCTATTACAAGATAATGGCTATAACTCCAGTGCTATACAATACATCCTTGTTGCTTATCTATTTTATACATGGTAGTTTGTACCTCTTAATTCCCTACCCCATCCTGACCCTCCCCTCTCATCTCTTCCCACTGCTAACCAATAGTTTGCTCTCTATATCTGTGAATCTCTTTTTCTTTATTTATATTAATTTGTTTTGTTTTTCAGATTCCACATAAAAGTGACAACATACAGTATTTGCCTCTCTCTGTCTCACTTATTTAACCAAGCATAATACCGTCCAGGTCAATCCATGTTGTTCTTATGGCTGGGTAATATTCTGCTGTATACATATACACCTAAAGTCTTCAATTGTGTCTTCTTTCTTTTTTTTTTTTTAACATCTTTATTGGAGTTGTGTCTTCTTTCTTATGCCTTCCTCTGCCATGGATGGCCTATGAGCCACTCTTTTGTATGGACAGCTGTGGCAGCCACCACCATCCAAGTCTCAGGGCAAGAGTAGCTGCTTTGTTTCACTGTTGCTACTTGGTATGATCAAAGAGTGAAACAGGTTTCTCCTTCTATTACCATAACCCTGCAGGGACAAGGCTTCAAGTTGTAATAAGGCATAAAAAGCTCAGACATACCAGGCAAATATAAGGAAGAGTGAATAGTGTGATAAATGGTATATGTTCAGAGCCTCAAGCTCAAATCCAGGTCAGCACTCAAAGATTCTGGAACACTTCTCAGGCCCACTGACGCCTTCATCATTGTGAGCTAATTTGTAGTCTGTGAAGGGATCGACAGCATGTCTGCTCTACTTTGATTCCAGCCACAGTGAGCACTAAACACACACATGCCTGACCCCCCGCACACACACACATGCTACAAGTCCCCGAGAGAGAGGTTTTTTTTTCTTTTTCCTTTACTCTAGTCAGTCAAGTTTAACTAATTCCAAATGTTCTATACCAGATGGGCCTAGTCTGAATATAACTAAGAGGATGATTATTAACTTTCTTCAAGAGAATCATGACTTTCATCCAGAGATGTGTGGTTTTATCATCTGTTTCAAAATTACTTTTCAGTGAGAATACTTTTGTACATGCTCTAGTGTTCAATTTTAATTCCCCAAGTAGACCATTTCAGCAATCTAATCTATATTTTTCTGGGTAAAGCAGTTATTATTTACTCCACTCCCAGATACACAATATCTTAGTTACCACAGTTTTGGCATTCTTCCAAAAATAATAAAGTAAAATAAAATATAACAAACTAAATTAAATAAATACAATTAAATAAAACAAAAATGCTCCATGAAGAGCAGAACTCATAGAAACAGAGGTCACACACACAGAATAGTTTAAGAATAGTATGGTTTAACTCATTTAAAAAGAAACAAAGTCATATTTCTGTCTATAAAACAATAAATTAAGTATAACCATAACTTTGATAAAGGAATTATATTCTAATTATTACAGAAGAGTTAATGTCTCAGTTAGTAACTTCCTTATCAATATTTCCCCTATTGGGCTCAGATTTTCATTCAGAATTAGCTTTGTTTACCTCATAAGTGGGCTATGGTACTGACATATCAAGAGCAAAGGGGCAGTCTCTCCCAAGTTAAATTTGGAACTGTACATCTTTAGAGGCAGAATCTTGGCTTCAGTCTGGAAACTGTTTACAAATATGTAAGGCATTAAATCCGAAAGCCAAACCTTCAGGGCCCTTCTCTGAGGCTCAAGAGATGGATAATCTAGAATGTTATGCTGAATTCCCTTGACATTAAATTAGTTTATTTTAAAATGATTATGGAACATAACGCACAGTATTAGTTACCTCCCTCTCTCTCTCTCATCGCCTTCCTTCTCCCCTCCCATCCCCTCCCCTCCCCTCCCTTTCCCTCTCTCACTGACTCTCTGGCTCTGGCTCTCTCTCCTTGCCCCCTCTCGCTTTCCATCTCTCTTTCTTCCACACACATACCCCATCTTCATGAACACATACTGAACATAGTCTATAAAGCAACATGGTAGCAGAAAATAGAAATAACCGTTGGGTAACTTATCACATAAAACTGAAATCAAATATTAAGGGATTAATTTTACTCCTAGATTTTTACGGAAGCTCCACTTTAACAAGGAATGAAAGCATATAACAAGCTGCCAGAGTCTCCTTCCATCCCTTGACCTCCTCACTCCCGATGTGGAGACACCAACACCTAGTATATAGTCATTGTTTGAGCTGGATCCAAGTCTTATCCCAGTGACGTTCTCTTGAATTCTCCAGTATTGGAGATTTTCAGGCCCAACTTCTTGTCTAGATTCATTGGCCAGTTTCAGAGGTGAAGGAACAAAAGAGAGTGTAGTAAGTCTTTATATAGTTTTTATTTTTTATGACCATTTAGAGGGAAGAATGGTACTTTCTTTCCTCATTTCCAGATCGTGAAACCCACAGCCTCTCTTACCCTCTTTCTAATCCTTTGAAAATCTCTTTGTCTCCTAAGGTCTGATTCTTATGATGACTTTTCTGTGCTCAGGAGTGTGAAAGGAAACTTCCTAAAATTCTCCTGAGGCTCCTCTGCTTCTGGGATGTAACCAGGTGGTTCTTAAACATACAGTTGGGATATAGAGCGTTCTCAGTGCCTACTGTGTGCAATGACCTGAGAAGAAACAAATAAATACTTAAAAAATCTTCTGCCTTCAGTTAATTCACAATATAGTGGTGAAACAGTAAACTGTAATGCATTGTCTATAACCTGGTGGTAAAACAGAATTATTATAAAAACACCTTTTATAGATGGAAGCAACATGTTCTGTTTAGGTAGTCAGGTAAGTCTAAAATTAATCAACAGGAACATGATATAGATTTAAAGAAATGCATATAAGTTAGAAGGTTCTCTAAATCCTTCTAATGTTACATTTGACAAAATTAATGCTCAAAGATACTTTATTACCTATGATGACACAGCAAATGTCTGATGAGTGGTTTATTTTCCTATATGATTCCTCAGTGGTTTACTTTCTTTGTGCATTAACACAAAGAAATCCTATGCAATGGCCTATTGTTTGGATTGTCGTCTACTCCCAGGAGTTCTAAGACAAGAAATAATTATTCATTCATTGATTACTTCATTTAATAAGTATACAGTTACTGTCTGTGGAGGACCTACTGTAAAAGGCACAGTAGTCACGTAGGATAGTACAAAATACGCAGAAATGCTTATACAGCACGGAGGGTGAGTGTGCTTGATAGGAAGAAAAGTGGGTGAAGGTGGGTGGCGGGTATGGAAAAATTTCCTTTGGCAATACTGGAAAGTTCATTGAGACCAGGGTCAAAAGATATGTGAGCAGGTGGAATGTGAGCACGGAACTTTTACATCAAAAGGGAGGGTAGGGTTAATTTTGAGTTCTTTTGGGGCAAGTGAGAGAGGAAGGTTAGGCCTTAGAACAGGAACATCTGATGTAGTACAGCATTGCTGCCTACAGCATGCAAGCAAGAGAAGTAGGAAAAAAGGAGACATAACAAGACTTTGAGCAATCATTATGTCTCTGATTGAGCACATTATTTTTTGAGTAATTACTGGAAATGGGTCAGAGCATTAACCTGAAGTTTCTCTCTTAGCTTTGAGGTCTACCATAGAGCCCCTGTAATGCCGGTATCCTCTCTATATTTCAAGCCTTCTAGACAGTTTTTACGCTCTAAGATAGAAGTTTCATCCATTACTGACTGTGTATGGCCCCCTTCCTTTTCTCATTTCCTTTGACCTCTTTGTATAAGACACAAAGGCACCCTATCTGCAGACCTTCAGGGACCTTCCCATATCCTTAGGGAAAGAAATGAGTAAAAGGAATCAGGAAATTGTGCTGAAAGTTCTTTATTAGGCAGAAGCCATACCCTTGAGGGTAGACATTATTTCCCCAAGTTCAGAAAATAGAATCTAGGGAAATATGGTCTTCCGATGGTCACCAAGAAATAGGCCAGGATCTCAATGGTACTTGTGGGCCAAGGCAGTAGCCACACCAGCCACCACCTTCTGATAGGCAGACTGAAGCTCCGGGGTGAATTCCTTGCCAAAGTGGCGAGCCAGCACAACCACCAGCACGTTGCCTAGGAGCTGTGTGGGAGAGATAAAATGCAAGAGCGTGGTTAGTAGAGGGACCCAGCTTAGCGTATTTAAGCCTCATCCCAAACTGTGTCCCTAGGGTATAAGCAGAAAGGTAGCTGGAGTGTAGGTGTTACTACTGATGTGAACCCACCCATATCAGCCTGAATTTATATTTAGAAATGTTTCTCTCTTTCTGCCTTAATCCAGAACGTGTTTTCATTTTTATTCTTTAGGACCATTTCAAGAAGCAATACAACATTTTATCCTCCTTCCTTCAAAAGGAAGAGATAAGAGGAAAATATTAGATAACATTTTAAGTGTATAAAAAAAAAGAAAGTCTTTTTTGGGCTTCCCTGGTGGCGCAGTGGTTGAGAGCCCGCCTGCCGATGCAGGGGACGTGGGTTCGCGCCCCGGTCCGGGAAGATCCCACATGCCGCGGAGCGGCTGGGCCCGTGAGCCATGGCCGCTGAGCCTGCGCGTCCGGAGCCTGTGCTCCGCAATGGGAGAGGCCACAACAGTGAGAGGCCCGCGTACGGCAAAAAAAAAAAAAAAAAAAAAGAAAGTCTTTTTTAAAAATTAGACACTCAAAATAAAGTGTGGTTTAAAAAGGAGAAGGCATTGCAAGAGAACAAACAGGGGAGAACAAGAATGAATAAGAGGAGGTGATGGTTGTGAGCAAACAGGGTAAAATAAAGTACAATAAACAAAATGGCCCCGAGGAGTCCATAGTGCCGTATCCAGAATACCTCTCTTCCATTCTAAACTGCGTCCTGCCATTGAGCCCTCTCCCTATGACATGAGCTTGACCACAAAAAGAAGAAGAAGGAGAACACTGATGGTCCCATAGACTCACCCTGAAGTTCTCAGGATCCACATGCAGCTTGTCACAGTGCAGCTCACTCAGCGCAGCAAACGTACCCTTGAGGTCGTCGAGATGCTTCAGGCCCTCACTAAAGGAGGCTAGCACCTTTTGGCCATGTTTCTTCACGTTAGGGTTTTTCATAACAGCATCAGCGGTGGACAGGTCCCCAAAGGACTCAAAGAACCTCTGGGTCCAGGGGTAGACAACCAGCAGCCTAAGGGGTGAAAACAGCAAAAGGACAGAGGGAGTCAGCACATGTCAGAATCTCAGGGACTTTTTCTGTCCCCACGTGCCCAGCTGCCATTCACTCTCCTTAAGCCTGCCTTGTAAGCTGGATACCTACCTGCCCAGGGCCTCACCACCAACTTCCTCCACGTTCACCTTGCCCCATAGGGCAGCGACGGCAGACTTCTCCTCACCAGTCAGATGCACCATGGTGTCTGTTCGTGTAGTTGCTAGTGAACACGGTTGTGTCAGAAGCAAGTGTGAGCAGCCGCTAGCCCTGCTCTTCCTTTTAAGCCCCACCCAGCTTCCTGCCCTCCCTGCTTCTGAGAGCAGATTGGCCCAGGGCACAACACAAGTTCATTGGTTTGGGGGAATGTGAGATGCACTCTTGTTCCTCAGTTCCCTTCATCTGTGATTGTCTGGTCCAGTGCGTCGGGACTCAGAAACCCTGCTCTCCCTGTACTTACCTCCCAGCTTCATTTCCTTCATCAGTAGCTTCTACAAATATACTGTCAGTCTCATTTATGCATAAATGTTTTAGTCAACATTGTGGAATGTATCTTACAGTTTAACCCATCCAACTCTTTCAATTCATACATAAGAAAACTGAAACCTAGAAAGCAAAATTTTTATGAAGTTGACTCTATATGGAGCTTCACTTTGTTTCTAGATATGTTTATAAGTGGTTGGAGTGGATAAATATTTTGCCATAGATTTAACTTTCTTTCTCCTTTGTATAATACTTTGGGTCACAAAATTCTTTCCTTTCCCATCCCTTTATTGAAACAAATGTCCATTAAGTGAAAGAAAAGTAATAAATATTGTCTCTCTACCACCTACTGAAATAGGTTTGGGGAGCATGCATTATAATGGGAACAATTTAATGAGAAATAAAGAAAAATATGTGATACCTATTGCATAAGTACTTAAATATATGATGTGACTAAAGAGAGAATGCAAAGGAATTGCAAACAAGATTTATCTTATTCAGCCTGTTAAAGTCCAACAGGGTTTCTGGGAAAACGCCAAGTGCAGAAATTTCCACAGCTGGGTCCTCAAGAAAAATGTGGAGTTGGACCCAGGAATGAAGATTGAAAGCGAATTTCACTCTTTTCTCAATTCAAAATAATACTACAATGGTATACAAATATAGACCCACCAGCATAGCTGGAAAGAAGGAAGGAAGGAAGGAAGGAAAGAAGGAAGGAAGGAAGGGAGGGAGGGAGGGAGGAAGGAAGGAAGGAAGAAAGGAGGGAGGGAGGAAGGAGGGAGGGAGGAAGGAGGGAGGGAGGGAGGCACAAAGGAAGGAGGGAAGAAGGGAGGGGATGGAAGGAGTAAGAGAAGGGAAAATAATGGAATGAAAGGGAAGGAGGAGGGAAAAGAATATAAAGAAGAGGAGAGATGGACAATTCCAAAATTTTGCAAGGCTGTAGATAAAGAAAAGTTTTTATACTTTGCTAACGATAGTGTAAAACAGTATAATTGCTTTTGAGAATATTTGGTGGTGTCTACTGAAGCAGAATATATGCAGCACCTATGACCTGGCAATTATACTTTTAGATATACAGAAATGCTTGCTTGTGTGCATCCAAAGACATGTATAGGAATGCTTGTAACATCAATATGCCTCAGAATCTCAATTCAGTAGCAACTTAATTGTTCCTCATTTAGTGGAATAGATAAATTATACTATGGTAAAAGGATGAAATATTATACAACAATGAAAAGAATCTGTATTACATGCTGTAATACAGATTAATTGCACAACATAATGTTGATTAAAAATTACCAGGGATAATAATTCAAATTATATGATTTATATATAGAAAGATGGACAGTGTGACTGTAATTCAGATGACCAGGGGGGAATGTTATATGATAGGAAGTTGCTATGAACGATCTTTACACTATGTTACAGTTTCTTTTTCTTTAACCTGAAAGTCAAATAAAACTTGAAAAATTCAAGGACTGGAGCGGCATGATTTGATTTGTATTATTTTGGCTTCAGTGGACATGGGGGTAAAATAAATGAGAGACAAATAGGATGATATTGTGTTAGGGAGGGAAGTAAAAACACCTCTATTTTCAGGCTTGAGCAATTGATGATGGGATAGTCATTAAGAAGGGGAACACAAAAAGAAGCGTCAGTTAGCAGGAGTAAATTAGGAAAAGATCAGGAGTTCGGTCTTGGACATACTGTATTTGTTGTACTTTTGAGCAATCCAAAATGGGATATTAAGCAAATAGTTAGATATCTAGTTCTGAAGCTCAGAAATAATGCAATCAGCTCAAGAATATACAATGAAACAGGGCACAGGGCTTCCCTGCTGGCACAGTGGTTCAGAGTCCGCCCACCAGTGCCAATGTTCGTGCCCTGGTCCGGGAAGATCCCACATGCCGCGGAGTGGCTGGGCCCGTGAGCCATGGCCACTGAACCTGCGTGTCCGGAGCCTGTGCTCCACAACAGGAGAGGCCACAACAGTGAGAGGCCCACGTACCGCAAAAAAAAAAAAGCAGGGCACAGAGGAACAGATCATAATGCATCATATAAACCACTACCACTACCTTTTCAAAAATGACAGACAATGCACTTTACAAATATCTCCTTGAAACCTTGGAATGTATTTGTGGGGTAGGGATAATTATCGCATTTACAAACAAGGAAATTAATTCTGAAAAATGTTAACTAAATGTTTCAAGCCAATGGGGCAATAATTTGACATTGTCTGTTAATCCAAAAGCCCTGGCTTTTCACTTCATGCCAGGGACTTCAGTAGAGAAATTTGAAGTGATTTTTACACAGGTGGCTATGCCCATTGCCAGCTCTAAGTAAGAGACATCTAGGTTTTTTCTTCTTCTGTCAATAGATTTCCTCTTTGCATTCACTAGACAGGGAACCTGGCTATCCTCCATGACTTTTCCACTCTCTATTTCGCTATGTTTCAAGTCCTGCAGCATCTTTGCCACAGCGGTCCTTTATTTGATTTTTTTCTTAGTACCACTGCTCCTGTCAAGTTTAGTCTTTTACCTATCACTTCATTATACTCACAGCAAATTCCTACGCCCAGATTCAGGGTAGATTCTGCCTTGTCAAGTCTATGCCCACACATGGATCAATTTCCCTAAAATACCCTATTGATTATGTCACTCTGGTGTGCAAGAAACCTCACTAGTGATTTTGTTTGCAACAATAGCTTCTTTTCCTTCTTTTTCTGGTCTCTCTAGCAGATTCTCTAATTTTATACCACCCCACTGCTTTTAATGGGCCAGTTTCTCCTCTGTCAATTAGACCTGGCATGCTGATTCTTGAATTTGTCATTTTCCCTCATAAATGGCCTTTATCTCTACCAATAGAATTAGAAATGTGTTTTAGGTACAGAGCTACCAGGTGATGACAGATTCAAACCAAAGCTGCCAGTTCATATGCTTTAGGGATGTTGCCTTCATTAGTACCATTGAAGATGCTAGGAAAAAGTTGAGAGCAGAGTCCTTAACTGGGTCTCTAAAAAGTACCATCTTCACTGCATTATAGCTGCTAAAAAGATGTTTCTTATATTAAATAGAACTGAGCTGTAGTCCAAAAAGAACTCTATCCTGAGTTTATACAAATAACAGCCTATACAGGTCCCCTACTTTGTGTCCTAACACACTATCAATAATCATCTTGCATCTCTCAAGAGTAATTCCATTTCCTTCCTTTTTCTAAAGACCTTGTCCAACTCAAGAGTCTAGTTTCCCTTCCTAGGAGTAATTACCCTTTGAAGCCACTCTTATCCCGTAGAATCTTATAAGGGTCCCTTCTCTATCATCCCCAAACTCTCAATCTCCAATATTCTCATTACAATAGGAGTGCTTTCTTTTAGCTGAATCAACTTATAAAAGATAAAGACAGAGAGAAAATACAAGGATATTCCTTACAGAGCATGACTTTTATTTTATTTGTATTATATAGGAGTTAAGTCTGGAGGCAGGGCTCTCTCCCTCCACCTTCAGGAGATGGACTGTTGGGACCCAGGGCCCTCAGGTAGGCACCAACATAGATGGCCAGGCAACTACTGGTACTTGTTGGCCACAGCATTAGCCACAGCTTCTGTCAGCTTCTGCCAGGAAGCCTGTGTCTTTTGGGTAAATTCCTCACTGAAGTGGGTTGCAAGACAATCAATATCATGTTGCTTAGAAGCTGGGGATAAAAAGAAGATAGTGCATAGTGAACAGAAAGTCTCAAGCTGCCCTTACAGCAAATAGATATAACATCCCTTTCCTTCTTGATAAGAGGTTGAGCAACTTTCATTGTCATGCTCCCACAAAAGTGCATCATTTTATGCTTGACATTGGCTTCAGTGACTCCCAGTCCTGAACCCCCAATGTGTTCTATCCTTCTCTCATTTTCCCTGCCAACTTCCGACCCCAGAGCATTGCTGTGGATTGCTTCTCTCCTTTTTTAAAAGTAGGATTATAGTGCTGGGGCTTGATACGCGTAGTCTAAGTCTTCAGATATTGCATACATTCAAATTGTTTGGACACCCATTTGACAAAGAATCCAGTGCTTTGTATACAAGAGCATTTCATCATTGCTGGAGTTGAGAGGAGGAGGGGCAAACCATGAAAAAGTCGCTCTTACTTTGCCCTGCTTACTCCTGGTTCAAAGCTCAAGAACCATGCAGAAATGTGTTCATCAATTTTTATAGAAAATTTCAGTTATCAAAGGCAAGGTGTTCTTCTCCCTGGCTCGATTTGTATTCTCCAGGCCAAACTATTTAGCTCACTTTTGTCCAGTGCTCTTCACGACATTTATTTTTAAGAAATATCAGATGGCCAGTGGCCTCCACTGGTCATAGCATAATTAATTACTCTACTTGGTCTTACCTTTGACCTTAGGAACAGCCTAACTACCAAAATCAAGCTTTTTCCTGAAATATTACCTCCAAAAAATACCTCTATACGATAAGACTTAAGTACCTGTGTTCCCTACTGTAACCACAGAACAGATACCTGGATAAAAGAACAAAGCACAAGCATGCCCAGAATTCACCCTGAAGTTCTCAGAATCCACATGCAGCTTGTCAAAGTGCAGCTCACTTAGATGTGCAAAGGTGCCCTTGAGGTCGTCCATGTGTTTAATGGTATTTCCAAAGGAGGTCAGCACCTTCCTGCCACGGGCCTTGACCTTAGGGTTGCCCATTATCGCAGACTCAGAGCATAAGTTAGCAAAATTGTAAAAGAACCTCTGGGTCCATGGGTAGACAACCAGGAACCTATGGGATGGTCATAGTCACAGAGCAGATGGGAAGTCAGAGTATGTAAGAAACCTGACCAATCCGTCTTTCTGGAAAAATCTCTGCCTTTCTGCCCCCTGTCCTACCTGTGTCCAGTGCTTACCTTCCCAAGCTCTCACCTCCAGCCACCTCTACATTCATCTTGGCCCACAGGCTAGCAACAACATCCTTCTCCTCAGCAGTAAAATGCACCATGGTGTCTGGGAGCTTACTGGTGATCACTAATGGGCCAGAAGCAAGTCTGTGCTGCTGCTTCTCTGCATGGCCTTTTATTCCTCATCTCTTGTCCTCAGGCCCTTACTTCTCCCAATAAAATGAGACTATTTTTCAAAGGTGGGTTGTCACCACCAGGGATGGGACTTGGGCAAGGGAGGGTCGGCTGGATGGACATTTGTGTCTCTGATAGTGTTGGGTGGCTCTATCAGGGGGATTCTGCTGTCCTCTCTCCTACCATCTACCGTGCAATTCATATCTCAAGCTCCCTGCCACCATCCCTGAATTGACCATAAGGCATAAACAGAATTAGGAAGAGTAACAATTAGAACTCTGTTGAGCATTGTATCAGGTGTTTACAAGACATTGTTCTGCTCTTCAGCCAGGGTATGGAAGAAGTCACAGCTCTTCTTGGTTACCAATGCTTCTAAAGCTTATATGGGGCTCATAATTTTATAGTTCTTGTAACCAAGAAAAAAGACCTCAATCCAGAATCTGTTTAGAAATAAGATAGGTAAAAACTGGGTAATTTAGAGAAAAATTGAGCACCACCCCATTGTTGTTGAGTTCTACCAATAATATATGCACTTGCCTGAATAATTTTTTTCACTCTGATTATATGGACAAGTGTCTCTGGCCAATACATGTATCTATGCATTTATATCAGAGAATACACAACTGGCCGTTGGGGAAATAGGTGTTCCTGTGTTCAGTGAAGAGAGTATTAGAATCCTCTTTGGCAATGGCTATAGAATAATGGAGTTGTCTCTTGTGTGCTGAATCCACACTCTCTGGCTGTGTGTAATGTTTCTTCATATCTAATCAGGCAGAGGCAATCTTCACTGACAGTACTCCACACACCACTGCCACTGTGATCTAAGGTACTTTGGTCTCACGCATCCAAATAAGCATTTACAGGACCAGAAAAGGCACACTTGTAGTGGGAGAGGGAATGGTTCATTTTGTTTCTTTATTTCAGAATTTGTTTTCCTACATTTTGACCTCCAGAAAGCTGGTTTGTTTGTTACTCCCTGAGATCAATCTTATAAATATATATACATATAATAATAATAAAAAAATAATCTCCATGTGTATTTACAGAGGTACTCTAAAATTTAAAAACTTCAACTCGATATATTCAGTATATTATAGATGAATTTCTACTACTAGAAAATAAATCCTTTCTGTCTATTTGATATAGCAAGAGGCTTTTATCTATTCAGACTTAAGACTTAAATGTAAAATGTGGATAAGAATTGCTAAGTTTCTGGAAGCTGGTTTACCATGACAGACATGATTATCTGTGAGCTCTCCATCCCAAGCTATGTTAATGTGAGCACTTTGGTACAGAGATATGAAGAAAAGAGTTTGAATTAATGCTGAAAGAATTTGCTTCAACATAAGAGGTCAATGAAATAAAATAAAGAAGAGGGACCTATGACTACAGCTAGGAATTCCAGTCACACTCAGGTGTGGGTTTGGCCTGCTGGGGTGGATCCAGGTACTTGATGTTTGGTGGTCCTGACCCCCATCTTCAGCAGAGTATGTGCACCCTGGAAGCCCCCAGACTCAGGGGCATCTGCAACTCTGAGTGTCATGGAATAACCACCCATCTTTCCAGGAAACCAGGCAACAGTTCTGGAAGTTACCTCTAACTCCTGTTTTTCTCTCACCCTTTTTAGATAATCACTCTTTCTGAGCAGTTTACAATGATCTCTCTTCATAAATGCTGTAGCCAACCTGCACACATTTCTCTCCTGATAACAGCAATCAATTTAACATTCCTAGGCAGCTTTCATCACTTTAACCAGACAGTTCTTTAGTAAATCCCACAACAAGTACTTTGGAGTTGACTTTAAAAACAGTTATCCCTTGCTCTGATGTCCAACCCCTCGCATCCCTAGTCTATCCTCACAAGGTCTGTGACAAACCAGACACCAAAAACAACGGGAACTACGAACCTGCAGCCTGCAAAAAGGAGACCCCAAACACAGTAAAATAAGCAAAATGAGAAGACAGAAAAACACACAGCAGATGAAGGAGCAAGATAAAAATCCACCAGACCTAACAAATGAAGAGGAAATGGGCAGTCTACCTGAAAAAGAATTCAGAATAATGATAGTAAAGATGATCCAAACTCTTGGAAATAGAATAGACAAAATGCAAGACACATTTAACAAGGACCTAGAAGAACTAAAGATGAAACAAGCAACGATGAACAACACAATAAATGAAATTAAAAATACTCTAGATGGGATCAATAGCACAATAACTGAGGCAGAAGAACGGATAAGTGACCTGGAAGATAAAGTAGTGGAAATAACTATTGCAGAGCAGAATAAAGAAAAAAGAATGAAAAGAACTTAGGACAGTCTCAGAGACCTCTGGAACAACATTAAATGCACCAACATTCGAATTATAGGGGTTCCAGAAGAAGAGAAAAAGAAAAGGACTGAGAAAATATTTGAAGAGATTATAGTTGAAAACTTCCCTAATATGGGAAAGGAAATAGTTAATCAAGTCCAGGAAGCACAGAGAGTCCCATACAGGATAAAACCAAGGAGAAATACGCCAAAACACATATTAATCAAACTGTCAAAAATTAAATACAAAGAAAACATATTAAAAGCAGCAAGGGAAAAACAACAAATAACACACAAGGGAATCCCCATAAGGTTAACAGCTGATCTTTCAGCAGAAACTCTGAAAGCCAGAAGGGACTGGCAAGACATATTTAAAGTGATGAAGGAGAAAAACCTGCAACCAAGATTACTCTACCCAGCAAGGATCTCATTCAGATTTGATGGAGAAATTAAAACCTTTACAGACAAGCAAAAGATGAGAGAGTTCAGCACCACAAAACCAGCTTTACAACAAATGCTAAAGGAACTTCCCTAGGAAAGAAACATAAGAGAAGGAAAAGACCTACAATAACGAACCCAAAACAATTAAGAAAATGGGAATAGGAACATACATATCGATAATTACCTTAAATGTAAATGGATTAAATGCTCCCACCAAAAGACACAGATTGGCTGAATGGATACAAAAACAAGACCCAGATTGGCTGAATGGATACAAAAACAAGACCCATATATATGCGGTCTACAAGAGACCCACTTCAGACCTAGAGACACATACAGACTGAAAGTAAGGGGATGGAAAAAGATATTCCATGCAAATGGAAACCAAAAGAAAGCTGGAGTCGCAATTCTCATATCAGACAAAATAGACTTTAAAATAAAGACTATTAGAAGAGACAAAGAAGTACACTACATATGATCAAGGGGTTGATCCAAGAAGAAGATATAACAATTGTTAATATTTATGCACCCAACATAGGAGCACCTCAATACATAAGGCAAATACTAACAGCCATAAAAGGGGAAATCTACAGTAACACATTCATAGTAGGGGACTTTAACACCCCACTTTCACCAATGGACAGATCATCCAAAATGAAAATAAATAAGGAAACACAAGCTTTAAATAATACATTAAACAAGATGGACTTAATTGATATTTATAGGACATTCCATCCAAAAACAACAGAATACACATTTTTCTCAAGTGCTCATGGAACATTCTCCAGGATAGATCATATCTTGGGTCACAAATCAAGCCTTGGTTAATTTAAGAAAATTGAAATTGTGTCAAGTATCTTTTCCGACCACAATGTTATGAGACTAGGTATCAACTATAGGAAAAGATCTGTAAAAAATACAAACACATGGAGGCTAAACAATACACTACTTAATAACCAAGTGATCACTGAAGAAATCAAAGGGAAATCAAAAAATACTTAGAAACAAATGACAATGGAGACACGACGACCCAAAACCTATGGGATGCAGCAAAAGCAGTTCTAAGAGAGAAGTTTATAGCAATACAATCCTACCTTAAGAAACAGGAAACATCTCGAATAAACAACCTAACCTTGCACCTAAAGCAATTAGAGAAAGAAGAACAAAAAACCCCAAAGTTAGCAGAAGGAAAGAAATCATAAAGATCAGATCAGAAATAAATGAAAAAGAAATGAAGGAAACGATAGAAAAGATCAATAAAACTAAAAGCTGGTTCTTTGAGAAGATAAACAAAATTGATAAACCATTAGCCAGACTCATCGAGGAAAAAAGGGAGAAGACTCAAATCAATAGAATTAGAAATGAAAAGGGAGAAGTAACAACTGACACTGCAGAAATACAAAAGATCATGAGAGATTACTACAAGCAACTCTATGCCAATAAAATGGACAACCTGGAAGAAACGGACAAATTCTTAGAAAGGCACAACCTGCCAAGACCGAATCAGGAAGAAATAGAAAATATGAACAGACCAATCACAAGCACTGAAATTGAAACTGTGATTAAAAATCTTCCAACAAACTAAAGCCCAGGACCAGATGGCTTCACAGGAGAATTCTATCAAACATTTAGAGAAGAGCTAACACCTATCCTTCTCAAAATCTTCCAAAATATAGCAGAGGGAGGAACACTCCCAAACTCATTCTACGAGGCCACCATCACCTTGATACCAAAACCAGGCAAGGATGTCACAAAGAAAGAAAACTACAGGCCAATATCACTGATGAATATAAATGCAAAAATCCTCAACAAAATACTAGCAAACAGAATCCAACAGCACATTTAAAGGATCATCCACCATGATCAAGTAGGGTTTATTCCAGGAATGCAAGGATGCTTCAATATATGCAAGTCAATCAACGTGATACACCATATTAACAAATTGAAGGAGAAAAACCATATGGTCATCTCAATAGATGCAGAGAAAGCTTTCGACAAAATTCAACACCCATTTATGATAAAAACCCTCCAGAAAGTAGGCATAGAGGGAACTTTCTTCAACCTAATAAAGGCCATATATGACAAACCCACAGCCAACATCGTCCTCAAATGTGAAAAACTGAAAGCATTTTCCACTAAGATCAGGAACAAGACAAGGTTGCCCACTCTCACCTCTCTTATTCAACATAGTTTTGGAAGTTTAGCCACAGCAATCAGAGAAGAAAAGGAAATAAAAGGAATCCAAATCAGAAAAGCAGAAGTAAAGCTGTCACTGTTTGCAGATGACATGATACTCTACATAGAGAATCCTAAAGATGCTGCCAGAAAACTACTAGAGCTAATCAATGAATTTGGTAAAGTAGCAGGATACAAAATTAATGCACAGAAATCTCTGGCATTCCTATATACTAATGATGAAAAATCTGAAAGTGAAATCAAGAAAACACTCCCATTTACCATTGCAACAAAAAGAATAAAATATCTAGGAATAAACCTACCTATGGAGACAAAAGACCTGTATGCAGAAAATTGTAGGACACTGATGAAAGAAGTTAAAGACAATACAAATAGATGGAGAGATATACCATGTTCTTGGATTGGAAGAATCAACATTGTGAAAATGACTCTACTACCCAAAGCAATCTACAGATTCAATGCAATCCCTGTGAAACTACCAATGGCATTTTTCACAGAACCTAGAACAAAAAATTTCACAATTTGTATGGAAACACAAAAGACCCCGAATAGCAAAAGCAATCTTGAGAACAAAAAACGGAGCTGGGGGAATCAGGCTCCCTGACATCAGACTATACTACAAAGCTACAGTAATCAAGACAGTATGGTACTGGCACAAAAACAAAAATATAGATCAATGGAACAGGATAGAAAGCCCAGAGATAAACACACGCACATATGTTCAGCTTATCTTTGATAAAGGAGGCAGGAAAGTACAGTGGAGAAAGGACAGCCTCTTCAATAAGTGGTGCTGGGGAAACTGGACAGCTACATATAAAAGTATGAGATTAGATCACTCCCTAACACCATACACAAAAATAAGCTCAAAATGGATTAAAGACCTAAATGTAAGGCCAGAAACTATCAAACTCTTAGAGGAAAACATAGGCAGAACACTCTATGACATAAATCACAGCAAGATCCTTTTTGACCCACCTCCTAGAGAAATGGAAATGAAAACAAAAATAAATAAATGGGACCTAATGAAACTTCAAAGCTTTTTGCACAGCAAAGGAAACCATAAACAAGACAAAAAGACAACCCTCAGAATGGGAGAAAATATTTGCATATGAAGCAACTGACAAAGGATTAAACTCCAAAATTTATAAGCAGCTCATGCAGCTCAATAACAAATAAACAAACAAGCCAATCCAAAAATGGGCAGAAGACCTAAATAGACATTTCTCCAAAGAAGATATACAGACTGCCAACAAACACATGAAGGAATGTTCAACATCATTAATCATTAGAGAAATAGAAATCAAAACTGCAATGAGATATCATCTCACACAAGTCAGAATGGCCATCATCAAAAAATCTAGAAACAATAAATGCTGGAGAGGGTGTGGAGAAAAGGGAACCCTCTTGCAGTGCTGGTGGGAATGTGAATTGGTACAGCCACTATGGAGAACAGTATGGAGGTTCCTTAAAGAACTACAAATAGAACTACCATATGAGCCAGCAATCCCACTACTGGGCATATACCCTGAGAAAACCATAATTCAAAAAGAGTCATATACCAAAATGTTCATTGCAGCTCTATTTACAATAGCCCGGAGATGGAAACAACCTAAGTGTCCATCACTGGATGAATGAATAAAGAAGATGTGGCACGTATATACAATGGAATATTACTCAGCCATAAAAAGAAACAAAATTCAGCTATTTGTAATGAGGTAGATAGACCTTGAGTCTGTCATACAGAGTGAAGTAAGTCAGAAAGAGAAAGACAAATACCGTACCCTAACACATATATATGGAATTTAAGGGAAAAAATGTCATGAAGAACCTAGGGGTAAGACAGGAATAAAGACACAGACCTACTAGAGAATGGACTTGAGGATATGGGGAGGGCGAAGGGTAAGCTGTGACAAAGCGAGAGAGAGGCATGGACATATGTACACTACCAAATGTAAAATAGCTAGTGGGAAGCAGCCGCATAGCACAGGGAGATCAGCTCGGTGCTTTGTGACCACCTAGAGGGGTGGGATAGGGAGGGTGGGAGGGAGGGAGATGCAAGAGGGAAGAGATATGGGAACATATGTATATGTATAACTGATTCACTTTGTTATAAAGCAGAAACTAACACACCATTGTAAAGCAATCATACTCCAATAAAGATGTAAAAAAATATAAAATTAAAAAAAAGAGTAAATGATGGAGAAGATACAATATTAATTTTTGATCACTGAACAGAATGTACTTTATTAAAGAGAAGCCGGGCTCTCAAGGCCAAACTCCAATCCCCATGTGTAGAAGGAAGGCATTGGGGACTAAAAATGGTGAACTGAAAGGAGAATTCAGTGGTACTTGTGGGCCAGAGCAGTGGCAACACCAGCCACCAGCTTCTGCCAAGCAGCCTGCAACTCAGGGGTGAATTCTCTGCCAAAGTGCGAAGCCAGAATAATCACCATCACGTTGCCCAGGAGCTGTTAGGTGAGAGACAAAATGACAGTTAGATATGTTGAGTAGAATTTTCCTAAAAGAGCTGCCGAAAATAATGGCTTAATACCTACACCCACTCCGAACTCCACATCGTAAACTGCTCCATGGTTTGTATCTGTGCAATAAACTCTGATAAGCTAGTTCTTAAATTTTATTTAAATTCTGTGAGCCCTCCATTCCACATTCTGTCTACCTATATCCCCTCACTCTCTCCCATTTCACCATTTTTATTTGCCTCTCTCCCTCCCTCTCACGTTTACCAGTTGTCTAATCTTTGACATCACAGGATTTCAGGGCTGCACAGGCTCTTAGAGTGAGTTTAGCAAAGTCTCCAACCAATGCAGGAATAAGCTTCCACTTGGTCCCAATACTGATGGGTAATTTAATATATTTAGAGAATTTATTGATATTTCTTTGAGACAATCTACCTAAAAATTATTCTCCCAAATACCTTCCTAAACTTCAATCATCAGGAGCCACATAAAATAAGACATTTCTCTTTCCTTGAGACAGGTTTTCATCTACCAAAACCCAGATTCCATTCCTCCTTGAACAAGTCTGTTATTCTCTGATATTCTCTAGGGTAAACAAATCCAGTTCTAACAAAAGTCCCCAAAAACTTTTAAGCAAACTCAGGCTTAAAAGGGCTAGTAGCCCTTTAGTGTCACTAGTCCTGAATCAAGGTGCTCTTGGTATGTCCACTGGAATACTGCCCTCTTAACACCAACTTTGATCTATGATTTCTGAGATCTTTGCTAGTCTTTGCAACCAAAGACTCAACTTCCATTATTATTCCAAAGTAAAAAGCATAAAAAGAACACATGACCATTTCCTGAACTCACCCTGAAGTTCTCAGGATCCACGTGCAGCTTGTCACAGTGCAGCTCACTCAGCTTAGCAAAGGCGCCCTTGAGGTTGTCCATGTTCTTAACAGCATCTCCAAAGGATGTCAACACCTTCTTGCCATGGGCCTTGACCTTGGGGTTTCCCATTATGGCAGAGGGAGAGGACAGGTTGCCAAAGCTGTCAAAGAACCTCTGGGTCCAGGGGTAGACAACCAGGAGCCTATGAGATGAGACCATAACAGATGGAAAATCAGTGACTCAAAAAGTTTGAAGAATTTCCTGGTCAATTTACCAGGCTCATATTCACCATCCTCCCCCATGAAGTCCAGTTGCTACCTGCCCAGAGCCTCGCCTCCAGCCTCTTCCACATTCACTTTGCCCCACAGGCCAGTGATAGCAGCCTTCTCCTCAGCAGTAAAATGCACCATGATGTCAGGTCTTGAAGCTTACTGGTGATCACAGAAGTGTCAGAAGCAAGTCTGTGCTGCTGCTGGAAGGTGTGACCTTTTATTCTTTACTGCTGAACTTCTGGCCCTTTGTTCCCCCTAATCCTTTAAAGTCATTGGTCAAGGCTGAGCTGTGTCCCTCAGGGGTGGAGTCAGGTCAGGAAATGGTCAGCAAGGAAGATGTATATTGAGTCTGTGATAATGTGTTGGTTCCTGAAACATCCTTCTTTTGTTGGCTCCTCCTCCATCCTCAACACAATTTTTCATCCATTCTCTCTTTTCACCCTCTTCTCTCCCCATGTCATCCTCCATGATGACATCCATCTCTCCCACTCTCCTTATCCCAGAAAGACCCATAGAATGCAGCTAAGCCCAAGATAGAGTTCCAGTCAAACCAGGTTTAATATTTGGGTTAAGGATGGTGAGATGGTGACAGGGACAAAAACACAGTCAAGAAAAAAAAATACAATTGTTGACACAGAACCTCAGCCAGTTCTAGCTCTCTTGAGGAGTGGATTATAGCCAAGCTCTGGATTTTAGTTTTCTAAGGGAGAAAAAACACATACATGGTTACTTCAGGAAGCTGAGCGGAGATGCAAGGGATCTACAATAGAACTAAGACCTCAATCCCAAAGTGACATAACCAAAGATTATTTCATAGACAGAACAGGTAGAATAAGCTTACATCCTGTGCTTCCAGGGAACTCTCTCTCTGTCCATTTCTCTATGAGAGCAAGGGAAACTGTCTACTCTGGAGACATTGCCCTGAGTGCTCTTCTTGATATTCTGTACTCATTTATACCAGCGTGGCTGCTAAGGAGTCTGAAATGATTTAAAAACAGGACCTGTGATCAAACTGAGGAGTAGATGAATTGATATGATAGGCTAGCAGTTGGAGTATGTTTAAAGTTTGTTGAAGCCATCAGTTCAGGAGACTTCAAGTTTCTCTAGTGTCCTTATTTTTTGTTTTCTTTTGTATTTTGATGTCCCTGTTGGCTCTGGGTTTCCCTAAGAACACATCATCATGAAATGGATTATATACCTTGCAACTTTTCCAGCTGCAATCCTCTGTTATTATACTGGAGTCCTGTTGATATAGTGGTAAGGAATGGTGGAGGAGAAGCCATCTATAATTGTATAATTAAAAATCAGCCTTCAGTGGACCAGTTTTCCTGGGCTGTGACCTTCACAAGTGTTTCTTAGCTTATTCCCCCCTTAAGAAAGATAGGAAAGAATCCCTGGGCTAGACTATGTAACCTAGGATGACAGAATTCTAGGTTGAGAGAGAAGACATTTGATCACTGAAGTAGAGGACCAATGAAAGGACAAGAAGCATCTGGCTGCTCAGTGAAGAATAGCCCTTGTATGAATAAGAGTTTTATTTATTTATTTTTAAGTATAGTTGATTTACAATGTTGTGTTAGTTTCAGGTGTACAGCAAAGTGATTCAGTTTTATATATATATATTTTTTTCAGATTCTTTTCCCTTATAGGCTATTACAAAATATTGAGTATTGTTCCCTGTGCTATATGGTAGGTCCTTGTTGTTTATCTATTCGATATATAGTAGTGTGTTTATGTTAATCCCAAACTCTGGTAACCATAAGTTTGTTTTCCATGTCTGTGGGTCTATTTCTGTGTTGTATATAAGTTCATTTGTATCATATTTTTTTAGGTTCCACATATAAGTGATGTCATATGATATTTGTCTTTCTCTGTCTGGCTTACTTCACTTAATATGACAATCTTTAAGTGCATCCACATTGCTGCAGATGGCATTATTTCATTCTATTTTATGGTTGAGTAATATTCCATTGTATATAAGTACCACATCTCTTTATCCATTCATCTGTCAATGGACATGAAGGTTGCTTCCATGTCTTGGCTATTGTACATAGTGCTGCTACAAACATAGGGGTGCATGTGTCTTTTTAAATTACGGATGATTTTTTAATCAGTAGAGATAGGGTTCTAGGTTTCCAAGGCAAATTTGTATAGATCCACAGTGTGAGTACAATGACCCTTCCCTTAGACCTTGGGTATGAGGATCAGACATTGTCAAAGCCCAGGGAATAAGAACCAGGCTGCACAAGACCAAGAGTTTGGGAAACAAACCTCATCTGAAGCAGACAGTATGAGTGTGTTCCATTCTCCTTCCGGTTCAGAGTGTGGACACCAGGCTTCTCTTAAATTCAGAGTGTGGGGTTGATCTCCCTTCTCCTCCCTTATACCCATTTCAGGGCTCATATATCCTTCTCTAGTAACAGCGTTTGGGAAAAGAACTGGCTTGCCTCCAAGGATCTGGCCCATCCCTTACCTTCTTATTACTAAAGGTTGTGGAAAAAGGCTTCAAGAAATGTTACAGGGTTGAAAGGCAGCATGTCTGTAACTCAGTTCAAGGCTTATGAATTCTGATTCTGAAGTCACTTAAGCTGAATATACTTTCATTTTTGCTTAGGTGCTTGTTGATTCAAGCTCAATTATCTCAGCTGCTCATTTTGAAGTATTTATTTATTTCTCCTGTGAAATACCATGATTATTGTCTCTTTTTCCTAGATGAAAAACCCAAAGTTTAGAGAGATAAATGACGTGATTATCCATGATACAACAGAAAGATTAAATGGTCAGAAAAAAGAAAAAAACTAAGATTATTCATTTATTGCCTAGAAACTAAAATTAATAAAATAAAAATGTTATCTCTTAAGGTATTTAAATGAAAAGTTTTAAAAGAAACTTCAAAATTTGTTAAAGATTAACTCCTGCCTCTTAGGATATCCTGTGACATTTGTACTTTGGTAAACTCTACGCAGGACTTTAAGAAAGATGTAAGATGCCTCTTTTTAGCAAGGAAAAATAAAATATTTCCTTAAATCTTGCTATCTCATTTATGACATATATGCTAATCCTGTGAGCCAAATACTGTATTATCTTTAGGTGCTATTAGTATGGAGGATTATATAAGTTACATTGTTAATAGATAAAATAGGTCTTTGATCTCACTACATTTTTTCATAATATTAGCTGAGAAAAAATCCTTCAAAAGTTATTCTTTACCACGAATGAGTTTTTTTTAATTTTAAAATGGAAAATTATGGACTGGGTTTATAAACCACTGAAGGTACAAAAAAAGCTGCTTAGAATTCTTGATTAGTGAAGCTATAAGTTAGTCTGCTTTCATTATGCATCTCAATTTATCTTCTTATAGCAGAAATAGATGGGATAAAAGTCCTATTAAGTGTTGCATTAGTCTAGAATAAATTGCGTGCCACGAGTAGCAGGAAATTCTAATGGCTTCCATGCAGGGAGCCAATGAATATCTTCTGTTATGATTGCAAAGAATGAGAGAATAGACCACGACCACTGGTCAAGCAACACTACTGCTTTGTAATCGCTGGGCCTCTGCATCATATCTCACAAAGGTTGCAGGTGACTGTGAACCCAAGCTGGGTCTCATTCTCAGAGGCATTTCTTTTGTTGGAGGCTTATAACACAGACATTGATGGTTTGACTGACCTCTGGGACCACTGTGACTAAGGCATAGCCAGAGATGCATGTGAGTGTTAATTAAGCAAGAAGAATCTTCACTGGGAAGAGGGAGTGGAAAGGCAGAACCAGCCAGTTATTGTACACTTGTCTACACGATGAACCTTGAAGGTTAAAGCTGGAATCTGGCAACTTAGAAAAGTCAGAAACTTCCCATATTCCCATTTTATAACTTCACTTTCTTGGCTCCCTTGATGCTTTTTGACCTTAAGCAAAGTTGTCTTCATTTATTTTTATGATTAAATTTTTGAGAAATTCCTGGTTTTTTATGTTGTTTAAATAGTATTGCCTAGTATATTCTATGAACTAAGACAGCTCTGAATAGTTAGAAGGAATGACACTATCATTAGAGCCAGTGCTTGCTAATCTTCCTTCCCTCTACCACACTACTATAGCTCATTGGTCCATATCTCATGGATCTTACTCAAGACTTTAGTCAAGTAGTAATTTACAAACTTTGTTCATACATAGTAGCTCTGAAGCACACATAAACTCAATATTTAAATTTCTACCTACGACTGATTCAAATGAGATTATTCTAGGTTTAAGGCTTAGAATCCTGTGTCCCAAGATTGGGAAGTCCTTGACTTGATGACTTTGAATTTCGAAAAGTTAATGACTATTTTTTTTTTTTTTTTTGCCTAGTCACGTTATCTTCAGTACTTTGCATACTCAATACTGAAGCTATAGCATAGCATGTTTCTTGAATAAAAAATCTGCATCTATCAAACAGCATAAATTTGAGGTTTGGTAACTATGCAGGCCTTAAATGGAAGCAGTATGGTTAGATCCCACCCATTAACAAGATCATCTACCATGAGGAATTATGAGAAACTAGGATCCTTTGATCTAGCAAGGGCAGTTAATGATCACTCCTCTCCCACACCCCTCTCAGCCTTTGCTAATTCTAGCCCCAGGAGGGCTCCTTCTGAAACCAAAATTTCACAACCCCTATCTTACTGAGTCTGAGGCATCTCTGAGGGAAAGGAAAACCTCTTAGATTACTAGACCAACAAGCTACTGTAGCCCTTCTCTCTACTCCAGCCCCATTTAGGCATTAATGTCACCAGTTATTTCCTGCACCTGTTTTGTTTTTTGTTTGTTTGTTTTTCTTTCCCTTCCCTTTCCCCTTCCCCTTCTTCTTCCTCCTCCTCCTCCTCCTCCTCCTCCTCCTCCTCCTCCTCCTTCTTCTTCTTCTTCTTCCTCTTCTTCTTCTTCTTCTTCTTCTTCTGTGTATTCATTTGTTTTCTGGGGGTTGGGGGGCATTTATTTTATTTTGGTTTGTTTTTAATTAACAGAGGTAGACAGATCCAGTGTTTTTCTCCTTCTGGGGACTTGGGCTGCTGATAGCTGGGTGGGGTCAGAAACTGTGAGCTTAGATAGGAGCTCAGGACTACACAGAGCTGTGGCAAAGAAGAGGACTAGCTAAAAAAGTGAAAGACAAAGTGCTTTTCTTACTGGCTTCAAAGACTCTGTTCTTGGCTTTTATACAAGTAGAAAAGTGAAAGAGATTTTGGGTTAGTGTTTGGGGGTCTTGCATGGTTAACTGTTTAGAAATGCCTGATAAATATGCTCTGTGTAAAATATATTTGTGTGCGTGTGTGTGTGTGTACAAATATGTGAGTATTATCAAAATATGAAGGCAACAGTGACTAGATAATATGCAAGACCTCAAAGGACAGGGGAACAAATCTCACGCTAATTTCAATTGCTATTAAAAATAAATTTAGTGATAAAAAAGAGAGACTCAAAGTCACCTGAAAGAAACAGAATGACTCCCAGGCCAGAAGCTCTGAACTATCATTATAGTTAGATTATAATCTGTGGAATGTTCTGATGTATAAAGAGAAGTGTATTAATCATTAGAGAGCTGGCCAACAAGGAAAGTATAGGAAAAGGAATGTTGCTCTGTTGGCTCAGAATCTAGAGATGTTTTGAGCCTCACATAACATTTATGTCCAAGCCAAACTTATCCTTCCCATGAAGATGGATGAATAAGCTATGTCTGAGCCTAGTGGCAAGATGCTTACTTAGCATGATTGCATCCAGCTGCTTGCTTTGGAAGAGTTTGTTTCCTCTACTTTTACTTGATTGATATAAGGAAAGAATGTATTGCTCACAAAGACATGAGTATTCAAGTTATAAATCTCAATGTAAATGGATAAATAAGTACACAGGTTTCTATTTTTAGGTTTGTGTGCCTTTCATTTTAACAAGAATAAGACTTCAAGAGTCAATCTCAGCCTACAGAACAAATGGGCCACATCCTAGAACTAAGTAATTCGATCAAGGTCCTGGTTGCTGAGGTCTAAATACATCTAGTTGGCATTACCTCTTTTGGCATTACTACACTGTATATCTTGGTATGTGTGTAGCGGTGGGTGTATGTGTATATGTGTTTGTAGTGATAGATGTATGTGTTTGGCTTTTCAGTTGTTCATTCAATACTGCAAAAGTTCTAAGTATACAGAAGCAAAACAAAACAAAACATTTTCATGGAGTTGATAGTAAGAGAAGTGAAACATTAAGTAAATAAACAAATAAAATACATGGTATATGCCAAATGATGTTAAGTGCTATGGAGGAAAAGAACACTGGAATGAAGGATAGAGTTTAATGGGGACAAGGGTGGAAGGGTATTCCTACTTTAAAATGTGTGGTAGGGATTTCTTCACTATAAGGGGACACTTGAGAAGACACCGGCAGATTATAAATAGCCACTGCACATGGATTAAATGTTTAAGACATAGGGAATTACAAATATAAGTATCTTAAAGTGGGAGGATGCTTAGAATTTTCAGGGATTGAAAATAAGGCCAATGTAGGAGCAGACTGAGAGGGAGAGTAGAAGTGCTGGTTGTGGAGGTGCTAATCTATAAAATTTGTGACAATAATAATACATATATCATAGAGTTGTAAGAAAAAGCATATATATATTTATAAACATATATGTATACATATTATATCTGCAAATATGTTATATATATACACACATATACACCTATATTTACAGATACACATATAAACATGCACATATATACACACACATATATGTGTGTATGTGCCAACAAACATTGGCAATTGTTGTTATTGTAGGAAATTGTTATTGTAGGAAATTGTTATGGTAGGAAATTTGGCTTTATTATGATTGATGCAGGAAACTATCAGAGACCTTTGGACAAAGAGGTTACCATACATGATTTACACTTTTACAAGTGTGCTTTGGCTACAGTATTGGGAAGACACTGTCCGGTGGCAGTTGTAGAAGGAGACAGATCAATTAGGAGTCCACAGTAAGAGTTCAGGTAGAGATTATAACGCCTTACACCAGGGTGGTAGCAATGCAGGTGGTAGCAAGGGGTCAGACTGTAAATAAATGTTTAAAGTAACACCAAATGGATTTTCTAACAGGATGTGGAATTTGGGAGGTGCTTTTGTGTGTGTGTGCATACGTGTATGCTCATGCTCTTGTACATGTTAATTTCTGAATGTGAGTATATGTCAGTGTGAGGATTTGGAAGCTGAACAAGGAGAGTCTTTATGTTGAGTTTTGTCAGTTTCTTTGTTCAGCACACTAACTGCCTCAGAATTCTTGCTTTAAAGTGAAGATGGTGGAAGGGTAAGTAGGAAAATCAGAAAATATCTCACACGTCAGAACTTTACCCAAAGTGATGTGAAGACTGCGAGCATCTCTTGGGTGCTGAGCAGAGGCTTATAAGTTAAGACATTTTCCCATGACAGTAGTAGCACCAAGACTGGCCTGAGATATTTCCTTAAGTTGAGGGTTCCCAAGTGGCATCCCTAGTCATGACCAGCATGTGAGCGTGGGACCTCTAAGAGCACAGAGCCTTTGTCAGCAGATGTCTGGGGGTACCCTAAAATGCTGAACAATGTTTTCCTTTTCCTCTGTTTCATGCCTCTCTCTTTCATCCTCATATCTCAGTCCTTACCTACAGGACACTGCAAAGTAGGTGTGCAGTATCTGGAATCTTAAAAAGGTGAGACCTGGAAAAATTATTTAGTCATCCAGCCCTGCCGCATCTTTATATACACGAGAAAACTGTATATAAATGTCCTGTCCTGAGTTATACGGTGCATAAGAAAGGGTCAGGGATCTCACCAGCAAAGGTCTTATGCTTCTAATTACTCTGATCGCATTTGATTAATGACTGTATATTTTGTGAATTAAAAATCCATACACATGGGCTTCCCTGGTGGCGCAGTGGTTGAGAGTCCGCCTGCCGATGCAGGGGACACGGGTTCGTGCCCCAGTCAGGGAAGATCCCACATGCCGCGGAGCGGCTGGGCCCGTGAGCCATGGCCGCTGAGCCTGCGCGTCTGAAGCCTGTGCTCCGCAATGGGAGGGGCCACAACAGTGAGAGGCCCGCGTACCACAAAAAAAAAAAAACAAAAAAACCCATACACATGTAGTTATAAGGGTTTTTTTTTTTCCTGCTTCTTGGTGTGAGAGACTACCTGCAAGATGATTGTTAGATGAACAACAACTGATCATTCTATGGCATTTATGGGACGGCCAGAAATACAGTTTTAAATCCAAAGGGAATATATTCCAGGACATGTCACATTCTGCCTCGGTATCCCTCTCTCTTCGTTATGCTGGCTGGAGTTCTCCTTTCTTGTCATCTGTCCTGTAAGCCTCCTGCTGGGGACCCAGATAGCAGTCATCACGCAGGGCTGAGAACATCTGGCCGTACACCCTACGCCTCAGCATGACTCAGCATGGCTGTGTTGGGGCCAGATCCTGGCCTATAAGGCTATGCAGACCAAGAAGATAGGGAGCAGGACATTGACTCAGAATGGGGCCCGGGCATAAATGTCTATGCTTAGACTATGGGAGGGCAGCAGCAGAGGCTTAGACAAAAATGAAATATGAATTAAGGGGAAATTGGAGCTTATTTAATTGGAGATAAGGTGGCTGAAGGGGATAGAGGGGCCTGGGCTTGTAGGCAAGACAGTCATCTAGTAAATGTTTTTGAAGTAGCTGCTATGTGCTAGACACTAATTTCAGTGCTTGAATCATAAATAAGAATAAGACATGTATCTTGCCTTCCAAGAGTCCTAGTCAAAAACAAGTTAATTATGTACAATATTACAATATTTTCCATACTTAATACAGATATACCTGGGAGAGTGACTCTCTTAAGTCTGGGATCTTTTTAGGGAGTAAATAATGTACCAAAAGATCTTACAGGATTAAAGAAATGTAAGCTGGGTCTTGAGAGATGAATGGATTTTTCATAATGGAGAATACCTGTTCTCCAACGCTCTTTAGGCAAGGTGTATAGGACTAGCTAAAATGCAGTGAGACAAAGGGATTTAGCCTTAGAGAGGAGCCCCCCTGGTGCATGGTCACAGAAAGAGACTTCATCACTCACCACAATAAACTCTCCCTTCCTCCTCTCTTCTACATCAGAGGTTTCGTAAGTCTATTGAGGTCAGGAAAATCACAGAAAGGAATAGGGCGTCAGGGTCTTCAATGAATACAAGCCCGTTCCTGATCAAATAGGGCTGACAATGCTTTAGCCAAATGTTGCCATGAGGAATTGGGAGAGGCTCCGTGATCCCATCACCACCTACTTCTTATGTAACCTTGGGCAAGTTTCTTAATGTCTCCATGTCTATGAAATATAGGACGGTAACATGACTTAGCTCATAGTATAAATCATGACAATTAATTTAGTTTATTATGTAAAGAGATAGAGATACAATATATGCTCACTAAGTACTATCTGTTGTTATATTATTATAATAAGTATTTACATATAACTATTAGAGTCACATCTTATGTCCAAAGGATGATCGGAAATACAGATATTTTGAATCACTTCTTTTTTATTTTTTTCTTTTTTAAATAAAAATCATACATGTGTAAAGTGTATAACATGATGATTTGAAATACATATACATAGCAAAGTGATTACGATAGCCAAGTTAATTATCTGTCTTCTATTCTCCTTGCAGAGAGAAAGACAGCATGAAACCCAAACTGATCTTGGAGAAGTTAACTTATAAATCAGGGTCCTGCACTGGTAACATTTGCGAGGACTCTCATTGTCAAGCTCTGCAAAGGGAGGTGCAGGGAACTTGCAGACCTTCTTCTCATTTTTTATATTCTTAACTCATCACCACAGCACTGCCCATGGTATGGTTTAGTGTCCTCAGTGCTTGGCACTAACTAAGATGTCACACAGACCTAAATAAATAGATACACATATGTTTTAGGTGCAGTGAGTTTCTAAGCCAGTGCAGGGTAAAGAGAGAAGCAGGCAGCTAGGTCTGAAGAATAACTAAAGAATATAATACACTCTCTTCCTTAACCAAACTTGTGGCTTGACCAAGGGTCAAGAGGTCATTTGGGCCACTATAGACCTCCAGTGTTCTCAGGGACCTATACATAACCTACAATCCAACAATCTCTGTAGTCCAAGCTAGAGCCTCTTTTTATTCTGAGCTTGTTTCCAATTTTTTTCTTTAATTCATTCTCTTTCAGACTTTCTTACAGAGACACACCCATGTTGAGGACGTATGGTCTGCAATTATGACTTGAACCCTAATCTCTAATATCCAAGGTATAAAAGTGGGGAATAGGGGCAGTTTAATCTGCTTCTATTTCTTGGGTCCACAGTAGATGTCCGTGTTGGTGTTTTGTTGTAGGAAGAGCACAGTCTTTAGCAGCAGCAGAACTGGGCCTACATCTTTACCTCACTACTTACTAGCTCTATGAGCTTGGACAGGTTATTTCATCTCTTTGACCCTCAAGTCCCCCACACTTAAAAAGAGACAGTGTAATGTAGACAGTAGGAGAGCCTGGACCACCTGGGTTTAGATTGCAAATTGGCTACTTATTCAAGAAATTGTCTTACATTTTCTGCACCTTGGTTTCCTCATCAGTTGAGAAACATTAATGGACTTCTGAGTATTGGTATGAGGATAAACTAATTCATATAATGAACTTAAATTATATCTTAGTATATACTAAATACTCAAGAGACATCACTTATCATTAGCATGAATTACAACATGTTTCATGATATATACTTCACAGAACTACCATATTAAATGAGACTATTTAAATACCCTAGAATGGTACCTGACATATAGAAAGATTTCAATAAGTATTAATTCCTATCCTCTTTTAACTTTTCTCTAGTCTAAATCTCCTCTGTTTTTTCAAATATTTTTCTTGTGGTCTCTAGTTCCTTAATCATCTTGTTTCCTGTTCAACTTCTGTTCAGATTCTTAGTGGATCTCTTATGCTTCAGAATCTAAGATTGTACGTGCTCTTTGTGAAGTGAGGTTTTCTTAAAGTGCAAACTTGCTGTCATCTGCCTTCATCTGCACCTGTGGCTTCAGGTATTTCAGCCTTAAAGCTAAGCTCTGGACTTTGACCACAGTACCTGGGAAGATAGCCCTCCTGAGGGAGGGGAAGGCTCCTCTCACACGACATCTCAGGCCATTGTTAAACGATATATTGGGCTTTGAGAGTCTCTACATATTTAAGAGTGATTGGTGTTATTTTCTAGAACTTACCTGCTGCTTTGAGACGTCTGATCCCTAGGGAACCCATAGCTCTGACCTGAATTGCTGTTACTGGTCCAGACAGTGTGCATCTCTTTTGATCCTCCATAACCCCATAAGATAGATGTAATTATTACTCTTATTTTACAGATGTCAGCACTAAGTTCTTTGCCCTTAGTTGAGGGGATGGGGAGTCTCACTTGGTGGTAAAATGTAAGTTGCTCCTATGCTGTGCCTCCCTCCCCTTTCCTGTGCTCGCTTCTGTACCCAGTCTATCTGCCCTGAGACTCATGGCTCCACCCGGAGCCGCCAACCTGCCCTAACCACCTATCTGAGCCCACAGACCTGTAGCCTTTCTGGACTCTGATAGCTAGCAGCTAGCCTTGGCCCTGCCCTCTCTGTGATCTCTGATAGACACATCTTGCACCCCAGCTCCCAGTGTCCCCATGGGGACCTCAGGTTTGCTGAGTCAAGGTTCGCTGAAGTTCAAGCCCTAAGAAACTCCTGCTCCCAAAATTATAGTCATGGACCTCTCCATGCCTGCCTCCTTCAACCAGAGCCCCGGGCCCTGTTTTCCTAGGCCTATCCATCTAATGTTCCTCAACAGTGTAGCAAAGGGCTTGTGAGCAGTAGATCCAGTTTCTGACTTTGGGTCCAAGAACTAGCACTGTCTCTTACATGTCTGACCTTAGGCAAATTCTTTGATTCCTCTGAGCTTAGTCTTGTCATCTAAAAACAGGAATAATAATTGTATCCATCTTATGGAGTTAGTATGAGGTTGGAAAGAAATATGACACACTGTCTGTGAAGCAGTAGCTTGTTTAATTAGACTTTAGAAAAGTTCTCAAAATATAGTAGTAGATTTTATCATCCTGTCCAGCTTCTCCCACACTCTCCTACTCACTCTCTCTCCTTATTCCCCCATATTTCTCTTCGTCCTCTCTTACTTATAGTGATGTTGGATATTTAGAATGGGATTTGGGGATAAGCCATTAACAAGTGAAGTATTTCTTTTTTTTTTTTTTTTTGTGGTACACGAGGCTCTCACTGTTGTGGCCTCTTCTGTTGCAGAGCATAGGCTCCAGACGTGCAGGCTCAGCGGCCATGGCTCACGGGCACAGCCGCTCCGTGGCATGTGGGATTTTCCCGGACCGGGACATGAACCTGTGTCCCCTGCATTGGCAGGCGGACTCTCAACCACTGCGCCACCAGGGAAACCCCTGAAGTATTTCTTGAAGGAGCAATACTCATTCAATGGATCATCTCAGCAGGGTTCAGGGGGAGGAGGGAGGGTCAAGGTCAACAGCAGGAGCCAAGGAAGGAACCCTGGGCAACTGGATTTGGAAAACTGAGAGTAAGAAGCTGAGGACCAGTCTCTGGATGCTGGGAGGGTCTCCTCATGGGAAACTCCTTCAACTAAGAGGGGCACAGACTGGGAAGAACAGTTTCTGGATGGAGGTGAGGACATTCTGATAGGACAGTTTGAAGAGAAGGGCTCTGGAGGTTTGGAGCAGGGGGCTCCCTGTCACATGAAGGAAACCAGCTCCATGTGGGCACTGGGTCTCTTTCCTATGCATGTCCTATGGGGCTCCTGATTTTCAGCCAGGCTTCACAAAGCCCTAAATTCCCATCTGCTGGAGCCCTGAATGGGGAGAGAATGTTTTGGTTTTCACTTCACTTGGAACTCTTTCTAGCTCTTTTTCCCAATTTGCCTCAAGACATCCCCTCGATAGTTTGATTCATCCAATCAAGAAGTGTGGGGAGGACTTCCCTGGTGGTGCAGTGGTTAAGAATCCTCCTGCCAATGCAGGGGACACAGGTTCCAGCCCTGGTCCGGGAAGATCCCACGTGCCGCAGAGCAACTAAGCCCATGTGCCACAACTACTAAGCCTGTGCTCTGCAGCCCATGAGCCACAACTACCAAAGCCAGCGCGCCTAGAGCCCACGCTCCACAACAAGAGAAGTCACCGCAATGAGAAGCCCGCGCACCACAACAAAGAGTAACCCCAGCTCTCAGCAACTAAAGAAAACCTACGTGCAGCAGCAAAGACCCAATGCAGCCAAGAATTAAATAATTGAATAAATAAATAAATTTGTGAAAAAAAAAGTGTGGGGAGAGCCTTTTCTCATGTGCATCCATCATCGTGTGTATGATGAGGAAACAGAGAATAAAATGTAATGGCATAAGCCTTCACAGAGCTATGTGAGTCTAGGCATTCATCAAAAACTACCTTCTGCTTAGGGTATGAATCCCCTCTGAAACACCCCTGTTTCATACTATCATGAGTGAAGCACTTTCTAACATGAGGAGGCACTCACGGCTTTTCCACTGAGCCCATGTTTTTGTTAGACAACATAGTATTTACAAAGTTCTTATGCAAATTAAAATCCTTTAATCCTTTGTCACATAGTATAACTCAAATCCCTGTTTCAGAAGATAACCTTTCCATATTGGAGTATTCATACATTTGTTAAACCCAAATTGCATGCTTTGAAACATGTGCTGGTGACATAACAGTGAACCAGAGAGTCGTGTCCTTGACTTCACAAAGCCAACTACTTAAACAAAGACAATACTCATAATCACTACCCTTCCTCTACTTGGTATACTCTTCCCTGACCTCAGAGAAATAAGTGAAATGATATAAGTTATGCAAAATCCTTACAATCTTTGCAATGTCTGGCACATTAGTAAGCCTTCAATAAATGTCAGTTATTTTATTATTACTGTTATAAATGAACTGATGTAAAGTGCAGAATAAAATAGTGGTCTACTGTAGCACGTTGGACACAATAAAAATAGCAAAGGTCTCTAAGAGTACTTAGCATATATAAGCCACTACGTTGCATATATTAACCCTCTCAATGTCAGAACAATCTTATGAGGATGTTAAAACCCCATTTTACAGGTGAGAGAACTGAGTCATATAGATACAAAGAGCTGCTGAGTTCAGCCACTCAGGCCGTCTGGCTCCACAGTCTGTTCTCTTAACCACTGCTCTCTACCGCCTAAGACTTCCCTGCAGTAAAGGGTTGAATCTCTGAAATGAGTTAGTGGTGATGGTTAAGTGGGAAGGGTGTCAAGTTCTTTCCTAAAGGTATGAGAAGAGAGGAAAGAAGGGTATTCTCTCTTCTCCACATGCACAAGTGAGCCAGCACACACACAGCTAGTACCCAGTGGACCTGGTTAAAGAGGAATGAGAGGATCTGAGGATGTCTTGCTAGTATTGGGTTCAAAGAAGTCCTGGTTTAAGAGTTAAGGGAACCTCTGAATTTAATCAACAGAAATTCTCTCCTGGCAGATGGGCCATTTACTCTAGCCTGTTGTTTACAAAAGAGAGATCTGAAGCACAGAGAAGGATGGGGACTTTCTCAGTATGATATAATTTGTCATAGAAATGACCAGTCTAGGACTCGAAGCTCCTGACTTGCTCTCCAATGCACTTTCCCTGAGCCCCTTTGCCTTGAACTGTGGTCTTTCTGAGAGAAGGAACAGATGGAATCTAAAATATCTTAGGTAGTTTCCATGCCACAGTCAGGCTGAGTGGGCTCCTGGTTAGCTCCTTAAAAATAAATATGGCATTTGAATACAGAACTAAGCAAACCCTGCTCAGGGGCTGGGAGGGAGAAGCTGCCCGTCCTGGGTCCTGGCCCTACAGATAGTGTTATCGGAGACCTCATAGAGCCCCTCCCATGCCTGGGCCTTGAAGTGAGTCAGCCTAGCACAGGGGCAGGACAAGCCGTATCATTCTGACCTGGATGCTAAGTGGGAGAGAGGAGAAAGGGCTCATAGTCCACAAACTCAGGCTATGACTCTTCTCCCCCTAAGAAAAGGAATGACACTCAGAGGTCTGTATATACCTTGCATCCCTTTTTGTGTGCCTTAGCCCTTAAAGAGATCTCTGCTCTCAACGTCATGGTGAGGTCTTTGCACTATATGCCATACCATACAAACCCTTGTGTCACACCACACCCGACATGGACCATACCTTTCCTCCCAGGTCCACATGCTTGTCTTTACATGATAGTAAAGGAATCACTGAAAAATTTACTATTTCAATTTTTTCTTGTTTCTCTTGCTTCAGTGACTTAGTGGGGAAAGTGCATAATTTTTTCCCCATAAACTGACAATAGATTTAATTTCACAACAACTTTGTTGTGTTTGTGGAAATTCACAATAGCTTTTAATTGTTAGTGTCTGGGAAAGTTATGTTATGGTGAATAAAAGAGAAAGCCATACAAGTTCAGAAAATAAAAGCTATCATCAGACTTTCCTGGTGGCGCCGTGGTTGGGAGTCCACCTGCTGATGCAGGGGACACGGGTTCGTGCCCCTGTCCGGGAAGATCCCACATGCCGCGGAGCGGCTGGGCCCGTGAGCCATGGCCACTGAGCCTGCGCATCCGGAGCCTGTGCTCCGCAACGGGAGGGGCCACAACAGTGAGAGGCCCGAGTACCGCAAAAAAATATAAAGCTATCATCACTAGGCCTTAGTTTTTTATCAATAATATAAATATTATAAAACGAACACAGTTATGTGATAATGCATATATAGCACCTAGTCCAATGCCTGACACATGGTAAAAAATCAAGGAAAGGCATTGCAGAGGTTTCCAGTGACAACCTCCTGACCCTGACTATAGGATAGTAAACAGTAGACAATACATAGTTAATGTTCCAAAAAAAGTGACTAGAGCAGGGTCGGGATGGAGGTCAGAATTTAATTGTTAATAATCAAAAAGAGCTTAAATCAAAAACAGGAGCTTGGGTCTTTCTAACAGTGGGGACTGGATGGAATGAGTAGTCTGTAGGAATCTCTGTAAAGAATTAGTGGTCCCCAAAAAGCCACTGCCTGGAGGTAATATTTTTTCTCATACAAAAAGTGCAAACAAGTCCTTTTCCTGTCCTTTAAAGTCAGCAGAGAGTGACCCTGGTCCACCTTCAGGGTGAGGAAAGACTTGAAGAGTTTAGGACTGTGACTTTGGGGGTTGACATACTGTTCTTTGTCTACCAAGTTCAACTCTCCTGTCTACTTCCGCGGCTGACACAGTAAGAGAGAGACTGAAAGTTGAGAACCTGTGATCTCAGATTCAGGGAAAGAGGAGTCGTTAGTGTTCATGCCCTATTTTTTTTTTGAACTATAGTTGATTTATAAGATTATATTAGTTTCAGATGTACAGCATAGTGATTCAGTATTTTTACAGATTATACTACATTCAAAGTTATTACAAGATAATGGGTGTAATTCCCTCTGCTGTGCTATGTGTCCTTGTTGCTTACCTATTTCATACATAGTAGTTTGTATCTCTTAATTCTGTATTCCTAATTTGTGCCCCCTTCCCTCTTCCCTTTGGTAACCTCTGGTTTGTTTTCTATATCTGTGAGTCTCTTTTTGTTTTTCATATACACTCATTTGAATTACTTTTTTAGATTCCACATACAAGTGATCTCATACCATTCATTACCTATTAAATGCTCCTGAAAATTTTTAGTTCCATCATCTATGAAGCATGAGTTGTCGGTCAGAAATTGTTTTTTTTCCCCAAATCTTTTGATTTCCTTTGACATCAGAATTTAACTTAGGCACTGATGAATTAAATAAGGCCAGTATCTCAGATCTGAGACCTGGGGCTTTCCTCCTGTCCTGCTCCCACTGCCACAAATTATGCAGTCGAGTTTCCGACATTTGGGGAAATTGCAGGGGTCAGCACATCCAGAGTGCAATTGATAAGCCTTGCCCTCGGAAAACCACCTTTGTGATCATGGTATCTCCCTTGCCAGGTTAGTATGAGACCTGGGCTTTTTAAACAGGGTAAGGAGACAATCAGGAAGGGAAGCATTTACTTCATCTACCCATTCATCTATTCATCTATCATCTATCTATCTACCTATCATCTATCATATTCATTCGTTCATAAATGTAAGCAAAACGCTTAGCATGTAGAATAGTATGTAAGTGCTCAGGTCTGTGTGTGTGTGTGTGTGTGTGTGTGTGTGCGCGCGCGTGTGTGTGTGTTGATATGTGTGTTCAGAGTTGAACTAAAGTGGAAGTACAACTCTGCTGCCCCCCTGTGGTCCCCAGACTACCTTGCAAGTCTCTGTTAATGGCTTAGCTTAATTTTGAGATGCTTTGGGGGGAGTAAACCCTGCCTTCTTTGTGTTTTAATATCCTCATAATAACCACAGAATAATAATTTTCAAAATATCAGAAGAGTGTAATGTGTAGGAGGGCATTATCCAAAATTAGACAAACTGCAGTTTGAGTTCAGTCTTTGGAACATACATATGACATTGAGAAATTTAATTAACTTGTATGAGTCCAGAGATCTTCAGCATGAAATTGGTATAATAGTGTCTCCCATCTAGTGTTTAAATTACACCTTAATTATCTAATGCATCGACACAATTATTATAGTGACTAGCATAAAGTAAGAACCTTATAAATATTACCTTTTAATATATATATTTTAAGCACCTTCAGCATATCATTTACTGATCTGAACTTTACATGCAATATCTCACTGAGTCTTTAATAAACTATGCAGCAAGCATTTATTCCCCTTTTCCAAGTGAGTAAAGTATAACTCAGAATATGCAATAAAATATTTAAGCATTGTACAGCTAGAAAATAATTTCATTTATAGAATACTCTAGCAATACAAATGCATATAAATTAAAAATTGAAAGTTCTTATGCAACCCTAACTTCCTAATCTCATTCCTCTCCCTAAAGGAAACCAGCCTTAGCAGTCTGGTGTGAATCTTTGTGGAATATACTTCTGATATATGGGGTGAGGGAAGCTGTGATGGAGAGGGAGAGAGAGAAAGAGGAACAGAGGGGTGAGGAAAGAGATTCAATATTTGTGTATCTCTTGAAAAAGCTCTTTCCATTATGTTAAATTGAAGGTAATATTGTCCTTTCTGAAATCCTGGAATAAATAAAGACAGATTAATATCTAAAATCATTTTGAAGTTCTGTGACATTTTGAAAATGCAAGGTGATGTTTTACTATCCCTGGCTTTACTATTAGCCATTATCTCAGGGGACATTACCGGGGAAAAGGGAAGCTTGGAGAGGTACCCAGATACCTTCTCTCTGCAAGGTGGGGGTACCCACCTTCAATCAAGAGACCCCCTTCAACAGTCCCCTCATATGGAGGCTCCACCCATCTTAGGCTAGTAACTTCATCGGTATTTCCTTCCTTCTAATGGTCATAGCAACAGCAGCAGCCTAATCGTCTAAACAAATCTTCCAGATATATGTCGGAGAATATAATACACTAATTAAAAGACTATATATATATCTATATATATATTTTTTGTCTTTTTTATCATTGTGATTCCCACTGACATTCTCAGTCTTTCACATGATTGCTCAGGTTTTAACTGAGGTCCAACCAGCTGTGGAACATTAAATCAGAGAAGAACTTATCTTTATGCTTACAGGTTTAAGCTGAAACTGCTAAGCAGAGTGAATTAGAAAGCTTACAAATGTTTTCCAGAAACAATCCTTCTCCCAGTCAGTGCATAGGGAAGAATAGTGGACAGTGGGCCCTATCTTATGATGAGCAACCCAGCATACCCAGCATAAATCTGCACTGATTATTAGTACAGACATAAGCACAGGCTAAGTGGATCATGTCATGAAGACAAGAGGACAGAGATGGTGGGAGCAAGAAATGAAAAGCCATTTGATCTAGGCCAGTAGAAAAGAATAGGCAGGACATAACAACACATGATTCTGATACTAACAGTTCAGGAGACTCTGGTAATAAAGATGGAGGCATAACGCAGGGAGTAGCAGATAACCACATGGTAGTCAAAGGATTTGGTTGTCAGTACAGAGGATTCCATAAGGGATAATCTAAGGAGGAAGCATTGTTGGACATAGGCTTAAAAGATAAGCTCTGAAGCATTCAAACACAGGACCCGGGACTGTGGGGAGGATGGGGAAGGTAAAGACCAGATGCATTTAAATCCACGTGGAAAGGAACATAGGCTCAAGGTGCTTGTGATTGCTACAAGGTGCGTGAGAAAGAGAGGTAAAAAGATAGGAGGATCTGGCATTTAAGATTTGGATGTGGGAGATTTCTGGCTGATGGAAATGACTTAGGAATGGGCATGGAAAGAGTGGTCAAAGTGGAACATAAGTGGAGGTTAACACCAGCCAATTGAAAATTATTAAGAAACGGTAGAAAAATAGTTAATATCCATGTAACGGAACATCCATATGAGAAATACTACTCAACAATGAAAAGGGAATAAACTATTGATAAACACAACATCTTAGATGAATTTCAAAGCCATTATACTAAGTGAGAGAAGTTAATCTTAAAAAATTACACATCATACAATTTTTGTTATATGTTTTTGAAAAGACAAATGTGATGGTCAGGGGTTAGGCATGGAATGTGTAAAACTATAAAACACAGTGAGAAGAAGTTATTTTAGGATGTTGGAAATGCTCTGCATCCTGAACAAGTCCATTTTACAGTATGCTAATTAAGAAGGAGAGACAGAGACAGAGAGAGAGAAGATCCAGTAACCTTGTTTCGCAGATGGAGAAACTGGAAACTGAAGACTGAGGTGAGGCCTGGAGAAGATCACATGGCTAGAGAGTGTTTCTGGGGACACCCGCACCCACACATATGCACTCGCCCATGCACAGACTCACACACACCCATGCCCATGCCTACAAACCACCATGAAATAAGGGGAAGAGGACAAGACCCAGGGAACGGAGATTTTAAGAGGTTTAGTAAAATGTTTGTGAAATGTAGTGGTAAAAATATTTCTTTTTCAGATTTCAGGCAAATATAAAAGGAAAGGAAAGAAAAATTACAACATCTTCATTGCCATGTTTAAATTATGAAATGTTGAAAACTATCGCTTTTCATTTGTAAATCAGAGTTGTTAAATAATTGTCAAATTCTTTGCCCATAAACAGCGCGTTTGAAAGCTGGGTGTTGCTAGTTCCAGCCTGGCAATGAGTCATTGAAGTTACTTATCCCTCCTCCCCTGAGGTAAACATGTGCTAGAAAATACTGTGAAGAGGTGCATTTAGATAGAGTAGAATAACAGCCAGTCAGCAACCATCTTTTCCTCTAAGATGTGGATATGCTTTTACTACCCTTTTACTACCCTAAATCAGTCCTTCCATAAAGCATATTCATGAATTAACACATTAGTGAGATACACATGTCATCTTGTTGCCCTGACAGGGCTCTGGGTGTGACTCTGACTACTAGCTTCACACAATTCCAGGTGCACTGAGGCCCTGGTGAGACTTAACATTGCAATAAAACACACCTGATTTTATTTAGTACAAACTGATACATTTAAATTATATGGCGTTTTAAAAAATTCTTTACCAATAACCTTTGAGGGCAGGGGCTATGGTCCAGGCATCACCTTCACTTAAATCAACATTCTCTAGCAAAACATAGGTGCTCAATATATGCTGGCTTGCCATATGACCCAGCAATCCCACTACTGGGCATATACCCTGAGAAAACCGTAATTCAAAAAGAGTCATGTACCAAAATGTTCATTGCAGCTCTATTTACAATAGCCCGGAGATGGAAGCAATCTACGTGTCCATCATCGGATGAATGGATAAAGAAGATGTGGCACATATATACAATGGAATATTACTCAGCCATAAAAAGAAAGGAAATTGAGCTATTTGTAATGAGGTGGATAGACCTAGAGTCTGTCATGCAGAGTGAAGTAAGTCAGAAAGAGAAAGACAAATACTGTATGCTAACCCATATATACGGAATTTAAGAAAAAAAGTGTCATGAAGAAACTTGGGGTAAGACAGGAATAAAGACACAGACCTAGTAGAGAATGGACTTGAGGATATGGGGAGGGGGAAGGGTGAGCTGTGACAAAGTGAGAAAGTGGCATGGACATATATACACTACCAAACGTAAAATAGATAGCTAGTGGGAAGCAGCTGCATAGCACAGGGAGATCAGCTCGGTGCTTTGTGACCGCCTGGAGGGGTGGGATAGGGAGGGTGGGAGGGAGGGAGATGCAAGAGGGAAGAGATACAGGAACATATGTATATGTATAACTGATTCACTTTGTTATAAAGCAGAAACCAACACACCATTGTAAAGCAATTATACTCCAATAAAGATGTATATATATACGTATATATATACGTATATATGTATAAGTTTACGTCCCTAACCATTCATAGAGGACCTCTGCCTGCCTCTCTGGGGGATCTGAGGAGTCTGATTGTGGCCACAGAGGCATGAATGGAGGCTGGAGAGGGGAGGCCCAGAACCATCACCTGCTCTGGGAAACATACAAGTTGAAGCACTGCTAGGAGATAGTTAGAGGGGGGCTTAGACTCAATCAACCACCCTGTGGCGAAGCATGTTGTGGGCCAGTTGATAACACAAGAGCTCCTAAGGGGCATGCGTTGCTTGTCCAGCTTTTGTGCTTGTGCTAAAGATTAGGTGCCTTAGAGGTGAGCCCAAGTGGGCAAGATAAACAGTGAGTGAAGAGGACAGAGCAAGCCTTAGGTGGGCAGTGAAAGGTCATTGGAATAAAGGGAAAGGAAAATGAGTGAAAGGATGAAAGAAGACAAGGGAGAAAGGGCCAGAAAATTGAAATGAAGATCAGAAAAGAGTCAAGGGAAGGTCTTTCTGTGGGCCGGATGTTAAAAGAAGACGGGAAATCAGGGTGTTCCTCTGGGTCCCCCAAAAATTCAGGAAAATAATTCTTCACCAATGACTAACCCCTATCCAGGCCCAAGCAGGAGTTCCTGTGCACGGAGGGTTGGGAGGGTTAAGGTGGGGCAGTTATCTGAGCCCAGAGACACCGGCCCAAACTTTTAGCCCCTTCTAGGACTTGGAGTCTTATCTCTTAGCCACAGACCTTATGGTCTCTAACCACTCCCCTCCCAAGCTTTGCAAATACAGCCCACCCCCTACAGTGAATGAACTAGAAGAAAGGCTCTAGGAAAGGGGCAGAAAACAGTCTCTAGTGTCTCAATGTGGTTCAGATGGAAGAGAACTGAACACAGGCACGTGAACTTGCAAAGCCCTTTAACCACTGGGTTTTAGTCATTTCTTTGTTAACTGGAATAAAGCCATTTTTAACAGAGGTTTTTGAAGTTAAGAAGAAAAGTGATGTTTCTGATGTGCTGACTTGTCACAACAGAGACACTCGCACAATGTATGCATTCAAATGTATCTTCTTCCTTAAGCATTCCGCCTGTATCTATTCTCATTATCTCATGCCTCACAACCAAATCTTAACCAAGATGAAGCATTTCCCGGTCCTTACTCAGCAGTTAGTAAGGACTCAGACATTCTTCAAAGTTTTACTTCTACCAAGGCAAAACTACCCCTCTTACAATTACACCTCACAAGTAACCCCAGCTTCACTTGACTCTTTGCTTCTATGGAGCCGCCAGCTCACTTAGATTTGTTGCACTTTCAACCACTTAATTATGGCTCAGCATGGGTAGTCCAGTTATGACCTCTCTGGATTTCTAAAAACTCACTGTTTCATGCTTCTCTATACATAAACTAGTGCAGTACTTTTGGAATCAAATGGTCTGGTTTAGAATGTCAGTTTCCACTTACTGGCTGTGTACTCTGGCAAATCATTTCATCTTTCTGTGCTTTGGTCTCTTTGGTGTGTTAGATTGTTTTAATGATGAAATGCATTAATACATGTAATGCACCTAATCATTCCTGGCCCATAGTAAATATTATAGATGTTTTAGTTATTATTATTATTACTATTATTGTTATTATTAGACATTTTGTGAAAATGGGATTATTGGATATTCAGGATGAGTAGAGGCCTGGTCTGACCTGCCACAGAAAGCAAGGACTTTGCAAAACTTTGCTTACAAGCACAATGCTCAATAGTATGTAAGATATTCTAATGGAAAGACTTGTATTCTACTCTTACAAGGACCCTGTGAGAAAAACAGGACCTGGCGGAAGTTTTAGTCCTATTTATCACAAGATTTTTGAGGTTCCCAGAGACTGAGTGACTTAAGGTGTTATGCTTAGAAACAGGAAGAACCAAACTTACAGAGCTAGTGGTGGCTTTCCTCTGTAGGCCAAAGTGTTCTTGGGAGTAGAATGTTGAATTTGCACATTCTCATGAGGATTCAGGGGAACTCTTCTCTGAGGATGTTAGAAGCATCTACTCAGAAACTTTTGCCTTCCTTGTGGCTCTCACAAATCTAGTATAGACCTGTAAGAAGCCTACATCATGGGTCAGTCATGTGAACCAGATTAGACAGATGTTCATTTACCAACATTTGTTAAGTGCCTTTGAAGTAGAATCTGTGCTAGAGTGCTTGGGATATAAAAATATATATGGCTATATGACCAGGATCTAGGATTAGACATTTAGGGAGGATGAAGTTTTTAAAGGTAGGTATTCATTCATTCACAAATATAAGCTAAGCACGTGCTTATTACCTAGCACTGCATGAGGCCAACATGATAGAAGATGATATGTACGTGCATGCATGTGGGGTGGTAGGCACAAAATGATAATTAATAGTTAGTAGAAATCCATTAGCAGTGGTATTTTAGCAGCCACTGTGAGCCACATGCAGCACTATTAGGAGATTTACATTCAATATTCCTCAATAAAACTCTATGAAACATATTTTTTACATCTTATTTTTACTAATAAAAAAATAAAATATGATAATTTGAGAAAATCTTTTAAGATCATGTAACCAGTAAATAATTGAGTCTTTTAAAATTTCCGTGAATACTTTAAATAGTTCCATGATACAAATATAACATAATAGATATACTTCATACATGTTAATATAAAGTGAAAGACCCCTCACCATTACCTTCGTACCTTCCTTAGAGAGAATCCCTATTTACAATCCCTCTGCCCTTTTTTCAACACACGTACATACACATGTATAAAAATACTCAAGCATACAGTCTTGTTTTTGGAGCCAGGAGCTGTGTGGGGTTGTTTCCATCATCCTACACTAAGAGCATTGTTAGATTGTGTGCGTTCTTGGGTTAACGTGAATACAGACTAAGGCTCCAAGGAAGCCAATGTTTTTTTAAGAGTAATGACCTTGTTGTCTTTGCTGTCAACAATGGAAAGAAAAGGGACTTACTTTTAGCATCTCCCCTCGGGAAAAAGAAGTGGGGAAAGAGACCTTGGTTTCCCACCTCCAACCCTCCTTGTATGGGGTCTACAAGTTCTTCCCTCAAAGTGCTCTCTGGATGGCCCCAGCTGAGTCAGCGGTTCCATAAACCACTCCTGCCATCTTGTGGCTTGTACAGCATCTACATGCGGCTCCTGGAGAAAAACGGAGAAAATAAGAAGAAAATGCTACAGGCTACCAAACAGTGACTTAAAAGCAACCATGACAACAGTAATCATGAAGGTAGTTATTATGTATTATTCCTATCATTGACAGTCTGTCTTTTATAGCGAACCCTAAATTTCAGAGTTTGGATTATTAATGCTATGAGACATCAAATAGGTGAAGAACATATCTACCTCTTATACTGACTGTCCAAGACTGGAACTGCTACAGAAAAGTGAGACAGAAATACATATATTATCTATGTAGACTAAACTAAAGTGGCCAGATCATCAGGTCAGAGTCATTTTAGAAAAAATTAAACTCAAATCCCTAGAGGAGCGCTTTTCTTGATATGTTACTGTTCTATCACTGGGCATTGAGTTTTAATGATAGAAAACATCTATTCTGCTTTATTTAGTTAGTTAATGAAAATTATTTATTTATTCATTCATTCATTTATTTAATGGAAAGCCCCTATATTTTAGTGAGTACTAGTTACCAAGGATCTACCACTGCATATATTCTTTGCCTCTGTGATGCTTCTATTTTAAGAGGGAAGGCAAATAAAGAAATTTTAAATGCAACAATAAATAATTACAACTTTATGTAACTGCTATGAAAGAAATGAAAGGTTGATGCAATAGAGAATAACAAAGAAAGAAGTACATCGCTGACGCAACAACTGAGGGCTCTCAGAGGAGGTACTAGAATGTGATGGGAGAGACATGGGGGTGGAGAAAGCTTTGCCTTACCACCATTGGTCCTGGAGCTCCAGCCAATGAACACGAAGCAGGAAAAGAGCCAAATGACCATATTTCAGAAAAGTGGCTACCCAGGGGGCTGCCTTTTTCAGAGGCACTTAGTGGTCAGAATTGTGATTGAACCCTTCTTTTTGCTGGCCCTAGCTATAGACCACCATGGATATTGAAGTAAGAACCTTGTTCTGGATTTATTTCCCCGCATTTCTAGTATATACAGGGCACTAGCACATGACTGTGACGTGCACACCACATTCTGATGTTCTGATGTTTATTCCTCAGTTCTCATAGGCTTTTCCCAGGAACCAGGGTCTTTTATATTCGTGGTTTTTTTAAAAATAAAATACAAACATTCAAAAGAACATGTGAATATAGGATTTTAAGATTTTAGTAGGGAAACTGACCAAACTGTAAAAACCTGAGTTATAGCCTAGAGGTATAAAATTCCATCGTAAAGAATTAACAGAGTGACCAGAGGCAGAGATACCTCAGTAGGTAGTGCTAACAGTACCTAAAGATGCTGACATTATAAATTGAGGGAAAAAATAATAACTCACTATTTCCAACGGGTGACTTTAGTGTTAATAATGGAAATACCACAGCAGATCATCAACAATTAAAGAATCCAAATTTAATTTGTTTTAGATAAAAGCCCTGGGCTTCCCCGGTGGCGCAGTGGTTGAGAGTCCGCCTGCCGATGCAGGGGACGCAGGTTCGTGCCCCCGTCCGGGAAGATCCCACATGCTGCAGAGCGGCTGGGCCCATGAGCCATGGCCGCTGAGCCTGCACGTCCGGAGCCTGTGCTCCGCAACGGGAGAGGCCACAACAGTGAGAGGCCCGCGTACCACAAAAAAAAAAAAAGGGGTGAATATGCATTTTGTGTTAGTGTATTACTCCATAGTGTGTTTACCTGTGTGAGCCCACTGGCACATTTATTTGCTGGAAGGCATGACTCGCTCACTTGATTCATGAATTGTAACACTTTTGCCCCAGAAGCACATGGGTATTGAGAAGCATCCATGAGTGCAAATGAGAATTTAGTCTGAGATGCTGAGAGCACCTCCTGTGTGCTATGCACACCCTGCCTCAGCGCCTTTGTACATAATGGTTCTTCTGCTGAAATACTTTTCCCTCCCCTCTCGAATCTTTACCTACTTCATTCTTACCACTTTTCAGATTTTAGATTGGAGAACCTGCTCACAGAACCCTTCCCTCTCTCCACAGACTAGACCAAGCCTCTGTTATGCTATTTCACAGTTCCCCATCTTTTATAGCACTTATCATAGTTTGTGATTATATATAATTAGTACTGTTTGAATAGTTCCAGCTACCATCATACACTCATGAGGGCAGGACCATGCCTTTTTTACTCACATTGAACTCCTAATCCCTAGCAGAATGCTGAGCACAGGGTAGGTCCTCAATTTCTGAGCCAGATATTGCAAGAAAGACAAAATCCAGAACAAGCTGGGTCCGTGGCAGTGGAATCAACTATAAATCTGGCTACCAGGGACAGTAACTTTGTAAACTTGGTGAGATCAGGGAATCTTAGAACTCAGCCTGATTCTTGCTCTATTGCTATCCACTCAGAGATCAGAATCAAATCCCAAAAGTGAGAGCCCCCTGTAGGATAATGTTCAGAGGCAGTAAAAATAAGAAGCTGTGCCCACTTTTCAGTCTGCCTGATGGTAGAGAGCCCCAAAGAACACAGAGTGCATGGTGGCAGCTCCTACAGGACACCAAATCTGGGGGGACCTTTGGAAGGACACCAGGAAAGCTGCAGTCTTCAACTCACCCTCCTCTGTTCCCCGTGCCTCTGAATCTTCTAACTTGAAACGTTTTGGTTTCCCATCCAAGCCCTCCCATCCATGTAGAGACAGCTCTTACCACCACCTCTTCTCCTATACACCCTCCCCTTTTCTCATAGCCCACAAAAAAATCAGACTCAGGCAGCAGATGACACGGGAGATTGGATGTAATTGCATCTCAAGATAGGCATTAGCAGAGCTCAGACTGGGATCCCACGATGGTACAGTGGCAGGGATGGCTGGGTCACTCACAGCACCCCTACCCTGTTCTGGCTCTCATTCTTCCCAATGATTCTGGAACAACATTGTCTCCACCGTAAAGAGCATCATAGTAAATTTGGTTCATAGTGCAGCTGCATTCAAGAATGGGGGAGTTAAGGTAGGGGATATGGGGGAAAAAGCACAGAGGAAAAGATATGGTCTGAACAACTAGGGCTCCGACAACTGCCTCAGCTTCTTCACAGCAGCATCTACGTCACCTCCAGTGGCAATGAGGGCCTGCAGATTGGCTTCAGGATTCAGAAAGCCCATGGCCCGCAATTGCTCTAGCTGTACCCGGAAGTGGGTCTCGGGCTGCAGCTGCAGGGGATTGGCGCCAGCTAGGGCTTGCAACATCTGGAGGAAGGGCATGGAATGGAGGCCCAGCACCACAGAGCCTCGTGCTGAGGGAACTTCAGGACCTGGGGCTAGGGGAGGATCCGCGGGCATAAGGGCACCCTCTCGAGGCTCTGTACTTCCTGCCGTACTTCCCAGCCCTGCTAGGCAAGGCGTGAACAAAAGGAGGAGGCGAGGGGCTTCAGTAGCCAGGATCTGCAGACCCTGCTCAATCTGCAGCAAGGCATGCATGGCACGAGGGTTTGCCATGGCTGCCTGAAGGTGCAGCAGCAGTGGCAGCTGCCAGCGCATTTCGTCCTGCAACTGTGGGGCCTCATTCATTCTGGCGGGCCTCAGAGAGCTTGGGTAAGCTGGTGGCGGCAGCCAGACATGCTCAGGGCTTCCAGCGGTAACTGCCGTGGGTGAAGGTGGGGAAGGAACAAATGGGGCCTTGTTGGCAGCACACTCCAGCCTGGAGACAAGATCAGGCATGCTGGTGCCGTGAGCAGTGGAGCCATTCCCTGCACCATCTTGGCTTCCAGCTTTTCTAGCACTGCTCTCTGTGGGATATCTCAAGAATGCGGGGCAGGAGGGCTTCCCCTTGATTGCTACTGACTCCCTGGGGAGAGGCTGGCCTGACTCAAGTTCCTGGGATGAGGGTGAAGTTGGGGGAACTTGGCTTCCTGGTGGTGGTGGTGGTTCTTGGCTTGGGCTGAGGGTAGATGCAATCCCCTGCAGATAGGTTCTCAGGGACAGGGACCTCTCATGTAATTGCTGGAGATAGTCATAGAGCCTTATATTACCTAGAATATTGCAAACCCTGTTTCTAAGTTCGGATACCTCCTGGTCCCCAGGCCTCCTGCCTCTCCTACCAGCTGAGCCTGCGAATGTGGAAGCCCAGGGGTTGGGGAGAGGGTCACGATTCTCCATCCTTGAAGGTTGGCTGCTACTGGTGGTAGCATTAGCAGTAGTGGTGGTAGCAAAGGGATTGCCACCGAACTGCTCCTGCACTGCATTAAGCATTGGGTGCATGATATCTGTATACATGGTACGGAGCACATTGTAGCCACCAGGGATGCTCTCCAGGTTTCTGAGTGCCCGGTCCTGGCTACGCATCATCTCTTGCATCGTGGCAGGTTTGCATAGAAACTCCATTGTCTGCCGCATGATTTCAGGGTTGTTGAGAATGTGCCCAATCTCAGGGTTGTGCTGGATCAGCTGTTGCATATGGGGGTTGTCAAGAACCAGCTGGCACACCAGGCCTGTGTTGGACAGCAGACCCTGGATGAAGGAGTCATCAATGATCTGAGCCACAAACTCAGGCACAGACACATGCTGCCACATCAGTGAGCTTGGCGGGTCGGGGAAACTACCAGAGGTCAGGCCTAGCCCATTGAGGCCTGTGAGGACACCTAAGCTAAAGGTGGGTAGCCTGTCTGCTGGGTAAATGGAGCTTGGCTGAGGGAGTGATCCAAGGCTTGGGGCTGGGATAGGGACCGAAGCAGCTGGGCACTCAGTGCCCACAGTACGGCGCTGCATCTTGATGACCAGGTGGACAGTGAGGCCATCTCGGACCCCACACTGTGCCAGTGAGTCAGGGTCCTTGAGGATTTTGCCAGCAAATATTAGGATCAGCTGATCAGGGTGGGCCTTAAAGCGCTGGGATATCTCTTCCTTCAGCTGCTGGATGGTGCAAGTGTCTGTAACTGAGAAATCCTCCTTGTCCTTGGACGTCTTCACTGTCACCTTGATGAGGTGAGGATCCTGGACCAGCACCGGGCTGCCCTGTGGCAGGGCCTCTCCACTTTTGGCCATGGTGGGCAGCAGGAGGCCCAGGTCTGTAGGAACACAGCTAGGGGGATGGGGATGGGAGACCGAGATCAGCCTTTTGGGCAGTGGCGAAAGTAGGAAAGGTGAGCAGGAAGAGGATCTGGGATCTCAGGGTGGGGGGACTGCAGGTCCACATGGAAGGGGTTATGACGTCCCTGGGATAGGATGCTTTGGGAAGATTTTGGGTTTGAGAGATGTCGGGGGTCATGGGAGGGAAACCTGAGGCCCTGGGAAAGAGGTCTACAGTTGATGAGTGAAGGGGCAAGGGCAGCATGAAGGGCCCAGTTTGGGGAAACATACCAATCAGCTGTGGCCCCGTCCTTCCTCTTATACAAGGCTCGAAACTACCCTCATCCTGCTGAACAACCACCGCTGAAGCCTTCTAAGCCAGAACTCACTCCATCAGGTCTCCTCTGTGACCTCAGCACCGACATCACAGCCTCATACAATGGACTTTTGAGACTTCTCCAAGGTGTTCTGAATCCCTGGGGGCTTCATCTTCCCCCAACCCTTCAACTCTTCTATTTCCTTTGTCTCAATTGCCTTCTTCATAGTGAGGGGCCTGGGCTGACACTTCCTTCTCAAGCCAAGAGTTTTGCTTTCACACAGCTGTTTTGTGGTATGTGGAGACTCAGACTGGGATTGGACAATTAAGAAAAGCTCCTTAATCCCTTGTGTGCCCATGAAAACCCAAATTCAGCTACCTGCCAGTTGAGCCACTTCCTGGCATCATATGTTCCTGTTTCCTCTCTGATTCAACATTAGCCATGAAATTCTTTATTTATATTTCAACATATTGACTTTCTAATGGGTAGGATCTAGAGTATGAAAGAGAGGTTCAGGATGAAATAAACTTTTTATTTTTTTTCCCATTATTATTATCCCCCAGAAAAATTCAAAGAATGGATTGGCTATTTGTTGAGGTAAAAAAATGACCAGGAAATAAGGTTGTTAAATGGAAAATTGAGTTCAGTTTTACATATATTTAAGATGTCTATTTCACATCCAAATAAAAGTGTAGGAAGGTAGTTCAACATTGTGAGTCTAGAGTTCATCAGCATCAACAGAGTATTTAGAATTGTGCAATTAGTGAGCATAGTAAAAGGATAGAGGTAAGAAAAAACTGAGTCATGGATAGTACAATATTTAGAAGTCTGGAGGATTAGATGAATTCAGCAAAGGAAATTGAGAAGAAATAAAACATTAAGTCAGAAAAAGAAGTTAGAGAGAGAAAGAAGCCAAATGAAGAAGGAGAAGAGTTTCAAAAAAAGGAGAGAGTAACCAACTGTGTCAAGTGATCCTGGTAGGTCAGTAAGATGAGGACGGAGAACTGATCACTGGATTTGAACAAGAGAGACAGGTTAGATTGAGGGCCATGATGAGGCCAATTTGGAAAAGTGGTGAGGACAGAAAACCTAATTGGTGTGGGTTTAAAAGTAAATGCATAGGGGTCTTCCCTGGTGGCGCAGTGGTTGGGAGTCCGCCTGCCGATGCAGGGGACACGGGTTCATGCCCCAGTCTGGGAAGATCCCACGTGCCGTGGAGCGGCTGGGCCCGTGAGCCATGGCCGCTGAGCCTGCGCGTCCGGAGCCTGTGCTCCTCAATGGGAGAGGCCACAACAGTGAGAGGCCCGCGTACCGCAAAAATAAATAAATAAGAAGCAGGCTCACAGATATAGAGAACAAACTAGTGGTTAGCAGTGAGGAGAGGAGGGAAGAGGCAATATAGTGGTGAGGGAGTGGGAGGTACAAGCTATTGGGTGTAAGAGGCTGCAAGGATATATCATACGGCACGGGGAATACAGCCGATATTTTGTAATAACAGTAAATGAAGTGTAACCTTTAAAAATTGTATAAAAAATGATTCGCTTCCCAGGTGGGAACAAAGGTGAGCTGTTCCCTTAAGGGCGGGAGAGGAGGGCAGTAGGGGTGCGGGCAGGCGTAGACTCCCATTGTTTGCTGGATAAGGATATTTGTGACTCAGCTGTTCAAGTTATGGTTAAAGAACGTTATGTGCAAAAAAAAAAGACTAGGTTCTTAAACCTTCTTCCTTCTCCAATAATGAATCTATGTAGAAAGTGATTTCTAATCTAGAGATAACCAACCATATAGCAAGGCCAGGGACCCCCAGGATTAGCACTAAGAGGAAGCCTGTGATGGCCACGTGCCTCAGATTCCTAATGTGACAAGGCCAAAACTCATGTTCCACTTTATCCCTAGACTCACTTTTACCACATTCTTAGGCCCAGCTCACCATACCTTCCATCTCCCAGGCCAACACTTAGTGTCTCCTGTTAATGCTTTTTCTAAAGAGAAACCAGGTCCTCTGTTCTTTCTGACCTTCCCTTATCTAAAAGTAAAATCAGTTTTTTATAGCAACTCAAACCCTCCCCTACAGTGTCTCCATAGTTCATATGGTCTGGGCTCTGGGAACACAGTGCAGAGTTCAGACAGTGGCCCACAAACCAGCCCCTTATATGCTGAGTATCTGTGTTCTCAGTCATCACTTTCACTCGATTCTCTTATCCACTGGGGACATGGAACTCACCTATTGCCAAGAGTAGAGATCTGATTAGGTTGTGCAGCCTCTGTGTCAAAAATCCCTCTTCTGTGCTGCTCACATACTCAAACAATACGTGGCGTCAGCACCCTGAAATCATATACTTTGAATCACAGCTCTTCCAGCTTGTGTGAAGTCATGTTTTCTTCATACATATGTGAGGAAAGATCTCCTCTATTTTTTTTTTTTTTTTTTTTTTGCGGTACGCGGGCCTCTCACTGCCGCGGCCTCTCCCGTTGCAGAGCACAGGCTCCGGGCACGCAGGCTCAGTGGCCATGGCTCACGGGCCCAGCCGCTCCGCGGCACGTGGGATCTTCCCGGACCGGGTCACGAACCCGTGTCCCCTGCATCGGCAGGCGGACTCTCAACCACTGCGCCACCAGGGAAGCCCTCCTCTATTTTTTTATATCCTCATGCACTCAAACACAACAGATGTTTCTACAGTCATCCAAAAGCATTTACAAACACACACATGAGCACACATAGTTAATTCTGAGGCTTGTCATTTTACAGTCAGACAAATGTACAATGTGGGATAATCTACAAAACAGTCTGGTCTTTTCAGCAAGTCATTGCTATTAAAAGGGTACTTGAAGGAGGAAAATACTTTTCTAAAGTAAAATACATTTAGATACACCAAGGGGGGATAGCTGCGGGGGGGCGGGGATGGTGGTGTGATGAATTGGGCGATTGGGATTGACATGTCTACACTGATGTGTATAAAATTGATGACTAATAAGAACCTGCTGTATAAAAAATAAATAAAATCCCCCCCAGATTGGGACACATAGGTTTTCGAGGCAGGAGCCCTCTGTGGCCCCCTTTGACTGGCAAAGCAATAAAAAAAAAAAAAAAAAAAAAGAGAATGAACAACCAAATGCAATTCTTGATTGGATTCTGTTTAAATAAACCAGGAATAGAAGATAACGTATAATTGGGAAAACTTAAACACGAACTAGGTATTATATGATATAAAGTAATTAGTGTTGATTTTATTAAATGTGATTATGATATTATGATACACACACACACACACACACACACACACACACACAGGTGCCCAGAGTATTTCAATAAAATATTGGCACAGAGTATATGCAGTGGAGCCCAAAAGCTGGCATTTTAATTCCAGTTCCATAATTTACTAACTGTGTGAACTTGGGCAAGCTTACTTGAACTAAATGATCCTTGGATTCCTCATTTTTGAAAAGGGCCTAATATCTCTAATTCTTAGTTATTTTTTAGGACAAAACAAGACATGCCCCCCCAAACCACTCCTTAGTTCAGTGTCTGAAATTTAGTAAGCATATAATAAGATTTACTTCCTTTTATTAGATAATATTTTATATCATCTGTATTATCATCAGCAGTCAGACCACACAGTGAAGAAGAGGACAGAAATAGACAGGTGTATTAAAAACTTACAAGAGTATCCACACACTTAAAGCCACTCCTCAAGTTAGGGCTATGGGTCCTTGTCCCATGTCTGACAGAAATTGCCTGAACAAAACTTACCGTGGCCATTCTTACCCAGCTGTATAACTGTTAACCTGTTCTAATCATTTGGAGCGTATATCCAAGTACAGGAGACCATGACCTCAGCTTAAAAATGGGAGTTGCTCAGGAAAGAATGTTGTAGTTCTCAATCCATGGCTCCTGGGAAATGGAACCCTGAGCTTTTCATTGCCTCCTCCTTTTTCTCCAAATCGTAGTCCCAACCAAACTCCTCAAATAGCCAGCACTCACCTAGTTGGTTATTGGGCCACATGGAAAGCAGAAAAATTATGGTGAAAGACACACAGAAAATCTGCAAGATGAGCAGGCACGCCAACCAAAGAAATAAGGGGAAGGGGAAGGAAAGGACTAATAGGTTGATTCCATGCTCACTTATTGATTTTTTTCTGAACCTTTTTCCATGGAGAAGAGGTAAATAGTTAGGGCCTGAGGGACCCTAACACGCTCTCTTCTCACTCTCAAGGGAAGAGTATAAAGATTATATTAACTGCCTAGGCCTGTAAGCTAACATTGCCTCATGGTATATTTTTGTTTTACATTTGCATGTAAGCTCTGTGCTTGCTTGTGTGTGGCTGTGTGTGCCCACCTCTCAGATTACCTAGGTTTCGAGGTCATGCCCTCACTTACCAGATAAAGGACTTTGAACAAGGAACTTAATATCTATAAAAAGGTGATAATATAGTTCCTACTTCTCAAAATTATGTAAGGATTGACAAATTAGGACAAAAGAAGTGGGGCAGTGCCTGTGAAAATTCTTAACGCATTGGTGGACTCACAGTGGACCTGCTGTAATAATGAGATGGCCCAGTACTCTAATACTGCCTTTCAGAGTGAAGCCCCAGGATCCGCATTCATAAACTCTACAATGGATTTTGTGCCTTTTACTCTCCCCTGGAGGACCCATATATATGTGGATGAGAGTATAAAAAAATGGAGAACAGGAAAGTTATTCTGCTATTGATCCCATCTAGAGTTTTTTGTTTTGTTTTTTTTTTTTGCGGTACGCGGGCCTCTCACTGCTGTGGCCTCTCCCGTTGCGGAGCCCAGGCTCCGGACGCACAGGCTCAGCAGCCATGGTTCACAGGCCCAGACGCTCTGCGGCATGTGGGATCTTCCCGGACCGGGGCACGAACCCGCGTCCCCTGCATCGGCAGGCGGACTCTCAACCACTGTGCCACCAGGGAAGCCCAAATCTTCCCTTTTTTATGTAAGAAACACCGCAAGGGAGCCTTTCCTTGTGGATTGAGGGTTAAGAATCTGAGAGGAAGATTGAATAAAGGAGGTGTAATCCAGCAGGTATGACATAGTTTATATAAAAAAAGTATCCAGGGGTTTGAAATATTTCTTCTCATGGAGTCCCTATCACTCTTTCAAGTCTCCATCTCAGCCCTCCCCTATCATTATCTAAAGAGTTATTCTCAGGTATCTCTGAGAATGCCCAAATGAATGATGGCTTTACCTTTCAATTTGACAAACTTCCAAAGAATTGAAATTGAAAGAACAGTAAGAAGAAAAAGCTAGAACAGTTCCTTCCCCATCCCACTTGCACTTTTCAAAGCCTCACAGCCCTCAATCTCATTAATTTAAACTTTAGCCCTAGAACAAACATCAAAAGACTTCAGATAATACTTTTCTGTGCGTGAGTTTCCAGGTGTCACAGCCTACTGAAGGACACCATCCTTTATTTATGCTAGTTTTATTAATGAGAAAGTTTATTTAAAAATGTATTTGCCTATCTATGTCCATATCAATTATGATTTGAATTAAACAAACCTAAGATGTCTGTTCCATTTTAGCCAATTTTGGTAACTGCTTCTACCTCACCTCATATTCTTCCTTTTGGTCCTTAACCCTTCGGTCTGAATAGCCTTGAATAAGTTGAGAGACTTAAAGTGCTGCAAGTCCATGGGAGTGAGAGACTGGGGAAGGATGAAAATGAAAGACATGCTCATTTTTGGAGAAGTGGTGAATAGAACTGAAGTTCAGAATAAGCAAGGATCATCTACATCAGTACTGAAGTCATCAAGGATCATGATAAGAGAATAATTATGGAGAGAAGAGGAAAGGAGAAGAGAGGAGGGGAGGGGAGAGGAGAGAGAAGAGAGATAAAGACAAAGATTCAGAAGCAGAAGCAGATGCCACCTGGGAAAGAAGGAAAAAACAGGAATTAGTAGGTACAGGAATATGGACAATTAGTGAGAAGTGTAGTATGATAAAGTGACATAAATATGCTAGGGTTTTATATTTTAATAGAAGGAAGGGAATTAGTGATAAGGTGCAGGGGTGACCTCCAGGCCAGGAGATCTGAGAAGTGTGGGAGAGAATGAACAAGTGTACTATGGAGAGACAGGTTTCAGTTAGCCAAGAAAGTAAAGAGAACGCTCCAAGGAGAAGTTGATAATACAGGGCATTTTGCTGATGGCTGACTATGAGTCACAGGTTACTCAGTAAAGGATTTCAAAAGTTGGAGACGGATGATATATGGAATCAAAACTAGGGATATCCGGAGCCTTATGGAGATGAGGATCTGAGTGATGACCTTGAATCATGAGCTTCTTGCATCTGACAAAACAGGGATAAGATACATAACAGCATAGTTCCCAATGGTCTCAAAGCAGTGAGTGGTGGGGAGTATTATGAGGAGGGAGGTGTGAGAATGGAGATGTGGAGGCTGGGGGAGGGGCTGGTCTTCTCTGGAGTAGGGGAGCAGTCTCGATTCCTGGGGCATCACCCCAACATTCCGGTCCTCTTTTGGACGAGATGGACTTCACCTATTCTCCACAAGGCAGTCAGGTTTTCCCAGGCTCTTTTATGCCTTCACTACACAATGTTAGACTCCGTAACTTTTAGAGTGCTTATAAACATATTTGGATCCTAAAAACAATATGGACCTAATGACTCCTTAATATAGGGGGGAGAGTAAGCTACAAAACCAAAATTAATCAATGCTTAACTCACTATTAACCACACTTCAATAATGCTTCAATTCAACTCTCTTAATTACTTTTAATAGGTGGGATGTAGGCGTGTTTTCTTTGTTTTAAATTGTGATGGAAAAGCAAAGATCACTGAGGCTGAGACCTCAATATCACTATCTATTGGCCTCTGGTATTATTAAAGCCTGTTGTACCTGCTGTTCTTTAAAATCCTGACACAGTTCTTTCTTGCTCAGGACACACATTTCTTCCTCTTCCCACTTTCTGATTGGTGCTGCAGAGTTCTAGACTTGGAATGACTGAATGTATTTGAATTGGCTCTATAGGAGGTGTTTCTGGCTCCTCCTGTTGCTTCAAGATACTTCCCCACCCCCAGAAGCTTTCCTTACTTTCTGTCCTTTTCTGCATGTGCAAGTATAGGCGAGTGAAGCCAGGCAGCCTTCATCTTCCCTTCAGAGGGTTTCACCTCACCCACCAGACTTCAGCAGTTGGCTGGGGTTGGGTAGAGACATGTAGGGAATTTTGCAGATTTAAAGTGTAATCCAAGCTTGGGGAGAAACATAGAAAAGCTGATCTCGGGCCATGAAGTGGCTGTGCAAAGGCCATTGTCCAGCAGACCCTGACCCAGAAAGCTGAATGAGATGGGAGGGGGAGGCCTGAAGCCTTGGATAAAGGGATTAATCCCTTGGATAAAGGAATTCAGCCATGAGATAAGAAGAGATTGAGAGGCCAGCAGCCCACATTTCTTTCTGCTGCAGGAGGTAAGTCCAGTTTCTTTTCTCCCTTTTTTAAAATTTAAATTAGCACTTTATTGAAATACAATTTATATACCATACAATTCACCTATTTCAAGTGTATGATTCAATATTTTTGGTATTATATTCATAGACCTGCCACTATCACAATTCATTTTAGAACATTACCATTACTCCCCTGCCCCCAACAAAATGTATCCCCTTAGCAATCATTCACATTTTTCTCTCATCCCACCCCCAGCCCTAGGCAACCACTAATCTACTTTCTCTCTTTATAGATTTACCAGTTCTGGACATTTGAAATAAATGGAATCATACAATGTGTGATCTTTTGTGACTGATTTCTTTCATTTTGCATGTTTTCAAGGTTCATGCATGTTGCTGCATGTATCAGTACTTCATTCCTTTTGATAGCTGAATAATATGCCACGGTAAGGATATACCACATTTTGTTTATCCATTCATAAGTAGAAGGACATTTAAATTATTTCTACTTTGCAGCTGTTATAAATAATGCTGCTATGAACGTTCATGTGCAAGTATTTGTAGAATTATGTTTTAATTTCTCTTGGGTTTATACCTAGGAGTAGAAATGCTGAGTCATAAGGTAACTACGTTTACCTGTCTGAGGAACATGCCAGGCTGTTTTCCAAAGTGACTATACCAAATTACATTTCTACTTGCATGTATGAAACTCCCAATTTCTTCATATACTCTATAACATTTGTTGTTATTAATATTTTTTTAAAATTCTAGCCCTCTTAGTGGGTGTGAAATGCTAGCTTACTGTGGTTTTGATTTATATTTCCCTATGGCTAATGATGGTAAGTACATTTCCTGCCATGTCCCAATCAGCCCTCATTTATACCCCTGGGAATGGGACTAGAAATCCAATGTTAGAAAGATTAATTAATGAATAAAATATGTTAAAGTAAATCCAATTCATTTAGAATGGTAGATGCCTCATATTTAGACTTCTGTTTTATTTTTCTTGGAGCTCATGCTTCAGCTATAATCTCTTAAAGAAGATGATAATCTCTGCCATTTTATTTTCCTGGGTTGTCATGAAAATTGAATAATGGCTTGAAAGTCTTTGGTGAAATTAAATGTACTACACAAACATGAAGAAAGAAAAATTGTAGAGAGTTTGTTCACAAAAATGGGCTTTCCAGTGACCTACCAAACTGGACATTTGCACAGCAAAAAGCAGTGTCTCTGGGCTTGTTCAATGAAGTGCAGACCTGAAATTGCCATTTCCCTGTGCTTGTTCCAAGTAAATTTCCTGGTTTATACTGGAGATATTGGGGGACTACAAGAGAGAATGTGGTTGACTGCCTAAGAATGAAGGTAGCTCCTGATCCCAGCCTCTTTCCTACCTAAAAAGAGATACCCCTTTCTCCACTATCTTGTAGGTCTGACTCAGGAGATAATTGATATATTATAATAACACACTATTATATCAGATGCCAGTCTGTCCTAGTTTTACTTCTTAAAGACTTTGGATATAATAAGTGCAGAACATCTTGCTGAAGTGCAGTACAACTCTCAGTACCTAGAGTTCAATTTGTCTTGAATCTTTCCTACAGTTCAAAGGAACAGACTCTTTGCCTCCTCAACTAAAGCCAAGGCTTCACAGAGGACATGAAGGTGAGTATAGAAAGAGCTAAAAGAAGTCAGAGAAGGACAATCTAACCTGACATTAACCCCACAGGAGAGGCTTTTGAGTGACTAAGTATGGAAAAACTCTAGAAATTCCATGATCTAGGGTATGGGTATTACATGGCCTGAGGGCAAGACTTGAGTTCTTCCTTCTACAGTGATGGAAAGCATGGGTCATAATGCTACAACTCCCAGAATTGATTCAGAATTTGAAGAGGCATGTGAGTCAAAACACTCCCAGTGATGAGATCGACAAGCAGAATATGGCTCAGACTGCAATTTCTGTAGCACAATAACCAAGTTTTCAGTAATTAAAGTAATGTGAGGACACAGGAAGAGAATCACCAATCCTGAGACTCTTTTTACTCCACATCCCCCACTGACTTTGAGAACTTGCCAAACTCTCTTACCATAGACACTTGCCCATTCCTGCTGATCACGAATCCTTAATACCCAGATCAGTGACCCATATCTGCTAACTGCTCAATATCCCATCTTCCCTACACTATGATTCCCATAAGGGCTCATACCACAGTTCACAAGACAAAGTGACTGACACTCCCCACCCCACCCCCATCCATATATTCTTTGCTGGGACACTTTTCCCCTCCTGTGGGAGAAAAGAAAAACAGTTTCAGTCCAGAAGTCATAAAACACTGCCCCCTTTTAGAAAGGCTTAGTATTGCTGTCATAAAAACAAGATCAGGGTCCAGGCAGATTATTCTAGTGAACCAACTGGGGGTCATGAGAAGATACAAAAATAAGAACTCCAGGGTCTACAGCCAGAGAGACTTGCTGGAGATAAAGAGGAGTCTATATTACTTTCTTTTGGTGATCTGATCCCTGAAAAGGAAGTCATGTACTTTCTTCCTTCCACAAGCCAACTCTAAATAATTAGTACATTCTGTGTATTGTTCTACACTCTAGATATACACATATGAATACAGAAATGATCCCTGGCCTTAAAGAGTTCAGAGTGTTATTCTCCAGCCTCTTGTTTCCTATCATTCCATATATACTCCTTAGGGCTATAATTGAATCCCGTGGCTTTAACCCTCGCATAGTGTGTTGACTCACAAATCTAGAGTAAAATATAGTAGCTACAGCTTACTTGGGATCCAGAATTTATTAATCTCATATGAATGATATCCAGAAAGTGCTAACTTGGTTTAAAAAACAACAACAACAAATGTGCATTTTTCTTTCCCTCAGCAAATTGCTTTATCTCCATAATTCCCCACCTTGGTGAAGAGCCTCACCATCTTTCCAATAGCTTAATGCAAAAATCAATCTTAGAAGTTTGGGATTAAAATATACACACTACTCTATATAAAGTAGATAACCAACAAGAATTTACTGTATAGCACAGGGAACTATACTCAATATCTTGTAATAATGTATAATGGAAGAGAATATAAAAAAAGAATATATATATGTATTATATATAATATATATATTATATATAATACATATATATATACATATGGTTGAATAGGTTTACTGTACACCTGAAACTAACACAACATTGTAAATCAGCTATATTTAATAAAAAAATTTAAAAAAGAAAAAAAATCAATCTTAGATTCCTCCTTCTTCCTTTCTCCAATATGCTGCTGTCACAGCCTAATCATTCCGTCTTAGCAACTTGTTTCATCAGTTCCTTCATATTCTCACTCTACTGCCTTAGTTTTTATAGTTTCATCTGGACTGTTTCAATAGTCATTGAATGGATCTCCCTGATTTCAGCATTGTGCACTTCCAAGCCTCCAACTACCTGGTCACCCAACAGATCTACCCAAAATACAAATTACTGCATCTTCCATTGCCTGTAAAAGAATAAAATCGAACGTCATGGAATAGCTATTGATTGATGGAAAGTAGATGAGCAGATACATTACACAACAACAGCTATTCAGTAGCTGATCTGCCAGTTAATTTTAGGCAAACAAATGTAAATTGAGCTTCTCAGAGTTTCTTTGTAAAGACCATGTTCAATTTTTCACAAGCTTCTCTGTGATAAGCTGAATTTTAAGTGCAAAAACCAAATCTGTAAAAGCAAATGAAGATACATTTAAGGGGTGAGGGAGCGTGGATTGGGCTTGAATAAAGTAGGGGTTCAAAAGTGTGCGGTGGGGTGAAGGAAATAAGAAAGATAAAGGAAAACTTGTTAGGAGAACTTGAAGATAAAAAGATACTCTAAAAACCGCAGTGTAACTTTTGACTTGGAATTTTGGAGTCGCTGGTCTCTTAAGAGAAGTACAAATCAGAAAAGAAATGCAAGTTGTATTGAATGGAATTGATTACCAACTCTTTGATTTATTCATCCTCATGTTTAAAAAACCTTTTGATGAAATGAATTTTGAGCTAATTCTTGTGCTAGATACCAAACTTCTTTTGAATCTTTTCCTTCCCAGACCTAGATACTGGTCTTCTCTAATATCAAGGCTCCCTTGAGCTTTTGCCTTGGCTTTTTGCTCTGTTCCTTCAAGGAACATTCCCTAGAAATAAGTTTCTTCATGTGCTCCCTTGAATATCAGCTCACATTTCTTTTTTTTTTTCTGTTTATTTTTATTTTTTTAAGATTATTTTATTAATTTTTATTGGAGTAAAGTTGGTTTGCTCAGCTCATTTCTCTCCTTATTTGTATTCTTCATCTCTTAACTTACATACTTTTTCGCTTAATGTCCTTCATTGAGATGTGAGAGTAAGAGACCTGGGTGTACATCTAGAGTTACTTATCCTTAATCCCCACCTACACATTGTCACCAATTTCATGAAGAGAAAACCAATTATTAACAAATTTATTCTCTTCTATCTATACTCAGTAGCATCTAGTTAAGCAACTTTTCCTCCATACTAAAAGCAATAACTAGCCATTTACTCGTCCTGGATTTAGGCATTTTTTGTCAGCTCCAGACCTCTTCAACTTGCTCAGGGCTGCCAGGTGACCTTTTCTCACTTAACATTTAGACATTCAAAACATGTCATTCCTCATCTGCCCCCTACCATCTCTCTCTCTCTCTCTCTCTGTCTCACACACACACATACACAAAACTCCTTAATGATGGTTTCCTGACAATGTCAAGACAATTCAATGGGAAAAGAATATGGTCCTGAGACAACAGGATATCCACATGCAAAAGAATAAAATTGACCCTCTATCTCACACAGTAGAAACGAACTTAAAATAGATCCTAGATCTAAGTGTAAGAGCTAAATTATAAAACTTTTAGAAAAAAATATAGGAGTAAATCCTTATGACTTTGGATCAGGCAAGGCCTTCATAGATATGACATCAAAAGTAGAAGTGACAAAAAGACTGGATTTCATCACAATTAAAAACTTGTTCCTCAAAGGATGCAATCAAGAAAATGAAAAGACAACCCTTAGAATGGGAGAAGATATTTAAAAATCACAGAATTCATAAAGGACTTGTATCTAGAATATAGAAAGATCTCAGAAAAAGACAAATAACGCAATTAAAAAATGGATAAAGGATCCAAATAGACCTTTCTCAAAAAAGATATGCAAATAGATAGTAAAGTGTATGAAAAGATGATAAACACCATTAAGCAAATGCAAATTAAACACCTTAGGCAAACACCTTAGGCAAATGCAAATTAAAATAACGATGAGCTATCACTTCACACCCAGTAAGATGACTATAATAGAAAAAAAACATATAATAACAAGTATTGGCAAAGATGTGGAGACATTGGACCCCTTCTTATACTGCTGGTGGGAATGCAAAACAGCACAATCACTTTGGAAAATAGCCTGGAAGATCCTCAGAAAAGTAAATACAAGATCCAGCAATTCTATGCTTAGGTATACACCCAAGAGAAATAAAAAGCCTATGTTTAGAAAAAAACTTGTACAAGAAAATTCATAGCCACATTATTCATACAAGTACTCATACAGATACGACATAGATGAACCCTGAAAATATTACGTTAGGTGACCCAGCCCTCTGTCCTGACTTTCATCTGGACACCCTTGGAGGTCCAGGCCCTCCTCCCACAGCTCACCTTCCCAGACCAGGTCAATTTTCTTGGGTCAGGAAGTTTAGCCTTCCTTTTCTTCTCAGAGGTGCCGTGCTATTGAAACCCTATAGTTAAGGTTCCCAGGGCTTTATAAGCTTTGCATGTATTCATAAGGACCTAAGAACAAACATTTACAGTCTCTCAGTTATATAGATTAAAATCACAGATATAAGCTTATATCTGTAATGTAACTTTAAATTATATTCATAATTTTAAATTGATAACTTTTAATGATCTTTTTGCAAAATATGCCATTATAATGTCAGTGGTTATTTTTCCTTACTCATATAACTTTAGATATTTTTTATTCAGACATTTTAATTGGTATTTTAATATGGGGTACAGGTGTATTCTCAGTGTTATTAACACTGACATGAGGTCGGAAAGCTAAAGTGAAGACAATTTACAAGTGCCACCCCTGGCCTTCAGGTGTTCTCCAAGGCCTCAGAATTTTCAGCTCATCAGGTAAGCGGAACAGCTCTCTTGACCCTGGACGGGGCCCTGGAGTGCAGGACCTAATGCCGCGCTGGACAAATCAGCAGCATCTCCTCCCCCCTCGCCCCGCCCCTTTCTCCTTACGCCTTTCTGCTTTGGTGGAGGCTGCGGCAGCTGTAAATCCTCGGCTCTGATCCAAGATACAGATTCCAGGTTGGTGAGCAAATCCGTTTTCTGGCCAGCCACCGCTGTCCCCACTAGTACTCAGAGGTTGACGTGCCCTACAGGTTGGTTGGGAGGTTCGCGGGTGGAGGCAGGGCGAGGGAGACCTCTGCAGTTTTGAGTTGACTCAAGTTCAGGAAGAGAGTACAGAAGAGGCACCTTTGGAGCTGGGAGTAGCCTGTGTAAAGATAGTGATAATGAAACCCTGATTCTGGAAGCTGAAGGCTGTAGGGGCGGCAGCTCTGAAAGTTTTGATAGGGAATGATGGCAGACCCTGCGGCTGGTGTGGATCCAGAGGTCAGCAGCCCTTCCCCCCATCTCCAGCCTTTCTGCTCCGGGAAGTGAGCACCGTTTATCCTACCGCCCCCCCCCACCCACCCCCCACCCCGCCCCGGGAGGCCCTGACTCCTCCCAGAGGGAGCTGGGAGACGAGCCTTCCGCATTCAGTCTGTGCAAAGGCCGGGCTGGCCCGACAGCCGTGCATTTCGCCTTAGGTAGCAGGGCCGTGCGCGGTTGTTCAAAAAGAAAGACCAAACGAGTGAGCGCTCTCAGTTGCTCAGAATCTATGTAAAACTCCTTGGTTTGCTCAGAGGAGCTTTGACCACATGGAGCCTCACATCTGGAGAATCCGTGTGCCGGTCACCTGGAGATGTATGCCATCTGTGGCTGGGCCACTTACTGTCACTTGAAGTGACAAGGCGGTAAAAGAAATGGGGTCCCTTCCCTTTAGGAGCTCATGATACAGATAATTTATCTTTTCATCCTCACTGCGAATGAACTCAGCGAGATTAGCAACAACATTTAATCTATCAATCAATGAAGACAGAAATGTGTGGTTAGGAGCATGGGTGCTGCAAACAGAGTGCCTGGGTTCAAACTCTGCCTCTGACACTTAGACGCTGGCTGTGTACCCCCCACCTTTTGTTTGAGCTCTTTGAGCTTGTTTCTTCCACCTATAAAATGGACAGAGTAATATTTATATTATAGAGTTTTGGTGAGGCTTAAGTGAGGCAGAAGTTTAAACACACAGGAGAGTGCCTGAAAAAATAGTAAATACTCAAATTATTAAGTCATTATTATGGACAAACTCAATGCCTACCTTAAAAAATGCAAAATCAAAACAATTTGTGAAAGATTAGAGTAGGGAATAAAATATGTACAAATGCACTATGATAAAGGAGACTATGACTCCTTCTGACATCTCAACAAGTTAAAATACAGCAGGGTTTAAACGATTAGGAATTACAAGTGGAATATCACAAATGCAGAAAAAAATGATTAGAATTTTATTATCTAACCTAAAAAAAGACACTCAGTTAATGGATTATCTAACACTCAGGGAGAAGAAAACCTGTGCAGGACAATATTTTAAGAATTTGGAAAGTTATTGAATCATTATAAATTTTGAATGCATGAGGTAGTGATTTTTTGAAGTTTTAAAAAAAATTTAAAGTATGTTCCAATTCAAACATTTATCGAGTGCTTCCTGCAAAAGAAAATTATTTCCTCAGCACAATCTCAACTCATTTATGCATGCAGTTGCCACGTGTTTAGATTTTTACCCTGTTTTCACTAGAGCTCCCAGTTCGGGGGCAGTCCCACCCATCTTATTTCTAACTTTCATTCAGAGCCCCAGCCTGGACTAGTGTTATTCTGAAAGCCCTTTTAATATCGAATTGTGTGAGCTTTCATTCTAAAAGATGCTTCAGATCTACATATCAGTCCATTCTTTGGCCTCCCCCACCCACCCTCCCCCTTTTCTATTTTGCACCCTAAATTGCACTTACCTGGGAAGAAGGCTCCTGTGTTTAAGGCAATGCTTCTGAGGCCTTAATGTGCATACGAATTACCTGAGATCTTATTAAAGCGCAGATACTGAATTGGTCTCGGTGAGGCCTAGAGATTCTGCATAAAGAGCTCCACTGGACGCCAGTGAGGCTAGTTAGCAGACCGCACGGCCTTTTTCTGGCATCTGCTTCTGATTTAACTGGCCCTAGTCGTGAATTTGGCCTGTTTCATTTGCTAATTTGATCTTCAAGGTTCTTCCCCTTAAGGTCTGGTATCTGCGCTCCTCACACAGCCAGACTTATCTTTCTGCCACCCACACTGCTCTTGAGATGTGTCCTTAGTCAGGGATTCTGTTGGCTTTTCTTGTGTCCTCTGGGTGGCGATCAGGAGTAGCAGTGGTCAAGCGCCTGCTGGCATGTGAGCAGGGCTACGCAAACCCTTTCTAACTGAATGTTAGCTGACTCTGTTCCCCTCGCTCCCTTTCCCAGCCTTAACAAGAGACATCAACTCTTACATAATCTTTTCTGTTCAAGATTCCTTCTCTGCCTTGAATATCTCAAGTAGAGCATTAGATGGAAAAGTAATAGAGAAATATAATAGAGCCACATACATAACTTAAATTTTTCTATTGGCCTTATTAAAATGTTAGAAGAAACAGATGAAATTGATTTTAATATATTTAACTCCATGCTTCCAAAATATATTTAGAAAAAAATCCATTAACGAAATGTTTTAGATTATATTTTCTTACCAAATCTTTGAAATCCAGTGTGTGTTTTATACTTAAAACATCTTATTTCCAACTAGCCACATTTCAAGCACTCAGTAGCCACCTGTGGCTACCATATTTGACAACACAGTTATTATTTGTGCTTAGAAGATCAAAAACGCCAAGCCTCAGTTTTTCTCATTGCATTTCTTCTATTTTGTTTTTGTTAGCTCTAATGAGTTATCATTTACATTTAATAAGTTAGCAATTTTAAGCATACAACTCCGTGAGTTTTGACTTGTATATAGTTGTCCAAACAACACAATCATGATATATATAGGGGATTTCTGTCACCCCCCCAAATTTTTTTGTGTCCCTTTGCAATTCATCCCCTTCTCACAGCCCTGGGCCCTGGTATCCACTAATCTGATCTCAAATAGTAATGTTTTATCTTTTTTAGTATTTCGTATAAATGGAATCATACAGCAACTTATCCTTGCTGTCTAGCTTCTTTCACTTTGCGTAGTGCTTTTGAGATTTATTTTGTTGTATATATCAGTACATCCATTTTCTTGGTTGGTAATACTCATTGAGGTCATGTTTACAGCTCACTCGATCCCCAGCAATGCCCTATACTCACCCTGCTCATCTATGCTGTATCTCACAGACTGTTTTCTTAGTCTGGGACACTTTCTCAGGGCCTTTCTCCTGTAAGGGCTTCTTGTTACTGAGAGGCAATTTGATATTTTTTATCCTACCACACACTCAGGAGGGGAAAATTGGTGACAGTTACAGGACCTGTTACTAGACTCAATGGTCCAGTCACTTGGGGTGCATAGCCAATGGACACACCAAGTACTTTTGATTAAAGTAGAAGCATTTCTTACTTGTGACCAGTAAGGAGACAGGGAGATAGCTCTCAAAGTACTGTCTTTCCAAACAGCTGGATCAGGGAAGTTTTATGTCTGGGGTATGTGCATGTTCATGCAGGGGCAGGCATGATCTTCCATGTAGTACGGGTTTCTCTAGGTTGCCAAAAACTGCAAGCAAGCAAGTGCTTGGTTGTTTGCTTATACTTTGATAGCTTGTTGATTGGAATGCACTGTAACCTTTTTGAAACATCTGGTGTTTGGAACTTTATGCAACTTAGTGGTTAGTTTCTGCAAAACAAAGCACACCTTCGTTTAACCCCATCCCTTCCCTACTGCTGCCTAGCTGACAGACCTTGTGTTCTTTAATTATGCCCACACTGACCAAGCTGTACATCAGTGTACATCTGCCTTTGCAGGGGGGGCCAGACAAAGAAACACTGTGGAATTATATCTGCTTTCAGTCACCCTGTGGCCTATCCTGTACACAAGGGTCACAGCTGGGGTCAGGGGTAGTGTGCCTCCAACTAGGCAGTGCATTTGTCAGCTGGCTCTTCTTTGGTGGCCCAAACCAGACTCCAGCTAGACAAACGGAGCATATGGCTTCCAATGAGTAATTCAATGCTGGAATAGTAAAAATAAATAAATAAGTAATCTTAAATTCTTTAAAAAATTATGTGATTTAAGATTGACATATATACACTAATATGTATAAAATAGATAACTATTAAGAACCTGCTGTATAAAAAGTAAATAAATAAAATTCAGAAATAATTATGTGATTTAAGACAACAGTAATATAATTTAATGACTGAAAACTTTCAAGAATGAGAATAAGATGTTTTTCAGTGGGGACATACATATTAATTCAGCCCAGACAAAAAATAAAGTTAGGGTTAGTTACAGCATCTTTAGTTGTCTTGTCAGAGAAGCTACTAGCTTTCTTAACTGACCCTTATTTATGCCAGGCACACAGAAACTACTGGGTGAGGTCCAGCATTCTCACATTGTCCTTAAATGCCATCTTATCAAATCTTGTTATGAATTGAGGTAGTGGATTTTTCTCCTAGGTCCAAAACAAGGAAGAAGATATGAAAGGGGGTGAGAAAGTGATGCATTCATTCTTATACAGATATTTATATAGAGCTATTCATCCACCAGACTCTGCTCTATCCCTATTTCTGGTAAAATACTGAAGAGGCTCTTTTCCTCATGGTAAGAGGGCAGAGCACTGAAGGATTGAAGAGCAATGACAGTATAAATGTAGTGACAGAGACTTTTCTACACACTGGCTCAGATAATTTATCACAAGTGTGCTATAAGGGAGGACTTGTTATCAGCAATACACAAGACATTAAACCACATCTCAGATCAGGGATTACCCCAGTGTTCCAGAACTAGAGACAGATAAATTCAGGATTCAGACCTGTGTCTGTGTTACTCCAGTGTCAGTGCCTTCTCTTCTCACCTCACCCTGCCAGGGCAAGGGAAGCAGCCTGAGTCCTGGGGATGTGCCACCAGGAATGAAGCAGAACAGGGCTGGAGAAGGAGCCTACACATAGCTTAGGAAGAGCTGTAGGATGCCTTCAAATGCCAGGAAGAAGGGGACTATTATGCTGAATCAATGCAGCCCCAAAAATGAGACAAGCACCAGTCAGGAGGTGGGTAGAAAGAAGCTGAGCCACTTTGTGACCTGAGCACCCTTGCAAGTTTGGGGGGGGGTGCATAAAGGAAACATTCTCTTCCTTTAAGGACCAGACAACAACCTGAGGTTTGGATTTGCATAAAACTAGATTATAACCTTTACTTTGTCACTTATTCATTCTGAGACCTTTGGTAATTGAATACCTTTTTAAGAAGTTCACTTTTCACATTTGTAAAATAGGTGTTATTAAATGTATCTTATAGAGTTATTGTGGGGTTGGATTACATCAGTATACTACCTGTAAAGAGTTCAGCCATTACCTCACATAAAAAGCGATCAGAAGATGGTCTCTGATTATTTTCTACCTTCCACTGTTCCTTGAAACAAATACCTGCATGCATATATACTTGCTTGCATTAATGATGATTGTCTTTGCTATGTGTTCAAAAATGGATGTGTTTCTTGCTCGAAGTCTGAATGGTACACCTCCTCGTAGAGTATATATTTCATTCACCGTTATCTCCCCATACCAACTATAGCAATGTGCTTGACTCTTAGATCCTCTCCAACAGTATGCCTTGTGTAAAAGCTGTGGGGTTGGGACAGCTCTGAACCAGAAGTCACAAGATAGCTTCTCCCTCTTATTTTCCTCTCATACAATTTTTTTTAATTGAGATATAGTTCACAGACCATAAAATTCATCCTTTAAAGGTATACAATTCATTGTTTTGGAAAAATCACAAAGTTTTTCAACTAGCACCACTATCTTATTCCAGAATATTTTCATCACCCCCAAAAGAGACCCCAGACTCATTAGCAGTTATTTCCCATTCCCTCTCCCACCAACTCTTGACAACCACTCATCTACTTTCCATGTCTGTAGGTTTGCCTACTCTAGATATTTCCTGTAAATGGAGTTATACAGTGTGTAATCTTTTGTATCTGACTTCACTCACTTAGCATAATGTTTTCAAGGCTCAATCTTGTTGTAACATGTATTGATACTTCATTCCTCTTTTTCCTCCATTTTTATACTTTTCTCCTATTAGCGATTCTGAAATACTTTCCCCAAATGCTATAAGACCTCTTTGTCCCGACCATTCCACCAGCATACCTCTGCCTCAGGTCGTTTTTCTGTGAACTCTCGCTAGAACATATGTGGCATCGACTCTCCCACCTGTCCCCTCTGTCCCCCACACACAGGCACAGAGTTTTGGACAGGCCTGGTGAAATCTCTTCTCCCAAAGCACCAGGTCTGTGCCTGACTTTGACCACCTTCACCACCGTCTTTGGTTAAAGATATGAGGTTTGAGGACAGAGCTTTGAACTAGGACTCTGGACATAATAGGTTTTGCCAACTCTACATTTATTTTTTTTTTCTGGTTTAAACTAGTTTAATGAAACAATAATGTCAAGAAACATTTATTGAGCATATACTATATTCGGAGGATTGTCCTGGGTCCTCCAGGAGATACAATGATAACAAATAGTCCAGATATATAGTTCTCAGGGTCTCTCAATCCGAGGGTAGATACACATGAAAACACCTAACCATAATACCAGACAGAATGAATCAGGGGCGGTAGCTGAGGGACAACTAGTAGACATATCAAACATCCATTGTTTCACCTGCCCACTGTCCCTTCTCTTCTCACAAGTCTCTTGGTTTTCTTTGGGCCACCCCTTTCACTCTCAGTTCACAGTAGAGCTGATTCAACCTCCATGTCCAGGTTTCTTTACCTATAAAATGGGTATACTGACCCTACCTCAAAGCATAATTTTTTTTTAATTTTTGAATTTTATTTTATTTATTTTTTATACAGCAGGTTCTTATTAGAACACATCTATGATTTTATAAGATGTGTGATTTTATAAAGTCACTTACGTCTCTATTTCTTTATCAAGAGGCTAAAAATACTCTTATTAATTCAGAGTTCTCCTATGAGAGATAAAGAAAACAGGGGAATATGATTTCTAAATCACAACTGGTTATACAAGTGTTAATTGTAAAGATATAACATCACCTTATGGTGGTCATTTTTGTTTCTTTGGGTTTTTTGGGGAAGGTGACCATGAGAGATGAAAGGGCTCTGTAAAGAGCTGTTAGAAGGTAGATGTGTCGTCACAATAAATGATGCTTTTGATCTTGGAGATTAGATCCTGGAGAGCAGTGCCAGCACCATGTGAAAGAGAGGTGAAGGAGCTCATGAGAAAGGTCTAATCATCTATGGAGGGATGAGGAGGTTCTAGAGTTTTCTTCATCAAAAGTTGAGGACCTGTGTGTTGGACACTGAGCTAGTTCAATAATGAACAAAAGCAGTCTCTGATCTCATGGAGCTTATATTCCAGTGGGAATATTCAAACAATTAAAGATCCATATTAGGTGGTGATAAGGAAAATCAAGCAGGTAAGTCTATTGAGAGTGATGGTGTGGGTGGCCATGCCTTAGCTAGGCTTGACAGAGCAAACTCTTCTGATAAAACATGTAAGGAGAGAATTGAATGAAGTCAGAGAGCCATGCAGATACCAGGGTGAAGGGGCTTCCTTGCAGCAGGAACAGCAAGTGCAAAAATCCTGAGGCAGCAGCATGTTCTGGTGCTTTGAACATTGAGGATGTGTTTTGGTGGGCTGAGAAAAGGTTAAACAGACAGTGCCCTACCCAAGGCCACTTCTCTCCAGCACATCATTGTCCCTTCATCCAGTAGGAGTAAAAGGAAACCGTGATCATTGCTCTAATGAGAGTGCAAATTGCTGTCTAATGTGAGCAGGGGCAAAGAACATGCTTGAAGTTAGAATGAGAAGCTCTTGTTACCCCAGGTGCTTGACCTGTTTATCCAGAACAGTCAGCCTGCCTTTGTCTGCCTCATTTCTTACCCTGAACCCTTTTTTTTGGCCATCTACCCAGGATTCTATACACAAGAAACACCTTAGAAGTCAGGGCTGGGCAGGCCGGAGCCAGGAGAGTGGCTACAATGACTTCAGCAGTCCTGGTGGACATCCAGGACGAAGTGACCTGCCCCATCTGCCTGGAGCTCCTGACAGAACCCCTGAGCATAGACTGTGGACACAGCTTCTGCCAAGCCTGCATCACGGGGGATAGCAAGGAGTTGGGTATTGGCCAAGAAGAAGAGAGCAGCTGTCCTGTGTGCCAGACCAGCTACCAGCCTGGGAACCTGCGGCCCAATCGGCACCTGGCCAACATAGCGGACAGGCTCAGGGAGGTGGTGTTGGGCCTGGGGAAGCAGCTGAAGGTGGTTCTTTGTGCGCACCATGGAGAGAAACTCCAGCTCTTCTGTAAGGAGGATGGGAAGCTCATTTGCTGGCTGTGCGAGAGGTCCCAGGAGCACCGTGGTCACCACACGTTCCTCATGGAAGAGGTGGCCCAGGAGTACCAGGTGGGAGCCCAGATGGAGGGAAGGCAGGTGGGAACAGACTCCTTGGTAGATTATTAACTTTTCTTTATGCTCTAATCTAATTTCTTTGTAGTCCATCTATTTATGTAGAGGATGAACCTAGAAAAAGCCCCTCTGGCCAAGAGCAGAGACTGTAGCTCTTTCTCGCTGCTCATGATTGGTTCTGCATGAGTGGAGGATGCTGCTCGGGGCCAGTAGCGGGCAGGGCAGGTTGAGTTCAGGGGATATGTTGGCAGTGAGAGTAAAGGACTTAAAGTGGTTCATGGTCAGGTTCTTTCCCCTGGAGAAAAGAGAATCAGCCTATTCCCAGTGGTTTCTATCCCCTGTTTATAAAAGATAACTTTGACCTTCTCAGTTTTTCATTCCGGGACAGGCATCTCCTGAGGTCAGCATAATAATCTCTCCCCCATTCATTCCATGTCTCCACACTGAAACAATTTGACACTTGATCCTGCTTGACTTGATGTGTTTCTTCCAGGAGAAGTTCGAGGAGTCTCTGAAGAAGCTGAGGCAAGAGCAGCAGGAAGCTGAGAAACTAACAGCTGTTATCAGAGAGAAGAGGGCATCCTGGAAGGTAAGAGAGATTCTTCTGAAGGTGTCCTGGGACGGGAATCAGGGCAGGATGTGGGAGCCGAGGGCAAAGGGGACCTAGTTCTGTCTGTTCCCTGATTTAGCTAGAAGAGCTTCCCTTTGCCTCGTCCTTCACGGCAACCCTTCCAAACAAGGGTATTATTCTTGGTGCAGAGCCAGGGAGAGAGAAGGGGGAGTTAGAAAATGAACATATCAAAGGGAATCTAGGTTTTTGAAGACAATCATGGGAGAGGAACCATGGCCATTGGCAGCCCTTAATTCCTGATTCTGGACCTTGTTCTATAGTTTCGAGCTCTGAAAGTTGGAAAAATAGGTCATGCACAGGCCACTCTCAATATCGAAAACTGGAAGGGGAGGCTGATGGTGAGTCCTGAGAGGCCAGAGAGGCTGCTTGGAATCTAAATCCCACCTAGGAATCTAAGTCTGTATCTCAGAAGCCTAGATAAGACAGCCTGGGGCCAATGGTCTGAGAAGAGCTGAAGGGAGAATAGGAGAAGAGAGCAGGTTCTGCAGGACTTACTCCCCCATTTGCTCATTCCCCCGCAGTGAGACCTGCCAGGAAAGCAGTACAGAGCCTGCCTCCCCAACCCCTTATACAGGAGACCCTCAGCTCAACAGACTAGCAACCTCTTTCTCTTCCATGTTCCGGAAGAATCAGATGGAACCTGAGAGACACAGGATCCAGAAGCAGTTTGATCAGTTGAGGAGCATCCTGGACAGAGAGGAGCAGCGGCAGCTGAAGAAGCTGGAGGAGGAGGAGAGGAAGGGGCTGAACATCATCGCAGAAGCTGAGGGTGAGCTGATGCAGCAGAGCCAGTCCCTGAGAGAGCTCATCTCAGACCTGGAGCGCCGGTGTCAGGGGTCAACAACGGAGCTGCTGCAGGTAGGAATCGCAAAGGAGCCCGAGGTCTGACGGTCAAGGCAAAGAGAGACTAACTTTCCTTCCCTTCTGATGTGGGACTCCTTATCTTGGTGGGGGAAAGAAAAAAATTTCCTTTGACCCTGTAGTGCCTCTTCCCTATTAAACAGTTCAAAGTTCATGGATAAAGCACAGGATAATTAAAAGTACAAATGCTAAAGGAATGTCTCATTTTTATTTCTTATGTATAAAGGATAGTCCAAAAGTTCATTTGATACAATGTAAAAGATCGAGTGATGTTTTACTGCAGCATTTCTCAATCTTGGTACTATTGACCTTTTGGGCTAGAAGATTCTTTGCTGTGAGGGGCTGCCCTGTGCATTGTAGGATGTTCAGCAGCATCCCTGGCCTCTACCCTCTAGATGCCAGTAGCATCCAACTAGCTGTGACAACAAAAAAACCCTCCAGACATTGCCAAATGACCCTGGGGAGAACTTATCCTCCCTCCCCCTGTTGAGAATCACTGGCCATTAGGTACCCGTTGTCTCTGATGCCGTGTTGGGATTGGTCAGGTGCTTTTCACTCAGCTCAGTCACAGGCAAACACATACCAAACTCAAGTACTTAGAGAATTTTTATGTAATTACCAGCCCTTCTTTGCTTCGCTTTCTTCTCTAGGGCAGCATCATTGAACATGTTGTAATAGAAGTTTGAACAGGACTTTAGAGGCACAAACAATGAGCTCTGGTCTGTGTGTGTATGTGGCTTGGGAGGGTGCAAGCTGTCAAATCCAAAGAGATCTGATGGAGAGATTTGAACTGAGGTTGAAATCTGAGCAGCTGCTGGCTTCATAGAGTGAATAGTGTGACTATTAAGTTGAAGCAGGATGCACCTTGTGACATTCTGGAACCTTCAGGCTCTTCCTTATTTTCTGTTTGCTTTCTTGCTTTCCTCTTGCTCCCTTTCCTGGTGGAATAATAATTTCTTTACTTATACTTGGGCCCTAGTATTAGGGTCATGGGGTAGTTATTTTCCACCTGTTGGAGATTTTCCTCATTCACTGCTTCTGGTTTCACAACTTCAGTTTATTCTTCTTGCTTTTTTCTTCATCTTTGATGTTAGGTTGCCCTAATGCTTGCTCCTTCCCCCACTTGTTCCAGCCCCTTTACAAGTCTCTTCAAACTGGAAAAATTGCTTCGTAAGTGCAAATGGATCATCAATTTATATAATAGCTAGTCCAGGCACCTGTCTAGACTCTTCTACCCACTAGTTAGTATGACTGCCCAATGGTCATTTTAACTAGAGTGTTATCTCACAGTCAATTTTTCCAGAACTTGCCCATCCACAGACACTTCCTCCTTCTCTTTTCCATATTTGTTTGACATGGTTACCCATTAAGATTTGACAGCTGGATGCAAGCCTGCAGCTTTCAAGTTTCAAAATGTGAACCCTGAGAGTAAAGCTAAGAGGAAGAGGCATGAAGTATCACCCTGATTTGATCATTTGAGTTCCTTATTACAAGTATGCCTTAAGATTGATACAATCCTGGATCCACCTCTACCACTTTACATGTGCAAGCCAGTTTGAGTTGTGTTTTTGTCAAATACAACCAAAAATAGCTCCAATACCATGAAAATAGTTATTCCTATGTTACATAGATCAAACCATTGGCCTTTCCTTCTGCTGCATTGAGGTGTATAGAGCAGAAGTTAGGAAGACCAATTCGGAGGCCATGAGACAATTCTACTCAAATGAGGCAGGCAGTGGCAGGGATGATGATAAAGAGCAGTAAGGGTGTGAAATGCACTGGCTTGGTCTAAGATGGGATGTCAGGTAGCTTTTAGGACAGTACTTTGTCTACATTTGGTGACTGGATGCTGGGATCATTGAGGAAGATGGAAGATAACAGAAGAGACCATGGTTGCAGGAAAGGTAAGTTTTCTTTCAGATATCTTGAATTTGTGGTGCCCGTGGCTTATGTGAGGGGTATATAAAAGAGATGTAAGGAGAAGTACAGATTTAGGAATCATCAACACATGTGTGTGTTGAAATCAAGAAAAATACACAAAGTCAGAAAAGGTAGCATAGAGGGTTAGGGGAGGTGGAATTTGAGAAACAACCACATTTTATGGCCCTTGTGTCCTCAGCAAACAGAATGTGAGCATCTCAAAGACAGAAATCAGGACTTAGTCATGTGAGAGCATCTAGAAGAAGGCACAGTGCCTGGCAAATAAAAGATGAGGTACATATATAACACCACACACACACACACACACACACACACACACACTCTCTGTTGTAAAAATAAAGGTACTAATGAATGAATTGAATCATTTCCTGACATCCCTACATAGGGTCTCAGGGAGAGTCTGCTTTCAGCTCTTATCTTTACTTTGTGGCCTCCATATCGGATCATCTCTACCTCTGTCATCATGGGGTGGTGAGAATGGGATGAGGGACATGGATGAGGCTGTAGTAGAGGACAAGTCCTATTACCCTTGACTTAACCTGTCTCTTTCTTTCCTAGGATGTGAGTGATGTCGCGAAAAGGTATGTGTAGAACATGACGTGGTTCCCTTGGGTTGACAAAAGACTCCTGTACCCATAGAGTTATCTTGTGGTCAGTGGGAAAGGAAAAAATCACAAAGCAGGGAAGATTTAGGACTGTGGTGTCTTGAGTGGCTTTTCGTGAGAATTTGGGGTCCCCCAAAGTAAAGGGAATGACTTGGTTTCAATGGTAGGAGAATTTGAGTGGCAGAAGGTCACAAATTGGGACAGTAGTGTTCTTAAGAATCAAGGATTACCATATCACTGACTCCCCATGTACCTCGTGATAGAACTCCTTTTCCACAAACCTCTGTACCTGCTTCCAGTCCTGATTCTAGTAGCTCATAGCTACCTCAAAATACACAGGGATTTTCTTTGCCCACATACTTTATCAGAGGGAAATTTCCCATTTGCTTTTTTTTCCCAAGGTCCAGAAATCAGCTCTTGGGATACCTGCTTAAATTTCCCTTTCCCCCTTGGCTTTGGAACAGGCCATGCCTTGCTACCTAGTTCTCCTCAGTCTTCCATTTTTCTCAATTCCAGTAAAAATATAGACCCGAGGTCTTGAAGAGAGTGGCTTTGGCCCTGAAACAAAAACATGTTCTCTTCTCTATCACCTACTCTAGAATTTCATTCATCAAGGTGACCCCTAAAGTAGCCCACATACCTGGCACCTTGAAGCGCCTCACGAACACATGACCTATGGAGCCTGTTGTCCCTTCGGAAGTCTTTATTCTCAGTTTGGAGGTGAGGACGTTTCCTTTCTCCAACTGGCGTAATGTTCCCAGAGACCGAGAATCCTAAGAGGCTGTTCTGAAGGTCTTTCTCCCTAGGCCTCTGCAAGACCTTGAGACCTAAATCACAGACTCTTCTAAGGGAGCCCTTCACCTGATACTATGAAAGCCCTAGCAGCAGGTCCTGATGTCCTGCCTGTCAACACAGATACCTGTAGGCCCTCTAAGAGGGTGCTGACATTTTAAGTATTTTGTATCTTTTTTAGAGGTAGCAAAGGATTTCCCAGCCATTATTTTATTTAATATTATACAGTCTCTAGGATGCAGAGAAAGAAGGGAAAATTATTGTATTTTACAAAACAACAACAAAGCAAACAAAGGAACAAAAATGAGGCTTTGCGGGATAAATCCTATCAACTTTTTTTTAATTGATGTATATATAGTTGATTTGCAAGAGTATATTAGTTTCAGATGTACAACATAGTGATTCAATACTTTTATAGATTATACTCCATTTAAAGTTATTATAAAATATCGGCTATATTCCCTGTTCTGTACAAAAGATATATTCACCCCAGTATTCATCGCAGCACTATTTATGATAGCCAAGATGTGGAAGCGACCTAAGTGCCCCTCAACAGATGAATAGATAAAGAAGATGTGGTGTATATATATATATATATATATATATATATATATATGAAAGAGAGAGAAAGAGAGAGAGAGAGAGATACTACACAGCCAATAAAAAAAGAATGAAAATCTTACCAGTGTGTACACAGATGGTGAGAAGCTAGTTTTTAGTCCAGTTCTTCTGGCTCCTATGCCAGAGGTCTTTGCAGAATAATGCTAATTTTCTTCAAGGAAGAGTGTTGAAGTTCACCAGTGGGCCTGGGAGATGAAGGAGACAGGTGTTAGAGACACCCAAGGTGAGCAGTGTTGAAGATTCATAATGTCTGTTCTCTCTAGGAGTGAGCTCTGGACCCTGAAGAAGCCAGAAGCTCTCCCCACCAAGCTGAAGAGTACGTTTCGAGCCCCAGATCTGAAAAAGATGCTGCGAGTGTTTAGAGGTGAGGAGTTTCAGGGAACAGCGTTTGGATGAGGGACCATGGTAGTAGAGGAAATAAAAAGAATGCAGGGTAGGATTGGTATTTGGGAATAGTGTCAGGGAAAGAGATCAAAGAGGGAGGGACACAATGTGCTGAAAAGATGCAGGTCATACTGAAGGGGGAATGAAATGGCCGGTTCACATCCTTATAGAATTCCCTTCCACACCTCTCAGCCAGGTAAGGGAGAGACAGCAGACCTGAGACTGATGGGTCTATATAATGTGATTGACTCTTTATCATTACAGAGCTGACAGATGTCCAGAGCTACTGGGGTAAGTAGAAACTGTGGCCTCTTTGAGCTGACATGTTCTTATCCTTGCCAAACATACTCACACACACACTCTCAGGTATGAGGTGTTGCTGTTTCCCCCCAGCCCCCTAGCTCCACCACCTAGCTCCAATTCCTCCCACCCATATCCTCGCTTCCTCTTCTCAGAGTCATAAGACCCACATACCCATTCTCATCTGCTGATGCTGTACCTTTCTCCCACAGTGGACGTGACTCTGAATCCACACACGGCTAATTTAAATCTCGTCCTGTCTAAGAACCGGAGGCAGGTGAGATTTGTGGGCACTCAGCTGTCTGGGTCTCATCTGGAAGAGCATTATGGCTGTGGTGTCCTGGGCTCTCGGCACTTCTCCTCAGGAAAGCATTACTGGGAGGTAGACGTGGCCAAGAAGACTGACTGGATCCTGGGGGTGTGCAGTGATTCAACGGGACCTACGTTCTCTTTCAACCAGTTTGCGAACAATCGGAATGTTTACTCCCGATACCAGCCTCAAAGTGGATACTGGGTGATTGGGTTACATCATAAGCACGAATACAGAGCCTATGAGGAATCGTCCACCTCCTTGCTCCTCTCCATGATGGTGCCCCCTCGCCGAATTGGGGTGTTCTTAGACTATGAGGCCGGCACGGTCTCCTTTTACAATGTCACCAACCACGGCTTCCCCATCTACACCTTCTCTAAGTATTACTTTCCTACCACCCTATGTCCATATTTTAATCCTTGCAACTGTGTAGTCCCGATGACCCTGCGCCGCCCAAGCTCTTGAACTTTCTGCTGTTCCCACCATCTGAGCCGTACTCTCTACTCCAAGGCTCTTCTGCATCTCAGTTTCTCCTTTCTTACCTCCGATTTTCCTGTGTTCTCACTCCTTTCCTGTTGAACATTTACTCAGTGCTAGAGCTGAGTAACCCAGCGGTGACAGTGAACATCCTTGACAGATTAATTACAGATCTTGAGATGGGTGAGGGGTAGCTGTCAACATTTTTCCCCTTTTTTTTTTTAAGAAAGAATTGGAAAATTTTATTCGAGCCAAATTTGAGGATTATAACCTGGGAAGAGCATCTCAGAAAGCTCAGAACTGTTCCCTCAACATTTTACCATTAAGCATGGCATTTGGTGGAGATTTTTCTTTGTTGATGTATGGAATCAAATTTAGGAAATTCTCTTCTATTAATTTGATGTCAGTTTTTGTACTGAGTGGAAAGTTGAATTTCAACATATATTGTCGCTGTAATTGTTAAGATAATCACACGTCATTTTTATTCTGTTCTTGGAATACATTGATTTATTTCCGTTTTTAAATCTAACACAGATTTCTGGAATAAACCACTGTTATTCTTCATATGCAATACTGGATTTGTTTTTGCTCATACGTTGTTTAGGTTTTGTTTTTATCTCTGTTTATGAAAGAAATTGACCTGTAATTTTACATTCTTGTAACGTCATCAGGTTTTATAAAATGCAATACATGGGCAAAGAAATTGCTGTTTTTTTTATGTAAGTACATATAGGATTGAGTGCTAAAATCCATTATAATGTTAATTTGGGTGGCTTTAAATTCAATTTTAAAAAAAGATTCTAACTTCAGTTTTTACTACAAACTTCATGGATCTTAAAAATCTAAGGTAGTGATTGAAAAAAAAAATCTAAACACACTGAAGTAAAAACAGGAGAGAAGAGGAAAATGATCAGTCCAATACAGATTTTTCTGTCAGAATGGGAGGAAAATGTAAAAAGAAAATAATCAATATGAAGCACTTTTAGGAAGAGAATGATTTCTTCTAGCTTCTCCATACCTCCTTTACTTTATGATCAAACATGAACAGCTTGTGCATGAGCACTTTGTCTTTGGGAGAGGGATGCTATATGCTTTTTGAGCTAACTGTAAAAGAAATTATGATGAGGGGGCTGTAAGGATGGAATGAATATCAAGGAGTTGAATATCAAGATCTGGCTGTCCACTATGATAGCCAAGAGGCTCCGGTGGCTGTTGAACAATTCAGACATGCCTAGTCTGAATTGAGATGTGCCGTACATATAAAATACACACCATATTTTGAAGACTTAGTTCAAAATATAATGTAGGGGCTTCCCTGGTGGCGCAGTGGTTGAGAGTCCGCCTGCCAATGCAGGGGACACGGGTTCCTGCCCCAGTCCGGGAAGATCCCACATGCCGCGGAGCGGCTGGGCCCGTGAGCCATGGCCGCTGAGCCTGCGCGTCCGGAGCCTGTGCTCCGCAACGGGAGAGGCCACAACAGTGAGAGGCCCGCGTAAGCTGAGAGACAAGAACATTTTATGAAGATCAAAAGGATGTTAATAAATGAGGGATTTCTTATTCTCCAGTTTGCATGCCACATGCAAAAATTTTTAGTTATTTCTGGTCTCCAGATGACAGGAAAGATGGAGTCGTGAGGACTGCATGGGATTCAGTCTCAAGTCCAGAAAAAGCAAAAACAGAGCATGCATTCTAAGGCAAGTTGCTTGGAACGAACCAAAATTTGTTAAGCCTTTCTGCAGTATATCAAAATGTGTGTGTATGTGTGTGTGCATGACTGCATGTGTGTGTGTGCCCTGGGAGTGGGGATTATATCTAAGAAGAATTTTTTGTTTAACTAAGACTAAACATGAATTTTATTCCAAGCCATATCTAGGAGCAAATTAAAGCTTTGCCTCTGACACAAGAAAACATTTGCGGGTAGAGAAAGAAGACAAAGTAAGGTGTGAGGTTTAAATGCAGACAAATGAGTAAAAAGAAAGTAAGTTTCCCAAGACTGAAGGAGAAGATACTGCCGAGAGAGTAGAAGCACAATGCCATCTGTAGTATACCCTATGACACACCTCCCAGATCTGCTTTTCAGGACCTATGTACCTATCTCCCAGCTGCTGGGAATATCAGATACTGGGAGCTCACATCTGCACCCCTCCCTGGAATTGTCCTCAGACCCAAGGAACTACCTTATCCAAAGTTTTGTCCTATCACACAGGGTAATCCTCCGCCAATGACAGGATACCACGGGAGTACAAATAACTGGCTTCCTTGCCTCATTATGGGATAACACAGAAGGGCCATTCCAGCACAGGAGCTTCCCATAGTATCATGCAGGCCCCAGATGCAGCCTCATGGTGAGTCAGCTTCTCCTTTGACCCAAACATACATTACTAGTTTTTTACAAGTATAATTCCTGAGATCTCCTCCAAAATCCTTCTACACGCTATTCTATAACCCAGTTTGTATTTATCTAGGACCTTGTATACAATAACTGGAAAGATTGTTTCCAGTAAACTTTTAACTTTCATTTGCTAATTATTGCTGATCACTGCCTATCACTATATAAAGTATACCATGGAGATAAATCTGACACTGATTTTGACCTCAAAGAGATTATACCCTAGTGGTAAAAATTTAGCAGTGTTTTTTTAAGCTAGAATGAACATCAGAATCGCCTGGAGGGTTCAATAGCATATTACTGTGTCCCAGCCCCAGAGATTCTGATTTAGTGAGTCTGGGGTAGTGTCCAATAATTAGCATTTATAATAAATTACCAGATAATGCTGATACCCATGGCCCAGGGACTACACTTTAAGAACCACTGATGGGCTTCCCTGGTGGCACAGTGGTTGAGAGTCCGCCTACCGATGCAGGGGACACGGGTTCGTGCCCTGGTCTGAGAAGTTCCCACATGCCGCGGAGCGGCTGGGCCCATGAGCCATGGTCGCTGAGCCTGCGCATCCGGAGCCTGTGCTCCGCAACAGGAGAGGCCACAACAGTGAGAGGCCCGCGTACCGCAAAAAAAAAAAAAGAACCGCTGAAAACCAATGATAACTAACGTAACAGCAAGATAAATAGACCCCTGGAAAATAATGAAAAGAATAAATAATCATGCAATAAGCCAACTGTGGAAGGCTCTCTGGATAGTATGTCATTAAATCTGAGCTAAGAAATATTTGGTGATGGGTGCTAGAAGGGAAAAGTACTAAGACTTTGTAGCTCTGAGAGAGACTATTGTTCTGCTGGAATTATAGAATAGTCTCCCAATATGTCAAAATTTCTTAATTCCATTCCTTAGCTCAGATCCCAACACCAGCTATTCAATCCACCACCTTTACTGGGTTCCCTCCCATGTACCATCTTCTTTTTTGTTTTTCACTTAGCAATTCCTTGTTCTTTTTCTTAAAATTTTATTGACGTATAGTTGATTTACAATGTTGTGTTAATTTCTGCTGTACAGCAAAGTGACTCAGTTACACATATATATATTCTTTTTCATATTCTTTTCCATTATGGTTTATCACAGGATATTAAATATAGTCCTCTGTGCTATACAGTAGGAACTTGTTGTTTATTCATCCACATACCATCTTCTTAATTTTCAGGACTATTTTGTAAGAATGTATCATTCCCCTAAACCCTCCACCTCAATCTAAGTCCTGTGATTTTACACACACACACACACACACACACACACACACACACACACACACACACCCCATCTTGCTTAGGCTTTACATCATGATTAACAGATATAATTAATAAATATTTGTTATTTTATAGCCATATGTAGGTTCTTTCTTAGAGACTGAAGGGAAAAAAGACATAAGAAGTGAAGTGCAGAATTGCTGTTTTTGGAAATTTTCTACATGGTTTTCTATGTAGGTGAGGCAAATACTTTGAAGTGAGAGTGTCTTTTTAACTCTGGCTCATATTCACTCTCTAGGTCTCTGCTGTATTATGGAATTAAAGAATAGATTTTCTATTCCTCCAGAAACTAGGCAACATGCTCTGAAAGAGGTTATGTTCTCTCGCTGGAAGCAAGAAAACTCCTGCAAAAAATGTGTCTATAACTAATTCCCACAGATACGCTGCACCCCAACAATATACAGTTCCATCCTTCTTCCTTCCTTCTGATAGGGATTCCAAGGCTGGAAAATGTGAACATCTGGATTGGCTCCCCCTTCTTTGCAGTGTATCTAATAACCCTCATGGGAAATGTCACCATCCTGTTTGTGATCCAGACTGAATGCAGCCTCCACCAGCCTATGTTTTACTTCCTGGCCATGTTGGCCTGCACTGACCTTGGCCTGTCTACAGCCACCATCCCCAAGATGCTGGGTGTTTTCTGGTTCAATCTCAGGGAGATTGTGTTTGGTGCTTGCATCACAAGATGTACACAATCCATATATGCACTGGCCTGGAGTCTGCGGTGCTGACAGTCATGGCCATAGACCGATACATTGCCGTCTGCAACCTCCTGAGATACAGCATGATACTACTCACCAATAAGGTGATAGCCATCCTGGGCATAGTCATCATGGTCCGGACTTTGGTGTGTGTGTCTCCTTTTAGAGTCCTTACCCTAAGCCTTCCTTTCTGTGATGCCCAGATCATCCCCCACACCTATGGTGAACCCCTGGGTTTGGCAAAGTTGGCTTGTGCCAGTATTAAGGTCAGTGCTTTCTATGGCTTGATTGCTTTTTCCATGGGATATATTGACCTTTCTGTGATTGGATTTTCCTATGTCCAAATCCTCAGAGCAGTCTTCTACCTCCCGTCCTGGGATGCCCGCCTCAAGGCACTCAGGACATTTGGCTCCCATGTCTGCTTAATGTTGGCCTTCTACCTGCCAGCACTCTTCTCCTTCATGACACACTGCTTTGGCCACAACATCCCTCATTATATCCCCATACTTCTGGCCAATCTATATGTGGTTTTTCCCCCTGCCCTTAACCCTGTAATCTATGGGGTCAGGACCAAACAGATAAGAGAGCGGGCACTTAGGATGCTTAACCCTAAAAGCTATTGATATTTAACCCCAAGAGGATCTTCCATGATCATTCAGTGGAATGATAAGATCAAAACAGAAGTAAACACTGGAATATTTTTGTTAAAATCCTCTACGTGTAATCCTCTACTACATTTTCCTTATTAGTCATAATGTACACCACATTAGAAGGCAGAGCTCAAAGATTCCAAAATAATCACTCTATCTTTTGCCACAGGAAAAGTACAACAAAAAATTCTCACATTTAAACCCCACTGATACTACAAGATTCCTAAGGTGAAAAAAAAGTTTGAAAAAGTGGCCCCAGTAACTACCTTAAATACTTTTCTTTCTCATGGGGATTCTCTTCATTCACATGTCAGAAGCTGAAGTCCATGACTATAAAAATGATGAATTTCATGAAAACCAAGCAGGATATAGTGGGAAGAGAAATGCACAATGAGTCATGAGATACAGGTTTAAATTCAGGCTCTGGCCTTGACTGGAAGATGTACGTGAGAATGTCACTTAGAGCTCTTTGAGCTTCGGTATCCTTACCAATAAAATAACTCAAAAAAAAAAAACTGTTGTGAAAATCTCTGCAGCTTCTGAAACGTAAAAATGTTTGACAACAAATGAACACATGTATTTCTAGTGTGGTTGTTACTTCTGGTGCATGTAGATTTAACTTACTAAATCCAATCCTACTATACAGTCACTGATATGAAGTGAGGTCTCCAGCTTCAGATGATCCCATTGCTTGGGGCTCTTTAGGGACTCAGCCCTTACCTTGGTCAGAGCATTTCATTTAGAAAACTATAAAGCCTGAAGAGTTAAGAGGGCTTTCTCTGGGTTTGAGGACTCAGTGAAACCTCATGCCCTGCGGTTCTCGGTTCTCGTTAGGGTGAGCTTCAGGGCAGAATGAAATAGAATGACTGCTGACATAATATAAAGTCATTCTCATTTGAGTATGGAAGCTAGATAGGATATTGATTGATTTCTCTGGGTATTCTAGGAGCTGCAAAAACATGAAGTTGGCTTCTAATTGGAAATGGGACCCCGGCTGAAATTTAAGGTAGAATGAGCAAGGAATATACAAAGAATAGGGCTAAAGTAATAGTAATGTAAACTAAGAGAGGAAGTGAACTGAAAAAAATGATACTTTGTGTAAATTTATAAAGAAAAATGACCGAATGATCAGTTTCTAAATAGAAATTACAATATTGACACAAACAAGATTTAGAAAAAAACTAAACAGATCAAAATATGAAGGAAGATGACAAAATAAGTCATTGCAGATTTTCTTCCAAGTAAGATGGTAGACCATGATAACTTTTCATATGTTTCTTATACTACATTAACTGTTTTGCAATACTAAAACATTTGCAAAGCTTTCAAAATTATTTAGAAAATTAACATTATCCTGATGACAAAATCAAAAAATAGAGAAAATACAGATTCTCTAAATCATTGCAAATGGCAACACAATTATGAGAAGCTTGACTCAAAGTGGGTATACACAGGGATAGATGCTACCAATTTGTTATAGGGATTTGTAAAGGATGTAGGGACACCAGCTGTTATTCCTCACAATAACTAGCACAATTTTGGCACATGAAGGGGCTCAGTAAACATTCCTTTACTGATGGTATTGAAGTGCCTAAGTGTAGAGTTGACAGATAGTGTCTACAGTGGATCTCTAGTTCCATAGAAGTCAAGCCCTAACTCTAAGGAGCAGACAAGCTACATACTGAAGGGCGGCTCCCTGCCCTGGTTCTAAGGAGAGAGGCTAAAGAGGACCACATGTTCTCACAGCATTGTCAAGCCCAGTGCAGGTGCTTCAAGGAACTGGACACAATAGGCCTAAGACAGGCTTTGGGGTGAGTCTACATACAGATAAAGGAGACAGGGTGGGGGTGGGGGGCAGGATTACTCAAAGACCCAGATCTTAAAAGGCAGATTCAACTCTGCCATGAAGTTCCAACAGTATTAAAAACGTCCTAGGGCTTCCCTGGTGGCGCAGTGGTTGAGAGTCTGCCTGCCAATGCAGGGGACACGGGTTCGTGCCCCGGTCCGGGAAGATCCCACGTGCCGCGGAGCGGCTGGGCCCGTGAGCCATGGCCGCTGTGCGTGTGCATCCGGAGCCTGTGCTCCGCAATGCGAGAGGCCACAACAGTGAGAGGCCCGCGTACCGCCAAAAAAAAACCCAAAAACGTCCTATTAGCCCAGTCTTGGTTGGCTAGATTTTATATTAATTAATGCATTTGAAATTAGTAGACTGTAGATGTTTTGTCAATTTAACTGAGAAAATCTGTTAAGAGTCACTTTGCTATTATAGTCTATGGTCCAACTGTACTGGAAGAAGGTGTATTAAGAACAAGAGAAGGGGAGGGTGGGACCTACCACCTCACTCCCTGGTTTGCAGGTTTGTTGAATTTGCATGAGAAATTTGCATGAGCAACACAGATTCTTTTGAGAAAAAAGATCTGAAACCATTGAACAGTATTCAGGAACAGAGCAAATTTAAATCAAGACCCAGTAGCAAGAGAGAGCAACAGGTTACCTGGGAATTAAATATCTAGAGGAAAAAGAAATCTATCCTGGTGACCTATGCTCAAAACAAAGACCTAAATATTCTTGAGGAAATAAAACTGTGTATTCCACATATCATAGAGTTTGGGAGTCTCTTGGTACATAGTCATCTGATATGCTTCAGATATATTCTAAGCATATGGGTGTTAATGATGGGAGCTGTGACCTCAGAGGCCTAGTGTGGGACATCAAGACTGGCAGTCAGGGAGTCTAAACAGCAGGGCATTACTGCCAGGAGTAAATAAATGCTTCATTGTTGGCAACTCAACAGTGCCTCCTCGTGGCTATTAACCAGAATAGCAATACTGAAGTGATTCCAGTTAACTTCTGCTTGGTGTCGGAAAGGAAACTGACAACTTTGAAATCAGAAAACTCCTGGGATCTCCAATGCTAGCGGAGGGTCAGGGGATAGCTTAAAAAAGAAAATAGTGTACTTCATGATCATAAGGCACGTGGGGATTTTAATGATTAATTTAAAAAATAAAAGATATATAACAGTTTATACTCTGATTTTCTTTTCTCCATTGACATTGAAGAGTCAATATCAAATCCATGACATGAGTCAAGTATTCATAAGGATAGAGTATATCTCAGTATTTTTTTTAATCTCAGTATTTTATAACATATTACATTAGCAATGTTTGACTAAGGACAAATTATATATAATAGTAACATTTATTCATTTCTTCATTTTTCAACCAAAAATTAGTTATCGAGTGCTTTATGTGTGATTAGCACAGTAGTGGTTAGCATAGGTAGTTACCAAGAAGTAAACTACTTTCAAAGAGATTATGTTCAAAATAGCCCATGAATTATCATTATTCCCAATCTTGCAGATTAGGCAATTGAGCAAAAAGATAAATTACTAATGATCATTTAATTAATAGTGACCAGAGTCAAGAGTGAGACATTAGGCACATTTGCTACATAAATCTATTTTTCCTACTACATTTTCGAGGAGTGAGCTGCATAGTTAGACTTCAACTGGATAGTTTTGTAGTTTTCTAAAGTTTTTCAGGCTCCAGATTGTAAATAACAAAGGCAGAGCCCTACGCATCCCAACATATATTGAATTAGTCAGTGCAAGTAAAGTTAGTTTCTACCACAAAGATATCACAGTAACAATGTAATAAAAGTTTACTTCTCATCCACATACCATTCCAATGAAGGTGGGCTTTGTTTCACATCAGCATTTAGAGACCCATGTTTCTTTCATTAGTTGGCTCCTTCATGTTCTTGTCCCTTACAGACTGCCACTTGTTCTTCTGAATCTGTCAGGCAAGTGAAGGGAGAGAATGTGCAAGATTTTGTAGGAGGTTGTAGGGACTCAATCTGGGAGAGAGTTACATCATTTTCTCTGTCATTCCATTGGCCAGAAACTTCACATAAATCTAGCTGGAGACACCAGGTGACTAAATATTTATTTCTTCAGAGAAATTATATGAGAGACCCTCACATGTAAAACATACGTAACCTCTTCCCAAATGAGGCTAAGCGAACTCTCATCTAGCCACTATATGCAGCATAGAGTCCAAGATCTCCAGGAGTGTGTGGTCATTTCCATCAGGTCCTGATGTGGTTTCTCTTGGACCAGTCATCTTCCTCCTACTACCACACGTTTAATGGTGGAGCAGAAACTGAATACCAGTCAAAAAGATTCCCAGTTGAAGTGAAACATGGAATACATTTAACAAGAACTTGTCAGTGGTAATTCTGGAATACTTTGGGGGCAGGCCTTGCAATACTTTCATCTCCCGACAGTAGAATAAGTTCCCTGACTAGGTCCTGGATATGACTCTGGGAGAATCTCTCCTGGCCATTGTTTTCTATGTCCCTTTTTCTGCATATGTGGGATTGTACCTTCTTCAATGTCCCCCATTGCCTTATATGAAGCAGACATTGGAGAATGTGACTTCTTTTGCAGATACTACATATGGAGACTGCTTCATGTCTGTAAAATATTAAAAATTGTTTTAATTTTTAATCAAAAGGATTTTTAAAAGCCTAGCTCATGTTTCTTTGGCAACGAACCCTCTTGAAACTTAACAAGGATTTTCTTAGGTAAAATTTATTTTTTTTCCTTTTTTTAATGTCTTTTTGCTTTCCCCATGCCACTGCTTTTCTACATAACTGTGTCTACCTAAGGCTATCAGACTTTAGTAGGACAGCTATCCACATAATGTAGTCTCTTCTCAGGGCTGCTTTCTATGAGTCTTTGTTACTTAAAGGCATTCTAAATCTTTCTCTTAACCTTTGACTTCCAAAGTACTAGGAAAATTCTTCAAGGCTTTATATTTATGGCCTTTATGTATTATGATTCATTTCTGCTTGAAAACCAGCTAACTTTCTGCTAACCTCATTTATTTCTCATAATAACTTGTCAAGTGAAATCAGCAATCTCAAACACACATTATTATTTTGAATTCTTTCAACCTTTTCCCTAGAATTGCCATTTAGTAGACAGGTCAACTTGTTAGGTGATCTTTCTAGCACTGGATGTCAATTTTCTCATTGTCTGCAGCCTTGGTTAGAATAACCTTCCAGCTATCAAAAAACCAATTCCAATTTGTCAGTGTTTTAACACAAAACAATTTTATATTTTTTAATAACATCCAGTCTAATGCAATGTGGAAGGGGAAAGCTCTCTTCCTTGCAATCACTCAGTGTCCTAGCCTCCTCCACTGTGTGGTTCCACCATTTTCCATGGGTTCGTGTCTTCCAGTGGATTATCTGCAACTAACCAGAGGAGGCGGATAGAGTGCAGAGGGCATCAAGGAGGTGGTAAAAGCCATTCCTGGAAGAGCTGCATGCCCTTCCCTTGGACAGGCTTAGTCTTACAGCCTCACACAATTGTAGGTGTGTCTGAAAATGTAAATTTATTTGTGTTTACGAGGAAAAAGAATTCTGTTCGGAAAAATTAGCCTTGACTCTATCATATATACACATTGATTGCCAAGCTACAATCCAACTTGTGGAGTGAGAATAGTGAGAAGTGGTAGGAGAACCTCTGGAGGTTTCTGTGGTTCTCCTGGTCTCTCTGAGACACTGTCTGCCCTAGAGACTGATCTACATCTTGTTTGCCTCTTACAGATGTTTTATTAAACAATTCACCATCTTTTATTTTAGACTCATAAAAGAGAAAGGCAAAGGGACACTTTTAGATCACTTCCATGTTTTCCAGTGATTCCCCATCACCTGTGGTAGGAAGGAAGAGAAGGCACTGGGTGGAACGTCGGTAAGCTGCATCTCAGGGATAGAAGTTCAATGGATGGAATGCAGGGATTTGAATCCTTCCCCAGACCCAGTCCCCTGCCCAGGACCATCTAAATGTATTCCTGAGACCTGCCTTGCCATTCTGCCATGGTGACATCAGGAGTCCCGTATATGATTCAAACAAGCAATGATTTTCTACTCAGCCTTTGAGTTTATGCAGTTTGTTGTCTACCAGGAGGCACTGTTGTTGGGACATAATTGGGAAGGGAGACTAGAGGAGTCAATATTCTAGGGACAAACAGACCTTGGTGAATTTCCTCAACAAAGTCACTGAATCTATTACATTTACTTGGATGTTTATAATAGAATTAAGAACTGTGTCCTGCTTGAGAAATAGGCTGAGCCTTTTCTTAGACACATACTTCTGAAAAAGTAAATATTGATTTGTCTGTAGATTGAGCCAAAGGAGGGTATTTATGGGTCCATGTGTCTTGCTTCCTCACGGCTGAGGTGAGAGCAGTCTCCTTGACTTCCCAGATACACTACTGACTTAAAAGGAGTCTGAGAAGTTCTGTACTACATTTATCCAGCCAACTAGTATCAGCAAGAAGATATTTCTGAGATGTTTTTTTCCTGTTGTGGGAAAATACTACCTTGCTTAGTATCATCACTTCACTTTCCTTTTGCAGCAAAGTCTTTTTTTCCTAGCCAAATGGATTGCTTAGTTCACCAAATAATAAACATGTTATAATGATCACTATGCCTCATTCTTCCTACTCTCCACTGAGTGACAGATTGATCAATATGCCATATACTCTTGGGAAAGAGCCTCCAGACACTCACTTTCAGTGTAAAGAGGCTTGGATTTTAAGTGTGGAAGCCAGGTTTAGTATCCTGGCTGGGCTATTGCCAGCTGTATGAATTGAGCAGTTAAACTCCCCATATTTCAGTTTCATTGTCTAAAACACTGATAAAAGTAATTATTTCACTGACTTTTTAATTTAATTAATTAATTAAAAACATTAATTTTTTTTCTTTTGCGGTATGCAAAATATGTAATGGGAGAAAGAGGATGATTGGTCCAAGAGGAACCACATCAGGATGGAGATGACCACACACTCCTGTAGATCTTGGACTCTGTGCTGCATACAGCGACTAGATGAGAGTTTGGGTAGTCTCACTTGGGAAGAGGTTATGAACGTTTTACATGTGAGAGTCTCTCTTTTGTCATTTCTCTTAAGAAATAAATATTTAGTCACCTGGCCTCTCCTCTAGGCAGCTAGATTTATGTGAGGATTCTTGTCAATGGAATGATAGAGAAAATGATGTAAATCTCTCCCAGATTGGCCCCTGAAACATCCCACAAGATCCTGCACTTTCTCTCCCTTCGCTGTGTGACAGCCAGATTCAAAAGGACCTGTGGAGGTCTCAAAGGGTAATGTGGAATACCCACATATGATAGAAGCATGGGTCCCTAAATGTTGACATGAAGCAAAGCCCGCATGCACTGAAATCAGGATGTGGATGAGAAGTAAACTTGTACTGTGCTAAGTTCCTGTGATACCTTTATTGTAGTAACTAACTTTACGTGTATTTACTAATTCGATACATGACGGGTTTTGATGTGCACTATCTATATCTATAATCTGGAACATGAAAAACTTCAGAAAACTACAAATCTATCTAATTGAAGTCAAAAAGTGTAGCTCAATCCCTAGACAATACAACAGGAAAAGTAGATTTAGTAGCAAATATGCCTAATTTATCTCTCTTCATCCTTGTCCCTGTTAGTTGAATGACCATTAGAATTTTATCTTTTTACTCAGTTGCCTAGCCTGCAAAACTGGGAATAATGATAATTCATGGGCTATTTTGACCATAATCTCTCTGAAAGTAGTTTACCTCTTGGTAACATCTATGCTAATCACTACTGTGCTCATCACACATAAAGCACTCAGTAACTAAATTTTGGATGCGCAGATGAAGAAATAAATAAGTGTTGTTATTACATACAGTCCTTAGCAAAATACTGCTAATATAACATCTTATTAAATATAATAATACAATATACCCTTGTGAATACCTGATTCATGCTATTGATTTGACATTGTTTTTAAATGTCACTGAAAAAAAGGAAACCAGAAGAAAAAAGGAAACCAGAGAATAAATTATATCCCTTTTACTTTTTAAATTAATCATTCAGCTCCCCACGTGCTTAGGAGCAGGAAGTACAGTATTTTCTTCTTGAAGCTACTCACTACCACTCCCCCTGAGTGTTGGAACGCCAGTTTTTCAGAGTTGTCAGTCCCCTTTCAGAAACAAGCAGAGGTTGAGAACTAAAGTATTGCTATTCCTACTTATAGCCACAGGGCAGCAATACTGACATGTCAGCAACAAAGCGTTTCTCTACGCCTTGCAGTAACGCCATCCTGTTTAGACTCCCTGGCTGCACAGCCTTGAGGTTCCACAGTCTGCCTCTGAGGTCACAGCTCTCATCCTTCACACCCGTATGCTTAGAATATATCCCAAAGCACAGTAGAGTATCAGATGACTAGGTACTAAGAGGTCCCCAAACTCCACTGTGGAAAACGTAGTTTTGTTCCCTCAGCAATACTTCGGTCTTTGTTATGGGCATTGGTCACCGGCATAGACTCCCTTTTTCCTCCAGATAATTTAATTCCAGGGAACTTGTTGCTCTTTCTTGCCACTGCATCTTGATTTAAATCTGCTCTGATCCTGAATAGCAGTGTTCAGTGGTTTCAGATCTTCTTTCTCAAAAGGCTCTGTGTTCCTCATGCAAATGTGACTAACCTGCAAACCCGGGGAGTAAAGTAAGTGGCCTTAGTAGGTCACTTCTCCCCCCTTCTCGTGTTCTTAGTGCACCCCTTCCAGGACAGTTGGATCATAGTCAGCCTATTGTAGCACCGTGATTCTTCATAGATCTCAGTTAAACTGAGAAAATATCTGTATCCCACCATTTTATTTATTTTATTTTTTCTTTCAGTTTTATTGAGATATAATTGACCTACAGCACTTATAAGTTTAAGTTATACATATGTTGTGAAATGACTACCACAAGAGTTTCGTTAATATCCAATGTCTCATATAGGTACCAAAAAGAAGAAAAAGAAAAATGCTTTTTTCCCGTGATGAGAACTTTTAGGATCTACTCTCTTAGCAACTTTCAAATATACCTTAACTAGAGTCATCATGCTGGACATTGCATCTTTGATACTTATTTATAACTGGAAGTTTGTACATTTATACCCAACCAACTTAAAATGCCTTCAGTTTATGCTAATTCATTCTATCCACTCAAGACAGTGTTCAGAGATCTCTACTAAGCATGTTTTTTAATGCTATGGGAACTTCACAGCAGAGTTGTGTCTGCCATTCAAGACTGGGCTCTTTGACTATCCTGTTCCTCCATCCCCTTTTTCTACATGTAGATTCACCCCAAAGCCTACCTTAGGACCACTGTGTCCCATTCCTTGAACCACCTGCACTGGGCTTGACAATTCTGTGAGAACCTGTGGTCCTCTTAACTTCCCTCCTTAGAACCAGAGCAGAGAGCCACCCTTATGTACATGGCATATCTGTTTGTGCCCTGCTTCTATGAAACTAGAGATGCACTGTAGACACTGTCAACTCTTGACTTATCACTTCAGTCTCGTAAATAAGGGGATGTTCACTGAGCCCCTGGATGTGCAAAAATTGTGCTAGTTACTGTGAGGAATGACAACTGGTGTGTTGGTCCCTACATCCTTACAAATCCCTACAACAAGTTGGTAGTATCTATCCCCATGTGCTCCCAGTTTGAGTCAAGCTTCTCATAATTATGTCAGCTGTTTGCATTGATCTAGAGAAGCCTAGCTGAGGAATTAAGACCTGAATTTTGTCCAACTAACAGACTCTTATTTGAGTTCTTTCTGGGTTTGCAGCTGGGAAAGCATAACAAAGGTAGAGAAAGCACTCCTACAGACCAACAGAGTAGACCAGATGTTTGAAAATATTCCTTGACAATATGTACCATATTCCTATGAATTATATTCTTTCTGTTAGATCTTTTTTTAAAACTCATTTTTATAATCATCCACAGAAGGCTCTTATGAAAATTAAATGTTATCATGCACAAACACTGGTATATTGCAAGTGTTCAAAATATTTGAGCTTTTAATTTCATGATTATTACTATAATTATTATCAATATATAAGGACATTGAGATTATTAGTATCATTAGGCAAGTGGTATTGAAGTTGGCCCTTCTGTCCTCTGAGGGACAGTAGGAGATGGTGGTGCATAAAATTCTTCCGGCAACCATGAGATGGAGAGAATTCCTATTAAAGAATTTCTTTTTAAAAAAATGATAAATACTGAATCATACCTGTGGCTCTGCCTTGAGTAAATAAGAAGCATGTCTGAGGGCAGTAAGAGCCCCTTCTTGTAGGGAAATGGATGTCATTTTTCTTTCCCACTGTTATTGAGTGTGGCTTTAGAAGAATCTGCCCCTGGAACCCACATCAGCATTGAGTTGCAGTTACTTTAATCCCCACAGGGTGGGGCAGTTGATCTCCATTCCTGTTGCCGGCTTAATGCCAAATTCTTTCCTAACTATGAAAGCTGCCCCTATAGCATTATGTCACATCTCTTTTTTTGTCTGCACCAGAGGACTTGATTCTGTCTCTGTCTCACTGGGAGGCATGCTGTACTGCAGAGTTCTTCTATAGCTGTCCTTCATGTGGTACTAAGTTTTCAGACTCAAGCAATTGGAGCTGTGCCAATAATTAACTCTTGTCTCTCAGCCCTAGACCCTCCCATCCAAACATCTTGTGATGCCGGGACTTAGACTATAGGACCCTTGGTCAGCCGGCTCCCTCTTAGTTTCCACCTACAGAGAGCAACAGAGAAAGACTGAAAGGTTGAAGCAGAGGAGGGGATATTTTGTCCCTCCTGTCTCTTCCTCTCGTCAGTTTCCCTCAGCAATGACTCTTCCTCCTGGCAGTGGAATTGGTTTTAGCCTCCAGGATTGGTTGGTTGGTTGGTTGGGTTTTGGATTTTGTTTGGGTTTGGGTTTGGGTTTTGTTTGGGCTTTAGAACTTCCAGGATCAAATCAGCCTCACTGAACTCCCTAAGAGATACCACCAGCAGGATAGAGTCCTGCCCCAGAGGTCTCAGTCCAGGCTGTAAGGGCACATCCTTGGAGGTCCTGTGACACTAGTAGCATTCAGAGGCAGCACCCGTCCTCAGAGTTGTGAGAGTAGTTCAACGAGCCCACCACCAGCCTGTTGTCTCCTAATGACCCAATGCTTCCCAAGTATAAGGTTCTTTTTCTTTTTTAATGACCAGTGTTTTTTTGTTTTTGGCCACACCACGCAGCATATGGGATCTTAGTTCCCCGACCAGGGATCAAACCTGTGACCCCTGCAGTGGAAGTGTGGAGTCCTAACCACTGTACCACCAAGGAATTCCAAGTATAAGGTTCTTCCTGCAGGAAGGTTCTTCCTTCTCTGTGTTACCTCAGCATCCCCCTCCATTTTTTTTTTTTTTTGGTTTTCAAGTCTGCAATACTTATTTAATCAAGTGCTTACCTTAAATTCTCTAAAAATAGCCAGTGGTGGGACTTCCCTGGTGGCACAGTGGTTGAGAGTCCGCCTGCCGATGCAGAGGACACGGGTTCGTCCCCCAGTCTGGGAAGATCCCACATGCCGCGGAGTGGCTAGGCCCGTGAGCCATGGCCGCTGAGCCTGCGCGTCCGGAGCCTGTGCTCTGCAAAAGGGAGAGGCCACAACAGTGAGAGGCCTGCGTACCACAAAAAAAATAAATAAATAAAAAATAAATAAATTTTAAAAAATTAAAATAGCCAGTGGGATTTATTTTCTCCTGACTGGACCCGCTGTTACCCAGAAACCTGACACTGTGCTGTGTCTTCCCACCTTCAACTAGAGCTCTTGGGAAGAGTCAACAAGTAAGACTTGACTTTCAGTTCACTGCATGTGCAGCTTAAGCACGTGGAGAAGTGGTCAACACACTGACCTGACTTCCCAATTTTTACCCCATTGGTATCCCCCCCTCCATACCCCTCTCTCAACCTGTATCCTCATTCTCTAGACTCCCTGAAGGTTGTGAGGCTGCGTAGGACATAGTAGGAGGCTGGCATTGCTTTATATTATTATGAGTGCTCTTTCCCTTTGGTCCTGCAGATGCTTTGTCAGACAGGACTCTGCCTTCTCTGAGAACCCCCTGGCTCTCAAAATAGTAGGTACAAGCAGGAAACACCTATGGACATCCAGAAGGACAAAACACAGGCAAAGGAGAGTAGGGTAGAGGCCTGGTCTCCAGCTTCAATTGCACAAGAAGGGGCATTTCTCTAGAAAGACACCAGGCTGTAGAGCCTAGATTTTAATCTCTGCTCTATCACTTCCCAGATATATGATCTCCAGCAGTTTGTTCTCTTAAAATTATATTTTTTCTGCTATGTAAAATAGAAGTAATAGTACCTACAAGAATGTTGTGAAGATTAATTTACTTCACTATAATTGCCCAGGCTCAAAACAATTACTCAAGAAAAATGAGTTTCTTCCTCTTGCCTACCCCATCCTGAAATAGGTAAGAATAAAGGAAGAAACCTGGGTCAGGCTTTTCTCTAGCTCACGTCTGGGCAAAATCACTGAGAAGGAAGGGGAGAGAGAATTAGAAATCTATTCTACATATTCACATCCCTCTCTGCAGCAATTTCTGAATTCCTTTTTTAATCTCTTTGGTTTGAACCCCATATACAATAGGGTTCAAGGCAAGGGATATGAAGTGGTGAAGAACATTGAGCAGAATCAGGGCGTCCACGGGGATGCTCTTTCTGGCCACATCTGTCAACATCACAACCAGCAGGATGGTGCTGAAGAAGAGGATGAGGAGGGAGTGGGAGCCACACATGCTCAGAGCCTTGACTGCAGCCCCCTCAGCCTTGAACTTGAGCACAGCTCTTAGGATGAAGATGTAGGAGATGAAGATGAGGATGAAATCTGAGCTAGTAAGGTCCAACCAGCTACAGATTGGTAGATTCTGTTCAGGGTGAAATTGTCACAGGAGAGCTGGACACAGGTTGGCGCAGATGCAGTTCACAATGACATTTTTCCCACAGTAGAGGAGCTAGGCAGAGAGAATGGGAATGGGTACAGTGAGAAGGGCATTTCGTATGACAACGAAGACACTAGCCTTGGCCACAAAGTGGTTAGTGATGATGGATGGGTATCTCAGTGGATGGCAGATGGCCACATAGCGGTCATAGGCCATGACTATGAGTGTGCAGGACTCCATGGCGAGGAAATTATTCATGATGAACATCTGGAGGAAACAGGCGGAGAAGCTGATGGACCTGAGGTCAAACCAGAAGATGGCCAGGACCTTGGGGATGGCAGTGAGGCAGAGCACCATGCCCAGGAGGGAGGGCAGGCTGAGCAGGTAGTACATGGGCTCGTGCAGAGAGGCCTCCAGCTGGATGGTGATCAGGAGGGTGGCGCTGGCCCCCATGGCCAGAATGAAGAGGAGGCTGAGGGACAGGGACAGCCAGTGCTGCCAACTCTGGTAGCTGGGGAAGCAGATGAGGAGAAATTCAGAGACTGGAGCTGTGGAGTCGTTGCTGGGTGATGCCATCCAATGAATCTTGAGCTGAGAAGTCTTTTCTTGACTATTTTCTTGGGCAGATACAAGAGGTAATTTTATCTAATTGACTTCAAGAATAACAATAGGTACCTTACAATATTAAAAATGTTCAACAAATTAATTCAGTATGGTACCAGTGTAAGAGAAGCAAAACAATAGCATAATGTAGAAGTTGCTTTCTCAATGAAAATTTTAACGAGCACGGAACCAACTTGTCAGCTAAGCAGAAGTTTAATAACATGAGAATATGAATGGCCGTTAAACTTTTTTTTGTTTTGTTTTGCGGTACGTGGGCCTCTCACTGCTGTGGCCTCTCCCATTGCGGAGCACAGACTCTGGACGCGCAGGCTCAGCGGCCATGGCTTACGGGCCCAGCCGCTCCGCGGCATGTGGGATCTTCCCAGACCGGGGCACGAACCCGTGTCCCCTGAATCGGCAAGCGGACTCTCAACCACTGCGCCACCAGGGAAGCCCCAGGAAGCCCCACCGTTAAGCTTTTTTAAAAGGGTATCATTAGTGATCTGAACATGACTAATTCATTGGACTGGTGGCAATAGAAACCAGAATGAAAGGAGTTGAAGATTTCTTAAGTGAGGAAGTGTAAATAGGGAGGGCTGACTATGTAGCTAAAAGGTTCGTTTCAAGCTTGTCATTAAAGAAAAGAGCAAGACAGAAATGAAACATACTGTAGCATACCTATTTGTCTGGGGAAAGATTATGAATTCAGAAGGAAAGTAAGATAAATGAAGTAGTTAGTTCATTGAGAATGCAACTTCTACTATTATTATAGTTTCTTTGTAGCCCTTTACACAAAGATTTTGTACCCTTCTGTCTCCCTCCACCCGACTCAAATATCTGAGATCAAATAACATGCACTTTTCATTTATACACACCAACATTCTCTAACACCTCATAGATACTTAACAAAAGCCTGTTGAAAAAGGTTTTTTAGTTCCTGGACCTTGGTGTTTACACTGATGGGAAATTTCAAGGAAGGAAAGTGAAAGTGGAGAATTAACCAGACTTGCAGTGCCGAAGGAAATCCTGAGGAAGGGAAAGGAGAAGCTCTGATCAATACTATGAATGGTGGCTATATTTTAAATGGATAACCAACAAGGACCTACTGTATAGCACAGGGAACTCTGCTCAACATTATGTAACAACCTGAATGGGAAAAGAATTTGAAAAAGAATAGATACATGTATATGCATTACTGAATCACTTTGTTGTACACCTGAAGTTATCACATTGTTAATCAACTATACTCCAATATAAAATAAATTTTTTTTAATTTAAAATTTAAAATATTTTAATAAATATTTTTAAAAACTACTACAAATACTGGTCACTGAGGGTCTGTGCGGTGGACTTCAGAGGATGGACTGGGCATGACACAAAATGCATGTTGGAACTTGGAGGCTTATTCATGCCACTGTCTGCAGGTGCTCCTCGAGAGTCTGTCCCTTGGTGAGTGGGAAAACCCTGGGCTAGGTCTCTGACTTAATAAATCTTTTGCCCTTGCCCTAAAACAAACACAGAACCACTCTATTGCTCCAAATATGTTAGTAAGAATTTTCTTGAATTCCTTCGGTTTAAATTATTACTAACTTTATCCATACAAAATCTCAGGAGACGAGGGGAAGATGGCGGAAGAGTGAGACGCGGAGATCACCTTACTCCCCACAGATACACCAGAAATACATCTATACGTGGAACAACTCCTGCAGAACACATACTGAACGCTGGCAGAAGACCTCAGACCTCCCAAAAGGCAAGAAACTCCCCACGTACCTGGGTAGGGCAAAAGAAAAAAGAATAAACAGAGACAAAAGAATACGGACGGGACCCGCACGAGTGGGAGGGAGCCGTGAAGGAGGAAAGGTATCCACACACTAGGAAGCCCCTTGGCGGGCGGAGACTGCGGGTGGCGGAGGCGGAAAGCTTCGGAGCCACGGAGGAGAGCGCAGGAACAGGGGTGCGGGGGGCAAAGCGGAGAGATTCCCGCACAGAGGATCGGTGCCCACCGGCACTCACCAGCCAGAGAGGCTTGTCTGCTCACCCGCCGGGGCGGGCGGGGGCTGGGAGCTGAGGCTCGGGCTTCTGTCGGAGCGCAGGGAGAGGACTGGGGTTGGCGGCGTGAACACAGCCTGCAGGGGGCTAGTGCGCCACGGCTAGCCGGGAGGGAGTCCGGGGAAAAGTCTGGACCTGCCGGAGAGGCAAGAGACTTTTTCTTCCCTCTTTGTTTCCTGGTGCGCGAGGAGAGGGGATTAAGAGCGCTGCTTAAAGGAGCTCCAGGGACGAGCGCGAGCCGCGGCTAAAAGCGCGGACCCCAGAGACGGGCGGGAGACGCTAAGGCTGCTGCTGCCGCCACCAAGAAGCCTGTGTGCGAGCACAGGTCACTATCCACACCCCCCTTCCGGGGAGCCTGTGCAGCCCGCCACTGCAAGGGTCCCGGGACCCAGGGACAACTTCCCCGGGAGAACGCACGGTGCGCCTCAGGCTGGTGCAACGTCCCGCGGCCTCTGCCGCCGCAGGCTCGCCCCGCATTCCGTACCCCTCCCTCCCCCCGGCCTGAGTGAGCCACAGCCCCCGGAGCAGCTGCTCCTTCAACACCGTCCTGTCTGAGCGAAGAACAGACGCCCTCCAGCGACCTACACGCAGAGGCGGGGCCAAATCCAAAGCTGAGCCCCGGGAGCTGTGAGAACAAAGAAGAGAAAGGGAAATCTCTCCCAGCAGCCTCAGAAGCAGCGGATTAAAGCTCCACAATCAACTTGATGTACCCTGCAACTGTGGAATACCTGAATAGACACCGAATCATCCCAAATTGAGGGGGTGGACTTTGAGAGCAAGATTTATGATTTTTCCCCTTTTCCTCTTTTTGTGAGTATGTGTATGCTTCTGTGTGAGATTTTGTCTGTATAGCTTTGCTTCCACCATTTGTCCTAGGGTTCTATCCGTCCGTTTTTTTTTCTTTTAAAAAAAATTTTTTTTCTTAATAATTATTTTTTATTTTAATAATTTTATTTTATCTTTATTTTATTTTATCTTCTTCTTTCTTTCTTTCCTTCCTTCCCTCCTTCCTTCCTCCTTCCCTCCCTCCCTCCCTTCCTTCCTTCCTTCCTCCCTCCCTCCTCTTTCTTTCTTTCTTTCTTTCTTTCTTTCTTTCTTTCTTTCTACTTTTTCTCCCTTTTATTCTGAGCCGTGTGGATGAAAAGCTCTTGATGCTGCAGCCAGGAGTCAGTGCTGTGCCTCTGAGGTGGGAGAGCCAACTTCAGGACACTGGTCCACAAGAGACCTCCCAGCTCCACATAATATCAAAGGGCGAAAATCTCCCAGAGATCTCCATCTCAACACCAGCACCCAGCTTCACTCAACAACCAGCAAGCTACAGTGCTGGACACCCCTTGCCAAACAACTAGCGAGACAGGAACACAACCCCACCCATTAGCAGAGAGGCTGCCTAAAATCATAGTAAGTCCACAGACACCCCAAAACACACCACCAGACATGGACCTGCCCACCAGAAAGACAAGATCCAGCCTCATCCACCAGAACACAGGCACTAGTCCCCTCCACCAGGAAGCCTACACAACCCACTGAACCAACTTTAGCCACTGGGGACAGACACCAAAAACAACGGGAACTACGAACCTGCAGACTGCAAAAAGGAGACCCCAAACACAGTAAGATAAGCAAAATGAGAAGACAGAAAAACACACAGCAGATGAAGGAGCAAGAAAAAAAGCCACCAGACCTAACAAATGAAGAGGAAATAGGCAGTCTACCTGAAAAGGAATTCAGAATAATGATAGTAAAGATGATGCCAAATCTTGGAAATAGAATAGACAAAATGCAAGAAACATTGAACAAGGACCTAGAAGAACTAAAGATGAAACAAGCTACGACGAACAACACAATAAATGAAATTAAAAATACTCTAGATAGGGCTCCCCTGGTGGCACAGTGGTTGAGAGTCCGCCTGCCGATGCAGGGGACACGGGTTCGTGCCCCGGTCCGGGAAGGTCCCACATGCTGCGGAGCGGCTAGGCCCATGAGCCATGGCCGCTGAGCCTGCGCGTCCGGAGCCTGTGCTCCGCAACGGGAGAGGCCACAACAGTGAGAGGCCCGCGTATCGCAAAAAAAAAAAAAAAACCTGAGTCCTTTGGGAACTGTGTTGTATCATGCTTCTGCAGGTAGGAAGTGAGGATATGAAAGATGGAGTGGTTTGAAACTGAGGTAAGAAGTTGCCGAGGAGCCAGAAGCCAGGGATCTGGTGCATAAGCCTGACTCACAGACATGGTTGAAGATGTAGGAAAGAGACAATAGAGTCTTTATTACAATAATAACTCCAATGTTCTGAGTGCTTTATGAGCAACCTAAACTGCTTAAGTTCTTTATCTAATTTTTCTCATTGAATCATCTCTCTTAGATATGAAAGAGCAACTCTTTGGAGTAGAAACTATTAACCCTACTGTGTGTCGGGGATAGATAGAGAGATGGAGCCTTGCCCAAAGTCACACAGTTAGCCTCCATTCATAGCCACATCAATCTGACTCCAATGTCTGTGTTCTAAATGACTCATCCCCACTGTCGCCACTATTCTGATAAATGTGACTATAGCTATTGAAATCCTAAACAAAATCCTAGTGCATAGAGTTCAGAAAACTGTTAAGATTTGTTTAATTGATAAATATATTTATCCCCTAAAAAATGCAGAGAGAGTTCAACATAAGGAAATCTGACAATCTAACTTAACACATCAAGGTTGTAGATAAGATATGGGAATAAAATCATACAAATCACAAGCAGATTTGAATCCTAGCTCTGACATTTGCTATTTGTGTGACCCATCCATCAAACAAATACTACCTACTATGCTCCACAAACTGTATTAGACACTGTGTACATGGTAAATAAGGCAAACATGATCCCTGTTTTCACCAAGAGTTCATTCCAATTATGTGGTTGTTAAAAGAAAATAGGCATCTCTAAATGTACTTCTTTGAGTAATTTCTGAGATATGTTGTTTAGCAAAGAAGCAAGTGACAAAAACAGTACATAGAATGCTACACAAAATAATTTTGTAATGCTATACCAAGAATGCAATATAAAAAAGTGTATGTATATATACACTTTCTTATATGTTCTTAGATATAATCAAATTACCTCTGGAAGGATACACAAGAAACCTGTAAGAGTAATTCCTTCTGAGAAAGACAAATGTGTCAAACTTGGCAGACAGGAATAAAAATGGTATGTTAGAGATTGCTGGTTGTTTCCCCAATGCCCCAATTCTTCCTTAGTAACAAAAAAACATTATTTTATTTGGGTACTCATGTATACTGACAAAGTACTATACCTCTCAGATTCCAAATGTTAGTAGATGTCATTTTACAAAGTTTCCAAGAAAACTCTCTAATGTGAACTAACTCAGCTGAGACATGAAGGTCATTTACCCTCCCTGCTTCCACATGGAACAGGCACAGGATTGATGCCTGAATTTCTAGCAGCCACCTTAAACTATTATATGCAGGCAGAAATAATACTGATATAGAGAAAGAATTACTTTTACTGAATACCTTTTTTAATTTTTAAAACTTTGAACTACATGAATATATTTTCTATTTCTTAATTAAATATGTTTTAATTTTATTCTTTTGATCATACAGTTAAAATGCAGAAAGCTTTGGTAATTTTACAAAAGAAAATATACAAAATCCTGTCATATGCCATCATAGAGCATTATTACGGGAGCATTACTTTAGATAAGTGGGATCAAAAAGGCCTTAAGGAATAGAGATATGATGAATGGGAAGAAAAACAAGAGTAGAAGCAGAGAAGCCAGTCAGAAGACTATTACTTGGTCCAGGCAAGAGATGGTGGCCTGGACCAGACTGGTGGCAGAGGAAATAAATTTGAGTGGCAAAATTTTGGAAGAATAGTCAAGTAAATATACAGATGAATTAGAAATGAGGTATTCAATGTAGAAATCAAATATAATTCTTAGGATTCTCTGATAACCTGGTGGATATGGACCCATTTACTGTAATGGCATCACATAGTAAGATTTCTGGGTATTGTTGAGTTTACATTTGAAGTTTGTGATGATAAATTTAATGTGAAGTCAACAAGTTTATTTATGGGATATTTTTCTAGAAAGCTTCAACCTTCCACAGAGGAGACATATTTAGATTTAATCATTTTCCATTATTTCAAGCAGCTACAATGGAGGGTGAGAACAAAGGAGGTTAGATTATTTCCAAGAGCGTAATTGAATGGCGGGCCATAGAATCTAAGCTTGACAGGAATAGAGTCAAGTAAAGAGAGGAATATATAATAGAATGAAGGGGATTCTTTCAGTGGCTTGGTAATCTTTAGGTCCAACAATTGTGACTGTACTAAGGATAGTTAAAAATTTGAGCCTGCAATTAGAAGGTGACAATCAGATAGTAGGATGTTTTGAATCTAAGTTTTAGAGGTGGGTCAACCATGAAAATGAGGTAAGTCAAAAACTGGGAGTTTAAACAAGAAAGGTTAAGTTTTGAGTAAAAGCTGAACTGAGTATTCAAGCATTTCCAGTTTTCCCAGCCATGGGATGCCCACTGCATGCAAATGACATTCTCATGAAAAATAAATGCATATAAGTGAAGTAATTAATAATTATAGGAGGGATACATATAGTATAATTTCTTAAATTAAGGATAAATCTGAGAAAAGTTTGGGAGAAGTTTAGACTTCAGACAAAGAATATGTTCAACAGAGAAATGATTTGAGATATGAATTTTTAGTCTGTAGGCTCCCACTGACTTTAGACAAATAATTTAATTAGGCAATAAGTAATTCATTTCCTTCTTGTCTCATCTGATGCACCTATAGACACAACTGCCTGGGAGGTACCTTGCATTAGAAAATGGACAGAAACTTATTCTGGTGCCCTTTATAAATTTGTCTGGGATTGGTGTAATTGTAGCAGTCTGCTGCTTGTATGGCACTTCCTGATGGTTTATATTGCACTGGAGGATTGAGTTCATCGGTAATAGATAGAAATGAGGAGAACAAATAGATAACAACTCTGGGCAAGCAGGGCAGGAGCTGTTTCTGCTGGGAATTTAGCACAGCTCTATTGTCTTGTGCTGGGAGATGTGCACCTGGAACACAATAGGGCTGTGCAGAGATAGCACCAGAACAGACTAATGGCCAAACTAAAATTTTAAAAGGGATGCTACAATCAAGCCCATAAAAAGTGAAATGGCTGCTTTGTAGTTCCCTCTCCTCCCATCTTTATTTTTACTGTTTCCCATGAGTTCCTAACTGATGACCTTTAAATGTGTCCCTGGGTGGGGGGAGGCGGCGGGGGGTGGGGTGGGGGGGGAGGTGGTGGTGGGATGAATTGGGAGATTGGGATTGACATGTATACACTGATGTGTATAAAATGGATAACTAATAAGAACCTGCTGTATAAAAGATAAATAAATAAAATTTTAAAAAGAAAAAATATAAGGGAAAATTTTTTTAAGTTTTAAAAATAAACGTAGAATTGCAAACTAATGTAAGTGCAATGAAGGAAAGAAATTCAGTCTTTACAGAATAAAGATAGCTAACTTTGGAACTTATTTATCAGATACATTACCATAAAAAAAAATGTGTCCCTGAATTCATTGACTTCTTACATTTGTTTTCTACTTATAAACACTGATGAGTTTTTCTCACCAGTCCAATACTCATCTTTTGAATCTCACTCTGAACAATACAGCCCAGTCAACAGTCATTTTAAATTTTTCCTCCAATTACAAAATAATACATTGACATTCTAGCATTCAGATTATGATATTGTACATCATTTAAAGTCCAGCAAGGGACTTACTGGTGGTCCAGCAGTTAAGACTCCACGTTTCCAATGCAGGGGAAGCAGGTTCAATCCCTGGTCGGGGAATTAAGATCCCACATGCCCCGCAGTGTGGCCAAAATAAAAAAGTCCAGCAAAATCTCACCCATTAGAAATAACTGGTGTAAACAATCTGTTGTGTGGTTTTCACCTATTTTTATGTCTATGTTAAGATTTTATATATGTATATATATGATATTATTTATATCTGTTTAACTTATATACATGGGTCTGTTATAGACTCTTTATTATATCCTGTGCCTTTTAGGCAAAACCATTTTATAGGTCATGAGTTTGTAGTATGTTTTATTATCTAATCTAAGGTGTGACTTGTATCTTTTTAAAAACTCTCTTCCATTTAGTGAAACTTTCACCTTCCATATACATTTTAGAAAAACTGTAACAAACGTTCCTCTGAAAATCTTGCTGGAGTGTTTCTTGAAATTGCATTGAATTTATCGATTAATCTGGGGAGAACTGACATCTTAAAAATGTTCATGTGTCCTCCCCACGTATATTGTTTTTCTCTACATTTAATCAGATCTTCACTTAAATACATTAACAAATTTTTAAATTATGTCCTTAAAGGTCTTGTGTATTTGTTATGATGCCAATTTCTACCTATTAATAAGTTTTTCCTACTGTAAGTGGTATGTTTATTTCTAATATTTTTAGATAATTTTGCTGATATAAAGAAAACTATTGACTTTTTCAAGTTTATCTTATATTTGAACATCTTACTGAACATATAACTAGTTCTAAAAATTGCTTATTATTTTAAATTATTGTATCATATAAAACTCATGTTAATTTAACCATTTTTATTCTGATCCTTAAAACTCCTCTTTCTTCCTTGATGTATTGTGCTGGTCAGCACTTCCTCTTTTACACTGAACTGCAGCAATGACAAGGGCATTCGGCTGTGTTCCTCTCAGTGCATTGCCCTTGGCGAAAGGGGGCTGCCTCCTCCAAGGTTATGCTCCCTCCCTGGGGCAACCCCCATCCAGTGACTAGTTGATGAAAGAGGAAGAAGGCCTGGCACACAAGTCTCAATAGAAAACTCTGAAAGTCCGCCCCAAGCTCCCTTTGGGGGTGGTTATGTGAGTTCTTGTCTTTGTTTTCTCAAACATTTTTGGAGAATTTCCACACATGCATGCACCGATCAGTACTCTGTTGAATACTTAAGGGGGTCCCTCTATAGATTTTTGGAATTCTCTTTCTAGGCAATTCTCTTTTCTCCAGTACTCTACCCTGTGAATTCCAGCTGCACTGGCCTCCCCTGACTCCCATGTCCTCAACACAGGAAGACTGTTAGGCTATGCTGAAGTTCACCCTCCCTTTGACATGGCCTGTAATCCCTCTCCAGAACACTGCAACAATCTTTCTCCAGTAAAATGAACTTACCTCGTTTGTTTCCTATCCTCCATTGCCTAATGTCCATTGTCTTCAGAACCATTGTTTCATATATTTTGTCCAGGTTTTGTTATTATTGTTTCAAGTGAGAGGATAAATCTAGACCATGTCACTCCATATTTAGAAGCTAAAGTCCCTCTTGAATATGTATAATCATGCTGGACAAACAGATGAAAGCACCATCCAACCTCTGACACCTCCCTGGGTTCAGGGTTGGATTTGTGACTGCATAAGCCCTCTACTCTACCCACAGCCAGGAGAGATATGTTTTACATCTGAAGACTTGGTATCTTAGGAGGACTATATACCACAATAAAAGGGAATACACTTCTGGGGGAACCTGAGGTTACAGCAATTTGGGGACTCTAAAATATACCCAAGAAATATATATATGGCTGAGTCGCTTTTGCTGTGCACCTGAAAATATCACAACATTGTTAATCGGCTATACTCCAATATAAAATAAAAAGTTTAAATATGTATATATATATATATATATATATATATACCCAAGAAATTTTAAGAAAATAGATTTTAGGACTGGAGGAAGGGCAGTGGTGTGTAGAAATGGGAAATCAAATGAGATGTGACTACTTCAGGACCTTCAAGATTAAGAATGGCCCTTAGATTTATTTTTAAGTGGATAGTCTATCAAAATTTTCTTCCCTATGTGCAGAGACAGACAATAGGATGTGTACTCAGAATTAATATGAGTGTCTCAGGGAAGAACATGTAACTGTCAATCTTTTATTCACAGAGTTAGAGAGTTAAGCAAGGACAGCTACATGACCAGGCCTCCAGGTTAATTATGTTGGGCTCTGGGGAACCCAATCTCTGTCTTCACTCATAAGAAGAGAACCTTATGCCAATATTCCTTGAAAAACCAAAGACTGGAGATAAAACCCACAGAAGTGTCAGCATGAAAATATAGTCATCTTTCTCTCCCTCTCACATATCCAACTGATAATCAAGTTCTGCTTATTCTTTAAAGAAATTCCTTAAAATATACTTTCTAACCAATTTTTCTTGCCTTTTGCAATTAAAGAAATCAAGAGCTTTCCAGCTCTCACTTTTCACCAAGTTTTTTAATACTCTAATGCCATATAATAAATACCTTTTCAAATCCAATATCTTCAATTTACCAGTCAAGAGACATTTCAAAAACAGAGATCATATTTGTTGAAAACAATGGATTAGTACTATCTACATTTCAAAGGCCTTTAAGAATTTTGGAATCTACTCACTGGAACCAGTGTTTAAGGACCTCTTAATAGAGTGGCCCTTGCTTTCAGTCTATGGAATTTTACAAATAAGGATTTTGTCTGATGTAAATAATGACACCACTGCCTACCAACTACAATAATATATTGTTTCCTCACCCATATTCACCAGATTGTGACATCCAGAAATTTAACCATATGCCATACTTATACTCTCTTCATTTGAGGCCCTTGAGTGCAGCTCCAGACTGTATGGTACATAATTTTGAGCAAACAGAATGTCCCCTATACCACCACAATCAGTTTTACCATTTCCCACATTACTGGTCTTCTCATTCCCCACATCTGCCTCCACTTGGGTCCTCAGTGCCCTGGCCTTTCCATAAAGAGTGTGAAGGTGTGTGAGGATTCTTCTGGGCATAAGCAGTATCATTATGAATATTATCCTTTTGTAACAGAAGCTGGAACAGTCATGATGAGATAAAGATGGTAACCTCTCTGAGTTCTGTGCCTCTCCTTAGTTCTTCCAGACTCTCAAGGGAGAGAATCTAGAGAGAAGATATCTCTCGGCAGCAGCAGATTCACAAAAATGGCCCAGAGATCGTGGCCTGCAGAGCAGAACTAGAGCTTCAATTGTATGCAAGGAAGGAGTGCTGTGTCAGAAAGGCTCTGGAGTCAGATAGACTTGCACTTGTACTGATGCTCCACCACTCACCAGATGTGACCTTTGTCAATATTTTTCCATAAATTATTGTTTTCTAATATATAAAGGGGAAGAATAATCCCTGCTCTGCAGTATTGTTATGCAGGTGAAATGATTTAAATATATAAATGTTTAGATACAAAGTTAGGTACCTAAGAATGTTAGCTACCTGTACTAGGTAAATGAATTTTGATACTAGAACAACAGAAACTGGGTAGGAAATGTTCACTATCCAAGTATTACGTGCTTTCTGGAATCACAAATGCTGAAATAGAAACAGAGGAAATAGAAATAGGTGTTTCTATAGAGAGTCTCCTGTGTATTTAAAGCCACCTCTGGGAGGAGCTGGAAGAAGTTGCTGCTGCAGGCGGCGCTGCATTAGGAAGACCAGATATCATCTTGTGCTACTGATCATATTGATATGTTCAGGAGAACCTGAGGCCCAGCAGAGTTATTATTACTTGCCAGGAGAGGAAAGAGAAAGGAGACACTGGAATTCTTGTAACGACTAGGCATGTGGCTGAGAGGGTCTTGGTGCTCCAGCTGGGTGTCAGGCATGAGCCTCTGAGATGGGGTAGCTGAGTTCAGGACATTGGACCACCAGAGACCTCCCAGCCCCACATAATATCAATCAGCGAGAACTCTCCCAGAGATCTCCATCTCAATGCTAAGACCCAGCTCCACTCAAACACCAGCAAACTCCAGTGCTGGACACCCGATGCCAAACAACTAGCAAGACAGGAACACAACCCCGCCCATTAGCAGAGAGGCTGCCTAAAACCATAATGAGTTCACAGACATCCCCAAACACACCACAGGATGTGGTCCTGCCCACCAGAAAGACAAGATCCAGCCTCATCCACCAGAACACAGGCACCAGTTGCCTCCACCAGGAAGTCTACACAACCCACTGAACCAACCTTAACAACTGGGGGCAGACACCGAAAACAACAGGAACTACAAACCTGCAGCCTGCAAAATGGAGACCACAAACACAATAAGTTAAGCAAAATGAGAAGACAGAGAAACACACAGCAGATGAAGGAGCAAGGTAAAAAGCCATCAGAACAAACAAATGAAGAGGAAATAGGCAGTCTACCTGAAAAAGAATTCAGAGTAATGACAGTAAAGATGATACAAAATCTTAGAAATAGAATGGAGACAATACAATAAATGTTTAAAAAGGACCTAGAAAAACTAAAGAGCAAACAAACAATGATGAACAACAAAATAAATAAAATTAAAAATTCTCTAGAAGGAATCAATAGCAGAAAAACTGAGGCAGAAGAATGGATAAGTGACCTGGAAGATAAAATAGTGGAAATAACTACTGCAGAGCAGAATAAAGAGAAAAGAATGAAAAGAACTTAGGACAGTCTCTGAGACAACATTAAACACACCAACATTCGAATTATAGGGGTCCCAGAAGAAGAGAAAAAGAAAGGGACTGAGAAAATATTTGAAGAGATTATAGTTCAAAACTTCCCAAACATGGGAAAGCAAATAGTCAATCAAGTCCAGGAAACACAGACAGTCCCATACAGGATAAATCCAAGGAGAAACATGCCAAGAAACATATTAATCAAACTATCAAAATTTAATACAAAGAAAAAGTATTAGAAGCAGCAAGGGAAAAGCAACAAATAACATACAAGGTAATACCCATAAGGTTAACAGGTGATCTTTCAGCAGAAACTCTGCAAGCCAGAAGGGAGTGGCATGACATATTTAAAGTGATGAAAGGGAACAACCTATAGCCAAGGTTACTCCACCTGGCAAGGATCTCATTCAGATTTGACAGAGAAATTAAAACCTTACAGACAAGCAAAAGCTAAGAGAATTCAGCACCATCAAACCAGCTTTACAACAAATGCTAAAGGAACTTCTCTAGGCAGGAAACACAAGAGAAGGAAAAGATCTATAATAACAAACCCAAAACAATTAAGAAAATGGTAATAGGAACATACATATCGATAATTACCTTAAATGTAAATGGATTAAATGCTCCAACCAAAAGACATAGACTGGCTGAATGGATACAAAAACAAGACCCATATATATGCTGTCTACAAGAGACCCACTTCAGACCTAGAGAGGCATACAGACTGAAAGTGAGGGGATGGAAAAAGATATTCCATGCAAATGGAAATCAAAAGAAAGCTGGAGTAGCAATTCTCACATCAGACAAAATAGACTTTAAAATAGAGAGTATTACAAGAGGCATAGAAGGACACTACATAATGATCAAGGGATCAATCCAAGAAGAAGATATAACAATTGTAAATATTTATGCACCCAACATAGAGGCACCTCAAAACATAAGGCAAATGCTAACAGCCAAAATAAGGGAAATCCACAGTAACACAGTAATAGTAGGAGGCTTTAACACCACACTTTCACCAATGGACAGATCATCCAAAATGAAAATAAATAAGGAAACACAAGCTTTAAATGACACATTAAACAAGATTGACTTAATTGATATTTATAGGACATTCCATCCCCAAACAACAGAATACACTTTCTTCTCAAGTGCTCACGGAACATTCACCAGAATAGATCATATCTTGGGTCACAAATCAAGCCTTGGTAAATTTTAGAAAATTGAAATCATATCAAGTATATTTTCTGACCACAACACTATGAGATTAGATATCAATTACAGGAAAAAAACCTGTAAAAAATACAAACACATGGAGGCTAAACAATACGCTCCTATACCAAGAGATCACTGAAGAAATCAAAGAGGAAATCAAAAAATACCTAGAAACAAAGGACAATGAAAACGTGAAGACCCAAAATCTATGGGATGCAGCAAAAGCAGTTCTAACAGGGAAGTTTATAGCAATACAATCCTACCTCAAGAAACAAGAAAAATCTCTAATAAACAACCTAACCTTACACCTAAAGCAATTAGAGAAACAATAAAAAAAAGACCCCAAAGTTAGCAGAAGGAAAGAAATCATAAAGATCAGATCAGAAATAAATGAAAAAGAAATGAAGGAAACAATAGCACAGATCAATAAAACTAAAAGCTGGTTCTTTCAGAAGATAAACAAAATTGAAAAACCACTAGCGAGATTCATCAAGAAAAAAAGGGAGAAGACTCAAATCAACAGAATGGGAAATGAAAAAGGAGAAGTAACAACTGACACTGCAGAAAAACAAAGGATCATGAGAGATTACTACAAGCAACTATATGCCATTAAAATGGACAACCTAGAAGAACTGGACAAATTCTGAGATAAGCACAACCTTCCGAGACTATACAAAGAAGAAAGAGAAAATTTAAACGGACCAATCACAAGCACTGAAATGGAAACTGTGATTAAAAATCCTCCAACAAACAAAAGCCCAGGACCAGATGGCTTCACAGGAGAATTCTATCAAACATTTACAGAACAGCTAGCACCTACCCTTCTCAAAGTCTTCCAATATATAGCAGAGAGAGAAACACTCCCAAACTCATTCCATGAGGCCACCATCACCCTGATACTAAAACCAGACAAAGGTGTCACACAAAAAAAGAAAACTACAGGCCAGTATCACTGATGAACATAGATGCAAAAATCCTCAACAAAATACTAGCAAACAGAATCCAATAGCACACTAAATGGATCATACACCATGATCAAGTGGGGTTTATTCCAGGAATGCAAGGATTCTTCAATATATGCAAATCAATCAATGTGATACACCATATTAACAAACTGAAGGATAAAAACCATATGATCATATCAATTGATGCAGAAAAAGCTTTTGACAAAATTCACCACCCTTTATGATAAAAACCCTCCAGAAAGTAGGCATAGAGGGAACTTACCTCAACATAATAAAGGCCATATATGACAAACCCACAACCAACATCATTCTCAATGCTGAAAAACTTAAACCATTTCCACTAAGATCAGAAACAAGAGAAGGTTGCCCACTCTCACCACTACTATTCAACATACTTTTGGAAGTTTTGGCCACAGCAATCAGAGAAGAAAAAGAAATAAAAGGAATCTAAATCAGAAAAGAAGAAGTAAAGCTGTCACTGTTTGCAGATGACATGATACTATACATAGAGAATCCTAAAGATGCTACCAGAAAACTACAAGAGCTAATCAATGAATTTGGTAAAGTAGCAGGATACAAAATTAGTGCACAGAAATCTCTTGCATTCCTATACACCAATGATGAAAAATCTGAAAGAGAAATTAAGGAAACACTCCCATTTACCACTGCAACAAAAATAATAAAATACCTAGGAATAAACCTACCTAAAGAGACAAAAGACCTGTATGCAGAAAACTATAAGACACTGATGAAAGAAATTAAAGATGATACAAACAGATGGAGAGGTATACCATGAAATTGGATAGGAAGCATCAACATTGTGAAAATGAATATACTACACAAAGCAATCTACAGATTCAATGCAATCCCTATCAAACTACCAATGGCACTTTTCACAGAACTAGAACAAAACATTTCACAATGTGTATGGAAACACAAAAGACCCTGAATAGCCAAACCAATCTTGAGAAAGAAAAATGGAGCTGGAGGAATCAGGCTCCTGGTCTTCAGACTATACTACAAAGCTACAGCAATCAAGAGAGTATGGTACTGGCACAAAAACAGAAATATAGATCAATGGAACAGGATAGAAAGCCCAGAGATAAACCCACTCACATATGGTCACCTTACTTTTGATAAAGGAGGCAAGAATATACAATGGAGAAAAGACAGCCTCTTCAATAAGTGGTGCTGGGAAAACTGGATGGCTACATGTAAAAGAATGAAATTAGAACACTCCCTAACACCATACACAAAAATAAACTCAAAATGGATTAAAGACCTAAATGTATGGCCAGACACTATAAAACTCTTAGAGGAAAACATAGGTAGAACACTCTATGACATAAATCACAGCAATATCCTTATTGACCCACCTCCTAGAGAAATGGAAATAAAAACAAAAGTAAACAAATGGGACCTAATAAAACTTAAAAGCTTTTGCACAGCAAAGGAAACCATAAACAAGACGAAAAGACAACCCTCAGAATGGGCGAAAATATTTGCAAATGAAGCAACTGACAAAGGACTAATCTCCAAAATTTACAAGCAGCACATGCAGCTCAATATCAAAAAAACAAACAATCCAATCCAAAAATGGGCAGAAGACCTTAATAGACATTTCTCCAAAGAAGATATACAGATTGCCAACAAACACATGAAAGGATGCTCAACATCACTAATCATCAGAGAAATGCAAATCAAAACTACAATGAGGTATCACCTCACACCAGTCAGAGTGGCCATCATCAAAAAATCTACAAACAATAAATGCTGGAGAGGATGTGGAGAAAAGAGAACCTTCCTGCACTGTTGCTGGGAATGTAAATTGATATAGCCACTATGGAGAACAGTATGGAGGTTCCTAAAAAAACTAAAAATAGAGTTACCATACAACCCAGCAATCCCACTTCTGGACATATACCCTGAGAAAACCATAATTCAAAAAAGTCATGTACCACAATGTTCATTTCAACTCTATTTACAATAGTCAGCACATGGATGTAACCTAAGTGTCCATTGACAGATGAATGGATAAAGAAGATGTGGCACATATATACAATGGAATATTACTCAGCCATAAAAAGAAACGAAATTGAGTTATTTGTAGTGAGGTGGATGGACCTCGAGACTGTCATACAGAGTGAAGTAAGTCAGTAAGAGAAAAACAAATACCATATGCTAACACACATATATGGAATCTAAAGAAAAAATGGTTCTGAAGAACCTAGGGGCAGGACAGGAATAAAGATACAGACGTAGAGAATGTACTTGAGGACACGGGGAAGGGGATGGGTAAGCTGAGACAAAGTGAGAGAGTGGCATTGACATATATACACTACCAAATGTAAAATAGATAGCTAGTGGGAAGCAACTGTATAGCACAGGGAGATCAGCTCAATGCTTTGTGACCACCTAGAGGGGTAGGAAAGGCAGGGTGCGAGGGAGACGCAAGAGGGAGGGGATATGGGGATATATGTATACGTATAGCTGATTCACTTTGTTATACAGCAGAAACTAACACAACATTGTAAACCAATTATACTCCAATTAAGATGTTAAAAAGAAAAATTAGATAACCAACCAGGACCTACTGTTTAGCACAGGGAACACTGCTCTATATTCAGTAATAACCTGAATGGGAAAAGAATTTGAAAAAGAATAGATACATGTATGTGTATAACTGAATCACTTTGCTGTACACCTGAAACTAGCACAACATTGTTAATCAACTATGCTCCAATATAAAATAAAATTTTTATACTACTAAAACATACAACAACACAGGTTAAACTCAACACCATTATGTTGCATGAAATAGACCAGTCACAAAAGGCTATATACTGCATGATTCCATTTATATGAGGTTCCACACAGATAAAAACCTGTCTATGGTGATAAAAATCATAACAGTGATTGCCTCTGGGGTAGGAGGAAGCAGAAGGCACTTTATCTGATGAAAACATTCTATATATTGAGAGGAGTGTGGGTTACATGGGTGTCTACAAACGTCAGAGGAAGGATTATTTGGAGCATCAAGAAAGAATAAAGAGTAATGAAGAGTAGGAATATGGGTAAATGCTTCTTCCCATGAATTTTTTATATCACATGCAATGATTAAAATGAAAGTTATTACACCATCTGACATTCAAGAAATAATATTTTAAAATGGGAAGAGTAAAGGTGCTAAATGGAACTAAGGTTTTACCATTAAAAGTGGTAAAATATTGTTGTCAGTGGACTGTGTATCATACATGTATATTTTAATAGAGCAACCACAAAGAAAACTATACAAAGCCATACACTCAAAAACTCTACAAATAAATCAAGAAGGAATGCTAAAAATCTTCAAGTAACCCACAGAAAGGCAAGAAAACAGAAACAGAGGGACTTCCCTGACGGTCCAATGGTTAAAACTTCGCCTTCCAATGCAGGGGGTATGGGTTCCATCCTTGGTGGCGGAGCGAAGCTCCCACACGCCTTGAGGCTAAAAAACCAAAACATAAAACGGAAGCAATATTGTAACAAATTCAATAAAGACGTTAAAAATGGTCCACATCAAAAAAAAACTTAAATAACAGAAACAGAGGACTGAGACAAAGAAACAAATAATAAAATGTCAGACTTAAGCCCTAATATATTAAAAATTACCTGAACCATGAATGGTCTAAACACACAAGTTAAAAAAACAGGGACTGGCAAAGTAGATGAAAAGAAAACACACCCCAATCGTATGCTGTTAAGAAATTCACTTCATATCCAATGACATAGATAGGTTGAAAATAAAAGGAATATATATATATATATATATATATATATAATTATATAATTATACAAACATTCATCAAAACAGCAGGAGTGGCTATATTAATAGCAGATGAAGTAGACTACAAAGCAAAAAAAATTGCTAGTGACAAAGAGACACATTACATAATAATAAAAGCATCAATTCGCCAGGAAGATATATCCTAAGCATGTATACACCAAACAACAAAGCCTCAAAACACATTAAGCATAAACTGAAATAACTGAAAAGAAAAATAGACAAATCACAATTATAATTCAGTACTTCAAAACCCCCTCAGTGTTGAAGTTCTTCTATCTCTGCAACTGATAGAACTACTAGACAGAAAACGAACAAGGATATAGGAGAACTGACCAACATAATCAACCAACAGGATCTGGTTGACATACATAGACCACCTAACAACAAGTGACCATACATCTTTTTAAATCAAGCACCCATGGACAATTACCAAGATAGACCTTATTAGGAACCATAAAACAAACCTAAGCAAATTTTTTCCAGTTTTATTGAGAAATAACTGATATACATGACTGTATAAGTTTAAGGCATACAGCATGATGATTTGATTTACATATATTGTGAAATGAGTACCAACTAGGCTTGGCTAATATCCATCTTCTCATACAGATAAAATAAAAAGAAAAGAAAGGAAAAAGTTTTTCTCCTTGTGATAAGAACTCATAGGATTTTCTCTCTTAACAACTTTCCTACATCATACGGCAACATTAGCTATAGTCATCATGTTTTACATTACATCTCCAGTAATAATTTATCTTATAACTGAAAGTTTGTACCTTTTGACCACCTTTCTCCAATTTCTCCTCCCTCCACCCTCTTCCTCAGGTAACCAAAAGTCTAATCTCTTTTCCTATGAGTTTAGGGTTTTTTCCTTTCTTCATCTTTTTTTTTTCTTAGATTCCACATATTAGTGAGATCATACAGTCTTTGCCTTTCTCTCTCTGAGTTATTTTACTTAGCATAACGCCGTCAAAGTCCATCCGTGTTGTCACAAACGGTAGGATTTCCTCATATATATACCACAACTTCTTTATCCATCAACAGACACTTAGGTTATTTCCCTGTGTTGGCTATTGTAAATAATGCTGCTATGAACATGGGGTTGCAGATATCTTTTGGAGTTAGTGTTCTCATTTCCTTTGGATATACACTTGACCCATGAACAATGCAGGTATTAGGGCCACAGACCCCCCAAACCCCAAACAGTCGAAAATCCACATAAACTTTACATTTGGCCCTCCATATCCATGGATTCAGCCAACTGTGGATTATGTAGTACTGTAGCATGTATTTATTGAAAAAAAATTCACATATAAGTGGACCCATGCAGTTCAAATCCATGTTGCTCAAGGGTCAACTGTTTCCCAGAATTGGAATTGCTGGATTATATGGTAGTTCTATTTTTAATCTTTTGTGGATCCTTCATACTACTTCCCATAGTAGCTGTATCAATTTATAGTCCCACCAGTGGTGCACACATGTTCTTCTTTTCTCCACATCCATGCTGGCATTTGTATTCTCTTGTCTTTTAATGATGGCCATTCTAGCATGCATGAAGTGATAGCTCATTGTGGTTTTAATTTGCATTTCCCTAATTACTAGTGATGTTGAACATCTTTTCATGTACTTATTGGCCTTTCACACATATTCTTTGAAGAAATGTCTATTCAGGTCCTTTGCCCATTTTTTATATTTGGTTATTTGGTTTTATGCTATTGAGTTGTATGAGTTCTTTATGTATCTTGGATATTAACCCCTTATCAGATACATGGCTTGCAAAGATTTTTTTCCCATTCCATAGATTGTCTTTTCATTTTGTTGATGGTTTCTTTTGCTGTGCAGAACTTTATAGTTTGATGTAGTCCTACTTGTTTATTTTTTATTTTGTTGCCTGTGCTTTAGGTGTCATATCCAAAGAAAAATATTACCAAGATCTATGCCAAGAAACTTTATTTCTATGTTTTCTTCTAGGAGTTCCATAATTTCGGGTTCATTCACTAACGTCTTTAATCTATTTTGAGTTAATTTTTGTGAGTGGTGTAAGATATGGATCCAGTTTCATTCTTTTACATGTGAATATCCAATTATGCCAGCACTATTTATTGAAAAGACTCTCTTTTCTCCATCAAGTATTCTTGGCTCCCTTGTCAAATATTAGTTGACTGTGTATGCTTGTGTTTATTCCTGGGCTCTCAGTTCTGTTCCATTGGTCTATTTGTCTGTTTTTCTTCCAGCACCATACTGTTTTGATAACTATAGCTTTAGAGTATCGCTTATGTTCTTCTTTCTCATGATTTCTTTGGCTATTCATGGTCTTTTGTGGTTCTGTATAAATTTTAGGAGTATTTTTTTCTACTACAGTGAAAAAAAATGCTATTGGAATCTTGATAGGGATTGCATATGAATCTATAGGTGGCTTTTGGTAGTAGTGACATTTTAACAAAATTAATTCTTCCAGTCCATTAACACAAGATACCCTTCCCACTTATCTGTGTCTTGTTCAATTTCTTTCATCAATGTATTATAGCTTTCAGAATAGAGATCTTTCATCTCCTTAGTTACATTTATTCCTAATTATTTTATTGTTTTTGATTCTATTGTAAATGATTTGGAATCATTTCTTTTATTTTTCAGAAAATTTGTCATTAGTGTATAAAAATGCTACTGAATTTTGCATGTTAATTTTGTATCCTATAACCTTATTGAATTCATTGATTAGATCTAATAGTCTTTTGATTGACTCTTCAGGATTTTCTATATATAAAATCATGTCACCTAAAAATAGAGACCATTTTACTTCTTCCTTTCCAATTCAGATACCTATTTATTTCTTTTTCTTGCCTGACTGCTCTAGTTAGGACTTCTAGTGATATGTGGGGGTGTTTTTTCTGTTGTTTGTTTTGTTTTGTTTTTTAGCCACACCACTCGGCATGTGGGATCTTAGTTCCCTGACCAGGGATCGAACCCGCACCGCCTGCCTTGGAAGTGTGGAGTCTTAACCACTGGACCACCAGGGAAGTCCTCTAGTGCTATGTTAAATAGGAGTGCTGAGAGTGGGCACCACTGTCTTGTTCCTGATCTTAGAGGAAAAGCTTTCAACCTTTCCCCACTGAGTATGAAGTTAGATGTGGGCTTGTCGTATATGGCCTTTTTTATGTTGAGATATGTTCCTTCTATGCCTAATTTGTTGAGTTTTTATCATGAATAGATGTTGAGTTTTGTCATATGCTTTGTTTGCATCTATTGAGATGATCATGTGATTCTTTTTTCATTCTATTAACATGACGTATCACATTGATTGATTTGTGTATGTTAAATCATCCTTGCATCCCAGGGATAAATCCCACTTGATCATGGTTTATGATACTTTTAATGTATTGTTAAATTTGTTGCTAATATTTTGCTGAGGATTTTTGCACTTATGTTCATCAGTGATATTGACTTGTAATTCTTTTTTTTTTAAATTTCTTTGTCTGGTTTTGATATCAGGGTGATGCTGGCCTCATAGAATGAGCTCAGAAGCATTCCTTACCTTGCAGTATTTTGGAATAGTTTGAGAATAGTTTGAATTTGGTTTGCCGTATTTCATTGAGAATTTTTGCATCTATATTTATCAGGGATATTGGCCTGTAGTTTTCTTTTCTAGCAGTGTCCTTTTCTGGTTTTGTTATCAGGAGAATACTGGCCTTGTAAAATGAGTTTGGGAGTGTTCCCTCCTCTTCAATTTTTTTCAAAGAAACTCAAACTCTTTGAGTTTCAAAGAAACTCAAATTCAAGCTCTTTTTTCAAAGAGCTTGAGAAGGCTGGGGGTTAATTCTTTAAATATTTGGTAAAATTTTACCAGTGAAGCCATCCGGTCCTGGACTTTTCTTCACCAGGAGAATGTGATTACTGATTCAATCTCCTTACTAGTCATTGGTCTATTCAGATTTTCTACTTTTTTCTGATTCAGTCTTGAACTGTAAATTGTATGTTTCTAAGAATTTTTCCATTTCTTCTAGGTTGTACAGTTAGTTGGTGTACAGTTATTCACGGTAGCATCTTATGACCCTTCGAATTTCTGTGATATCCATTCTAATGTCTCCTTTTTATTTATAATTTTGTTGATTTGGTCTCTTTCTCTTTTTTCCTTGGTTAGTCTAGCTAAGGATTTATTAATTTTGTTTATCGTTTTAAAGAATCAACTCTTAGTTTGGTTAATATTTTCTATCATTTTCCTGTTCTCTATTTCATTTATTTCTGATCTAATCTTTATTATTTCCTTTCTTCTGCTAACTTTGGGCTCAGTTTCTTCTTCTTTTTCTACATCCCTTAAGGTATAGAGTGAGGTTGTTTATTTGTGAATCTTTCTTGCTTCTTAATGTAGGCATTTATTGCTATAACATTCCCCCTTAGAACTGCTTTTACTCATCCCACAGGTTACATTCTAACCTCTTAACATGTGTAAAATGGTACTACCACTTTTATTAGCTTCCCATCCTTTTTTAAATGTGTCACTGATTAAGTTGTTAATGTTGTGCCCCTACTCCCATTTTTCCCATAGACCCTGTGGTTTCGTTATATTATCTTACATAGTGTGGTGATTTTTAGAATATGTCTCATTATAGCAGAAAGAATTTTACTCAGTGGACGTGTGGATGATGGTGAATAACTCTTTTTCATTTCCATGGATACTGAAGGCTTCTGAAACTGTAGGAGCCCCTGTTAGCAAATGCTGTTTGCGTGGCTGTTTGGGCCAGCAATTTTGTCCCACAATTAAGAGCAATAAATATTTATTTATAGACAACTAACTACCAGGCATTGTGATAAGCAGTGGTAATATTGAGGCTAATAAGCACTGCCTGTAACTCTTTCAGTCTAGTGGGGGAGAGAGAGACAAGTAATTACAACAGAGGGGAACTGATGCTATTAAAGAATAAAGAAAACAAGGTCTTCTCTCCAGACTTCAGGAAGTCAGCAAAGACCTCCCAGAGGAAGTGTTCCTCGAACCCAGACCTTTCCACTGCCAAAAGTCAGTCTCTTTCCTTGTTGCCCCCATCCCTGTCTCCTTACTCTACTTCCTGAGTTACCCAGGCTAGCAGAGGCAGAACAGGGAAGAGTTAATGTGGCCCAGGTGGGAGGGGTAAGGGTCCTGAGGGAAGTGGGTAGAAAGGGCCCCACAGGCATTGGTCAAGGTGAAGAGAAGCTGCAAACACACAGTGCTTAGGCTCTTTCCCCAGTCAAGTCTTCTGCTAGTGCTTTCTTCCTCCTTCATTTATCCATCCAACCTTTATTAAGTTTCTGCCATTGGCTAGATTCTGGGAGGAATCGGTTCTACTCATCCTGCCTCCTCCAACACCAGAGATGCTTCTTCCTCTTCTGGCTGCCGCTCTGGGTTGAGTGCCATCTCCTCCCCTTCTGTCACCTGTTCTGCCTCTGGGACCCCAGGAATGAAACTCGAGGGTAACCCCCTTCTGGTTCGTGAAGAAGGAAAGAAGACAGAGAAGTTCCTTTTTTTTGCTGCCATCTCTTTCTCCATTGCTTCCCAGGCCCAGCATCAATTCTCCAGCCCACGTTCAAGTTCACTACTTCAGCATCAAGTTAAGAATAAAATACACATCCCACACCCCAAAAACCCACGAGGTTTTCTCCTGTCACATCAGCCTTCACTCCAGGTCCCATCTGCCTCCTCCTCCTGTTTCTCCCTTTCTCTCTACTCTCCTTCTTTCTTCTTGTGGGTTGGTGCCCAGAATGTTAAAGCTGGGCAACACTTAAGATCACTGCGCTCACCCGCACTGCAGAGCTGAGGAAGCTGAGGCCCAGGAGTTCTGCTTAAGGATACACAGTCAGGGACAAAACCAGACTGAGACCTGATCCCCACCCAGCACTGGCCTTCTCCGCATCTACAAGACCGAAATTGACTCTACTTGGACCCTTAGGAAGAAAAACATTTCATCTCCGCTCCACTCTCAGCTGAGCTCCAAATGGAGGGCTCCAGCTATACTAGCCACTGCAGCAGTGACACCACACTTCACTACCACTGTCTCCCATTACTCCCCCTGCAATACTCATGGACTTTCAGGCACAAGGATTCTCCCATCCCAGCTAGGGTTGTGACCTGGATTATCCATCCAAAACAGTCAAAGGTTATAACACTGCAATCCTCCCAGCCCTGCACCACTCCTACACGTACCTGGATGGATCTATGCCACTGAGACACCCCCATCTCTCCCTTTGTCCTTCCCCTATCAGGACTGATGCCCCCATGAGCCCTAAAGCTTTGACCCCACAGGATGGCAGAAGCTCCACAGTCCAACTCCACCTTCTCACGCCCAACCTTCTTCATACTGACTGGCATTCCAGAGTTAGGGGGGCCCAGGCCCGTTTGACACTGGTCTTTGGGCCCATGTATCTGCTTTCCCTGCTGGGCAATGCAGCACTGCTGGCAGTGGTGGAGATAGACTCTACACTGCACAAGCCCATGTTTCTGCTCCTGGCCACCCTGGCAGCCACAGACCTGGGTTTAGCCACATCTATAGCTCCAGGGCTGTTGGCTGTGCTGTGGCTTGGGCCCCAGCCTGTGCCATACGTTGCCTGTCTGGTCCAGATGTTCTTTGTTCATGCACCAATGGCCGTGGAATCTGGTGTACTGTTGGCCATGGCCTGTGATCGTGCTGTGGCAGTAGGGCGTCCACTGCACTACCCCATCCTAGTCACCAAAGCCCATGTGGGCTATGCAGCCCTGGCACTGGCACTGAAAGCCGTGGCAGTTGTTGTGCCTTTCCCTCTGCTGGTTGCACAATTTGGGCACTTCTGAGCCAAGACCACAGACCACGCCTACTGTGCACACATGGCGGTTGTGGAGCTGGTCGGGGGTAACACTCGGGCCAGCAACTTGTATGGGCTGGCGCTTCCATTGGCCGTGTCAGGTGTATAGATATTCTAGGCATCACAGGCTCTTATGGGCTCATTGCCCACGCTGTGCTGCGGCTGCCTATACGGGAAGCCCGTGCCAAGGCCTTTGGTACGTGGAGTTCCCACATCTGTGTCATTCTAGCCTTCTACGTGCCTGGTCTCTTCTCATACCTCACACGCCTCTTTGGTCATCACACCATCCCAAAGCCCATGCACATCCTTCTTTCTAACAACTATTTGCTGCTACCATCTGCCCTCAACCCGCTCATCTACGGGGCCCGCACCAAGCAGATCAGCGACCAGCTCCTAGAAACCTTTGCATTCAGAAAAAGCCAGTTCTAATAGGCAGTGAAAACAACGGAGGCTGGGGGTGGAAGTGGGGGGACATTCAGAGGAGTCTGGGGTCTGGAGGTATGGATTATGTCATCTTCGTCCCATGGTCTGCCTATGACTGTGATAATCACTCAACAGTTACTTGCTGTGAAGGCTCTACTGTGTGTACCACTGGCATATGTAGCCTGGCCTAGCCATGCATTCTGCTTAGGAGGAGGCAGGAGACAGGCTACCACATGTTACCATGCAGAGAAAATAAGAAAAGGGACCAGGGAATTATCATGGGATCACAGTACACACAATTTAACTTAAAGAAGACTACCCTCCTCCTCCTCCCCCTACTCTGCCCCATCATTTTAACCTAAGTCTGCCCCTGTTCCCACACAAAAGCTCCTCTACAGATCCTGGACCCGGGAGCCTGGGAAGACTGACACTGCCTCTGGAGGCAAGTGCTTGGGTACCTGTCTGGGATGACAGCCCTCTATGCCTGGAGCCAGATGCTGTTTTCAGTCTGTCCTTAGGGAAGGAGCTAAACAGGCTTATTCCCCACCTTCTGAGAATCTGGATAATGTGCCCTGGAGTCCCAAATTTGTCTAAAGACCCTGATCCTTAAGACATATTCAGTTCAGAGAATCTTCTTGGTCTCATGTGTAATCACTATTCCCGCTACCCTCACTGCGCTGCCCAAGTCTCGGGAGTTAATGGCTACAATGTCTCTCCCTGGGCCTGCAGCTTCAGGGGCCAGGGGTCCAACTGAAAGAAATTTTGATATCCCAGAAAATCGTTGTATTTAATATTTCACCTGTTTGCCTGAGGTCGAGGCATTATGGTCTCTTACCAGTCTGCCCTTTTGTGCATCCTGAGCCAGAATGTAGAATTCTCAAAAAAAATCCTCATCAAATAGAACCCCCATTTGTTCTGGCCAACATCACGAGTAGCACACGATGCTGGTGCAATATGATGAAATAGGAATATTTCACACTGTTGTGGCTTCCAGAGAACAGAGATATTAAACAGGAAGCGTCGTGGTATTGCCCAACATGGGATTCACTTTCTGCTAAAAGACTCCACACTGCAAGGACATTGCACAAAAAAATCTTTCATGCCAGCATAAAATCCAGAATGAGAATATTATCAGACAAAAGGCAGGGAATCACTGTTATGAGGTCAGAGAAAGCTATGGGCTGCACAGGCAGACCCAAGCTCTCTGGGAAAACCATCATAACCGTGGGTATTAGGGTTAGCCATTAAGACCTGAAGACCATTAAGACCTGAAGCCCAGTACAATCTGGACCACTCAGACGGCTGGACCAAGCACCATGGGATATCACACAGGAGGGCTGCAGATCCGAAAAAGCAAGTGATGCCATCTCCAGAGCCACGTGGGGTCTCACCAGGTCCTCATTAACAAGGAACTAAAGAGATAGCCCAGGAGCTCAGTGTGATTTTCAGAGGTGTTAATGCTGAAGCCAAGTGGATGAGGAGGAAATCTACGGTTCTCCTCAACCCAAGTGTGGGCGCAGTCATTCTCAAGGCTAATCTTTTTTCATGAAGTTCTAAGTTAAAAAGCCCTCCAGGCAATGATTTTACAGATAATTGTGACAAAATTCTAATCCTAATGGGTCATGAGTCTTTAAGATGTACACATCCTTCTCTTAGTGATTCCTCCTCAATAAATCTATCCTGACAAAACAGAGATGTGAACAAAGATGTATGCAGTAAGATACTTATTACAACATTATTATAAAGAAATGCGTGACAGTCATGTGTCACACACACCATTTTTTGTCTTTCCTCTGGTACGTGAAAAGGGAAATCATGTGCAGCCGATGTTCAAAAGCGGTGAGTTGTCTCCCTCCCACCACAGGAAGCCTCTCTGCTAAGGCACCTTCACTCCATGGTTGTGCACAACTCCCAAGGCAGCTGAGTCCAAAGCTGTACCTTGTTCACTGCTAAGCCAAAAGTCCACCCACGCAGACATTTACCTTTTGTTTTGGATTGAGATCGCATACATACCTTAGCATGCAGTGTGTTCAGAAGGCTTTTCCGGCACGCTTACTCCTCACTACCACCTGAGAACAATTATAAGCCCATAATCCCTTACCTATAATTACAAAATAAAACATCTCTGAAGAAACAATAGTTTTTTCATAACTTTGACCCAAAATCTGGCCTGACCCGTCATGATCATATTTATACTATTTATCTCACTTAGTGTGAATATTCATACATTTAGCTACAGAAATATTGATGGGTTTGATGACAGGGCACCGCCCTCAATCTCACTGGGGTATTCCTTTATATATCATAAAGGCACAATATTCCCTTTCTAAAATCTGAAAAATTCTGAATTCCAAAACACATCCATCCCAAAAGGTTTCAAATAAGCGATTAGGGACCTATAGGATTATCCCTGTAGCCTGAGAGAAGTGAAGAGACTTGTTAGGGCTCTTGATCACTCTGAGGTCTTTGCTATCCAAACCATTCTGTACTGCCCTGGAGGCTCTTGCAGAGAGCAGCATGTTCTCCGGATAACAGCCCCTACCTGTTTGTTTCCCTGTGCTCTCCACTCTGGTCACTCCTCAGATATGCTGATAAGCTGTGCCTTTTTTCCCAGGGAGACGCCAGAACGTGCTACCATGGTGGCAAAACCCATGAACAGGATATGGCCCAAAGAGCCCAGGCCTTGGGCTCATCAGCTCCACCTAGAACTCAGCTGTCATGTGCTTTCCTTCATCAAATTTCAGTCTCAGACTCTGTGAGCTGAAAGGAAAGACGGACTTACTTAGAGAAGGGCAGGATGGAATTTAGGGAGCCTAGAGAATCATGGTATTCAGACCACAAAAGACAGAAGACAGAGGTATGGGCTTCTGGTCGAGGAGTTCAACAGCACCCAATTTCCCCTCCAAGCTCCCTCTATGAACAAAAATCTGAAAGAGAGCCTCATCTGATTTCACCAACAGCTCATCATCCTTGCACCCCTATTTCAACCACCCCCTTCTCATTCTGGACCCCCTTCAGGATACAGAAGTGCATCACTCTGTCTCAACGTCTCTGTCCCTCTGCATCTGTCTCCTTGCACTGTTGGTCAGTTTTGCCCCATGTCTGTGTCTCTTGTCCTTGTCTCTGTCTACCTCACTCAGAATTCCTTTCTGAGGGAACAGAGGTGCCAGTTATACTTTACCAGGTGACCTCTCCTTGTCAACAATAACAAAAAATGCGCTAAAGGGGCAATAGGAGGAAGAGACTTGGTTTCACGTAACAGGAAGGTCGGGGTTTCCGGTTTGGTCTGTTGCAGCTCTTCTCTCATCCTGCCCATTTCCTTGTCACCACATCACGTTGTACTTCCACCTGGCACACACCCCTCCCACCACACTCAGGCGAGCAGAAGGAACGTGTTGATCTCTCCCTTCACCAAAAGGAACTACTGGTTAATGGTTAAAGCTGGAATCAGGCAGACACAGATGTGAATCCCAGATCCTCCATTAACTCACTGTATGCCTTGCACTAGTTTATTTAACCTCTCTGAGCCTGTTAATTCACTTGTAAAATGGGGAAATGATAGTTCCTACTTCAAGAAGTTACTAAAAGGATTAACTAAGATAATGCATTCAAAGTGTTTGGAATAGCCCCTAACACATTCAATTTCAACAAATATTTGAATATTAATTCCTCTCCTGGAGCACAGGCCCATGCTCACTTGCCAAACCTTTGCTCAAAGACCTGATACCCAAACTCTCAGCTCTCTAGGAAGACCAGCCCTCTCCTGGGGCCAGTCACCTCTCCTTGAAGAAACTTTTCTTGGTAACACTCTCTCCCACCACGGTAGGACCCTTCCCAGTGCTTCATGCTCATGTCACCTCAGACAATGGCCCACTTTGTGGGATAACTCCACATGCTGGGCAAGGATAGGGGAGGATGCTCCCCACACACACAAGGAGTCTTGGTGGGCACACAGGAGTGTAGTGGGAAAGCAGCTACTAGAAGGACTCTCTAGAGTGGTTCTTCTCCAAGGAAAAACCACTCTTCTCCAGCAAAACACCAGGTTGAGATCTCTGGATGGAGACGCAAGTGAAAGCCACACATAGATTAGGGCCATAAAGGAAGAGTACCCACTAGATACAAAGCAGCCTTGGAAAGGAAGTAGAGGATGAAGAAAAATTTCCTTAAATTTAGCTGGGTAATTTTGGCTTCCTGAAAGTTCTCTCCAGTTACTAAGGCAACATTATCCCAATTCGATTCTTATCCTCCACATTGTCACCACTCAGCATGGCACCCTCCTACACACACCTGGTTCTCACTGCAACTGTAACCCACTCATTAATAATGAGTTTCAACCTAGGCTGTACATGAGAATTGCCTGGGGAGCTTTTAGAAATCCTGATGCCCAGGCATTCTCCAGACCAATTAAACCAGAATTTCTGGGAGTAGGACCCAAGTACCAGTAATTTTTAAAGCTTCCAGGTAATTCCAAAGTATGGCCGAGGTTGAGCGCCACTGCTTTGTTCTCAATTTAAGTCCTGATCTATGCTTCTCCCATGTCCTTCAGGACCCCAATCCAACCTCACAAAGAAGTCATCTGCAACTGACAAGATAGCATAGCAAATTGCTTTAAGGAGGAAAGGCCTGATACTGTTTCCTTAAAGAACTCAGACAAAGAACTACACACACACACACACACACACACACACACACACATATACACACACATACAGACATATACAAACACACCCTAATGGAAACCTGCATCTACCTCCCCTAAAGCAGGAGAATGAATAGGTGACTAAAGAGTATGGACTCAGGTGGTGGGTACAGTGAGGTTATGAAAGCGACTGCCCTCTCCCCACCCAAGGCCCCAACACCCGGCAGGACCTCTATGACCTCATGCTGTAGTAGGTCAGAGTCCAGGGCCTGGGGCCTCACCTCCATGGGCAGCTTGGAGTTTCTGCAGCAGCTACTGCCCTACCTAACCCCTCCCACACTCCATCATGTTGGTTGGTACCCCTCACCTGCTGACACTGGATGAAGCTGATGCTACCTGGACCCTCATCAAAGATAAGGTAGGTAAGTAAAGAGGGCTAAAGAGGAAGTAACGAAGTGGGACCTAGATGGGTCTGAGCAGTTTATAAGTTGGAAGGAGTTGGAAGCCTAAAGACAATAATAACTAACATTTACTCAGTGCTGGCTTATGTGTGAGGCACTGCATTAAGTGCTTTGCACAGAGTGTCCAATTTAATTACAATTGCAAAAACAGTAAGAAAGGTTCCTTGAAAGACAATGGATAGGGAGCTATGAGAGCAGAAAAGAGAAGTGCTAAGTCAGGGGTAGACTTAGGAGGTCAGGAAGGCTTCCTGGAGTGAGTACTTTCTAGCTTGGCATATAGGAGTTATTCACATGGAGGGAAGAGGAATACCTGGCACATAAAGGGTGCTTAATAAACACCTAATGAGCAAGGGGCGGGGTGTGTGTGTGAGTGAACAGTGTACTAGTTAAAGGCAGAATATATGCAAAAGCCAAGAGAGAAAGAAAGAAAAATGTAAATTAGTGAACTACAAATAGTCCTCTAGAACAGGGTTCAAAGAATTAGTGGTGAAAATGAGGAAGAAGAGGTATAGGGGCTGACGGTGAAAGGCCTTTTACGTTTTCTAAAGAACCTGAACTTTACCTTTGACCTCTTCACAGATATTCCCTCCAGCTTAACTTCCACAGAATGAGAAATTTGGGTTTTGAGCCAAATATACAGATTTCCAGGAGCAGGCAGATCTCAGCTCTGAGTTGCTGGTGTCCAGAAAATCCCACAAAATCTAGATGGACACTAATTTCTGATATTAGAGAATTTAGGGATCAGGTTCTGGTCAGGCTATCTGAAGGAGAGTGAATTTAAAGCATTTGCAGGAAGCAGCCCACCAAGTTTAAAACAATCATCTTAAAGCAGTGCCTACCAAACTCAAAGCAGCCTTAATGGCATGTAGCTCCCATCTGCAATGGAGTAGCAGCTCACCACAAAGGTCAGCTTCCCAAGGAAGCAGAAAGAGAAGAGCCAAGGTCCTCCCAAGAATGAGAGCAACTAGTCTCAGCAGCGTTAGAGGTTGGTCCTGGACTAGATCAATCAGAATTAGGGTGAAGTAAATGGGGTCTTTAACTATTAAAAAGCTACACCATCTCTGAGTATCAGAAAAACTCCCTGTCCTATTTAAATGGAAAATTGCCAGGAAAGTCAGGGTAGGGACATTCAGGATAAATCACTGGTAGTATGTGACAAGTTCAAGAAGTAGGATACCTTTGAGTAACCTGGTTTCCTCTTCCGGAACTGCTGATTTACTGGGCACTTTGTAGAAAAACAGAATGTGGCTCAAGGGCTCCCTATTCAGAATTCAAACCCGCCAAGGTACCTCCAGGAAGATAATCTTCCACCATCACTTTCCTGGGCTGCCCCGGGGAGAGCTGAATTTGCAGGCCTCTAAGTCCTCAGAAATTCTACCCAGAAGTGCAGTGGAAGCAGGTCGTGGTCTCAAATGGTGACTGCCAAGAACACGTTCACCCTAGCATAGAGTTGAGTGCTTTATTTTTCCTGCTTTAGGATAACCACTGGGGCCCTCAGGGTAAGAATAAGGGCCTAATAAACTTCCATGGCAAATTCATGTCTATATTCTGAAAGAGAGTTTCCAGCTTAATCACCTTTTAGCAGAAATTTAGACCATAAGAAACATCACACTCCTGTTAGAGGGACCTCTCCTGGAGACATTCCAATTCGTCTCATTTGTGCAGAATCCTAGGCACCAAAGGAGCAGCTAGGCTGGGATTCTGAGGTTATATTTGATGATTATGCTTTCACTGTCATGAGGCAGAGCATTCTATACAAAAATGCTAACCCACCATTGCTCTGCTCTCACCCCTGGAAATCCAACTGTTCTTCTCAGGGTCCTGTTCTTCAGACCTATGCCCCCACCCAAAAGTTAAATGTCCCATATCTTAGTGAAACAAAGGAGAAGGAATGATAGGAAATTCTTCCATGCAGATCAACAAAGAGCACCAGTTATTTCCTTAGCTAGGTGACAAGACAGTAGTGACAAGCTATCTCAGCTTGTGTAAAGTCCAGACACAACTAGCTATGCCCCCCTTACGCTGAGGGGCAGCACTTCCAAAACAGCTTTACGTAGCAAAAAGCAGATCAACCTTAAGGGACCATTGGTAAATTCTACAAGAAAGCCAGTAAAGTGGGCAATGCCATCAGCAGGGGCACAGACACATGGGATTGGGGGTCTGGCGGAGGGAAGTAGAGCACACAGCATTTTAAGAATAGGACTCTAACGTGAAAGGGGCCCAAAGAGGGAACTGTGTATGCTCCTTAGCAAAACACAGAGCCAGAAGTCTCAGTCAACAATATCTTGGATGAGTCAAGATCATAACTAAGTACAATTACTAGAGAGGATCTTACAGGGCTTCCCAGTTGGTCATGAAATTAAATTTTCCAGAACTGGGTTACCCAGCACAAAAAGGCCAGAAGGACCAAACCAAGAGGAACTGTAATCTGTGAAAGCCTACTGGAACTAGCATTACAAAGATGAGGCCTCAAATCCCTAAGAGAACTACCCTCTGAAGCTCGGGCAGAAGGTGTATACTAAGATGTTATAGACGCGGTGTGGACTTCCAAACCTATTTCTGTGTAACCACTCTTGGTTAATGACATCACCCATGTAACCCTAATCCTTGAGGATGCCTTTTCCCACAACCCTTAAGTGACCGAGTTCTACTAATTCTATAACCTAAATACCTTCCCCCATTATTTTAGTTCAGGGCCTCACCATGTCTTGCCTGGAATTTTACAATATTCTTAACTGACTTTTTCTCTCTCTCTTTATTTTATGCCTTCCTATTCAAAATTAACTTTCTAAAATGCCTATCTGAATTGTGCCCCTCCTAACCAGAACCCTTCAAGTGGCTTCCCACTGTCCTCAGGATAAAAGTCCCATCACTTAGCACACACACAAGGCCTTGAATAATCAAGCTCCTGTGTGCTTGTCCCTCTCCACACCCTACACTTAAGTAATATGAAAGTATACTTTCCTGACTATGCCCCTCTTAGTTTGTAAGTTCAAGTTTTTTCACTGGCTGTTCCCTCTGCCTGGATTGACCATTCTCCTACCTGGCTAATTCCTTCAAAGTTAAAGCATTACCACCTAGAAACTATCCTTGATCCTCTTCTATCAAAGACAAAGGCTGTTAAATCACATCTCATCTGCTCCACAGCTTGCTCTCTGAGCTATATCAGGACAAGAACAAAGTCTCAGTTTTTAATGCATTCCCAGTATCTAGCAGAGTCTGGCACATAGTAGAGATTCAGGTTTAGCTAGAGGGGACTGGGAGACAAGCAGGAAGCACAACAGTGTGAGCACAGTGTGCACTGACAGTGGGAGGGTCAAGCTAGAGTAGGCTACCAGGTAACTCCTAACTCTGACCCTAACTCAGTCCCTGACCTATAAACTGGCCACCTGCAGGTTACAGAGGAGCGCTTTGGGCCCAATGTAGTGGCAGTACCTTTCCTGTCGGATGCAGCCTGCTTTGACCTACTGGGTGTGCTAGTGAAACAGTCCCGCCCAGCCCACACCCGCCTGGCTCTGCCAGGTCGGCAGGGCCGGCGGGCACTACAACCAGTGGGGCCACTACCGAACCTCCTGGAGCAGGCAGGCTCTGAAGGTGCCTTTGCCCACTGCACTAGAGAATACTCACCAAACGGCCGGGCAGAGACAGCCTATGAAGAAATGCGACTGTTGGATGGGCAGCCCTGCCGGATCCGCTTACATATGGGTGGCCTGCGCAAGAAGATGGCCTTCCTGCTGCTGCCACCAGGGCAGGTGAGCTTACAGCAGACTCTTCCCTGGCTCCGAAGCACCCACAGCATCTACGTAATCTACCAGGTCTTCTCCTGTTCCTGGCTACAGCTGGGGCTGCTGCCTACAGCCCGGGAGCCCCAACTGCTCCGGTTACAGCGGTCACTGCCTATTGCCTTCTCCTGCCTCAAGTTTTCACTGCAGCCCAAGGGAGTGCTGGGACCACAGAAGCCCCTGATCAAAGACCCACTGCCCCATGGGGCCAGTTGGGTCAGACCCGACCTCAGCATCATGCCACCTCCGGCCCCCATGTCAGCCCCTGCCGATGTCCCCGAAGCTGCTGATGTGCCCTCACCTGGCCCAGCCCCACCTTCACCACCTCCCCAGGAAGGGCCAGAGGGCAGACCACCCAGATTCTCCTACAAGGGCCGAAACCCCTTCCGAAGGGGGCCCCAGATGCTGTCAGGTACTGCTAGGGGAAATGAAGATGAGAGGGATGGGATAAGGTGGAGGGAAAGGGCGTGGGGTGTAGAGCCCAGGAGTGTGTGGGGCACCCATAACTCCACACTGGACCCTGGTGAGGGGGATGGAGTGAGGGAGCCAGGGCAGGGCGAGATGGAAGCATGGTCCTGGTGAGGGGGTGGGTACAGCACAGAAGACCAGAGGGAGGGACCAGGGCGGCAGAAAGACAAGGGCATGAGTCAAGCTGTGGCTATCCCCAACCCTGGCAGAGAATTGGCTCTTCAGCCCCCGAAGCCCCGCACCAGGAGCCCAGGGTGGGGGCCCTGGGGACCCCGAGCGGCACTCCATGTCCCTGCCCCTGCTGCAGGGTCTGTCCTCGGAGTTCGACAGCGACGACGAATGAAGCTGAGGCGAGAGATGCAGGGGGCCAGGCCCCCAAGATCTGACAATAAACATAAGCTGCTGCTCCCCCAGCCATCCTGGGCCCACGGTGCTTCTTCCTGTAGGAGTCTGGAGGAGGAAAGCCCCAACGTTCCCCCAGGCTTCATGTCCCCTCACCCTCGAAAGGCATAAGAAGTACCTCAAAACCTTGGCATCATGTCCTCGCCAGAGAGGAAACACCCTGACCACTTCCCCATCCATGTACAACTTTCTTGGGGCCCCAGCCCTACAGAAAAAGGGTGGGAAAGAAGAATGAGCACAGAATAGAGATTTCCCTTTTATACATATTGCAACAAGTTCTCCAGAAAACATTCATTGGAAATAAATTAAAAAGTCCTCTTGCCACTGCCTCCAAACATAAAAAGGAGCCTATACCCTGGCCCCAGCACAGGCCACTCAAGGCCCTGATTGTCCATGGAAGAAAGTTAAGGATTGAGGGGCCCAAAGCCTGAGATGGGAGGGCCAGATCCCTCCTCTGAAGTATCCAACAAGAAAGGCGAGGTGACAGCGTGGGCCTGGGAGATGGCAGCCAACTCCTTGAGAAACTCAGGGAAAATGACTGCACAGTAGACAGCATTCTTGACTCGCAGAGCCTCACCTTGGCGGTCAGGGGCCCCACCCCGGGGGGGTAGGACCGATGTTGATGCCCCAGGGGAGCCCCCACCTAGGCCAAGTCCTGTGCCGTCTCTCCCAGGCTGAAGAACCATCTGTGCCGCCTGCCGAGCCCTGGTTGGACTGTGTGCATGCCGCAGGAGCAACTCCCCCAAGGATGGCCTCCGGCTCTTCACTGGGAACAAACAGGAGTGTCGTGAAGCTGCTGGCGTCAGGCAAAGTTCCCTGGCCTGGGAGAGGAGATTCCCCTCCCCACGCACCCCCACTCCCCCAGGGGCATGGACCTCTCCACTAGAACTCTTAACACCAAGGTGCTGCCTGCCCAGCCTCCTTCCCTCTACCCAACCTCCCCAACAGCCAACCATCGTGCTCAGTCTTTAGGCAGTCAACCCTTCAGATACTTCATTCCCAGACAAGACCCCTCCCTCCTCCAGGCCCCTTCACCTTGAGGGGTTCTCTTACTGCGCCTCCCTTTCCAATCACTCTTCTACCATCACCAAGCTCTTTCTCCTCAGTCTGTAACATGCCCTTATTCTTGCTGCCCAGCACCCTCCTATACTAGATGGGTCAATCCTCTAGACATTTCCTCCTTCCCCTGCCTATCTGTAACACCTCACCCACACCCCTGCTCCTTCAATACCCACAGGTGCTACATATGCAGTCATAGTTCAGTGACTTTATCAGATCTGTCACACACCACTGTCCCTCCAAGTTCTGCTCTCCTGTGCCACCACTTGGCCTTCCACCAATCCCTCTCCTACATCCACCAAAGCCACCCTCCCACTGGTTGTGGCCAGACAACTTCATGTCAGCTTAGACTCAAATGAACCATTTAAAATACTGCCTTCTCTTCTCTAATTTCCTTCCTCCTAGACTGCTGGCTCTGGATCTGTTCTTGGACCTGTCCAGGACCTAGGGCCTAGACTCTAGGGATCTAGTCTCTAGATCATGATACCATTCCCATTCTCGACCTCTAATAATGGCTACGGAGATATGCTAAACAGATATATTAGATTTGGCGTTCAGAGCCCTTTACAACCAGGTTCACACACTTCCTCGCACCTCTTCTAGAAACTCTCTACACACTTCCTCCCACCTCTTCTAGAAACTCTCCCTGCTTTGGCATCCACATCTATGTGCTCCTCCTGGAACCCTCCAGGCTCCTTTCATGCCTCTGTAGCCCCTTCTGCCTTAATTTTGCTTTCCTCAATGTTTTCATCCTTGGCCTAATTTCCCCATCCCTACCTCTCCTCTAATTTGCCCTCCACTAACTTCCCATTTCACTGCTCTATCACATTGCATTTTAATAACTTGTTCTCATGTCTTCTACCTCATACATTAATCTGTGAGTTTAAGGGCTTGGACTCTGTCTTATTTATCTCTATATCCCTGGGCCCTCCACAGTGAACATAGTACCAGGACTGTGGAAGCAAGAAATAATTCCTGGTACTGGACCATGAGGAAATCATGCTAAGGAACTTCAGCTGGGCCTTCACAGCTATCTAATAACCCTTCTGGTACTCTCTTCCCAACCTATACACTTTCCTCCTTAAGCCCCCATCTCACCTCTGCTCTCTTGCTCAGCATATTATTTTGCCTCCTACTTCAATTAGCAAATAAAGGATGACTACAACTGCCTAAAACTTCCCTCCACACCTCAAAACTCCACTTGTACATAACATTTCCTCCTTTGATCTCTCCTCATTTGCCTCAAAGGGGGAAAAAACTTTCCTGTGCTCTGGATCCCACTTACTTCCACCACCTTCAGGACCTTGCTCCCTCAGTTATGACAATCCTCTAGTCACTAACTAGACTATCAGCTTTTTGAAAGCAAAGATCACATCTTGTACCTCCCTGAGTCCCCTGTATCACAGACAACACCTAGCACATATGGCAAGCACTCAGATACTTGTTGATGAAAGATCTAAATTTAGAATATCATGGTCATATTTAACTCTTCCTTCTTCCTTATACCCCACAACCACTCACCAAACTCTGCCAGTACTTCCTTCCCATTTCCACCTTTTCAAATTCTTCCTTTCTATTTCCACTATTCTAATTCAAGCCTCACAGGTCACATCTGCATTATGGCATAAGCCTCCCAATTGCTCTTCTGACTTCATTTTCTCCTAGCTCCAGTGCAACTAGCACATGAACTAACACACTTATCTCTCCATTCCCAGATCTAAGAACCTCCAATGGTTTCTCACTGCCTAAAAGTTTACAACCTCTGCCTAGCCCAACTTCTATGCTGAGAACCTTCTGCTCTGACCAAATCTTTCCAACCTTACTACCAACTGTTCCACCAACTTCCAAATCCCCTGCTCCAACTAAACAATTCATGCTGTCCCCTGAGCAAAAGAATAAAGCCATCCCACTCCTTTGCCTACCCAAGTCCTACCCATCTCTCAAGGCCCATGTCAAATGCCATGTCCTTTACCAAGCTTTAACAATATCTCAACCTAGAGATTCTTCTGTCCCCTTGCCCGTCCCCAACTTCTAGAGTAGTTTTTGCTGGTACTGTTGGTTTGGCTCTCAGTGGACAGAACTATGTTTTTCCTCTGCCCAGAAACCTGAGGACAAAATCAAGACTCTACTCTCTGCAACTCCCTAGTTCCCGGTGCAAGGCTTCAACCTTAATAAGAAACTCAGTTAACCTGAGCTAATTAATTGCCTAGGGAGGACAGGGAGGTGGTGGCAGTGTAGGCCTCACCTAGGGAATCAGACCGGCGGGGGGCAGATCCTGCCGCAGGGCCCTCCGTCCAGTCCAACTTGCCACGGGCAATGAGGTACTTCTTGGCTTTGGATAGCAGTGCTGGGAAGTCCTCCTGGGAGGCTGCAAAGCTCTCAATCTTATTCTTCACAGAGCCCAGCACCTATGAAGCACAACTTCATGACATTTCTGGGTGGCTCTAGACTGACACAGTCCTTTCTAGCCCCGCTGGGCCTATTCCCAGCCCCCCCAGGGCCACTCCAGCTGTGGGCCTGGCCCACCATGGAGCCTGGACGCACCCATGCATGCATGCATCGCACACCTGCAGCAGGGACTTGACACTGGGCTGGAAGACCATGTTGGTGTTGAGCAGGAAAGAGCGGAGCAGGGGCTGGGGGTGACAGGCCAGCTGGGCCACCAGCCCCGTCAGCAGGAAGTTGACATAGACGGAGTTCTGCAGCATGTTCTCGAGTTTGGCAAAGAGCACAGCCATGAAGGGGCCTGGGGTGGGGGGGGGTGGGCACAAGGATACAAGGCCTAAACACAATGCACATCACACGCATTCCTCCCCAAAATAAAACCCCCCACCACCACTAGATGAAAATTATTTGTGTCAGAAAATGATTTGCATGTTTAAATATCCTGTGACCACCTATTCTGGAGGAGATAAAATGGCAGACACCACATGGACCCACAAGAGGTCCAGATGCCAGCTTTATACACATTCTAGCTGAAGGGCCAGACCACAGGCTCTGGAATCAGACAGACTTGGTTCAAATTTTAGCTTTACCATTTACTAGTTAAGTTACTGGATGAATCAAAACTCTCCAAGCATAGTTTCCTACTTGGTAAAATAAGAAAATACACCCACCTCATAAGGTTATTAAGAGGATCAAAGAGATACTGATACACAGCATTTAGGACAAAGTCTAGCAAATTATAAGTATTCAATAATAACCATAAGCTATGTAATATTTCTCAGTTTTTTAAAAAGCTTCACCCAAGAGGACAACTGAAGAAAGAACAAGTGAGAAAGTGATTAGACCAAAAGAAGAAATCAGGTTACATACAAGACAGTGGATAACACTAGACCTGAGTCAGAAATAAAGCAAGAAGAAAGCATAGTGAAGGCAAAGACGGTGACTAGATTGGTCAACTTAAAGTTAGGGGAGGAATCTTTGGAGAACCAAAAAAGAAATCAGGTCTGTTCAGGAGCGGGGAACCAAGGTGGTGAAATAGAATCTGTAGGGAAAAAAGAGCTTAGTTCAGGGCCAGAGAAAACTGATTCAGGACAGACTCTTTGGTGGAAAAGAGGATGGCAGAAGGGATTAGAATGATCTTCCGGGAGAACTGGCCTCAACTGAGCCAGATAACCAACACTAGGACTGTAGAACCATCACAGTCTGTCTGGTCAGGGATTTGTCAGGGAGAGGGAGTGTGCCTAGGAACTGCACTAAGACTTGAGGCAGGAGAACAATGAAGGGCAAGAGACACTGAATCCTGAGAAAGATCCTAGAACATTCTTACTCCACATGCACATGACTAGCCTTAGCTCTAAAACAACTCTAGCTTAGCAGGGTCCTAAGATATCCCATAACTTTGTCCTTCTCATCTCCAGGGACTTTTCTGCAAGAGAAAAAGCTCAGATGAGTTTAGAAGAAGAAAAAGGACAGAACTTCAAATAACGCTTCAAGAAAGTGGTAAAACCTGCACACCACCTTCTAGTGGTCTAGAGAAGGAAAGAGCAGAGCAAAGCCTAAATAAATGAAAAGACATATTTTCTGTAGTCTGCAAGAGAGTTGTCATTACTCCAGAGCAAAAGGCCTGATGCTGTGCAAGGCCCAGTTAGGGCATGTACTGATCAATGCATGATAACTTGACTACAAACAACAGGAAGATATGCGGGTACCTTGGTCAACTTGTATCCGCCATGCACCCAAGAGATGATAATCCTAAACTACCACATGCTGAGTTCTCACAATGTACCAGCATCATAGTAAGTGATTTACATGCAACAAAGACATAGATGGAATGCTAACTCAAGGTATGTCTAGTCCAAAGCACTATACAGCTTCCCAGAAGTGCCTCCCCACCAATCCCCAGCATGGGGTGTAGAGTAGGGACAAGAGCCAGATGAGGGTTGGGCTGGGTAAAGCTGGCTCTCAGACGAAAACAAAGAGGAGTTAGCCCAGCCACTCAGGCCAGATCTAGCTCCAAGGTCTTTTGGAGAGACCAAAAGAACTTAGCCAGGGGGCTCAGGGCCATGCTTTGTCATTTGCCCTGATAGAGGTATTTCACTGATCTAATTTACCCAGAGACAGTTATTTCACTCTATCTGCTTCAGTTCTTACCACTAACCATAAACCCTTAGAAAGTCTTACTGAGCAGTCAGGGCAACCAACAAGGTGCAAGGATAGGGAACAGGAGAAACTTGAAACTGAGCCCTTCTCTAAAGAGGCTGGGAGAAAGGAGGCCAGGGCTGAAGAAGAGAAGTATACCAGAGAGCTGACCCTGGGCCACAGAAGAGCTGACAAGAGACCCAACACCCAGACAGATATATTGGTGGGAACAACATGGAACAGCATGATTTATAGGTGCCTCACATACAGGACAGCACGTATGTCTTCCACATGGTTCAGATGGATTGCTGTGATTCACCAGGAAACACCAAACACAGAACATCCTAATCACACATCCCAGAAAATGGCCAGACTGAGGAAGAGGAGGAACATGCATAAAGGACAGACATACAAGACTCAGACATAAGTCAATACTCAAACCAGCACAAGCATGGAAGACTACAGACAGACACTGAGACACAAGTATGACATGATATGTATCTGGAGGGGACCCAGGCAAAATGGATGAGGAGCTAGGCAAGTACACAGGAATGACATGGGCAAGAAGTCTCAGAAACCAGCACAAACATGTCGAGAACATGCAAAGAGTACACAAAGGAGAAGACCTAGGCTAAGTAGCTTACCAGTGAAGGGCTGGCTTGGCAGCTGGTTGAGAGTCCGCAAAGGGCTGCTGAGGAAGGGGCCAGGGGGCTCAGGGGCACAGGTGAAGCTTTCGTAGGCCTCCTCCTCCTCAAGAGGTAGTGAAGGCTCTAGAGGGGGCTCTGAGCCAGCGCCCCCATTGCTCAACGCCACCTCCAGCTCCCGGAGCTCCTGCCCAAAGCTCTCTAGTCCTGCCACGCCCTCGGAGGTGCCCTCTAGTAGTTCCCCAGCTCCCTCCTGTGGCACCCGACGAACCTTCTTGGCCCCCTCAGGCCACGGTCCTGGCACCCCATTGAGCTGGGGAGGGCGCAGGTGGCCAGGGCCCTCCCTCACACCCAGAGCCAGCGCCCCCCTCCCCAGCTCCTCCACCTCCCCTTCCCCTGCATGGCCCCTGCCCTCCTCAGGCAGTAGGCTGCGTTTCTTAGTCCGGGAGCCAACAGGACTGGGCTCAGGAGGGGGCCGCTCGCCATCATAGGGGGCAGACCAGGTACGGCAGGCTTGGACACAGCGGTCCACACCAAGGCGCGCCTCACGCAGATACTCCAGGTAATTGTCTTCCAGCTCACCGGGCTCCTCCACAGGGCTGGGCCGTCGGCCAGGGCTGGAGGCTGGGGATGCAGCAAGCCCCGGTGAGCGAGGAGCTGGGGCTGGGGACTCGGAGCCACCCAGGCTCTGCTGTCGCAGAAAGAGGGCCAGACGAGACGGCGTGGAGGCCCGGGGTACCGTCACCACAGAAGAGGAGTCAACGCTTGGGCTTCCAGGGCCTGCAGAGGGGAAAACACATAAGAGAGATCAAAGAGCCAGAGGTGCAGGAGGAAGGATGAGACACCTTGGGTAACTAAGAGAGAAGGCAATGAAGCAGAAGAAACATGGGACTGATTCAGACAGCTGACTCTCCACTCCTCAAATTAAGCTTTTCCTCATCCACCACCCCCTCCTCATTACCACCGACACCACAAAAACAACGGAAATAGAAGAGTACAACGGGAGTGAAGAAAAGGAACAGCTTTGCTCAGAAGCTAAATTTCTTTGGTGGAGTTAAGGATCCACCCTACAACACCCCTCATCAACCTCCCCAAAGATGGAATGCCACTCATGGCCACCTCCCTCCTCCCACCTTCTTGCTAGGCTCCCCCAGAACCCGGGCCATACCCGTCGTGTCCTCCCTTCTCCCTGCCTCTCTGCTAGGCCCACCTCGTGCCCACGAGGCATGCTCTGGACGAGGTGGGCTAGAGGCACGGTGCCGACAACAGCGTGGGATTAAGGAGAGAAACTTGTCTGCTGCTCGTCCATATAGGTCCACATCGCGCACAGCTGGCTTCTGGCTCAGCATCACATGGTTACACGGGACAAGATACCTGGGAAAGACAGCAGAAAAGGGACACAGGATAGATCAGGAAGGAAGGACAGGGCTTGGGAGAACATCAGTGGAACTATATGGCTAAGCCAGGCTTCGAGAGGACACACACACAAGCAACCCCAATGCAACCCATCACCCCAGCAATGCACAAGGCCCTGAGGGCCCGGAGGGTTCAGGATCAGCCATTCCTCAGCCCTGCCCCCACAGGTACCTGAGAACCAGCTGCAGCAGGACATCCTCACAGCTGAGGTTCAGTAGGGTCCTGAAGAGACTCAGAGAGACCATGCAGAGCTGGGGGGGGGGGGGGCGGGAAGTCACCATAAGAGCTCTCTACCCTCCAAGATGTTTACCAAATGGAAACCTCCCCAACCCCAGGCCCAACCAACCTCTCCTGGAGCAATGATGGCACAGGGCCTGGCACAAAACAATCATTCAAATATTAAATAAATGATCACATGATCTTTGTGGTCAAGACTTCATTATTCACAGATAGGAACGAACCACATGTCAGATTTAATGTATTTCTATAGACCATACACATGTCAGCAAACTCTCTGGATATATATACCTGGCAGCAGAGATACCAGCAATACTTAAATGGAATGAATACCCATGAAGAGACCCCAGGAAATACTGGGACTGAGTGAATGACTAACAGGAGACAACAGCAACGTGATAACTAAGGGAATGCCTGTCAACAGACTATAGCAGCATAGTAACTGAACGCCTACCAACAAAAAACCAGAGGGAACCTGGAAGAATCCCAGCTGGGAAGTGGGTGGGGCTGTGAACAAGGAGTCTGAGTCACCTCTCCAACACCAGTGTCTCTCTCAGAAGGTAGGATAAAGAAAAGTTCAAGGGCAGCTGACAGGAAAAGGAAAAAATAGGTGGGTCCAGAACAAGGGAAACTTTTGTTTTAGAAAAGTAAAAAGGGTGGTTCACCTCTGGCTAGATGAAGAGAAGAGACACATGTAAGCACTCCCTCACTCCTATGAATCCCCGAAGCACTTTCTCTATACTTCCCTTACGGCAAGTATACCTTGAGCACCCTGAAGACAACTATTGGGTCTTAGTCCAGGGCACTACCTGCACAGTCTAGGTGCTCATCATTAACTAAATGACTGTGGGGGAATTACAAGCCAATCATGGGACTTCCCTGGTGGCGCAGTGGTTAAGAATCTGCCTGCCTGTGCAGGGGACACGGGTTCGATCCCTGGTCCGGGAAGATCCCACATGCCGTGGAGCAGCTAAGCCCATGCGCCACAACTACTGAGCCTGCGCTCTAGAGCCCGCAAGCCACAACTACTGAGCCCACGTGCCACAACTACTGAAACCTGCGTGCCTAGAACCCATGCTCCACAACAAAAGAAGCCACCACAATGAGAAGCCCGTGCACCGCAACGAAGGGTAGCCCTCGCTCACCCCTAGAGAAAGCCCATGCACAGCAATGAAGACCCAACACAGCCATAAATAAATAAATGAATACATACATACATACATACATTTAAGGAAAAAACAAAACAAAACCAAACAAAAGCCAATCATGGTGGGAAAGAGATAAGATAGCAGTTCCCATTTTAGACAGCATGGATGTTTATCCTAAATGACCATTTTAACTAGCAATGAAAACATTCAGACTCACTGAAAGATTGTGTGGTAGGTAGAAAAAATGGCCCCTCAAAGATGTCCAGGTCCTAATCTCCAGAACCTGTAAGTTACCTTCCATGGCAGAAGGGACTTTGCAGGTATGATTAAGTTTATTAAAAAATTTAAGATGGGAAGAGTAGCCTGGATTATCCAGATAGGCCCACTCAAATCACACGAGTCTTTAAAAGCCAAGAACCTTTCCTAGCTGGGTCAAAAAGAAGAGAGATCTGAAGCACGAAAGGGACTCGATCCACCACTGATGGCTTTGAAGATGGAACAAGGGATCACAAGCCAAGGATTTAGTTGGTCTCTAGAAGATGAGAATGGTCCTCAGCTGACAGCCAGCAAGAAAACAGGAGTCTCAGTCCTATAATTACAATTAAGTAAATTCGACCAATGATCCCAATGAGCAAGGAAGCGGATTTTCTCCTAGGGCCTCCAGAAAGGATGCAGCCCCGCTGATGCTTTGATTTTAGTGGGGTGAGGTCCGTGTCAGATACATGACCTACAGAACTGTAAGATAATAAATTTGTGTTGCTTTAAGCCACTATGTTTGTGGTAATTTGTTATGACAGCAATAGGAAACTAATACAGATACTCAGGCTAGCTAGCCAGCATGATTCACGTTAAGCCACAAAAGTCGGACTATAGCAGTTACAAAGTCAGGCCAACAGAATCAAGCTTAAAAGGGCTAAACAGGGGAAAGGAAAGCACCTGCATGTTTAACATGGGCATCCTAAAATCAGAAAAGATTTGGTTCCTCCAAGAACTGAGAGCCAAGAATAAATACCCCAAAACCATGAAAGGCTCCTGAGACCAGGGAACCAAATGAAAGACTAACAGAAATATATGCTGAAGACTAAAGACACTGAGGGAGAATCAAAGAAGTTAGGACAAGATTAAGACAAAAGCAAGACGGACAGAGCCCAATACAGGAAGAAAAATCAAATCCTAGGAAGGAAATCAACATTCCCAAAACATGAACAGGACATTCCATGAGGCCAAACAGATTTAAGACCTTGGTCAAGCTTCAGCATAATGAGAAATAAAACTTTTTCAATGCCTTTGTAAAATTAAAGCTTTGACATCTCTTCCCTATCAGTTTATGACAATAATTCTTAACCCAAGGCATGTATCATAATTACATTTTGGAGTATTAGAAAAGTACACATGCCTTGGGCCTACTCCCAAAGATTATAACTCAAGAAATCTAAGGCAGAACCTAGAATCTGTTGTTACGGTTACTGTCATTTTCAAATTCTAAAGTGTACACTTGGTTCAGAAACACTGGTCAAATCAGAGTCAGTCTAGAATATCTCATATACACCCTAACGTAGCTTCAGAAACCTCAACTATACAAAACATAGCTATCCAGGAACCTTACTTACCTGGAACCCTACTACCAGGTACCTCAGTTATCTAGAACAGTTTTCTAGAACCTTTAGTGATCTAAGAACTTCTATTTTAAACACAAGGACCCAGAGAACTTCAATTATTTATAATAAAAGAAGGAAACAAAAATGGTTGACGGAGCCAAAATAAATGCCATAAAGTCCATGGCTAAACTAATGCTTTACTCCCCCAGAAAGACTTCGGGTCTTTATGACTTAGAAACAATTTACTCCTATTTTATATACATTTCTATTGGTTAAAATCTAAACTTCTTACCATGGTCTACAAGGCCACACATGATCTGAACTCACCCACCTCTCCTTCCCTTCTCCCCTTTGCTCACTATACCTCCAGTCACACTGGTCTTTCATTTCCTCAAATACATTTCATTTCCTGTTCCCCACTTATGTACTTTGCATACATTGCTCCCTCTGCCTAGACTGTTCTTCCACTTGCTCTTCAATGGGGTAACTCCCTCATGACCTCATGACCTTTAGGTCTCAACTCAATGTCACCAGAATGGTTTTTTTGACCACTCTACTGTTTTCTAAGCACCCTGTTGGGCTTTTTATAACAATGACCTCAATTTTCAATTATTTTGGTTATGTGTTTACTTGTCTACCTCCTCTACGAAGGAAGCTCCATGAAGTCAGCAACCACTGCTTACCATTATATCCTCAGTACCAGAGAACAGTATGACATACAGTGAACATTCAATCAAAATGTTCAGAAAGAAGGAACGTAAGTAGGTAGGCGGGCAAATGGGTGCCCCAAGTTCTATAACTCTACAGCAAATCCAGAGGGAAGAAAAGGTAAACGTACTAGTAGCAGCTGGATCACCTATCAAAGCGGACACAAAGCCTGAAGAAGTGATCTCAAGTCACCCAGAGCAAGTCACAAAGCGCTACACAGCTGAAGAGAACCTCAGGTCAACGCTACATAACAAGTGTCACACAATGGCAACACCTATAGCCGTGACGAGCAGCCGAAGTCATCCAGAAAAGGTAACTGTGTCCTAGATTTGTATATTACAAAAGCAGGAGGCCACATTAAAATTGTACCCAAAACAGTTAAAAGTTTAATACTAGAAAGAAAATGCCACCTAACTTTGAAGTGATTGCTGGAGACAAAGGCCAAAGAAGGGCAGGAACACCCTCCCAGAACAAAGGTCGGAGAGAGAAGATGGCTCACCCAGGTAAGCCAGGACAGAGGTAGGGGCCATACCCGGGAGTTGCTGCCAATACGGGCAACAAGGGTGTCAAGGATGGTGTGGGTGTCATGCCGGTGTAATAGCAGGAATCGCAGGAAGGTACGGAGCAAGGCAGGCTCTGAAATACTCCGTAGGAAAAGTTCCAGATAAGCGGTACTGGCAATCATCTCCTCCACAGAGGTCTGGACAAAGAAAGGGAAAGTTTGGAAATTTAGGGCTTCCCCGCACATATGCTAAGCCATTTTCCCTAAGTTCTAAGGAGGTACCAGGAGCAGAGAGGGAAAAAGGGAGGAGTACCCAGCCCACTGCCACCCACATTGGTCCTGGCATTGAGGTTACCACCCCTCAACCTAATCCCTTAATCTGCCTTGCCACCCATGACTCTCACCTTATGCAGGGCAGGGCCCATGACAGGCACCAGGAACCCATTATGGATATAATCTACCAGCTGCTTTTGCACTAGAGGGTGAGCCACCTGTAAGGGTGCAAGACACAGGATGGAGGATTTTGAAGGGGGCCATTGTCAGGAAGGGAGCAGAATGGTAAATACAAATAGGCACCCTACCCCCAAGCTGAAAGAAAACCAGAACTCCAGGGAATGCACCCCCCCCACCCCATCTCCCCAGAATGACCAAAGGCCAGACCTCCTGGGAACCCCAGTCCCACCTGAATGACTGCGTTGCAGAACTCTAGGGAACTCATGAAGAGAGCAAGGGCTGGCACCCCCAGCCAGTCCTCCCGTCGCAGGCAGTGCCAATCATCTCCTGGAACTTCAATCTTTCGGGGCAGTGAAGAGTACAGGGCACTCAGCCCTGTGGCCAGCACCTGGGGGCCAGCCCCAAGGACAGGTTACCAAAGACTCAGACGATACGAAAAGGGGAACAGGGAACTATTAACCCAGAGCTTTTATGCGAGTAGGGTTAGAGCTATTACCAGAGCACATATTTAGTCACCCAACGTGCCAGCACATCACCTGGAACACTGGCCCGTGAAGAGCCTTCATACTTGCCTTATCCACCTAAGCCCATGTTTCATCCCCACCCCAACTCCAGGTGCTGCTTTCAAACCCGGGGGGGCTGCTTCCTGAAGGAGAGGGCCCTGGTACATAGTCCCTCCACAACTCCTGGACAGGAAGGTGCTCTCCCGTGCCTACACCATACCCTACCCCCCATCCCAGGAGGTGCTGACCGGGCAGAAGTAAGAGTGATCTGCGATGTAGCGGCCCACAGTGGGACTTCCAGCTGATAGAGCCATGAGCAGGAGTAGGGCATCACGGGCCTGTTGGCCCAGGGTGCCCTCTCGATGGACAAAAGGTACAAGGCGAGAAAAGAGGAGAAGACGGGGAGCAGCTCCGGGCTCAGGTGGTGGCTGCAGGAAGAACTCGAGCAATGAAGGCTCCCGGGCCAGACACACGCACAGCTGGCTGAGAAGTAGCACCAGGCCTTCATCCAGTGCTGGGCTACTGGGCACAGGGCGGCCACAGGCATCCAGCAAGATCAGCAGAGCCTCACGAACGGGACTATGCCGCAACAGTGGCTGGCGAGCTTCGCTCACTAGCATCTCAAATAGTTTCAGTTGCTCAGCCCGCCGTTCCTCAACCCCATCCCCAAGCTCATCCCACTGAAGCTGCCACGTCAACACACGGGTTAGCAGATCCTCGCGCAGAGCAAACTCCAGCAGGGGCCCAGGAGCCGTGGGAGCCGAGGGCACCGCATGATCCTCCACCAGCAGTGTCAGCATCTGGTAAGTGTGGTTGCACACAGCACTGAGATCGTCGGCTCCCCCAGGAGCTGCCCTAGGGCCTTGCCGCTCCAGAATTCGCACCACCTGGGGAATCAGGACAGATAAGAGAAAAAAATTTAAGATGATCAGGTGACTAGATGGCAAGGTGAGAGAACAAAGAATGTTAGGACTTGGGCAGCCAGCAGACTGGGACCTTTAGCATATAGTCTCCTACCTGGGACCAGTGATTCTTGAAGACCATGAGGCAGGTCTCAGGGTCAGCCATGACAGGAGTCTGCAGACTGGCCCCTTGTGGTACACGATGCCCAGGGCCCCGGGAGGCCAGTCTGCTCAGCCAGTTCATCCTCTCCATGAGGTAGGCCGGGCAGGGCCAGTGGCCAGAGGGCCACACTCTGAGAATTTGCCAGCCGGAGGCTTTCTCTACTTGTGTCTCTAGTCTGCTTCATCCGGTCTGTAGGAGCCAGTAACTGTCCATGGAGCCAGAAGATATACCAGGCTGGAGTAGTGAGCTCACAGGTCACTGCCCGATCCAGACCTACAAATCTAATTCAAAGAGAAAGGATGGAAGAGGTTAATAGAAGTTTGCCTCTCTCTACCGCCCAGCAGGAAGAACTCAGAACCACCACTCCACTGAGAACTTCACACACACAGTCAGCACCTTAAATTCAACATGTCTAAAACAGAACTCATTCCAACACTAAACCTGTGTTACTCCCCCAGACTTCTCCACCTTAATAAATGATACCAATATTTACCTACTTGTTCAGGCCAAAAACCTAGGCATCATCCTTCTTTCTTCTTGTCCTTACTTCTAATATCCAGTTCATCAGCCTATCATCTATACCCTCCAAACGTGTCTCACTATTGCAATAGCTTCCGATCTGGTCTTCATACTTCCAGTCTTGCCCCTCTGAGAATCTATTCCCCACATGGCAACCAGAGTTTTAAAACATAAATTATACTACATCTCTCCTCTGCTGAATACCCTCCAATGACTCCCTATCACACTGGTAATAATCCAAATTCTCTACCTTGGTCTCTAGGGCATTACATAATCTAACCTGTATAACCTCCTACCATACCCCTCCTCACTCATACTTTATTCATACAAGGCTTCTTGAATACTTGCTCTTCCCTCTGTCTGGAGTGTACTTTTCCTGATCTTCACATTGCTCACATCGCTCAGTTCTTTCCAAATGCCATCTCCTCAGAGAGGACTTACTTAACAATTCTATCTAAATAGCACATCTTCCCACCTTCACTCTCTAGCTTCCTAATCCTTTCTTCTTAGCAGTTTTTTACTTTCTAAAAATATTTATTTGCCTATTTATTTGTCTATCTTCCCCACTACAATGAAGCTCATTGAGGGCAAGGTTTCTCTGTTGTATCCCCAGTACCTGGAGCAGTGCCTAGGGACTTAATAAATAGTTGCTGAATGTACGGATGCTTAAGTGAATGAGTGAATGAACAAACAAAGAACAATCAGGAAATCCAGTCTTGATCTGGCTCCGGCCCTCTGGGAGTGTTGAGGAAGAAATTTTTTTCTAACTATTACAGGTCCCTCCCTAGAAGCCCACCCAGGAGGAAATACACTAATAGACCTTTAACTGGCTGAATAATCTTAAGAGGTAAAAATTCAGAGCCAACCAAAACAGCAAAAGAATTTTCATTCTAGCAAAGAACACAAGGATACACTCCCATAAACACACATATACCCACTCCTGTCAGATGCATCCAACACTCACTCCTGGGGACATGACGTGACACCCTCACTAGAGAATGGGGAAAAGTACCAAAACAGCTGCTGGCCTTGGCCATGGCTCACAGTTCCTTCTCATCACATCTACCACCCACTCAACAATACTGTCTGTCAACAATATCTCACAAGTATAAAAACTTCAGAGGAAAAAAAACAAAAAAACTTCAGAGGAAAGGTGTGGTTCAGTTGTCCTTCCTCTTTACACTCAATAAGGCTAAAGGAGCCCAGAGACCTGGCAACAGGCCCACATTTGGCCTCCAGTTATATTAACCACCACCCCTTCTACCCAGATACACTCCCTCTCACCATTATCAGCGCACACTAAAGGAAGATAGCAACTATGCTTAAGAAAACCTTCTGGAGAACAAAAGACAGTCTTTTTTTTTTTTTTCAAAAGACAGTCTTATAAAGGGTGGGAGCAGTCCTAAACAGCGGGCAGGGCTCACTCATTGATTAAGTCGGTGTACATCATACTGATAAGTGCTGGGACACTGTGCTAATAATAGGTAAGCACTGGAAATACAAAAATGGATAAAAACAGTTGGTGGAGCATAAACAAAAACTCCAATAGATATTATAAACAGAGGTACTTACAAAAATGTCATGGGGGTGCTAAGGAAAGCAACTAAATCTTCCTGGGAAACTATAAGAGGATTCCAGAAAAGAGGTGATATCTGATTTAAATCTTTAACAACGAGATACTGGCCACAAAGAAAGCAGACGGAAAGGCCTTCTTCATATTAAAAACAGTATGTTCAAAAATATGGCACTGTGAAAGAACATAGCAAATTTGAAGAACAGTTGCAAGTTTGGTGTGACTTAATCTCAGACTATTTAGAGAAGAGAGATACAATATTAAGTTGAAGGGTAAACATGGGTGAAGGTTATAAATATCACTGAATATCATGCTAAGGACTTTGGGTTTTATCTATCAACACCCTGGAATAAAGGAGGTTTATAAACAAGGAAATGACAAGATCAAATTTGCCTTTAAAAATATGTCAGATAGCAACATATGGTGGAGCAAAGAGAGACCTAACCTCACACTCATACCCCAGGGGAGCTGAAGAAGGGCCAAGCATCCAGTCTCAGCAAAGTAAGGCCTTAACATGTCCACAACTAAACTGCTTCCAGCTTCTAGAACTCAATTCCAAAGACTAACAAACAGCTTCTACCTTGGGATGTACCTGGGGCGCCCACTTCTGCTCCACTCCTTGACTAACATAGAGCAATGCTCACAGACCCAAGGGGAACTGGCCTCCAGGACTTTCCCTGCCCACCCCACCCCCATTTCTTTTCAAAGACCTCAAAGAGAAAAGCCACACTGAAATCACTGTCTCAGAACCCAAAAGCTAACACTTAACCTGGACCCTCTTCACGTACTTCAGAAATCTAAAAGAAAGCCACAGCTTGGTGTTCCTGTCACCCACCTAAGATTCCCTCACTCCCTGTTAACCCTGAAAAGTTCAGAACAAGACAGAAGAGAATGGGATCACCACCCTATTACTGTGCCCTTTCCTCCCACAGCAAAGTCTAGAGAAAAGTAGATCCCTCTTCCCAAATTTACCTACAGGCTCAGCCACAAGGAAAAGAGAAGGAGATGATCTTTCAGACCCCCCAAAATGGTCATGGTCAAGCACTCACCAGAGGGCCCGAAATACAGCCTTATAGGAACACTCAGCAAGGGTGTCCACCAATCTCGGAATAGCAGGCACGAGGCAGGAAATGGCTCGGTCTCACTTATGAACCTTTGCCCTGGGAGAGGCAAAGAGGGAGGAAGGTGGGGGCAGGGATACACCTGCAACATCTACAGCAGACAGAGAGAGACCAAAACAACCTTCTAAGAACAGGTCAGTGAAGTTCTGAGGCTTCTCTCCCCCTACAATGGCTCTTCCTCTTACTGACGTAAGAGGATGGGTTCTTACCCTAGATTCTAAAAGTAGAAAGATCTGATTAAAACTTCATAGTAATACAAAAGGGAAAAACAAATAAACAAACCCCACCTCATAGGAGCCTACGATCTAGAGCTCAGCTCAGACATATCCTCTCTGCCTGTCTATCCCTCAGCCTATATGTATGAGACAAACGGGTTATCAGTGTATGGTGCTAACTCACTCCCTCCCCTCTCCCCAGTACTACCTCTGCTTCTTGCAGGGATCTCCCCACCTCACTCCAGCAAAGCCCTCATAACTCACAGCATGAACTCTATTGCATAGTGACTCCCCTTTACAACAGTAAATCCCCACGTCACACACAGCTTTCTCCACCCTTTTGCAGAAGGGCGACAAGGAAGTCAAAGAGGAGGTGAAACTGAACTAGATCCTAATGGATGAGGAAAGTTCACTGGGCAGAGAAGAAAAGGCATTCCTAGTAGAGGAAGCAGCTATTACAAAGATTTCAAGGCTCAAAAAAGTAACATGTTTGTCAGGGAACTGTGAACAATTTATTCAAGCTAGAACACAGAGTAGAGAGAGAGTGGCCCGAGATGAGGCTGGAGAGGTGAGTTGAGGCCAAATGATGCCATATTAAGGAATTTGGATGTTATCCTACAGAACACAAAGAGCCAAAAGTTTTTAGCAGAGGAGCTCCATGATCAAATTTGCATTTTTAGAAAGACCATTCCAGGGACAGATGAGAAAAGAGCAAGTCTGAAGGCAGGAGACTGTCTGGGGAAAAACATCCAGATGAGAGATGAGGAGGTAGTAAACTAAAGTCTTAACTGTGAAGATGTAGCTGTGGAGATGAAGAAAACAGATAATATAAAGGGAAATGTATTAAGATTTTCGAGACTGACTACATACAGGGGGTGAAGGAGCAGAAAGATGGAAGATGACACTGAAGTCCTTGCCTGGATTGCGATATGACACATGGTACAAAAGCAGACTTTCAAAGCAAAGACAATGAGTTCTGTTTTGGACACGTTAACTGCGATACCTGTGGAGACATACCCTAGATCACTGAGTAAATATGACTGGAACATAGAGAGAGACTGAGACTAGATACAGACAAGTAATCACCTCATTATGATATACCTTCATATTTCACATTCTCTCTCTCAACTGAAATTATCTTTTCATGTGTCCATCTCTCCCAACCAGATTGAAAATTCCTTGAGACTTCACAGGACCACATCTTATCTATCTTGTTATCTCATAAAATGTGAGCATCACAAGGGCAGACTATATGCTAAAGTATTTGCTGAATGAATAAATGAATTACTATACGAATGAATGAATTTGTCCTCCCAGCACTTATAAGAGTGCCTGGCACATAGCAGATATGGAATAGATGGTTACACACAGCACCCCAAGCATGTTTCTATCTCTACATCATCATCTACATCTATGTTTCATCTCCTCAGATCTACCACTCAGCTATATATATCATAAAGCAAAATCCATTATACTTAATGCACTACTATTCAACAAAGAATTCAGTATAGCAAACAGGAAGCTTACGAAACCCAGTGTTTTCTCCAGATCAGCCAAGAATTTGGACAGTCCCTAAGAACCATCGGACATGTGACTTGACTCACCTATCACAATGTGATCCAGGTATTATGTACACCTGTTCCTATGTTTTTGTCACATTATTAAACAAAAACTTCAAACCCGTGTCACCCTCAAAGTCTCTTTAACCTCTTTTGGAAACAGAACAATTACAAATCATAGAAAAGACTTTTTTGCCAGGATAACGTCCTCCATGTCATCACAACCCTTCCTGTATATCACATGCTTTTTACTCCACATCACCTTCACTCTCTGTTACAAACTTTTTTTTCCCAAGTCACTGTCACTCTCTTGAGACCAAATTTTGGGTCCAGCTTTGCCTCTTTATCACTATGTGGTCTCTGGCTCTTCGATTTGATTCTCCATCTATAAAATAAGAATTCCTGCCCTTGCATACTTCACAAGGAATCTATGTAATTCCAGTAAAACCTGACATCGCTGTGTAATGCATGAATGCAATTTAGATGTCAGACAGTAATTCTACTGTATAAATGGATGCTTCCTCAACATAATTCAGCAGGCACACTATCATCACCCTAAATTCCTGGATTTCATGAACCAGTAGAAATAGATTTAAAAAATTTTTAAATAGGATTGTTACTTTTTATTTTGGCAAATAGATCCGTTTTTTAAAACCCATCATCCGCTGGCACCATTACTTTACCAGTGAGAGAGCACTTTAATACCAAAAGAATAGGAAAGATAATTTAAGAATAAATTTATCTTTATGGAAAACTCATGTTCCATATGTTGCCTTTCTCTCCTTCCACCCTGAATAGATAAAAAACTTTTATCATGGACTGGCACTGTCCTTGGCCCAGTGTTCAGGAATCATTGCTCTAAACTCTTTCATTACACATGTAAGTTCTATAAGGTTCTGACCACCTGGGCAGATTGCCAAGGGTTCCACCAGCATGAAAACCTGTTCAGCCTCCAGAGAGAAGCAATGAAAACATACCATAGGACAGAACAGCTGGTTCTGAGGCTCAGACTCTAGAACAGAATGGGGACTTGGGCTGCCCCTAATTCCCAAAGAATGGTCTGGATAGGGAAGGTCTACCTCTTCCTGAGGTTGGGGGAGGTATCTGCTCTGTGGCAGACTGTCAATAGAGAGGAAATTTTAGTGGTGTGAAAGGAGCCATTATCTGAGGGCCAACCCAGCTTTCTAGAACATTCAAAATTTCCATGTGCATATGGGTTGGCAGGGAAAAGGGGACCTGTAAAATGCTAATAAAGTGAACCCAATAACATGTCGTGGAGCGAGGAATCAACTGCAAAGGGACAGGAGAAAACTTTTGGGGGTGGGAGAAATGTTCAGTATCTTGAAAGTGGTGATGGTTTCACAGATGTAAACGTATGTCAGAACTCATCAAACATGTGCATTTTAAATATGAGTAGTTTATTGTACATAAGTTCGCTTTTTTTTTTTTTTTTTAATTTAACTGTAAGAAAATGAAAGCAAAGCCATCCTGTTTGGGAGTCGAAATACAGCGTTGTATGTAACAAACCATATGATTTCCATGAAAGTAGAATTAGCAGCTGTAAGTGGTTAGTCCAATACAGATGGCAACGGTCAAAGCCCCACAGCTCAGCACAGGTAAGGAGCAGCAGTGGAGTAAGGTTGCCCAGAAGCAGGTGGAAAGACAACAAACATAGGCGGTCATAGCCAAAAAATCTCCATGAGAGGGACCATCTTCAAGTCTGCAGTCCCAAGGAGGAACTTGAGGGAACGAGGGATTCCAATGATGACTCTGTTGAAGAGTAAGCCTAAAAAATGATTTCCATTATCATTGTTACTACTGCCCACGACGCTTGTCATTTTTGATCCTCCAAAATATGTAGAGCCCATGCAGCAGAAGAGCCAAGAGCACAACACTTCCACCCAAGCTGTCCTACTCAGTCTAAAACTACTGCTCTCACTGGGCAGAACACTCCACTCAGAACCGACCTCTCACCTTTATCCAAGTCTCACAACCCTCATTCCTTCCCCCATGCCCTAGTCTCAACTCCCTCCCGATTCACCACCAGCCCGCATGCTCCCGCCTTCGCCCTGTCCATTCCCCCTCCCCGCACAGGCCTCAGCCCCTCACTCTGGTCCCAGGGTTGTCCCTCACGCCTGCCCACAGGAGCCCCAGCTCCTCAGTAAATCGTGTTCACAAGTCCCTTCCACTTGGCCCCTCAGAAGGCATCCCGGCCCCTCATACAACCCAGCTCCTTACTTGCCCACTCACCCCGAGGCTCTCGCCCTGCTCCCCTACCTTAGACACTCACACCTGGCCCCTCACCACATGCCAGCCCCTCACCCTGTCCCCTCACAACCAGGACAGTCACCAAACCCAGTGCCGTCATTCCCCAGCCCCTCTTCCCCTCTCACACGCCCTCCGGCCCTCACTTACTGTTCAGTCACAGAACTCCGACCCTGAGCAGGCCCGATCGCCACCGCGGTGCTAGGTGAGTTGAGGCCGCCATCGCTCCTCAGGCGCACCAGCCGCGCCCCGCCCCGCGCCACACGCAACCCGCGCCCCCGCGCACCACACGTAACCGCCCAGCGACGCACCGCTGGGCAGCGGCGTGCCAGCTCATTGGCTGGGCCCGGCCAAAGCCAGAGCGTTGATGCTTGTTTCCTGGCAACGGCAGAGCGCAGGGGCGGGGTCGCCGACGGCATTCCAAGCAAGGAGTACCGCCTCTTCCCCCAGGTTCCGCCCCCTCGCACTGAAAACCCCGCCCTTCTGAAGGACTCTGGCGTGTCATAGGGGAAGACCTCTGGGGAGGCGGAGGCCCGCGGGGCGGGGGCGGAGCCTGAGGAAGAAAGGTCGAACCGGAGGGCAGAAGGAGGGACCTAAAGAGCGACGCGACTTAAAGAGGCAGGGAAAGACCGGGGGGCGGGGCTTAGGACAGAGATCCGGCTGAAAGTGAGGCTAACGTGATAGGGGCGGGGTCACGGATCTTGGCTGTGCCGACCGTGGAAGAGGGGGCGTGGAAGGGGAGGAGATAACAAGAGGGTAGGCCTGAGGGGAGGAGTCGGTAGGTGGGCGGGGCCTGTGGAAAAGCAGAGCCCTAGAGAGGGCTGACAGCGAGAGGTCTAGTTCCTTTTTTGCACCATCTGCACGAACGGCTTGGATAGTACCCGGGCGATGACCGCCCCTCGTTGGCTCGCCAACACCTGAGGCCTTGTGATCCCTTGGGCACTATCGTTTTCAGTCAACCCAAGGAACATGGAGTAAGGTCCTCTTTGTCAGGCAGGATTCCAGATCAATTAAAACCAGTCTCAGCCCTCCAGGACCTCAGCCCTTATTGGTAGACAATTGCAACGTAGTGTAATTGCCATCTTGGAGCAGCACTTAGCGTGTTATGTGTGTTTAGAAGATGAGAGGAAAGAAGAGCGAAGGGGCCTAGGGAAGCCATCCAGGAGGAGGTGATGTTTGAGCAGTCTTGAGAACCAAGCAAGAGTAAGACTGAGAAATGGAAGTTTCAGATAAGGTCTGCAGTTTAGTTGCAAGTATTGTATCGATGTTAATTCCCCGGTTTTGATCACTGTGCTCTAGTTATATAAGATGATAACAAGGGAGCATGGGTAAGGAGTTTACAAGGACTTTTATACTATTTTTGCAACTTTTCTGTAAGCCTAAAATTAGTTCAAAAGGAAAAGTATTTAAAAAGAAAAAGAAATGGAAGTTTCAGCCCAAAGGATCAGCACATAACAAGGTGAGAAAGAATGGACAACATGTGGGAGGTACTCTGGAAACTATAATCAGTACAGCTTGTCTGGAGCCTAGGAAACGTGCAGAGGAAACACTGTGAGATGAGGCTGAAGACACAAACAGAGGTCAGGTACCAGAGAGCTTTGCAGACCGTGTTAATGTGTTTAGATTTTTATCCTTGGGATAATAGAGAACTATAAAGAATTTTATGATCAGATTGATAAGGCCCAAATTAGAATAGTAAGGATGTAGAGAAGTGGATATGTGGTTATTAGGTCACCAGGGCTTGATGACTGGATGAATATGAAAGGAAAATAAGAGGAAGGATTAAAAACTGACGCTTAGTTTATAGAAGTCAAACACAGGCAAAACTAAACTACAGGATTGAGAGCCAGGACAGTGATTACCCTTGGAAAAGCGTTGACTGGAAGAGGACAGAGTGGGGCTCTTGATGTGAGTGCTGGTTCATGACTGTGTTCACCTTGTGAAATTCATCAAGCTGTGTACTTAGGAAATATGTACTTTTCTCTATGTATGTTCTGGTTACTATGCTGTGTAACAAACCATCCCAAACTTAATAGTGTAAAAAAATGGCCATTTTTTTTGCTCACAGATTCTGGGAATTTGAACAAGACATGGCAGGAATGGCTTGTCTCTATTCCCTGATGTCTGGGGGACCTCAACTAGAAATTTCAAACGTGTGAGGGGTGACTTGAGGCTGGTGGCTGGAATCATCTGGAGGCTTCTTCACTCACATGTCTGATGCTTGAGCTGGGACTGTCAAACAAAGTACAGACACCTGACTCCTCCTGTGGCTTGGGCTTCTCACAACGTGGCAGCTAGGTTCCAAGAGGGAGCATCCTGAGAGGGAGCTTTCAGACAGTGAGTGTTCAAAGAAAACCAGAAGGAAGCTGCATGAACTTTTATGATCTGGTCTCAGAAGTCACACAACATCATTCCTGCTATACTCTATTGACTGAACAGCCACAAGGAAGGAGCATCAAAGAATTTGTGACTATTTTTGAAAACTGCCACAATGTTATACAATAGTAATAATAATAAATACTGGTGCTAGGTATTTTGGCTGATAAGCCAGAGGTAGGGATTATAAGAGAAAGAGCAGATGGGGGAAGATAATGAGCTCAATTATGGAGCCAATGGGCTGAAGGTGACTGTGGAATGTCCGAGTGGGGACATCCAGACAGCAATTAGTGGTATAGGTAGGTCTGGAGCTCAAAGAGAGTTCTTGGGAGACATTAGATGCAAAAGGAGATCCTGTGGGTGGCCAAGACTGACCAGAGAGAGTTGGGAGGATGCAAAGAGAGGAAGGCCTAGGACAGAGTCCAAAGAAACACCAAAACAGGAAGGGTGGACACAGGGGCTTATGAAAGAGACTGAGAAGAAATAAGCAGAAAACCAAGACATTATGGTATCAATAGAAGCCATGGGAAAAGAGGATTTCAAAAAAATAAAATAAAATGTTGGAAACTATAGATGTTCCTTCCAAGAAACTCTCTGAAAACACAAATCTAGCCATATCGCTTAACTGTGCAAAACATTTCATGAGTTCTTCATTGCCTTTAGATAAAATCCTAGCTGTATAACATGACTGACAAAGCTCTCCCTGAGCTGTCCTCTGTCCACCATTCAGCCTCATCTTTTACCACTAGCCTCTCAGGTTCACTACAAAAACCAAGTGATGTTCTCCCAGTCACCCATGCTTTTTGAAATCTCTATGCCTTTGCATACTCTATACATTTTGCCTGAGTACTCTTCACTCTTCCATCTTATACTTGACTAACTCCTATTCATCCTACAGAACCCAGTCTCAATTAGGACCCTTTCTATGTACTGTAATAACCCTCTGTGTACCCACCTAACAGAGTACCCATCAGACTGATGTGTAATTGCCTATCTACCTGACTCTTCCCCCATACCAGACTGTGAGTTTCTGGAGGGCAAGGAATGTGCTTCATTCATCTTTTATCCCCAATACTTAGCACAATATTGGCCTGGCACATAGCAGGTGTTCTGGTTATGACTTGTTGACTGAGAAAGATGATAGTAGTGAAAGGGACATCAAGTTGAGGGAGAGTTTTCAGGATTTTTTTGTTTGTTCTGGTATGGGAGGTTTAAGCATGTTCACAGAAAGGGAAAACTGAAAGAGGTTGAGGATCTAGAAAGCACATGAAATAACGGGTGAGATCAGGCATGAGAGGTAACAAGAAGGGAATGAGGGCAAAAATGCCACAGGATGGCCCCCATCACACTCATCCAGCAGGAAGGATAGGGTGCAGGTAATGGAAACAGGGCTCATATCTGATGTGACAGGCATTCTTTGTCCCTGGAGACTAGTTCAGCACCTGACACAAATGAGCCATTCAGTGAATAGTTGTTCAATGAATAAAAAATGAGATGCAAGCAGGGAACTTGCACAGGGTAAAACAGAATGAATTTCTGAGCCTACACTGACACACAGGTGTCCTGACTAGAGGGCCCCTGTGTAGTTCAACTTTGAGGAAGGCGGAGGGAGACGAGGCGTAGCCTTAACGTCTGAGGCATGAACCTCCACCATCTCCAGGGACCCCATTAGAGATGTTTAGTTGGGTTGGGCAGGTGTAAGCCCAGGCCCTAGGAGAGGGGGCGGAGCGCTGGAGCCACACTGCCTCCATTCCTTCAGTAGCGGCTGGCCCTGGTTGTGTTGCTAAGAGCTTTAGAAGCCAAAGACGGAGGAATCGCACCTGGAGACCAAGGGAAGCTTGGCACTACCCCCACCTCCTGAAGCCACCTGCAGGCAGAGGCCCTGGGTATCTTACACTCAGGGACCAGGCCACAGAACCATGAGCCAGGACAGCAAAGTGAAGACGACAGAGTCCAGCAGTTCTGCCCCACCCAAGGCCAGGTGAGAGATCCTGGTCCCCTGTGTAAGATCTGTCTGCCTCACCAGATGGAGCCTGATCCTTCTTTGCTGCTTCCGGTCACAACCGCAGCACTGAACGGTGAATAAGTGAAGCACAACTTCCCCTCTTGCCCACAGGAAGTTGCTGCCTGTCCTGGACCCATCTGGGGATTACTACTACTGGTGGCTGAACACTATGGTCTTCCCAGTAATGTATAACCTCATCATCGTCGTGTGCAGGTTTGGCGCTATGGGAAAGGCCTTAAGCAGAGACCAGGGCTAAAGAGTGAGGCCCAGGAGAGGGGCGGGTCCCTTGCACGGGGCTGGTGTAGGGGCGGCGTCTATAGGAGAGCCCAGCGCTTAATGCTTAGCGGCTGCGGGAGAACACCTAACACACAGAGGGCGCCCTTAAGCCACTCCTTTCTGTCCCTGCCATGCAGAGCCTGCTTCCCCGACTTGCAGCGCTATTATCTGGTGGCCTGGTTAGTACTGGACTGCACGAGTGACTTGCTCTACCTACTGGACATCGTGGTGCGCTTCCACACTGGTCAGTGAGTCTCAGTACTGACTTTTTTTCCATGTTCCCTTCCTAAAGAGAGCCTCTTAGTGACAAGAAATTGACCCCCTCCCTGACGGTATCCCTGGGCTCACCCAAGAAACCCTGGAGCAGGGTTAAGCCGGCCCCCACCCTGTCCCTGGTAACTGTCTCCCTGGCCTGCCCTGGCCTGCCCACCCTCAACCTCGTTTCTGGAGCAGGCAGATGCCCTAACTCCACCCTATATCTGACACCACCCACGGCGGCCCCCACTACCCCCACCAGGATTCTTGGAACAAGGCATACTGGTGGTGGACAAGGGTAGGATCTCGAGTCGCTACGTTCGCACCTGGAGCTTCTTCTTGGACCTGGCTTCCCTGTTACCCACGGGAGTGGCCTATGTGAGTCTGGCTCCGCACACACCCACGCTGAGGCTGAACCGCTTTCTGCGGGTGCCCTGCCTCTTTGAGGCCTTTGACCGCATGGAGACCCACACAGTTCACCCGAATGCCTTCCGCATCGCCAAGCTGATGCTTTACGTTTTTGCTGTCATCCATTGGAACAGCTGCCTATACTTTGCCCCGTCCCGGTACCTGGACTTCGGGAGTGACGCCTGGGTGTACCCCAACCCCGCGCAGCCTGGCTTTGAGCAGCTGCGGCGCCAGTACCTCTATAGCTTTTACTTCTCCACGCTGATCCTGACCACCGTGGGCGATACACCGCTGCCAGACCGGGAGGAGGAGTACCTCTTCATGGTGGGAGACTTCCTACTGGCCGTCATGGGTTTCGCCACCATCATGGGTAGCATGAGCTCTGTCATCTACAACATGAACACTGCAGATGCAGCCTTCTACCCAGACCACGCCCTGGTGAAGAAATACGTGAAGCTGCATCACGTCAACCGCAGGCGGCAGCGGCGAGTCATTGACTGGTGAGGATGCTGGGGTTCCAGACCAGGACAGGGAGAGGTGTACTGGATAGAATCTGAGGAAGGTGGCTGGGTTCTTATTGCCTGGTGGGTCAGGCAGGGCATTCAGGATGTGGCTCATTGGAGGGTTCACTGGGTGGGACTTGGAAAAGGATTTCCTCCACTAATTGGATATGGACTTAGGGCGAGGGGTTGGGTAAAAGATTGACAGGGAGAGGAATTCATACACAAGGAAGGGTAACCCAGAACCAAGGGAATGGGAACTGCCACCACCTGGTAGGACTCAGAAGGTCCTGGAAGAGGTAAGAGGGAAAAGCAATACTCCTCAGGGGATGGCCAACAACAAGACGGTTGACTATGTTATGGAGTCCATACTGTAGGCTGAACAAGGGGAAGTGTCACCAAGTTGGGGACCTAGAGCAGAGGATCGCTAAAGAAGATGGGGCTTGGTGACTGAAGTAGATATCAGTGATATGGTACAAGACATCACTGAATGGTGGGTGAGTAGATCCTGACAAGAGCTAAAGGGTATCCTAGTCACTGTTCACTGGTGGAGGCTTCCAGGCCCTGGGTGAGGGAGAAGCTGTCAAAACATATCTCTGACCAGCAGGTAGTGCATTAAAGATGTTTATCAACCAACTGTCAAGTATTCCCATGACCCCTGTGAGAACTTGGTGTGGTTGGGTTCTTGGCTGAGGCTGAGCTGAGAGCCCTGATGGAAGACGTAGAGGGAGGTATGTAGTGGGCTGGTGAGGACTGATGATGTACCTTGCCTCCAGGTACCAGCACCTGCAGATCAACAAGAAGATGACCAATGAGGTAGCCATCTTACAGCACTCGCCTGAGCGGTTGCGGGCAGAAGTGGCCGTGTCTGTACACCTGCCTACTCTGAACCGGGTGCAGATCTTCCAGAACTGTGAGGCCAGCCTGCTGGAGGAGCCAGTGCTGAAGCTGCAGCCCCAGACCTACTCACCAGGCGAATATGTCTGCCGCAAGGGGGACATTGGCCGAGAGATATACATCATCCTAGAGGGTCAGCTGGCTGTGGTAGCCGTTGATGGTGTCACTCAGTATGCTGTGCTTGGTGCAGGGCTCTACTTTGGGGAGATGAGCATCATCAACATCAAAGGTGGGCACGCCATCATTCGTTCCGGAGACAGGGCTAGGGGAGGGGAATGGGGACAGCAGAACCCCATGCTGAGACCAGGTGGTACTTCAGAGCCTACAGATTAAGGACACCTGGCCCTTGCCTGAGCCACTAGAGGGCTCAAGAGAGAAGCAGGACAAGGAGGCTCTGTTCCCTGAGAAGAGGCTGTGCCAAGGTCAATGAGCAGGGTGGGTCCTTGGAAGAGAGAGTAGACCTGCTCTGTGGATAGCCACCCAAGGCACCAACAGATCAGTGGAAAGTGCAGAGATAATAACAATCAATAATAATAATAATAATGGTTAATATTTATTGCCTGCTTACTACATGCCTTGTTCAAAGTTCTCCACATGTACCAACGCATCAAATTCTCACAGCAGCTCTATAAAGTAGGTACTATTATCCCCATTTTAAAGGTAAGGAAATCAGAGCACGGAGAGTTTGGGGAACTTGTCCAAGGTCACACAGGTAATAAGTATACACTCCTGGGAACAGTACAAGAAACAAATATCTCATAGCCAAGTGGAAAGGAAGGTAGAAGGAAGGAATTCCTATTTACTGCGTCAGCTCCAGTCCAGGCCAGGTACTGCACACTGGCTCATTTGTTCCTCCTATCAGCCTGTGCAGTAGGAGTTGTTATACCTAATCACAGGTAAAGACACTGAGGCCACAGGAGATGGGAAAGACTGAAAAGGGCATGAGAGCACTGGATGTGCTCTCAGTCTGGGGATCCCACTCTCCAGAGGGATGTCCTAAATGCCTCACATCTTCCTCCAAGGACCCCCTCAAGACCCACATCTTGTATGTAGTTGGCCACTGTTTACCTGACTTTGGACAAGTCACTTCCCTCTTTTAGGCCTCAGTTTCCTCACCTACCCAAGAGGGATGATACTAAAAACCCAAAGAGTTATTTGGGAGGATTAAATGAGCTATGAGTGAGGCACCCAGTGCAATGCCTGGCACATAGCAAGAGTTCAACAAACGGTAAGTTCCTTTGCCCCTTCTAAGGTCCTTCTACCTCTGAGACGTTGCAGCATTCAGATGAACCTATCTTCCCACCCACCACCCACCAATGTCTTTCTAAAATGCAAATGACACGATACAGTTCTCCTGCTTAAAATATTTCTCTCACTGTCCTCAACACAAGGTCTGGACTCCTTGCCAGGGCTACGAGGCCAGCATGACCTGGCTCTCTTCATCTCTCCCCACACCCTGAACTTCAGCCTCCCTGGACTGCTTACTGTATTCTGTAACCACCTGACTCTTTCCTAAGTCCATCCCTCTGCTCGCCTAGCTGCCCTCCCCACCCCCTCCCCTAGTTACCTCCTACTCAGTCCAGGCATCAGTTCCTCCAGGCTTCCCTAAATTCTCTGCCTTACAGCTTGTCAGGGGCTCTTTGCCTGTCTTCCCACAGTACCAGATGCACATCTACGCTGCATTGGCTATACTGTTACATAACTATCCCCTTAAATGTCTAAGTCCTCTAGACTGTGAACTCTTGGAGGCAGGTCACTGATACCCACCCAGCACAGGGCCCAGTCCCTACCCAGTACTCTACTGGATGAGAGAATTAATGAGGCAGGAAGAGAGGCTCGGAAGCACAAATGTGGAAGTGGGGGTCCTGGTTCCAGAGGGAGATGCCCCCTCACGCCCACCCTGACTAACCACCCTCATGTCTGCCCGTGGCCACAGGGAACATGTCTGGGAACCGCCGTACAGCCAACATCAAGAGTCTAGGTTATTCGGATCTGTTCTGCCTGAACAAGGAGGACCTGCAGGAAGTGCTGAGCGAGTATCCACAGGCCCAGGCCGTCATGGAGGAAAAGGGCCATGAGATCCTGCTCAAAATGAACAAGTTGGACGTAAATGCCGAGGCAGCTGATACAGCCCTACAGGAGGCCACGGAGGCCCAGCTGCGAGGCCTCGACCAGCAACTCGATGATCTGCAGACCAAGTTCTCACGACTCCTGGCTGAGCTGGAGTCCAGTGCACTCAAGATCACCTATCACATCGAGCGGCTGGAGTGGCAGACTCAGGAGTGGCCAATGCCTGAGGAACTGGCCGAGGCCGACTATGAGGGCGAACCTGGGGAGGGAACGTCCAAGGATGGAGAGGGCAGAGCTGGCCAGGAGGGACCCCCAAGCCCAGAGGGACCCCATGGCCATTCCCCAGACCCCCACCACCAATTGAATCCAGAGTTGTAGGAAAGCCTGCCTGCAGAAACTCTGCCATCCAGTCTGCTAGGTTACAGAGATGGGAGTGAATTGGGTATGTAGATGCACCACCTAGAGATGCAGGAGTATAGCACACATTTATCCCCTGCTCACACAGCACACACACACACACACACACACACACACATGCACACACACCTATTTGCATATATCCACACTGGCCGTGAGACTGTGAAATCCATATAAAATGCTCTGGAGTTCCCCTTCTCAGAGCACACATGCTTTCTCACATAGATACGTCTTATACCCACATCATATATGCACATTCAGTCACACACCTCATAAACACACATATACTGAGAAACACACATCAGTACACACAGATGCCTTCCACAGGTTTGCACACACTTGTGAACACACAAAAGTACTCCCATAACCCTCTTGTTCCAAGATATCTTTTAAATGCCCCTCCATATGGGAGGTTCACAAGTGTACCCTGCAAGTAGCACTTCAATAAGTATTTGCTTCCTCACTAAGCGTTTATGGGGCTGATGGGAAAAATCAAAGCCAATGTGGTCCAGGATGAATTCTGTCTGAATTCTCTGTTACAGGGGCAAGGGGCACAGGCTGTGTAGAGTTGGTGGGCTGGATTCAAAGAGGCGGGAGTACCTGATGAATCAAGAAGCACTGAGCCAGGCTTCCCTGGTGGCGCAGTGGTTGAGAGTCCGCCTGCCCATGCAGGGGACGTGGGTTCGTGCCCTGGTCTGGGAAGATCCCACATGCCGCGGAGCGGCTAGGCCCGTGAGCCATGGCCGCTGAGCCTGTGCGTCTGGTGCCTGTGCTCCGCAACGGGAGAGGCCACAACAGTGGGAGGCCCGCGTACCGCAAAAAAAAAAAAAAAAAAAAAAAAAGAAGCACTGAGCCAAGGCAAAGCAGACTTATGCATCACACTGCTATAAGTGTGCACATGTTTTCATAGACACTTTCACATATACACACTGACCATTGCATCTCACAGCAGAGTTTGTGTCCTCAACCTCATGAGCTCTGAAGGGTTTGATCTAGCTTAGTAAGCCAGAGGAAATACCTCTGCTCCTTTTTCCTTCCTTTGGTTCAGCCCTGGAACCTGAGGCCAGGGCTACCTTGCTCTCGGGACTGATTCCAAGGGGAGAGTAGTTCCCAGGACTACTCAGCTGGCCCTGTCCTACCATGCTGGTTCTCAGAGCTGGCCTTTGTCCTGTCAGAAACCCAGTCCTCCTCCTCTATACATTCCAAGATATAGGGTGGAGAATAGAGACTAGGTGGAGTGGGATATCATGACTGGGGACAACAGGAGATGAGTGTCTGGGGAGTTTTGGAAAAACTTTTACTTACTTAGAAGAAGGTCTGCAGGTTTGGGGCAGAAGAGGTGTTATGGGGTCTGTGGAGCAGAGTAAGGTGTCATCTCTGAATCAGGTTCACCCTTGCCACAACTCTAGCTCCTCCAGGGCCTGGCAAGTCTTTGGGTGTGGGCTGTGCCAGGTGGTATTTTAAAATGTGCCTGGAATTTAATTTATCAATATCAAACTGATAAATTTATATTACACTGATGAGTGATGACACACTCAGAGATCAATGCCATTGAAAGAAGAATTTATTACTTAGAGTCCTCAACAGGAGGGGGCACACTGTGCCATGCAGGGCCACATGGGGAAGCACCAGCGTTGGTCAGGAGGCAGAAGGAACAAGAAGAAAACATGGGTAAAAGAACCTTTATTTCTATACTGGTAGCAAGTTTTTAGGTGGGGACATCCCCTATTAGGTAGAAGTGAAACACAGTTTGGGGTCTTGTGGTTGAAGTGTTTGCAATATGATTTTCAAGCATCCATGAAAGTCAGATCACAGAGGAGATGCAAACAACTTTGGTCATTAATTTTCTCATGATTTCAAGATGTTGAATCATCAGTTACAAAATATCAAGAATGATTATTACAGGTAGTACAAAAGAATGTAGGGTAGGGCCCCCAGTGCTGTGAGGGCAGGATGTGTAGGGAGCATCTGCTAATGTGTTGTCATGGAGACATTCCCCAGAGCTGTTGGGGTCCTCTAAGCTGATCAACCTTTTAGATATGATGCAGGACTCAGATATGAAGGACCTGAAACACAACTTTTTCAAACAGCCATAGAAACTGAGGCTGTGGCTGGAGCCAGGGTGTCAAGAGAGATTATGAGGGTCATTGCACATTAAATCTTTTTTTTTTTTTTTTTTTGCGGGACACGGGCCTCTCACCGCTGTGGCCCCTCCCGCTGCGGAGCACAGGCTCCGGACGCGTAGGCCCAGCGGCCATGGATCACGGGCCCAGCCGCTCCGCGGCACGTGGGATCCTCCCGGACCGGGGCACGAACCCGCGTCCCCTGCATCGGCAGGCAGACTCTCAACCACTGCGCCACCAGGGAAACCCCACATTAAGTCATTTTAAAATGTGTGGTTATTTTTTGATAGCCTCCTCACAAATTATGAGATCCATCAGATTGTCACTGTCTGTCTTGATTATCACTGTATCCTCAGAGCCAAAACTGTGCCTGGCATATGGTAGGTACCTAAATATATATATTTGGCAACCAAAGAGATGGGAGTCGAAGCAGGTAAAGGCCCAACATTGGAGGAAGACGAGTGTCAATTTCTCAAGAGGTTTTCCTACCATCTCTACCTTCAAATCATGTTGACATAGAATGGGTGGGTATGTAATGAAGGCCTTTTTAGTGGTTCCTGATGGATTTGGGGTGCTGAGAATAAGCTTTTCATTGATAAGGTGCACACCTGTCCCAAGAGAAGGCTCTCTTAGAACAGGTGGCCCTGCCACCCCATAGAATCCTGGTCTACAGCACAAGGAGGGTAATAACTGGCCATCTTGCCTATCTTGGATGCAGAAACAAAATTCTTCTGGAGTCAGCTGTGCATCTTGCTCTGCCTCTGCTTTTCCAGGATGAGGGGATCAAATTCCTCCCGGTAGAGCCACCATACCACAAGACATCTTGAATATCAGCAATACCGTGCTGGGGTCCTCTAGTTGTGGAGTGACTTCTGTGTGGAAGACAGTGTTTCGACAACTTGGGATCAAGCTGCATAGAGTTGAGTCAGGATGGGCAGAAGCGAACACAATTTTAAGTTCCTGGAATCACAACAACAAAACAACAACAAAAATAATCTTTTAGCCCAAAGAATGTTATTTACTGTGTGTCAATTGCTAGGCTAAGTACTTATATATGTGGCAAGAAACTTCACTGAGATATTCATTTGGGTTTTGTTCATTTTATCCCTCCTCTCATCATAAGAAAGTACCTAAATCTCTGTATCCCCTTGACTTAAAGCTTTTTGAATTGCAGCATCAAAAATAGAAATTTCCAAAATGGGAAAAGAATTTGAAAAAGAATAGATACATGAATATGTATAACTGAATCACTTTCCTGTACACCTGAAACTAATACAGCATTGTTAATCTACTATACTCCAATTTAAAACAAAAAGTTAAAAGCATATATAAATTTTCAGAAACTCTCTGCCCTAGCTTTTGTTTGTGAAAATCAGAGCTCCGAGGTTTTCACAAAAAATTCACCTAGGGGTGAATTGTGCCCGATTGTCTGCGAGGACTGAGAATTGAGGAAGCGGAAGCTTATGGACTTCTGAGGAAGGAGATTCCCCAAGACTAAGAAAAGGAATGGGATTCTTCAGCATTTTGTTAGTTTTCTTATGCTGCTGTAACATATTGCCCTTAAATTTAAGAGCTTTAAACAACACGCATTTATTATCTCACAGTTCTGGAGAAGTAACACCAGAGGGCAAAGACAACGGAAGTAAAAATTCTACCTATCACAGGGTTTCTGGGAAGGAAAGCAGCCTGGACCCCACTTTCACCGCAGGCCCAGAATAGGGAACACTAAGAATTGAGTCTTTGGAAACTGGAGAAAGATCACCTTGCCCCAGCTCACACTGGAGCCTCAGAGCAGCACCCTTAGGGGGAGCACAGGCTTGAGCGAGGTGCATACCTTCATAACCAACATGGTCTGACTGACAGAGGCCCTCCCCCTCTGCAGCTATTCTGTCCAAGATAAAACCCCCAGAGACTTTTATAAGACCCTAAATTTGGAGGAAGAGAGAATGGAAAGAAAGTCACAAAACACAAGTGAGATTAAATCTTCTGTAAGGTAGGTGGTTAAACACTTAGATGAGAATTGTCTGATTTAGAGAATCAAGGAAATGTCCAATTTTTTAACACACTGTTACAGAATCACTTATAACTGCTCTATATAAATTATCTCATTTGGCAATTTAAATTAGCAATATTAGGAAATTTAGATGATTTTATGCTCATTTTTCCAAATCAGGAAACAAGCCCATGGAGCAACTAAAAATATTACATATGATTTATTGTAAAGCTGTTTTATGCCAGGTCCTGGGCTAAGTGCATTGTCTCAATTAATCTTTACAACTATGAAAAAGATGTTCTTATTTCCCCATTTTGAAATGAGGAAACCAAGGCTCTGGGAGATTAGATAACTTGCCCAGTATCTCAGGGCCCCTAAGTCACATGGAAAGAAACCGAGGTCTGTCTTACTGTTTCTTTTAGGGAGATAAGTAAAGGGACTACCTCAGCTTGAGGTCAAGGCCAGGCAAGCTCCTTCTTTTCTTGAGAATGACTGTTGCAAGCTGTGATGGTGATAACAAGTAGTAACTAGAGGAGAAGGAGCCAGTGGTGCAGAGCAGAACCTGTGAATCACCAGCAAGCCTGCCCAGTGTGCTGAAGTGTGATCTCAGGGCTACTGCCAAAGACAAGAGACCACCCACTGCTCTGGAGAAGAGCTGCCAATTCCAGCTCTCTACCCGCACACATGCAGCTGTGGGAGGAGGGCAGGTGTTGGGGAGTCACCGCCAGATTCCTACAGGGGTGTCAGAACTGTTCAAGGGCCCTCCTGCTGAGAGCCCAGCTGCTTCTGGCTTACCTCTTTTCCCTCCTGCAAGATCTAGGGCCTCACCCACTTCCCTCCTTGGGTCACTAACCTCAGGACACCTTGGCCTGGCTAAGATTTGAGATGTACGCTCCTCCTCAGTGTTCCCAGTTAGCTATTCCCCCCACAGAAGCTTCTTTGGCCCTTGTACTTCACCTTTTCCTTTCTGACAGTTTGGCTGCTAGCCCCAAAGAGAGATGGAAATAAAGTATCAAGCTTGGGAGGAAATCCTATTCATAGCGAGACAGGCCATCCAGCCCGGGGAAGATCTGGCACAGACACTAGGAGCCAGGAACAGGAGGCAAGGTTGGTGGACTCTAGCTTGGGGCTGAAGCTAGGGTTTGGCTTGACGCTTGGATCAGAAATGGATGGTCAAACTGGACTGGAGCTGGGATCAGGGCATGGCCCAAGTCAGGTCAGGTATTAGGCTGGCCTAAAAGCACAACAGGTAAGAAAGAGTTTGGAGCCAATCACGTGCTTGTAGGCCAGTCAGAGTCAGATTTTAGTTCTGAAACATTGCTTACTGGCTGGGGGACTCTTCACCTCCTACAAAATCGTTCAAGGTTGTTGAAAGCAGTACTTGGGGAATTAAAATGTAAATGAGATAAGAAATGTAAACTGTCTACCAGTGTCTGACAGATAGCAAATGCTTAATAATGAATAATAGCTATGACCATTACTCCTATCCCTCTAGCAGCTTATTATGCCTTTGAGGACCCTGAGGAGCCGGGTTGTACCCCCCTGCTTGGCCCTGGGCCTTGGGGCTGTGCTGGCAATGCCAGGCCTGGCCAGCAGAGGGCGCAGGGCTCTCCTTTCCTCCCTTCCTTCCAGCTCCCTCCCAGGCATTAGGATTGCATTGCCTTGCAAAGCTGGGAGAATTCCCCAGGGAGAAATGGAATCTTAGAGACAGAATCGGGGGCTCGACTGGGTTATGAAAAAACTTATTCAGATGCTTTAACAAAAACTAAAATGCAGTAGTGGTGATGCTGAGAGACATTAGCTGTGCCAAATCAGAGCCCAAGGCACGTGGTGGGATCTACACTTATGGAATGACTGGGATCATTCAAGACTCCCCTACCCGGGAGCCTGAAAACTCCTGTGCTTTTCACACAGAATGCATGGGCCCTCTCCGTGTCTGGCATTGCCTTTCCGGTTTCGGTACCTTGGCCTGTTGCCCTCAGCCTTGCCCTTCACCAGTAGGTTTCACAGGGCCCCAGAGGCTCAAATGTATTCCTGGAAGCCCTCTATCCATCTGACTTCCTGGGTGAGCCTTCCTATGGCCATTTTAGTCCTCAAGTGAGGCCCTGACCTGGGGGATCCAGGCCTGTCTTGGTCTGCCTGTGAGAGCCACATCTGAAGCCAAATGTAACCCTCCAGCGGGAGCCAGCCCCCAGTGTATGCTCTGCTCTCCCCAGCATAAGGCCAGCCACTGGAGGGCTGCTCCTGCCCCTGGTTTCTTTCCTCTGGCCAACATCTCTGCCTGCTCTGGCTCCAGGTGGTGTGTCTTCTCAGCCCATTCCCTCTTTGTTGAATTATGCCAAGAGAAGGGGCTTCTGCGTGGGCAGGGAGTGCGTGGGCAGGAGCTCAGCACAGAAGAATATCTGCACATCACAGAAATGCCCAGAAAAGAAGGCCTTGAACGGGGAGGGGAAGAGGCAACCTGATCAGCCACAGGGGGAGGGGCTGAGCCAGTGGGCAAGCTGGCACCCCAAGGACTAAATGACTGGTTCCCCTCCTAATACTGGATCCCAGCTGCATGTGTGTCCAGGCCAGGGGTGTGGAGACAGAGCGTGTTCATGACCCTCACACCACCGTGTGTGAGCACTGGGTTTCCCAAGGAAAGTGCTGATGTTCTGCGGACCTGCAAGCTAGCTGGAAATAGGTCCTACCTTATAAAGCAGGTTATGTGGCTGTGCATTCGGCACTATATGCTCCTGTCTTTCGTTCTTTCCCTTGCACATTTACTGACATGTTGTTTAAACATTCCCCTCTTATCTCAACTGTGATACGGAATATTGAAAGAAAGATCATGTGCCCACCTTGGGCAGTAGCGTGGGTGACTGAGACTTCCCCAAGGCAAAGGTAGATTGTTCTAAGCCACAAGAGTCGAGCGAGGTGGGCCAGCACCCCCCCGCAAGACAAACACACACACAGGCACCAAAAACCAAAAAATTGACAACATTGACAGGTCAAGGCCTGAGTCAGAAAGGCAGCTTCCCTGAGGACTGAACCTGGCCCTACTTCAGGACCTCATGCACTTGCTTCCTTGACCTCTTAGGTTTCTGACTTGTTCTGGAACAAGGGTCCAAGTCTCTGTCCTCTGGCATTGACTTTGCATTTCCCTCCTTGCTCTCATCTAAAATTCCCGTTTCCTGGCCCTAAGCAATCCCATTCTTTCCAAATGTTGGCTTAACTCTGGCATGGATGGAATTTCCTGATTTTGAGAAATGAGCTTTGACCCTCTTAGCAGTGCGTTTTCATCCCTCCTCCTCCCTCCTCTGATCATGGTATGTCCTCTTTCCCCACTGTATCTATGACTTGGTTTTTTTCCCTCTTTACAAACCATCTTCTTGAAACAGTTTATACCCACCGTCTCCTGGACCTCACCTCCCATCACCCAACTGCACTTAGTTAGAGGGGAGAATATGAGCAGAGTACGTGGATAATGAACAATACGGAAAGCACCATGAAACAATAAACAACTCAAGCTTCCTTGAGCATAAAGAAAAGATAGAAATGAGAGTAGCGTGGGGAGTGGTTTGAGAAAATGTTGGAGAAAAGGACAGACACCAGACCCTTGAAATATAGACAAGCAAAACGGCAATTACAAGACACGTAATTGTAAGAATTACTGTAATGAAAGATACAGGTGTTACAGAAGTACATGGGTTAAGAGGCACCTAACCCAGATGTGTGGGGCTAAGGAAAGCTTCTCAGAGGAGTTTCGTCCTCTGCAACTCCTTTCCCAACATCAGCAAACTGCTATGTCCTCAACTTTGAACACCCTCTCAACTCCCATGTTAACTAAAACCAGCCGTCCCCTAAGGATAGTATATCCTTCACAGAAAGGGGTGGCTTCTCATCCTCTCATAATCCATGTACACAGATTTGGGGATCCTCTGCCCTCCGCAATGCTGCTTCTTTACTCTCAATAGACCTCTACTCTTTGACTCCCAACCTTCTAAAGCCTACTTATTGCTCATTTAAGCTTTGTCACCTACCTCATAGCTCTGTCTTCTCCATGTCCAGCTGAGATTTTGTGGCCCATCATTTCACGCTTGTCCCTTTGTTTTCCATCCCACCCATCTGGTAAAATCTCAGCTTAGGAGGAACTGAACCATCAACATTCTCCATGCTTGCATCCAACTGTCTGGGCTCTGCTGGAGAAACTGATACCACTAGAAATTCACGGTCACCAACTCTTAAGTGGGTCCTCAACACTTTCCTAATTATCTTATTACATTCATCAGATGTCCACTTTCCCTTTCCCATTATATACAGTTCTCTTAAACCATCTTGACTCCTAAAATTTCAGTCCTATACACACACACACACACATAAACACACCACTCACTGTAAACAGATCTCCAATTTCATAGAGAAACCAGAAACTATCAAAAAACAGCTCTTCACCAAATCTAACACATACTGCCTTAAGCTACAGATCAAGATGCTATGATAAAAGAGAGAAAAAAATTGTAGAGCCTTAAGATTGTCGTTTCTTTCCTTTTCATACAAGAGAACCAGAGGTGGCAAAATGACTTGAGCATGTAGGAGACCCAGGCCCTTTCCATCTTGTCACTCTGCCATCCCTAGTGTGTGAGGGATGCACACTTCACTGCATGACTGAAAGTGGCTTATCCACATCCACAGTCAACCTGCAAGAAAAGTCAACGAGGATGAGAGAGTTCACTCTTTTCCTTTAAGAACTTGATCTGGAAGCTGCACTTATGACTTCCATCCACAACCACTGTCTAGAATGTAGTCATTAAGCCACACTTAGCTGCAAAAAATAAAGTCTAGGAAATATACTTGTTATCTGGTTGCCATGGCATTTTCATCTATATACTTGTTATCTGGTTGCCACGACATTTTCATCTATAATTATTCTCTTCTGCTAACTTCTTACAATTGAATCTGTACTCCCATCAAAAACTAGAACCCTCCACACATGCACTGAGTTCCATACTTCCCTGCCTTTTCTCAGGAACCTTGCATTAGTGTCTCTGTCTCTGTCTGTCTCTCGTATCTTCAGTCTTTTCTACACATTGCAGTAATTCCATCTGCCCCTAAAAATGTTCTACTTCTTCCATCTTAAAATCTTGCATTCCACATCCCCCTCTAGTTACTACCCTCTTTCCTTTCCTTAATAACTATTCTTCAAAAAGACTTGTCTGACCAAGGGGGGAAAGTGGGGAGGGGCGGTGCTGTGATGCATTGAGAGATTGGGATTGACATATATACACTAATATGTATAAAATGGATAACTAATAAGAACCTGCTGTATAAAAAAATAAATTAAATAAAATTTATTTTTAAATCCTTGTCTAAAGTCACTTGCTCCACTTTCTCCCGTGACATTCAGCTTTCAGTACATCTGATCTGTCTTCTGTCTCTAGGACCTCACCAAAATGGCTCTTTCTGTGGCCAAGGACCTCCAGGTCCCTGAATTCAGAGAACATTTCTCATCCTTGTTTTCTTCGTGCAGGAGCAGTATTTGATTCCATTCAGCATGTCTCCTTTTGCTTTCATGATGCCTTGCTCCCCTTGTTCTCCTTTCACCCCTCTATATGCTCCTTCTTGGTCTCTTTTACAGACTGGTCTTTCTCTATCCAGCCTTTAAATAATGGTCTTTTCCAGACTTCTGACCTGGTTCCTCATTTCTCCTTATTCAACATACTCTCATTAATTCTATGGTTTACGTTACTTCCTATACAAGTTGCTTATTCAGCTCCCTACTAGAATTCCTGCTTAGATGTCTAATAGGCATCTGAAACTTTACGTTTCCAAAATGGACCAGATTCCCTGGTGGGAGCTGCTGTCTTATAGCTACTATTTTCTCTATGAAGTGGGAGGCCGTGTTACTTGTTGTGACTGAAGGACGGTGTGTGTGTGTGTGTGTGTTTGTACATATGGGCTGTCAACAGGGTAAGAGATGAAATAAGAGATTTTATAAGTCAAGAAAATTTGAAAAAAATATATTTTGTAAAATGAGAGAAAAAGAAGGTGACCAGAGAAACAATAAAACTTATACTGGGAAGCAGCATACTAGGAGCACCTGAATTCTGACTTCCCAAATCCCTGGCTTTGAATTGTGGCTTTTTTCACCTAGTAGCTTTGTGGCTTGGGGCAAGTTATTAAAACTCTCTCTGAGCCAGTTTTTTCATTTAAAATAGTGATCAATAATCTTGTGCCCAAATTTGTAGTTCTTTGTGAGGATTAAAGATAATATGCTTGGAACATAGTAGGTGATTATCAAACAGTTCCTATGCAGTTCCCAGTTGGTCCCATTCCTTAAGTTGCTCTCCAAACCAGCTGCCACTACAATATTTCCAAGTCTTTCTAAATTTTAACAAATTTCCAATGCCCTCACTTCTTCCTTGCACGCCTTGCAAGGGTCTGCATTTGCTACCTCCTGAGATGAGAGGTGTGTTATTTTCTATTTCTATGGTAACAAATTATCATGAATTTGGTAGCTTAAAAACATCCACTTACTAGCTCACAGGTAGTATGGCTGGGTTCTTTGCTCAGGGAGGATATCACCAAGCAGAAGTCAGAATGCTAGCCAGACTAAGTTCTCTTCTGGAAGCTCTGGGTGAAAATCTGCTTTCAGGTTCATTCTTGTGATTAGGAGGATCCAGTTCCTGTGGTTGTAGGACTGTGGTCCCTAGTTTCTTGCTGGCTGTCAGCCAGAGATGGCTCTCAGCTAGAGGCCACTCTCAGGTACTTGTTCTATGCCCTCCTCCATCCTCAAGCCAACCACAGCCACCCCCATTCCTTGCCTCATGGCCCCCTCCATCTTCAAGCCAGCTACAGTGTATCAAATCTTGTTCCTCAAATCTCTTTGACTGCCGCTTCTGCTGCCAACCAGAGAAAATTTGTGGCTTTTAAAGGATTCATATGATTTAGTTAGGACTAGTTGGATAATCTCTGTATCTTGAGGTCAACTGATTAGCATCATTAATTACATCCACAAAATCCCTTTTGCCATGTACCATAATCTTAGGAGTAGAGTCTCATCACATTCACAGGTTCCACCCACACCTGAGGGAAGGAGACCATACAAGAGTGAGAGTCATTAGGGATCATCTTGTGATTCTGCCTACCCAGGAGGGAAAGCCAGGAGAAACACCCCTGAGAAATGCTGAGACCTTGAGCTGAGATCAGAAGGATGAGTAGGAGTTAATTAAATAAGGAAGGAAAACTTCCAGAGAGAATGCCCAGAAACCATGTAACTAGAGGATATACATCCAAAAACTGGACTAAAGGAAGGCCAGTGTCTTCAGTGGAGAGACCAAGAACAACAGTGACTCAAAACAAGGTGGTTAGAGAGATCAGTAGGAGTCAGGACATGCAGGCTTCATAGACTCTGTTAAAACGCTTTCTCTATCTCCAAAGCAAAGGTCAGAAGAGTGGCATAATCAGATCTGTATTCTAAACGTATCACTCTGGCTATAAGGTGGAGGGTGGATGTAAGGAGGCATCAGTAAAATGTGGACCACTTAGGAGGCTGGGAGAGTAGTACAAGAAACAGTGGGGCAACGTCAGTGGAGCAGTAACTAAAATCAACAGCACTTCGTGATGAATTGAACACGGGAGGGAGCCTGTTATGTTCCCCAGGAAGCAGACTCTAAGACAGAGATTACTGTGGAGGATGTTTACTAAGGAGTGCTCTCAGAGTCAACACCTGTATAAGAGAGAGGATGAAAGTGGGATTGGGCAAAGGGAGAAGCTGAGCAGCCCAACAACGACCTCAGTCAACCCCACGAGCAGCTGTGAACATCTTTCAGAGTTGTCCTCTGTCGGGGTGAGGGAGCTGAACCTTTATACCTCTCTGCTGATCAGTCATTGTAGGCAGGATGCCCCAGAAAGGGAACATGACCTTAAATGAGCCAGCTTTCTTCAGCTTAGGCAACTCCCAAAGGGGCTGACAGTTGTGGACTATCTTCCAGCAGCATTCTCAGTGAAGAAGGAGAGTAAATCCTTCATTTTTCGGCAGGAGTCTGGGCTTTTCATCACAGCCTCCACCACAGGGGTGCAGGAGCATAAGGGAGTAGGGCATTCAGGATGATTTGTAAATGTCCGATTTGTGCATCCTGATGGATGCACTTATGACCGTATGTTGCCATAATTGGCTTACCTGTCATTTTCCCCCACTCGCTTGGGAGCTACTCAGGCACAGACCGTATCGGACAGCTAGTGTACAGCCCTATACCTGGCACATACTTTGCTGAATGAGTAAATGCCCGTCTACTTCTCCTATTTCCACTCCCCTTTCCCCTACATTTCCTTTGCTTCCCTGCTCCCACACCTTACCCTCATCCAGTGTGGGAAAAGTCCAGCAGGTTATCTGAGGCCTCACCTGTGCTGGAGCTGAACAAACAGCAAAATCAGGCTGCTATGGTGGGGAAGGCAGGTAGTGCCAGGAGAAGGGGGGAGGGGGCGGTTGACAACATTCCCACTGACCTCAGGCTTAAATCCTCCTTCACTGTCTCATCCCTTATAAACTCAGTGCTAGCTGGACCAGGTTCTCTCCAAAAGACTGATTGGCTAAGAGTCTCTGAATTCCCCATAAACTCAGACCTCATCCCCAGTCTAATGTTCTCTTTGACTGATAACTTCCACCTCTGAGAGCTACTGCTGGAGGCCAGAGAATGGAATTCCAGGTCATATCAGAGTTTCTTTGGAATGGAGAAGAATGACCTCAAGCAGGGCTGAACCATTAGAGGAGTTAAGTCCGGCCCAAGGAACCCAGCGCAGGCCTGCGCAGGCCCTCTTCAGTTTTGCTCCCGCTGCACTCGGGTGCTCCAGCCCTCTTCCAGCCCCCTCCCGTGGGAAGCTGACGCCCTACACAGGCTGCTCCACCTGCGCTGAGAACAAACAGGGAGCGTCAGTGTGTCGGGTGAGGGTGGGCGCTGCCTGGAGACCACAGAGAAAGCCAGCCGCCTCCTCCCGGGTTATGCCTGTGCTGGCCTGGGAACCGAACCATACCCACTCCTGTTTATCCCAGGCAGTTCTCACCGCTACCCCGGCCGCCCCTCAACCCCCAAGTCACTCTTCGTCCAGGCAGCCCTTTTCCCCTGCCAGGGTTCCCCGGGGGGAAATGCTGCCCCTTCCCCATCCTTGCCCGCTGAGAAGGGTTCCTTGAGGGCTTCGGGTGGAAGCGTGGGTACTGGGCCTGAGGTAAGAGGTGAGGATGCGGGAGCTACCCCAGCCCCGAGGCGAGGAGCTGCAGGGAACTACCAGCGATGATGTCGCGGTCACTGCGGCCACTGCGGCAAAGTAGGGAACCCGTGGCGCTCCGAGCGGGCTAAGGCATCAGCGCTGCAGCCAGGGATCCCAGCATGCGGCCCCGTCTCCACGTTCCCCGACCCACCAGGGAAAGATGCTAGACACCGCGGCAGCCGGGCTCTACCCCGTCCCTCTTACGCTCCCCCCTTGCCCAGCCTCTCCACCCACTCCTACCTAACCTCTCCCCAACCCTCGCCAACACACACACACACACACACACACACACACACACACACACACACACACACACACACGGAGGCTCCCGAGAATTCTCCGGAACCGGGACGCTGGCGAAGGGGAGTGGGCGGGAAGGAAATCTCTAAGAGAAGACCGGAGAGATCTAGGGAGGGCGCGAGGACAGTCGTGGGGGTCGGGGGTGGGAGGACGAGTAGGTCCGGAGCAGGAGAGGGGGGCAGACAGTCACCTGGCAGGACCGAGGCGGACCCGAGCCTGGGAGGGAGGCGAGCCGAGGCGGGGCGAGGAGAGGAGGAGCGGAGGGGCGGGGGCCGGGGTTGGGGGCGGGAACCAGGCGGGGCGGGAGCCTCAGCCGGAATCTCCGCTGGAGCAGGTGGAGCCGCTGCGGGGAGCCGGCCTGGCCGAGCGCAGGGGGCGGCGGATGGGCCGGGGCCATGGAGCTGCTGAAGCCGAACCGGAGCGTGCCGGGATACGGACCCGGGCCGGCGGCTTCCCTGTGCCGCCCGGGGGGCCCCGTCCTCAACGGCAGCGGCACTGGCAACCTCAGCTGTGAGCCCCCGCGCGTCCGCGGAGCCGGGACACGAGGTGGGTGCCTCCCTGAGCCCCGTCCACGAGCTCCTTCTCACTGCACCCCGCAACACTCACAGAGGCCCCCACTGCTTCCCCAAACGCCCACGCTGTCCCTTCATAGTATACTCCGTCTGTCCCCAAACAGCTCCCCCGACGCATGTGTCCCCCACAGCTCATAAAACTCCATTACATTTTCACACTACCTGGTCAGAGCCCCTTCACACCCTGGTCCCCTGACCACCCCCAGAGCTCCTGATCACCCCTAACACACAGCCGCCTCCTAGACAGAGACGGTGGGAAGACAAGGACCTCCCCTAGCCAATCCTCCCAGGTCTCTCCTTTCCTTTTGCAGCCAGTTCACGGAGCCACAGTGGGGAAGGAAAGAAAGGAAGGAAGGCAAGATTGGGGGAAAGAAGGGGCCTGGTTGGGGAAGGGGCACTCTGGAAGACCCGAATGGGAAGTTAGCGTTATAATTTCCTGTGTCCCCCACCCAAACCCCTGCCTTCCCAAAAGAGGTCCTCTAACCTGAATTAGGCTGGACATTGGACTGAGGGGCTGCTCTCTAGAGCTGCCTGTCTCCATTTCCTCAGATCCCCTTGCCTCCCAAGTTGGAGCTTTTCTCAAGGGTCTTTACCCTCCCTCTTTCGCTGTCTCCAAGTAATGTCTCCAGGTCCCTTCCAAGCCCCTCTCCAACCTGCCTCTCCTTAGGTTTCAGCCTCCTAGAGCCTGGCTGCCCCATTCATCATCCCACCCCTTTGTGCCACCTTCTCCCCCTCACCACCAGACTGCTTCCACTCACCCAGTCCCCAAAGTGACTTTCATTCCTCCCATCAGCCAACATCCACATTTTCTCAACGACCCAGCTCAAGTCTTATTTTTCCCCTTCCTATACCTTTTCTTTCCTTAGATGGTTACTGGACACCTGCTATTATAGTCTCTGGGCTAGGTGCCGGGTACACAGGGCTGAACTAGACCCAGTCTGGACTGTCATCTCCAGTGCAAGCGGGAGACGAAAACCAATGGGAAAATCACAGTCAGCACTGGAATTCCCACAAGAGGGACCAAACTCTGGGCACCCAAAGGAGATGGGGTCTGAAAACTTCACAGAGGGAACCTTGAATTTGGAGTTCAGTAGGCAGAAAAGGAAGAAGTGGGATTCCAGGAGAGGGAACAGTGTTAAGCAGAAGGAAATTATTCCAAGCTTTATAAGGGAAAATGGGAATAAATTGCAATTCAAGTATTTATTTTCCCCCATAAAATATTGCATGCATTCTCAGACCAGTTGTCACACACTCTCTCATTGTTACACCCAGATTCTTTCACTTGACAAATATTTATGGAGCCAGAGATTTTGCTAAGCACTAAGGACAGGAGTAGAACAAAACTGACACAGCTCCTACTTCACGGAGCTCACAGTTCAGTGGGGGAGAAGGACAAGTAAGCAGAGAATTGTCGTACAGAGTGGGAAGTGCCTTGAGAGGGATGTGGGAACACAGAAGAGGAGCACCTCTATCTAGCCTAGCCTAGGCTTAGGAATCAGAGTTGGCCTCCTGAGGAGGTGAAGGCTAAATTGAAATAAAAATTAAAAAGCTGAGGGAAAGCCAGCCAAGTGAAGGGGCAGAAAAAGCAAAAAGCATCTCGAGCAGAGGACCAGTATGTGTAAACAGCCAGAGTTTAAGTCCATGGCCCTTTTGTTCAGTGTGTCATAGTTTCTGTGTGCCTGAGACATGTACCATAAGAGAGGAATAATGAACACTCAAGATGAATACCAGCCTAAAGGGTTTCCAGAGAGCCTTATGGACCTTGTCTAAGGAGTATGGATTTCATCCTGAGGGCAATGGGAATTACTGAAAGGTTCAGTAGTACTGCCAGGATTAGTTCTGTATTAAAGAGGGTGGATTGGAGGACAATCCAATGGAGAGAAGGGCATCCTTTAGAAGGCTATTATATTACATTGGTCCTGATGAAAGATGATGCTGGCGTAGACTAAGCTACTGGCAATGGGGATGGAGAGAATTGGGTGGATTTGACAGGCACTTCTGGAAGTGAAATCAACAGAACTTGATGATTTATTAGAAATGGAGAGGGAGGAAGAGGTCAAGGGATGACATCTAGGTTTCTGGCTTAGACAATTGGATGGATGTTGGTGCTGTATAATGAGGATAACGAAGGAACAGAAACAGGTTTGAAGGAGATTATGCATTCAATTTGGAACCCACTGAGTTTAAATGCTGGTAAAATATCCAGGTGGAGTTACCCAGTAAGCTGTTGCATCCAAGGGTCTGGAACATAGGGGAGAGGTATGAGCTAGAAATACAAACTTGAAAGGTGTTTGTCTAGAGGTGGTAACGGAAGCCATGAGAATAGATTAAATCATACCGAGATTGTGTCAGACGGGAAAAAAAAAAAAAAAAGAGGTCCTGGGACAGGACCCTGAGGAAGACCAATTTAAAAAAAAAATTATTTATCTATTTATTTTTATATAGCAGGTTCTTATTAGTTATCTATTTTATACATATTAGCATATATATGTCAATCCCAATCTCCCAGCTTATCCCACCACCACCCAGCCCCGCTTTCCCTCTTTCATGTCCATACATTTGTTCTCTACATCTGTGTCTCTATTTCTGCCTTGCAAACTGGTTCATCTGTACCATTTTTCTAGATTCCACGTTGATATATAATACTTGTTTTTCTCTTTCTGACTTACTTCACTCTGTATGACAGTCTCTAGGTCCATCCACGTCTCTACAAATGACCCAATTTTGTTCCTTTTTATGGCTGAGTAATATTCCATTGTATATATATACCACATCTTCTTTATCCATTCATCTGTCGATGGGCATTTAGGTTGCTTCCATGTCCTGGCTATTGTAAATAGTGCTGCTATGAACATTGGGGTGCATGTGTCTTTTTGAATTATGGTTTTCTCTGGGTATATGCCCAGGAGTGGGATTGCTGGGTCATATGGTTAGTTCTAGTTTTAATTTTTTAAGGAACCTCTATACTGTTCTCCATAGTGGCTGTACCAGTTTACATTCCCACCAACAGTGCAAGAGGGTTCCCTTTTCTCCACACCCTCTCCAGCATTTGTTGTTTGTAGATTCTCTGATGATGCCCATTCTAACCAGTGTGAGGTGATACCTCATTGTAGTGTTTTTTTGTTTGTTTTTGTTTTGTTTTGTTTTTGCGGTACGCGGGCCTCTCACTGTTGTGGCCTCTCCCGTTGCGGAGCACAGGCTCCAGACACACAGGCTCAGCAGCCATGGCTCACAGGCCCAGCCGCTCCGCGGCATGTGGGATCTTCCCGGACCGGGGCACAAACCTGCGTCCCCTGCATCGGCAGGCGGACTCTCAACCACTGTGCCACCAGGGAAGCCCCTCATCATAGTTTTGATTTGCATTTCTCTAATAATTAGTGATGTTGAGCATCTTTTCGTGTGTCTCTTGACCATCTGCATGGGAAGACCAATTTTTAAAAGCCAAGCAGAGGAAGGAGAGTCCATGAAGTAGATCTAGATGAGACCATCAGAGAGACAAGAAGGCAAGGAAAAAAGAAAGTTTCAAGCAGAGTGGGAGAAGCGATGTCAAATGCTGCCCATATAAGTCAGATAAGGTCATAACAGCATCCTTCCGATCCAATAACAAGGAAGTCTTAGGAGGAGCTGTGGGTGTTAGGGGGGTGGCTACAGTTGGTAGAAGTTTGGGCCATGGGGGAGGGGTTATAAGAAGTGAACCAAGGTGTGCAGATAAAACTTTCCAGAAGTTTGGTAGGGAGAGAGAGAGAGACGAAGAGAAAACAGAATAGTGCTAGAAATAACATGGGGCTGAGGAAGATAACATGGGGTTGAGGAAGGGTGTGTGTGCATGTGCGTGTGTGTGAGTGCGCACGCTCACTCATGCATAGTTTGTCTTTTGAGTGTGTATGTGTTGTAGAGATAAGGCCATTTTAAAAATGTTTTTGGGGAATGGGCCGAGAGAGAAAGGCTGAAGTGCAGAAGATAGCAGGGCTAGCTAATAGAGTAAGGGACCTTGAGAAAGCAGAATGTGAAGTGATTCAGAGCACAAGTCATCTAGACGTTGCTGCCCACACACATTTGGATGTGACACCTGGCAGTCAGAAGCTACCCACAGAGACTCTGTTAGCCACACTCACTCAGCTGTTACCCCGACAGACGCATCTTACACAGGCTCACTCCAGTGTTACCGATAGAAATATGGATGTTACTCACATTATTCTGACATAATCCACATAGACTTGAACGTTACCCATGTTCACTCAGATGCTACCCACAGAAAAGCAGATGTCACCCACACTCACTTTAATATTGCCCACTGTCATTCAGATATTACTCACCCATCAAACACACTCGCTTTTGTTTTATTATTATCCACGTACAATCAAATATTACCCATGCTCACTTAAGTAACCCTTCTCCAGATATTACCCATAAAGTCATAGATATTACTCTTACATATTCAGATATTACCCGCAAAGACTCAAATACTACCTATGTTCGCTCAGGCGCTCAGTTATTTTACTCAATAAGATTAACATCTTAATCTGTTAATATCTCATATTCACACTCACTTAAATATTGCCCACATATACTTGCATATTACTTCTGCTCAGTCAGCTATGATCACCGTCAGCTGGATATTCCCCTATTCACATACAGACCTCTGAATGTAACCCATGCTTCCTGAAGATGTTACTTACAAAATGAGATGTTATCTGCAGACCCTGGCTCATTCAGATGTTACAACACTTACTCAGATATTACCTAAACTTACAGGCAACCCACACTCAATCAGATACTACCTATAGACACGTAGCTGTTACCCTTCTCCAGATATTGCCTACAGAAATATGTGTTACTCTCACCCACCCAGATAGCAGCTCCAAGACTAAAAGTATTACCCAATGCTCACTCTGATCTTACCTACATACACACCCTGCATATTATTTCTGCCCCCTCCGTTAGAATCCGTTAACATGTGGATGTCCCCATCACCCAGCTGTTACCCACGATCAGCTAGATGCTATATCCATGCTCACCACAGACGCATGGGTACTACTTTGATGCCTGAGTGATGGGTGACCAGATCCAGCACACCAGTGAGTGGCAGGATTTGAGGCATCAGCAGCTTCAGTGTTCTGTGGAACCCTTTCTTAGAAAAGCCTGTTTTTGTTTCATGTCACGTCATCTGGATTTTTGTACCCATACCTCTCTGCCATCATCTGGACAGAACACATGCAGATCCTCTAGACCCCAGAAGCAGAGCTGAGCTGTCCCAGTCTTCTGAGTCCCCGGTCTGATTTCTGCTCTCCTCTCATCCCCAGCAGAAGGATGCCCACAGATAGGCTGTCAAGGCACTAGTGGCTGTACCCCAGGAGGTGCATCTCCCATTCTGCCACCCCTGAAGCCACAGCGGTCATTCATATGCCACCACACAAACATACATGGATGCATACACACACACACACACACACACACACAGAGTTTCCCCTGTTCTTAACATTCTGCATTAGTGTAGTACCTTTGTTACAATTGATGAGCCAATATTGATACGTTATTAACTAAATTCCATAGTTTACATTAGGGTTCACTCTTTGTGTTGTATGTTCTATGGGTTTTCAGAAATGTATAATGACATTTATGCACCATTACAGCACCATATAGAATAGTTTCACTGCCCTAAAAGTCCCCTGTGCTCCAACTATTTATCCTTCCCTGCGTTTTTCAAGATCCCTAGCTCTAAGATTGCTTTTACTTAGCCTTTTCACATCTCCTAACTGTTCAACAGCAAAGACTTAGAGAGATGGTGATGGCTGGAAATAAAGTAACAGCTGGAAGTGCCCAGTTAAACATTGTACAGTTGCTGGTCATTTTTACTGGGACTTTGTCCTCTAGTTTTCAGAGGTCCCCACACAGATTGGGAACTTCATAATAGAGGGCCTAGCCCCATCTTTCAGCTACACCACAATTAGCCAAGTTCAAGGATACACACGAGATCCATTAGCCAGATGAATGAATGAGAAATGTGCTTTTCACAGTTTAGAGTGCCGTACAAACTTGAGATGTGGTTGTTGAATCAAGAACTAGTTGAAGAGAGGACTTCCCCGGTGGTCCAGTGGTTAGGACTCAGCGCCATCACTGCCAGGGCCCGGGTTCGATCCCTGGTTGGGAACTGAGATCCTTCAAGCCCCGTGGCACGGCCAAAAAAAAAAAAAACTAGTTGAAGAGAAACATTCAGAGGACGGAGGAGGAAGTGTTAGAGAAGGTAGAACTAGAGAAATTAAGGGGTAGGGGGAGAGAGGCGGAGAGGGGCAATAGACTGGGAGGAGACATAGAGTGCGAGATAGACCGCCTGCTCTATTCTTCTGGGTCCAAGGACCTCTGACAGAGATCCCCCTCCCAAAGTTCTTTATTTCCCCCTGCACACACACACATACACCTCAAATTGTCACACATAAACCGTCCATAAGCCTTCCCTGCAGAGAGGGGCCCAGCTTCTAAATGAGACACAGGTGGTTTGTATATAATAGTAAAAGTAACACATCCAAAATCACAGCCTGTCACTTGCCCCGTCCCCTCCACCAACAAAATCCTCCAACATGGGTCTCTAAAGAGACAGAGGCAGCAAGGAGAGCGCATGCTGAAGCCTTAGAAGCACAGAGGTGAAAGATGGATGATGAGGGACAGAGCAGGTGCATTTATGTGGAGAGTGACAGAGATCCATTTAAGATTCATCAGTAAGCAGGTGTTAACAGCTCCTGTGCAGGGGACATTATGCCAAATGCTAGGGACATGCTGGAGAACATGATGGGCATTGCCCTTGTGCTCAAGAGCTCATAGTCTAGTGGTGGACATAGAAAATGAACAGAATAATACAGTGAGAACTGACATGGTAGAGTATAGAGGGGAATAGCACCATGAATGACAGAGAAGGGAGGAAGCGATAGAAGGCAAAGCATTTTAGAGATCTAGAGACTGGCCTCTATTCTGAATCAGCTCCTAACTTAACTGGGTGCTCTGAGCAAGTGATATCACTGCTGAGTTCAGTTAGGGGATCTCTTGTAAGTAGCGCTTACTCGAAGTCTACAACAACTCCTGAATAAGTACAAACTATTGTTATGAGAAAACAGTTTAATTTGGGAGCTCTGGCCAAAGTCAGCCAAGGTATGGGGCTATGAAAAAGGGCCCTGCAGCTCTGGGCCCTTTCCTCCCCCCAACTTGGCAGGCTCTGTCCCTGCCCTCTCTCCCTCCAAGCTCCAGTCTCCCTCATGCTGAGGCCATGGGTGACTGGATCCAGTTTAATTTAATTCTATTCAATTTTGTCTGGGTTTGCTTGGCTGTGATATGGAAGCCCAATGATGAATCCTTCTCCCAACAGGCAATGACAAAAATGAATGGGGTCAGCCCTTTGTCTAGCCCAGCAACACTACATGTCCCTCCCGTGAGCTCCCAGAGCACTCTGTGTATTCCTCAACCTCACTCCTTATCACACCATGTGACAATTTTCTGTTTATACATCTGAGTTTCCCTCTAGACTGTGAGCTCTCAGATGAGAGCTCACAGGGCATTTGCCATGTCCTCTGTCCCCAGGGCCTGGTATAAAGGGAGTCCTCTGTAAATGCTTGTGGAGTGAGAATGAATGTTTATAGATAATTAAAATATAAGGCGGAAAGTAAAAACGGTTCTAACAGATGTGAAGGGAACATGCATGGTCAGAGGAAGGGGAGATTAGCTCCAAATAAGGTGTCCAGAAAGGCCTAACAGAGGAGGGGGCAGTCTGTCTGAGTCTTGAAAGACAATGGTGAATAGGAATTTACCAGATAACAGAAAACAAGTTTGTTGTTGAAAGTCATTAATCGGGGGGAGGTATTAATAGTCGGGGGGGGGCAGTGAAAGAGCATTTTAGGCTGAGAAACCGACATGAGCAAAGGAGAGAATCATGAGTGCACACGTTGCCTTCCAGAAACTGAGTCATCCGGTGCCTTAAGTTGGGTGCATTGCAGGGAGGAAGTGGGAGGAGGAAGAGGGCAGTTGTGGGAGAATCTGGATGACAAGCTAAAGGGTTGCAGACAGGTGAGAGTAGCTGAAGGGTCTTGTTGTTTGTTTGTTTTGTTGTCGTTGTTTTTTTAAGACAATAAAGACATGCTCGGACCTGCGTTTCAAAAGATAGTGGGTGGTCAACTGGGTCGAATGCTGCCTGGAGGTCAAGTAGAATAAGCTGAGAAGAGACCTTTGGATTTAGCAGTTAAAGCTCAGTAACCTTGAGAAGTGTGCAAACAGTAATGGGGGAACAGGTCACTGGGTTGTAACAGATTGAGGGGTGAATGAAAAGATGGAAATAATCTTTTCGAGAAGTTTGGCTGCAAAGAGAAGGAAGGATTTGGAACAAAGCTTGAGAAGGGACAGGCTTTCTTAAGGAAGAGTAGAGTTAGGCCACTTTAACTAGGCCTCCAGGGGTTAGAAGGATAAAGGATTCAAGTTCACCATTTACTGAGTGGGTCGTTGGGGTTGGCGGCGGGGGCGGGGATTTGGAAAGCAGGGGATCTGGCTGGGTAGTGGGGGTTGGAGGACTGGGGATAAGTGAAATTGGGGCCAGGACTCCCACTGCCACCTCCCCTTTTTCCTACCCAGAACTGGAGCTGGCCATTAGGGTCACCCTCTACGCTGTGATCTTTCTGATGAGTGTCGGAGGAAATGTGCTCATCATCGTGGTCCTGGGACTCAGCCGCCGTCTGAGGACTGTCACCAACGCCTTCCTGCTCTCCCTGGCAGTCAGCGACCTCCTGCTGGCCGTGGCTTGCATGCCCTTCACCCTCCTGCCCAATCTCATGGGCACATTTATCTTTGGCACAGTCGTCTGCAAGGCGGTTTCCTACTTCATGGGTAGGTGAACAACCGACCGGCCTCCCTTGCCCCTCTCCTCTTCTAAAGTCCTTGCCGGATGTAGGGGGTCTTTCTCCGTCAGCGGGTATGGAAGTCACGCTGGTGAGTGTGTAGTACAAGTTTCCTAGGTGACCCCTTCCTCTTCCCTTGCTAGGCGTGTCTGTGAGCGTGTCCACGCTAAGCCTCGTGGCCATCGCCCTGGAGCGGTACAGCGCCATCTGCCGACCACTGCAGGCGCGTGTGTGGCAGACGCGCTCACACGCGGCTCGAGTGATCGTAGCCACGTGGATGCTGTCCGGACTGCTCATGGTGCCCTACCCGGTGTACACTGCCGTGCAGCCAGCGGGACCTCGTGTGCTGCAATGCATGCATCGGTGGCCCAGTGCGCGAGTTCGCCAAACCTGGTGAGGGTCCCTATAACCCATTCCTGGGAATTCCCTCCTCCATCTCCATCAGATACTCAAGAGCATTACCCAGAATCTCCCTCCAGCTGCTCTAACAATTATTACTACAATTGCCTTTCCCACCACCCTGGGATTCCCATTCGGGGCTTCTCCCCAGTTGTCTAACCCTTCCCGGCCACATACCCAAATCCTACTTCTACCTCTGGGGCCTGGTCACCAGCCCTAGAAACATCAACCCTTGCGTCTTCCTCCATCTGTGATTATAGCTGGACAGAGACCCGCGCGATTGGTCTGTGCTCTGTCTCTAGGTCGGTACTGCTGCTTCTGCTCTTGTTTTTCGTGCCGGGGGTGGTTATGGCGGTGGCCTACGGGCTTATCTCCCGCGAGCTCTATTTAGGGCTTCGCTTTGACGGTGACAGTGACAGCGAGAGCCAGAGCCGGGTCGGAAGTCAAGGAGGACTGCCCGGTGGGACCGGACGAGGTGGGTGAAATCCAGGAGGGGCGGGACTTTGGGAAGAGGCGGGACATAAAGTGGGTGGGGCGGAAAGGTGTGTGAGTAGGAAGAGAGACTGGAAATGGGGGGGTTGGGGGGAGACCAATGGGGATTTGGAGAGCTCAGCCTTCTGTTCTGACCGCCCACCGTCTGTGCTCAGGTCCTGCCCACGCGAACGGGCGTTGCGGGTCGGAGACCCGGCTGGCTGGCGAGGACGGCGATGGCTGTTACGTGCAGCTTCCGCGCTCCCGGCCTGTACTGGAGCTGTCCGCGCTGACCGGACCCGCGCCTGGGCCAGGATCCTGCACCCGGCCGGTCCAAGCCAAGCTGTTAGCTAAGAAGCGCGTGGTTCGGATGTTACTGGTGATCGTTGTGCTTTTTTTCCTGTGTTGGTTGCCAGTGTACAGCGCCAACACGTGGCGCGCCTTCGATGGCCCCGGTGCACATCGCGCCCTTTCGGGTGCACCCATCTCCTTCATCCACTTGCTAAGCTACGCCTCTGCCTGTGTCAACCCCCTGGTCTACTGCTTCATGCACCGTCGCTTTCGCCAGGCCTGCCTCGACACCTGCGCCCGCTGCTGTCCTCGGCCTCCGCGAGCTCGCCCCAGACCTCTACCGGACGAGGATCCTCCCACCCCCTCCATCGCCTCACTGTCCAGACTGAGCTACACCACCATCAGCACGCTGGGACCTGGCTGAGGGGTGGAGCGGGAGTGGGAGCTGAGGCAGGACAGACGGACTGGCCCCATCCAGACACACGAGAGACGCAGACCAACGGACACAGGAGACTGACTAACCCCAACGCACAGGAAAAGGTGGCTTACCCCACACAGGAAAGAAGGCACTTGATGTGGGACTGAGCCTGGCACACAGAGACATGGCACTGACCTTGGACATACAGACACAGCGTCCCTAGCTGTGGACTATCTCTACACTGTGGAAACTCTGACAGGGGCTGACTTGCCTCTCACACATATAGTAATGGCATTGAATCTTTTAGGGCTCTGGAGCCTGGCACAGGAATGACTCCTGAGATGCTCCAGGCTGTCCCCAGTTTGACCTCACCGTGCCCTTCCCCAATCAGTGCTGCAAACACCAACCTGCCTAATCTCACACTTCCCAGACCAACAAGCTGTTTTGCACTGAAAAGTCCTTTCATTCCTTTCCAGTTAAATACTATAGGCCTTCCCTCCTCCATTACCCAACTTTTTCAAGAAATAATAAATGACTTGGCTTCCCCCTTAATTTCCTTTTTGGACTTTTTTGGGGCACACGTGGAGGCACAGGATTTTGTAGAGTCCTCTCCGTCAGGTCCCTCCCCCTGCTGTTCACTCCTGTGCATGACCCCCTGCCAAAAAGCCCGTGGTCTGAGTCTAGATGAGGCTGTGTAAATTCTCTCCGAGTGGTCAACCTGGACCCACCTCACACCACAGTCGTATGCAGTAGCTGGGAATGGAGGTGGGGCTGGGAGGTGGGACATCCATGACACATAATGATTCCTGAGCACATTGTCCTAAAGTGGTACCATTGTTAAGGTGCTGTATTAATAGATGCTTATTAAAATTTTAATGAAAAGAGGAAGCAATGTATGATAAGACTCAGTTTATTCAATGTGTATTTGAAACACCATGGGTCAGAACATGACAGGTATACAGAATTAATTAAAGAGTAGGGACTTTTTAATGCACTCTTCCCCATGGAAACACCCTTACTGGCCAGCAGCAAGGAGGAGAGGTAGCGTAGGGAGACAGGGGCCTGGACCTGAAGAGGAGTCCCAGAGCCCAGCCTCCCTCTTGACTATAAGACTGATCCAGCCCCAGAGAGGGACGGAGACAGCAATACCACCCCTCCACACACATAATGACAAACAGGAAGAACAGATGACCTCACCAAGGGGACATACATAAATAAACAGAGGCATGGTATGCTGGGAGAGGGCTCCTTGACACTTCATCTTGTAACAGTTGGGGAAACTGAGACCCAGAACAAGAAAGAAAGCTGCTCAAGGTAATACAATAAATTGGACCAAGACAGAAATAATCCTATTGAAGTAAGCACTGAGCTGGAGGTGGGAGAGATGCCGTACCCATCAAGGGGCAGACCCAAGTTCTGTGGGGCCTGGAGCTTATAAAACTGGGTGCCCTTTTTTAAGAAAAAAAAATGAAGTTAAAGATACAAAATTGCTAGGACACTGACCAGGGCCTTTGGAAGAGACCTGTGGAATGAGGAGCCCTGAAATTTAAGCCTCATTAGCTTCTCAGCCAATAATATCTCTAAAATCCACTATGCTGGACAAAGGCTGGATGGAGTGAAGGGTAGTGAGAAAGGAGAGTGGTCTTCTCTTTACCAATGCTGAGCTGCTCCCATCCATCCTTTCTAAAGGGCTCTGGGCTGCAAGAGGCAGGAGGAAGGAAGAAAAGGGTGGAGAAGGCGTTCCAAGCTGTCAACTAAGACAGCACTGGTTAAAAATAGAATCCCAGCTGGTCGGAGTTGTGGAAAGCAAGATATTGGACCTTTTTCTCTCATGCCAGCTTTCCAGGGGGTGGAAATAAGGTTGCCCATTGCCCTTGCAGCATTCCCCAGCCCCCAGCCCCACTATCCCTTCTGAAGGAGAGACCGCCTTGTTGAGGCTGCCCCACTGTCAGCCCCTCCAGCTGGGGCCTGGGCTCCTGCTGACCATCAGATGGAGGTGGGGAGCTCAGTGGGGGAGGGATCAGTCCAGCCTCTCAGCCTGGAGTATGAGCTCAAGTACAGTGGCCCAGGGCTAACCTAGAACCTAGTGCATAGGCGCGGCCTAAATAATACCATTTCACACACTGTGCAGCCCTTTCATCTGCAGAATACTTACACATCCATCACTCCACCCTGCGCCCTATCTAGTTACCAGATGTGGAATCTTGGGATCCTCCCATCTTTTTTCCATCTCTTGAAATCTGACAAAACATTTCAGATCCAGATGTAATACCACTGGCTCCATGAAGTCCTGCTTGGTCATCCTCACAAAGCTTGTCTGCTTGTAGAGTACTTACTGCTTTCTCTCTTCTGTCATACTTATTTGTATTCCTGCCTGATTTCCCATCCTGGACAGGGAACATCATGATGTCATGGGAAGATGACTGAGCCTGGGCCTAGAAGCTGGGGTGATGGAGGGGGTGGGGGTGAAATCTGATGCTTCTTGGTGCTGTGTGACAGGAGTTTGTATATACCAATTCATTTCATTCTCAAAACTCTTCTCCAGAACAATTTCAGTTGACAGAAGAGGAAAGTGAAGCTGAGAAAGCTTAGGGAAGTTACACAAGCCCCACAGCTAGAACGGAGGCAGGAACTGAGCTCAGGTATCTGCCTCCAAAGCTTTGTTTCTTTCCATTATGCTGTTTTGCCTTCTTTCAAGCCTTGAAGATCTGCGTACCAGTGGTCCTGCCTTTTAAAAGTTGTGTGATTCTGCACAAGTTATCTTAGTGAGTTCTCAGTCTCACCTGTAAAATGGGAATAATTACGTTAACTTCTGTGATATTGTGATTCATAATAAGCAAAAGCAATCTTGAGGGAAAAAAATGGAGCTGGACGAATCAGACTCCCTGACTTCAGACTATACTACAGGGCTACAGTAATCAAGACAATATGGTACTGGCACAAAAACAAAGATATAGCTCAATGGAGCAGGATTGAAAGCCCAGAGATAAACCCACGCACCTGTGGTCACCTAATCTATGACAAAGGAGGCCAGAATATACAATGGAGAAAAGACAGCCTCTTCTATAAGTGGTACTGGGAAAACTGGACAGCTACATGTAGAAGAATGAAATTAGAACACTCCCTAACACCATACACAAAAATAGACTCAAAATGGATTAAAGACCTAAATATAAGGCTAGACACTATAAAACTTTTAGAGGAAAACATAGGCAGAACACTCTTTGACATAAATCATCTTTTTTGACCCACCTCCTAGAGTAATGAGAATAAAAACAAAAATAACCAAATGGGACCTAGTTAAACTTAAAAGCATTTGCACAGCAAAGGAAACCATAAATAAGACGAAAACACAACCCTCAGAAGGGGAGAAAATATTTGCAAACAAGGCAACTGACAAAGGATTAATCTCCAAAATATACAAACAGCTCATGCAGCTTAATATCAAAAAAACAAACAACCCAATCAAAAAATGGGTGGAAGACCTAAACAGACATTTCTCCAAAGAGGACATACAGATGGCCAACAAACACTTGAAAAGATGCTCAACATCACTAATTATTAGAGAAGTGCAAATCAAAACCACAATGAGTTATCACCTCACACCAGTCAGAATGGCCATCCATCACCACAAAAATCTACAAACAATAAATGCTGGAGAGGGTGTGGAGAAAAGGGAACCCTCTTGCACGGTTGGTCGGAATGTAAATTGATACAGCCACTAGGGAGAGCAGGAAGAAGGTTGCTTAAAAAACTAAAAATAGAACTACCATGTGACCCAGCAATCCCACTACTGGGTATATACCCAGAAAAAAACATAATTCAAAAAGACACATGCACCCCATTGTTCATTGCAGCATTATTTACAATAGCCAGGACATGGAAGCAACCTAAATGTCTATCAACAGAGGAATGGATAAAGAAGATGTGGCACATATATACAATGGAATATTTCTCAGCCATAAAAAGGAATGGAATAGTGCCATTTGTAGAGATGTGGATGGACCGAGAGACTGTCATTCAGAGTGAAGTAAGTCAGAAAGAGAAAAACAAGTATCATATATCAATGCCTATATGCAGAATCTGAAAAAAACTGGTATAGACAATCTTATTTACAAAGCAGAAATAGAGACACAGACGTAGAGAACAAACATATGGATACCAAAGGGGAAGGGGGGTGGGTAGTGGGATGAATTGGGAGATTGGGATTGACATATATACACTATTGATACTAGGTATAAAATAGATAATTTATGAGAACCTACCGTATAGCACAGGGAACTCCCCTCAATGCTGGTGACTAAATGGGAAGGAAATCCAAAAAAAGAGGAGATATATGTATATGTATAGCTAATTCACTTTGCCTTACAGTAGAAAGTAACACAACATTGTAAAGCAACTCTACTCCAATAAAGATTTAAAAACAAAAAAGAAAGAAATATACATTCAGTCTTTGTCCTGTTCCTGGCACAGAGCTCTTTGGAATTTCCTAAGTGATGAGAGCCATAAAGGTATCTTTTGTTATGTTAATGAGGTGACTTTTGGACCACCCCTAGGTTACCTAAAGATGGGAACTCCTTTGTCAGAGGAACCAACCAAGTAATTAGAGGGCTGTCAATTTCAGCCCCACTCCCTGACCTCCAAGGAGGGGAGGAGGGGAGAGGGCCTGGAGATTGAGATCAATCACTAATGGCCAATGATTTAATCAATTGTGCCTATGTAATGAGGCCTCCATAAAACCTCAGAAGGACAGGGGCTGACAGGTTGGTTAACGCATGAAGATTTGGGGAGAGTGTCTCTCTTGGGAAGACTTGGAAGCTCTGCACCCCTACCCACGTATCTTGCCCTATGCATCTCTTCCACCTGGCTGTTCCTAAGTTATATCTTTTTATAATAAACCAGCAACTAGTAAGTAAAATGTTTCTCTGAGTTCTGGGAACTGCTCTAGCAAATGAATCAAACCAAAGGTAGGGGCTGTGGGAACCTTCAATTTATAACTGGCTGGTCAGAAGCACAAGTGACAACCTGGACTCACGACAGCATCTGGGGCAGTGGGGGTGGGGAGGGGGGGCCAGTCTTGTAGGACTGAGCTCTTAATCTGTGGGATCTGACACTATCTCCAGGTAGATAATGTCTGAACTGGGTTGAATTATAAGACACCAGCTGGTGTCAGAGCACCGCTTGGTGGTGTAGTAAAAAACATTGTAATTGGTATCAGAATCATAATTCACACGGCCATTTTGAGAATTAGGTGAAACAATGCTCAAAAGTGCTTATTTGGGAATTCCCTACTGGTCCAGTGTTTAGGACTCCGCGCTTTCACTGCCGAGGGCCCAGGTTCAATCCCTGCTTGGGGAACTAAGATCCTGCAAGCCGCGCAGCACGGCCAAAAAAAAAAAGTGCTTATCATTGTACCATTGTACAAGCACATATCATAGGAAGGGTTAGATTTGAGATTGCTTTAACACCAGGATGAAGGAACAGCACCAGGAAACAAAGCCCTCTGCAGAGACAAGGCCACCCCTAACTGAGGGGGACAGAACCCTGAGTCCAAGGGGAGACTCAGAGTCTGCTAGGAGACGATGTTAGAAAGTGGTGGAGTCAGAATTTGAACCCAGGTCTACCTGACTCCAAAGCCCATGCTCTTTTCACTATACATCCTGACTTTGACCTCCAAGAGGGGACATTCAGGGCTGGGGAGTTGGGAGCAACTAGAACCACTCAGGACACTTCTCAGGGCTCAAAGTAGAAGCACAGGTAAGTCTATCTCTACAGACCTGGATCCTTCAGCAAGCCCCAGTTCTAGTATCTCTATGCCTGGAGGGAAGCCCCCCGGAGAAAGGGAAGCCAGGTCCGCAAAAAATGAGGATGGCAGTTGTCCTGGAAATCTAACCCCCCTCAAACGTTCCAGGAAAGCAGGTTTCCAGCTAAGTCTCAAATATGGGGACAAACCAGAGAAGGGGAGGTATCACAGTGAACATGCATGGGGGTATGGGGGCCCTTCTGCCAGAAGCTGGCCCCTCTCATAGACAACTCAAGCCAGACCTTTGGAGAACTATACGCTCTGATTACTCAGGTATGACTAGTGGGAAGCAAGGGATGTTCTATGGACAGACTTTGTTCCTTCAGGTTATCTATGGGAAGAAAAGCAAATGGAAAGGGTGGGGAAGAAAGCAAGCCCCATCTGAGGTCAAAGCTTTGTTGCTGGGATATAATGCCTGGAGGTGGGGCCATCCTGGAAGTGACAGTCCTTGTCACAGATTCTAACCATGGTTCACTGGTTGCTTCCTATTCTCTGAGCCTCATTAACTGTCCCCCAAGCTCAGGGGGCACTTGGTCAGCCAGGTGCTTAGTCCATCATAAAGATCAGCCCCTCCGTTTTGGTAGGGCCCAGTCTTTTCAAAACAGAATTCTAACCCAGCCATGTAATTACATCTTGGGAAAGGAAATAGTTAACCAATTAGGCTCATTGTCTTAGGCACATTGTCTTAATCAAATTAGGCACTTTGCCTTAATCAAACAGTCTGGGGCTCCAGAATACTAACCTGGCATGTAAGTAGTGAGAGATAAGACATGCAAGGGCTCTTGAGGAATGTACATTTATTTGAACGATAAGGCTGGTTTGAGTGAATTTCCCAGGGTGAAACAAATGGGCTTTGACCAACAAGGGAAAGGCAGAACACAAGACACTCCCAGCCAAGATACAAGATCCCATCTACGTGTCAAGAAACAGAGCTACCACACTGCATGTGGACAAGGAAAGGCAGGTGCAAAGGCCCCACCTGGACAGGGGCAGAGCCTTCCAGGTAGAATTCAGTTTGTGGGCAGGGGAAAAGAAATCCCTTTTTTGCCTCAAATCAGATAATCCCTTGATCCTTCTAAATTTAGCTGTATTAGCCCTCCATGAAGTAATGGGCAGCAGTTCAGGGAACTTAAAGGGCAGCCCCCAGGCTGCCTAGATGTGGGGATCTGTAGTTCAGCCCAGAAAAGGCAAGAGCAAGAGCTTAGCGTAGTTGAGGCAGGAAGGCTGGCTTTAAGTGCAGCCAGAGAGATGGAGGACCCTCACATTGTCAGGGAGCAGCTGCACCCACGAACTTGGGACGGTGATGCAAATCAAACCAGAACTAGGCAGCAAAAGTGGGGATCTGGGGCTTCCCTGGTGGCGCAGTGGTTGAGAGTCCGCCTGCCGATGCAGGGGACACAGGTTCGTGCCCCGGTCCGGGAAGATCCCACGTGCCGCGGAGCGGCTGGGCCCGTGAGCCATGGCCGCTGATCCTGCGCGTCCAGATCCTGTGCTCCGCAACGGAAATAGCCACAACAGTGAGAGGCCCGCGTACCGCAAAAAAAAAAAAAAAAAAAAAAAAAAAAAAAGTGGGGATCTGGCTAGAGGAGACCAATATGCAGCTACAGGGTAAAGAGCTAACACCAGTTTCCTGGTCAGAGACCTCCCCTGCTGGTCCAGTGGTTAAGACCCTGTGCTCCCAATGGCCAAAGGAAAAAAAAAAACTGGTCTCACAGAAAAGATCTGGTACCCAGTCTACCCAAATACCATTAACTATGGAGTGATTAGCTCTGACTGGTTACTTTCTCTTTCTGAGCCTCAGTTCCCCTCATCTGTCAGTATCCCTCACCTGGGGATATTTTATGCCTTGCTATGTAGTTGTGAGGGCTACATGAGATACAGCAGCTATCTCCCCTGTGAAATACAAGCTAAGGAAAATTATTAGATGCCCTAGCATTGAGACAACGCTGGCAGCCACCTCTATATGTAATCCAAAGTAAAAATAATACTGAATCATAACATCATGTAATGAAGTCCAATAAACTTCTGCCTTTCCCATGATGAGCACTTTATTTTTTTAAATTTATTTATTTTTGGCTGCACTGGGTCTTCATTGCTGCTCATGGGCTTTCTCTAGCTGCGGTGAGCAGGGGCTACTCTTCCTGTAGTGCGAGGGCTTCTCATTGCGGTGGCTTCTCTTGTTGTGGAACACGGGCTCTAGGCGCACGGGCTTCAGTAGTTGCGGTGCACGGGCTCAGCAGTTGTGGCTCACGGGCTCTAGAGCGCAGGCTCAGTAGTTGTGGCGCCTGGGCTTAGTTGCTCCACGGCATGTGGGACCTTCCTGGACCAGGGCTCGAACGCATGTCCCCTGCATTGGCAGGCAGATTCTTAACCACTGTGCCACCAGGGAAGTCCCCCATTATGAGTACTTTAGAGTCTTCTTTTTTTTTTTTTTTGAAATCTGGAACACTGATCTACTTATTTTAATATTTTTATTAGTCACATACGCACACAGTTTAAAGAGTCAACTATTCTACAACATTAAGACAAATAGCAGTCCCCGGGCCCCTGCCTTGCTCATTTCCCCTTCCCCAGTGGGAATGATTTTCAAATCTTTTATCCATTTTCTCCAGTATTTAACACCATGTCTTTTAATAACATGTTAATATTACTTCTGGGTTCTTCTGTTTGGCAGCATTACCTGTTGACTACCCCTCCAAGGAAGATGAGGGTTTAACTCTCATTTCCACCAACCAGACACACGCAACCTTATACCCCCTTTTCACCTAATAAAATAATAGCATAATTATTGTTATTGTGATATCCAGGCTCCAAGGTGATCCCCAATGATGTTCACGTCCTTGTATTCATGACCTTATGTAGTCCTGTCTTACTTTAAGTAGGGCTGATGTATATAACCAACAAAATATCAAAATGTTTAATGAAGATGGGATCCCGTCCTGCACTTGCATGAGTTGGCCTCACTCACCTCACCTTAATCCCAGCCCTGCTGGATTTTGTCTTTATTCAACATTTTGATGTTTTTGTTCAACATGGATTTTTTTTGCATTAATTTTAATTTATTTTAATATTGCACTAAAATATTTTTTATCTTGATGACTAAATTTTTTGATGCTCTTTTAAATTTTGCAACCAAAGCAAGAAAGTACCTAACTTTACCTTGGTCTTGGCCCTAACATATCCCAATAGCTTCCTGAGAAAGGATGCATGGAAAGTAAACTTTTGATATCTTTATGTCTATATATGTGTTATTCTACCCTCACGCTGGATTCTTAGTTTGGCCAGATATAGAATTCTAGGTTGGGAATTTTTTAACCAATATTTTGAAGATGTTCTTTTTTTTCTTTTTTTTTTGCGGTACGCGGGCCTCTCGCTGCTGTGGCCTCTCCCGTTGCGGAGCACAGGCTCCGGACATGCAGGCTCAGCAGCCATGGTTCACGGGCCCAGCCGCTCTGCAGCATGTGGGATCCTCCCGGACCCAGGCACGAACCCGTGTCCCCTGCATCAGCAGGCAGACCCTCAACCACTGCGCCACCAGGGAAGCCCTGAAGATGTGCTTTTGAAGACCAAAGTCATTTGACTTCTGATCCTTTACTTTATGTAGTGGCTGTCGATTTTGGAATTTGGTTGGTTGTACAGGTCAGTCCTATTCACAGTAGGACAGGACTCAGTTTAACAGTGGAGCACTAACAGCTGATCAGAAGTTCTGAGAAGTGGCTAGAGCTTGGCAGCTGGGAGATTCATTGTAGGTTGATCTCGTCAGGCTGTTTGTTGGGAACTCCAGATGTCTAGACCTTCAGTTCTTTCCTTATTGGCTGGTGAGATGTCCTAGAGAACTTCTCCAATTCCCTGGAGAGAATAAAGGCCCGGGTTGCAGCATTTGGGGAGCCAGTGGGAGCAGACCTTGGGGTGGGGGTAGGCTGACCAGGCATTTTCTGTGCATATGGGCACTTAAGCTTCCGGTTGTTTTATGGTATGCCTGCTTTCAAGTGTGCCTGAAGAACCCTCAATTTTCCTTCACCAGACAAACCTCTTGTCTTCTGCCCAGTGAGAAGAGCAGTAGAGAGTTAGTGAAGGGATCTAGAAATCTTTTTCTCGACAGCTGTCAACGAATCTTCTTTTATTTTCCCTCCCCCTCCCACTTCCAGAGATATCTTGAACCACCAATTCCTAGGCCTTTTGAGGGTTCTGTCATTTAGTCAGGGCAGTTCTTTGTTTACCCTGAAGGGTTAGGTTTCTGCTTACTTAGGTGTCCTAAGTCATAAAACACCTGTCCATCTATTTTTCAGTTTCCAAAATTTTGTCATCACCTCTTTTTTCTCACCATCTCTGAGGATTTATACCTTTTAAAAAAGTCACTTGAAACTCAGTTAAGGGATCAGGAAATCCTCAGCGTGGTGCCAGAGGGGCAACAGAGCATAAGAGGTGGGGGCACATTATACATTTTGGCCTAGGATAGATGAGGAAATCCTATTCCCTAACTTCCTCTCACCTTCACCCATATTGCAAATAGTACATTAGGGGGGAAAATCCCTTTCCTGTACTTTTAGTGGGGTTTTAAAAGAGAGCAAAAGTTTATGACTGTGTTCAAAGTGTAATCTTTCCTGGGAAGTGCCTGAGGCCTCTGCTGAGTTTTCTCTTGAATTATCCAGCACCCGATGGGCTGCTTTAGGAGGTAAATTTTGGCCTTTAAGAGAGCAAATTCTGCTGGTGCTTGTGGAAATACAATTCCACTATCGCATATTCAGTGCATTCCTTAAATAATCACTTTAGTTGTAACAAGTATAATTTAACAATTATAAAAACAATGAAAAAATTAGTTGTTTTATAGAGAGAGCATGAACAAGGAGGACGCTCCCATGAATGGGTACTAGGTCCGGCTTGCACAGTCTTTGCCTTGTCACATTGCCTTCCAGTAAATCCTCTCAAGGGCAGGTTCTGAAGGAGAGACTGACCCAGGCCAGTTCTGAAGGAGATGTAGACATGTGAGGTGTGCCCAAGGGAGGGATGGCTCAGCGCCAGGCCCTGCCACACGCAACACGCAAAACTTCGGGCTCCAGCTGGTACCGACCGATAGGTCACCTTGCTTGGGTGAGCCCCAGGGAAATCGGATCTGTCTGTTTCTCAGGGGCTGCGGCGCCGCCCTCCCGACGCCCCGCCCCTTGGGCCCCCACCCGTGAGCGCACATGAAGCCCGTGCGCTCCTGCCAGCTTTGAACTTGCAGTGTCTGCTGTTGGGAACCTGAGCAATGCACCGGAAACGGCTGTCAGGAACGGCTGGGATGAGAGGAGGGAGAGAGTCTGGTGCACAGAGGGTGCCGCTGGGTGAAATGGGCTTTCTGGACAGGGACGCGACAGAAAAGACGTGCAAAGAAAAGTGGCTGGGTCGGGAGGAGGGTGAGCGGCAGGGGAGACTAATGAGAGGAGGAGGTAATGAACGGAAGGGACCAGGATGAAGGGCGGGGCTGCTTGAGTTGAGTGATCGATAAGGAAGGGAAACAGATGGGCAAGAAGAAGAAAGGAAAGTGAAATAGAGGATGGAAAGTTATTTGGGGAAAGGCAGGACTTAGGAGAGCCAGTGTACTCACTTACTCCAGCAAGGACGCGCCCTCAGCAAGTACAGGAAAAACACGTGCTGTTACGGACCCCAGAAGTAGCTGCCTGGGTAAGCCTTGATTCTAATATGTTTTGACACTGGCAGGCCTCCCACTCAGCGGGACTTGGAAGACACTGCTGTTAACTGTTGGGTTGGGTTGTAATTGTTGTGATCTGACAAAATGCAAGTAATTAATAATCCTACCTCCTAGTCACGTAATGGTTAATTAACCCTTTCAAAGTACTTCCTCTTGTTCGAACCTGGTCACTGCAGCAACACCAGTAATGTCTTGAGATGGTTACATTATCCCCATCTTTACAGGCAAAGAAGTTAAAACAGAAATGACTTGCTCAGAGTCACAGATAAGGTAAATGACTCAGTAGAAACAACAGATTGGTTGCGATATTATTGAAGCCAATATCGGCCAGTCTGGAATAAAGATAACTCTAGTAGGATGTGACTCAGTGACAAGACGTAACACAGAACTGATGACTTGCTGAGACCACAAAAAAATGTCTCCAGACTCAAAATTCATCCTCTCCAGAAAGGCAGATCACCCTGGACATCAGGTCTCCTGGTCCCACTACAGCATCTCTGAGAGCCCTCAGTGTGGAGCCCTCTCTCTATCAGGCATGCCTTTACTCAGAGTAATAGTTTAGAAATTGGGAGCCTTTCTTAGTCTGTTTGGGCTGCTATAAGAGAATGTCATAGACTGGGTGGCTTATGAACAGAAATTTATGTTTCTGGAGGCTGGGAAGTCCAAGACCAAGGTGCTGTCAGGTTTGGTGTCTAGTGAGAGCCTGCTTCCTAGATGGCCATTTTTTTGCTGTAACCTCACATGGTATAATGGACAAGGGAGCTTCCTTGGGCTTCTTTTATAAGGGCACTAATCCCATTTATGAGGGCTCTGCTTAGATGATCTAATCACCCTGAAAGGCCTCATCACCTAATACCATCACCTTGGGGGTTAGGCTTCAGCATATGAATTTTGGGGGAACACAAACATTCAGACCATAACAGAGCCATAAAGGACTCACAGCTTAGGAGGTATCAAATATGCTCAGGTGAAACTATTGCTCCTTTGTTCTGCAGGAGTGAGACGGTGCTACAGACTTCTCTCTTGTCTTTTAGACTGGCTTGCCTGCCCTCCCTTATTGTTTTAGAAGGTGTTTAACCTTTCTTCTGATCGGTGTGCAGGATCCATATAACTTAGGTGTTCATTTAATCTACTGATGCTGAACCCAAGGGAAGATTTAGGGACTTTCGAACGGTGAGTAGGAGCCAGCTACCAGAAGGTCTAGAGGAAGAGCTTTCCAGGCAGATGGGATAGGGAAGGAAAGACTCTAGGGCAGGAATAACCTTGGTGAGTTCAGGAAACAGAGGTCCCACGAGGCTGGGGAAAGTGGCATGAAATGGAGTTAAAGAGAAAGGCAGGGATCCAACCACAATCATAGGAGTGGTTGGAGGGACTTGCAGGCTAGGGATAAAATCTGGGTAGGGCTGGGCTGCCTGAAGAGATAGAAATGTTCCCTTAGAGGCCCCGATTTAATACTGCAGAACAGCAAAGGAGGTGCAACAAGGCAACCCAGGCCAACCTGGCTGAGCCTCCTACATGAAGATGGCATGGCATTAACGGGAGGAAACACAAAGACCAATAGTTTGCAACACAGAATGCCAGTGACCTAAAGACCCTCACCAAGAGCCACACCAACCACTCAAACCCAGAAAATCAGGAGTATTTGAGAGGATATTCAGACCACAAGCCCAATTCAAAGCTGCAGAGTCTCTTAAGTGACTTCCTCTGAGGATGGGAATGCACCTTCCCATTCCCTTGTCTGCAGAAAAATGGGAAATCTTTTATACAGTCGATGTCAGTACATGGAAGTTTATTACTCACTAGCTCAGGGCTTGTCTGCTAAAAATGTATAGCTAGACTGTATATATATATATATATATATATATATATACAGTTTTAACCAATGTCTGATGGTGGGTATGGTGGCAATGGAACCATAAGTTTCCACTAAAGTGTAAAAAATACTGGAATGTGACACCACCCAGTAGATTTCAGAGTCCTAATGAGCTTCTATTCAACCCTAGCCTTAACTATTTTACTTGGGAGAAAATGATGATATATAACCCTTAAATGTCTATTTTTAAAGGGCTTATTTTTAAATTATTTGCCCCTTCTGTCTGGAGTTTCTGTATTGTTGCCACCCTTCACAAAGCCACTGTCATCTCTCACCTGGATTATTGCAATAACAAACTAGTTTATCTTTCTGCTTCCATGCTTGTATCCTTACAGGCTGTTCCTCAAACAGTAATCGGAGTGAATCTTCTAAACACTAAATCAGGACTTCTTTTTCCCAGTAATGGTGGGCTAGGTTATTTGGATCAACCCTCTGGCTGAAAATAACTTGAAAGAGGAAAACTGAACAAAACGTAAGAAACATTTTCTTAAGGTCAATGAAGAGATGATAAAACAGTAAGGAATAATCAAGCTAAAATGTGAAGTGGACTTAAGAAGGGTAAGAAGCCATGGGAGCCGCTTTCACCCTGAAGGTACTTGCATATTCCCCAAATTAGAATGTTAGCGTCAAGGGTCCCAGTGCACAGAAATCAAAGCCAGGGGCTTGCAAAGTAGGGAATCTAATAGGAGACTCTGGTAAACAGGCACTAAGGGATCCCCCAGCCCCCTAAGTGTAGGAGAAGAGACCTGTATGACTTTAGTCTAACCAAGAGAATATGGCAAAATGATAGGATGTTCCTCTCATGGTTGTTATGTTATAAAAGTCTTGGTCTTGTGAGTAGACACATGGCAAGGAGCTTAGGGCAGCTTCTAGCAAGAAACTAAAGCCACAGATTCAAGAAACCCTATGAATTTCAATAAACACAGAAAGAATCAACACCTAGAGTCATCATAATTAAATTATTTAAAAACCCAAGTAAAGGAGAAAAGCTGAAAATCTGCTAGAGAAAAGGATAAATTATGTTTTAGAAAGGTACATGGTACATGGGAGACATAATAAACATTTGTTAAATGAGTAAACAACCACGCTAGATTTGGGAGCTTTTCTGCTTACTAGCTCTATGACCTATATGTCACTTAACCTCTTTGAAACTCAGTCTCCTAACCCACAAAATGTAGATAACAAAGCCTACTTTATAGGGAAAATCGTCAGGATTAAGTCCATATTGAGTTATACATAGAACACCTAACGACTCCTAGAGCGTACTAGGTGCTCCTGTTCTAGGCTGATTCTCTCTCAAATTTGGGTTTCGGGTCTGTTCTATGAAAATTTACTCTTTAATCCAGATTTCCAGTTCAGGTTTTCTTCGCAGTTCCAAACATCCGTCTTGAAATAATTCTATATGTAAAATACATTTCCTTCCTTCCCTTTTAAAGTGCTGGAGAAAAACAAGTCCTCCTGCAGTAACACCTATTCAGCCACAGGGGGAAAAAATAGGTGAATGAGCAAACATCTAGCTTAGGGTTAGCACCTGCTAATTCCCTGACCTAAATTATACTCCATGGTATTTTCGGTTTTTGTTTTTTGTTTTTAATTATTTATTTATGGCTGCGTTGGGTCTTCATTGCTGCCCGCGGGCTTTCTCTAGTTGCGGCGAGCGGGGGCTACTCTTTGTTGCGGTGCACGGGCTTCTCATTGCAGTGGCTTCGCTTGTTGTGGAGCACGGGCTCCAGGCGTGCGGGCTCAGAAGTCGTGGCTCACAGGCTCTAGATCGCAGGCTCAGTAGTTGTGGCATGCAGGCTCAGTAGTTGTGGCTGGTGGCTCTAGAGCGCAGGCTCAGTAGTTGTGGCGCACGGACTTAGTTGCTCCGCGGCATGTGGGATCTTCCCGGGCCAGGGATCGAACCCGTGTCCCCTGCATTGGCAGGTGGATTCTTATCCACTGCGCCACCAGAGAAGTCCCTCCATGGTACTTTCTGAATTTCAGTCACGATAAGAATTACCTGGAGCAGTTGTTAGTACTACAATTTTTTGTTCTCTTTACCTGAACTATATGATTCTTTAGGTTTAAGGTAAAACCCAGGAATCTGACTTTTGAACAAGCACCCAGGTGACTCTAACCTTCATGGAACAGTGGGACTATGTCTAGGAGGTGAGGATTACAATATTGGTCAAGCCACTGATTAATGTGAGTGAACAAATATTTCCTGCTATAGGAAAGGAGAGATGAAAAATACAAACAAGAGGCTGGGTCTGTGAAGGTGGATGCAACATGACCCATGTCTGGACAGGTTCACCAACTTTTGGGAGACATAGGTGTACATAAAATACCTTACAGCAAACAGACTACACTCCCACTGAATGCACAATAATGGACAAAATAGGGCTTTTGATTGTAGAGACTTGGGAAAGCTTTGTGAAGGAAGTACACTCTAAGTTAGACTACTCTCTAGAGCTCTAGAGTTTTTTCAGGTGAATGTAAAAAGGAATTCCAGGGAAGAAAAATAGTTCTAAGCAAAGTAAGAAAGGTAGAAATTTCCCATGTTGATTCTAGTAAAAGCAAGAAAACTGAGAGATTGGTTCAAGATGGCAGAGTAGAAGAACGTGTGCTCACTCCCTCTTGCGAGAGCACCAGAATCACAACTGACTGCTGAACAATCATCCACAAGAAGACACTGGAACTCACCAAAAAAGATACCTCACATCCAAAGACAAAGGAGAAGCTGCAATGAGACGGTATGAGGGGCGCAATACAATAAAATCAAATACCATAACTGCTGGGTGGGTGACTCACAAACTGGAGAACACTTATACCACAGAAGTCCACCCACTGGAGGGAAGGTTCTGAGGCCCACCTCAGGCTTCCCAACCTGGGGGTCCAGCAATGGGAGGAGGAATTCCTGGAGAATCAGACTTTGAAGGCTAGTGGGATTTGATTGCAGGACTTTGACAGGACTGGGGGAAACAGAGACTCCACTCTTGGAAGGCACACACAAAGTAGTGTGCGCATCGGGACCCAGGGGACGGAGCAGTGACCCCATAGGAGACTGAACCAGACCGACCTGCTAGTGTTGGAGGGTCTCCTACAGAGGCGGGGGGGTGGCTGTGGCTCACCTTGGGGACAAGAACACTGGCAGCAGAAGTTCTGGGAAGTACTCCTTGGCATGAGCCTTCCCAGAGTCTGCCATTAGCCCCACCAAAGAGCTGGGTAGGCTCCAGTGCTGGGTCGCCTCAGGCCAAATAACCACCAGGGAGGGAACACAGCCCCACCCATCAGCAGAGAAGCAGATAAAAATTTTACTGAGCTCTGCCCACCAGAGCAACACCCAGCTCTAACTACCACCAATCCCTCCCATCAGGAAACTTGCACAAGCCTCTTAGATAGCCTCATCCACCAGAGGGCAGACAGCAGAAGCAACAAAAACTACAATTCTGCAGCCTGTGGAATGGAAACCACATTTGCAGAGAGACAGACAAAATGAAAATGCAGAGGACTTTGTACCAGATGAAGGAAAAAGATAAAACCCCAGAAAAACAACTAAATGAAGTGGAGATAGGCAACGTTCCAGAAAAAGAATTCAGAATAATGATAGTGAAGATGATCCAGGACCTCAGAAAAAGAATGGAGGGCAAAGATCGAGAAGATGCAAGAAATGTTTAACAAAGACCTAGAAGAATTAAAGAACAAAAAAACAGAGATGAACAATATAATAACTGAAATGAAAAATACACTAGAAGGAATCAATAGCAGAATAACTGAGGCAAAGGAATGGATAAGTGACCTGGAAGATAGAATGGTGGAATTTACTGCTGTGGAACAGAATAAAGAAAAAAGAATGAAAAGAAATGAAGAAAGCCTAAGAGAACTCTGGGACAACGTTAAATGCAACAACATTCACATTATAGGGGTCCCAGAAGGAGAAGAGAGAGAGAAAGGACCCAATAAAATATTTGAAGAGTTTATAGTTGAAAACTTCCCTAACACGGGAAAGGGAATAGCCATCCAAGTCCAGGAAGCACAGAGAGTCCCAGGCAAGATACACTCAAGGAGAAACAGGCCGAGACACATAGTAATCAAACTGACAAAAATTAAAGACAAAGAAAAGTTATTGAAAGCAACAAGGGGAAAACGACAAATAACGTACAAGGGAACTTCCATAAGGTTAACAGCTGATTTCCGAGCAGAAACTCTACAAGCCAGAAGGGAGTGGCACGATATATTTAAAGTGATGAAAGGGAAGAAACTACAAACAAGATTACTCTACCTGGCAAGGATCTCATTCAGCTTTGACAGAGAAATCAAAAGATTTACAGACAAGCAAAAGCTAAGAGAATTCAGCACCACCATACCAGTTCTACAACAAATGCTAAAGGAACTTCTCTAAGTGGGAAACACAAGAGAAGAAAAGGACCTCCAAAAACAAACCCATAACAATTAAGAAAATGGTAATAGGAACATGCATATCAATAATTATCTTAAACGTGAATGGATTAAATGCTCCAACCAGAATACACAGGCTTGCTGAATGGATACAAAAACAAGACCCATATATATGCTGTCTACAAGAGACCCACTTCAGACCTAGGGACACATACAGACTGAAAGTGGGGGATGGAAAAAGATATTCCATGCAAATGGAAATCAAAAGAAAGCTGGAGTAGCAATACTCAGATAAAACAGACTTTAAAATAAAGAATGTTACAAGACACAAGGAAAAACACTACATAATGATCAAGGGGTCAATCCAAGAAGAAGATATAAAATATATATGCACCCAACACAGGAGCACCTCAATACATAAGGCAACTGCTAACAGCTGTAAAAGAGGAAATCAACAGTAACACAATAATAGAGGGGGACTTTAACACCTCACTTACACCAACGGAGAGATCATCCAGAGAGAAAATTAATAAGGAAACACAAGCTTTAAAGACACAATAGACCAGATAGACCTAATTGATATTTATAGGACATTCCATCCAAAAACAGCAGATTACACTTTCTTCTCAAGTGTGCATGGAACATTCTCCAGGATAGATAATATCTTGGGTCACAAATCAAACCTCAGGAAATTTAAGAAAACGGAAATCGTATCAAGCATCTTTTCCGACCACAATGCTATGAGATTAGAAATCAATTACAGGGAATTGATAAAGCAGTAAAAAACACAAACACCTGGAAGCTAAACAATAACAAAGAGATCACTGAAGAAATCAAAAAGGCAATCAAAAAATACCTAGAGGCAAATTGCAATGAAAACACGACAATCCAAAACCTATGGGATGCAGCAAAAGCAGTTCTAAGAGGGAAGTTTATAGCAATACAAGCCTACCTCAAGAAACAAGAAAAATCTCAAATAAACAATCTAAGCTTACACCTAAAGGAACTACAGAAAGAAGAAAAAACAAAACCCAAAGTTAGTAGAAGGAAAGAAGTCATAAATATCAGAGCAGAAATAAATGAAATAGAAACAAAGAAAACAATAGCAAAGATCAATAAAACTAAAAGCTGGTTCTTTGAGAAGATAAACAAAATTGATAAACCTTTAGCCAGACTCATCAGAAAAAAGAGGGAGAGAACTAAAATCAATAAAATTAGAAATGAAAAAGGAGAAGTCACAGCAGACACTGCAGAAAACAAGTCATCCTAAGAGACTACTACAAGCAACTCTATGGCAATAAAATGGACAACCTGGAAGAAATGGACAAATTCTTAGAAAGGTATAACCTTCCAAGACTGAACCAGGAAGAAATAGAAAATATGAATAGACCAACCACAAGCAATGAAATTGAAACTGTGATTAAAAATCTTCCAACAAACAAAAGTCCAGGACCAAATGGCTACACAGGTGAATTCTATCAAACATTTAGAGAAGAGCTAACACCCATCCTTCTCAAACTCTTCCAAAAAATTGCAGAGGAAAGAACACTCCCAAACTCATTCAATGAGGCCACCATCACCCTGATACCACAACCAGACAAAGACACTACAAAAAAAGAAAATTACAGACCAATAGCATGGATGAACATGATGCAAAAATCCTCAACAAAATACTAGCAAACAGAATCCAACAACACATTAAAAGGATCATACACCATGATCAAGTGGGATTTATCCCAGGGATGCAAGGATTCTTCATACGCAAATCAATCAATGTGATACACTATGTTAACAAACTGAAGAAGAAAAACCATATGATCATCTCAATAAATGCAGAAAAAGCTTTTGACAAAATTCAACACCCATTTAGGGTAAAAACTCTCCAGAAAGTGGGCATAGAGGGAATCTCCCTCAACATAATAAAGGCCATATGCGACAAACCCACAGCAAACATCATTCTCAATGGTAAAAAACTGAAAGCATTTCCTCTAAGTTCAAGAACAAGACAAGGATGTCCACTCCTACCACTATTATTCAACATAGTTTTGGAAGTCCTAGCCACGGCAATCAGAGAGGGAAAAAAATGAAACAAAGAAGTAAAACTGTCACTGTTTGCAGATGACATGATACTATACATAGGGAACCCTAAAGATGATACCAGAAAACTACTAGAGCTAATCAATGAATTTGGTAAAGTTGCAGGATACAAAATTAATGCACAGAAGTCTCTTGCATTCCTATACACTAATGACGAAAGATCAGAAAGAAAAATTAAGGAAACACTCCCATTCACCATTGCAACAAAAAGAATAAAATACCTAGGAATAGACCTACCTAAGGAGGTAAAACACCTGTACTCAGAAAACTATAAGATACTGATGAAAGAAATCAAAGATGACACAAACAGACGGAGAGATATACCATGTTCTTGGATTGGAAGAATCAACATTGTGAAAATGACTATACTACCAAAAGCAATCTACAAATTCAATGCAATTCCTATCAAATTACCAGTGGCATTTTTTACAGAACTAGAACAAAAAATCTTAAAATTCGTATGGAGACCCAAAAGACACTGAATAGCCAAAGCAGTCTTGAGGGAAAAAAACGGAGCTGGAGGAATCAGACTCCCTGACTTCAGACTATACTGCAGGGCTACAGTAATCAAGGCAATAGGGTACTGGCACAAAAACAGAAATATAGATCAATGGAACAGGACAGAAAGCCCAGAGATAAACCCATGCACCTATGGTCAACTAATCTATGACAAAGGAGGCAAGGATATACAATGGAGAAAAGACAGTCTCTTCAATAAGTGGTGCTGGGAAAACTGGACAGCTACATGTAAAAGAATGAAATTAGAACACTTCCTAACACCACACACAAAAATAAACTCAAAATGGATTAGAGACCTAAATGTAAGACCGGACACTATAAAACTCTTAGAGGAAAACATAGGAAGAACACTCTTTGACATAAATCACAGCAAGATATTTTTTGATCCACCTCCTAGAGAAATGGAAATAAAAACAAAAATAAACAAATGGGGCCTAATGAAACTTAAAACCTTTTGCAAAGCAAAGGAAACTACAAACAAGACGAAAAGACAACTCTCAGCATGGGAGAAAATATTTGCAAATGAAGCAACAGACAAAGGATTAATCTCCAAAATATATAAACAACTCATACAGCTCAATATTAAAAAAACAAACATCCCAGTCAAAAAATGGGCAGAAGACCTAAATAGACATTTCTCCAAAGAAGACATACAGATGGCCAAGAAGCACATGAAAAGCTGCTCAACATCACTAATTATTAGAGAAATGCAAATAAAAACTACAATGAGTTATCACTTCACACCAGTTAGAATGGACTTCATCAGAATATCTACAAACAACAAATGCTGGAGAGGGTGTGGAGAAAAGGGAACCCTCTTGCACTGTTGGTGGGAATGTAAATTGATAGAGCCACTATGGAGAACAGTATAGAGGTTCCTTTAAAAACTAAAAATAGAATTACCATTTGACCCAACAATCTCACTACTGGGCATATACCCAGAGAAAACCATAATTCAAAAAGACACATGCACCCCAATGTTCATTGCAGCACTATTTACAATAGCCAGGTCATGTAAGTGTCAATAGAACTATGTATTGTCTATGTACACCCTTCCCATTATCTGATTCTTATCTTGTTGGAGCTGTCTTACTACTCAAGTTGCAGAAAATAGCAATGCAAAACACCTCCCTCACCCCAAACCCCACCCTCAAAAACACTCAGTTTGTGTTCCATTTGCACATGCATTTTAATAATTCTAATCTGTAAATGTGTCTGTTCTTTGGATTCTCATTAATGAGTTAAATAAAATCTTTTAATACATCTTTATACGTGTATTAGAATCATACTTCTTAAATTTTGAAAATGGCCTTTTAACAGTTTTGGCGGGGGTTTCCCTGGTGGCGCAGTGGTTAAGAATCCTCCTGCCAATGCAGGCAACACGGGTTTGAGCTCTGGTCCGGGAAGATCCCACATGCCGCGGAGCAGCTAAGCCTGTTCGCCACAAATACTGAGCCTGCGCTCTAGAGCCCGCGAGCCACAACTACTGAGCTTCCGTGCCACAACTACTGAAGCCCGCGCACATAGAGCCCGTGCTCCACAACAAGAGAAGCCACCGCAATGAGAAGCCCGCGCACCGCAACGTAGAGTAGCCCCAGCTTGCTGCAACTAGAGAAAGCCCAGGCAGAGCAACGAAGACCCAATGCAGCCAAAAATAAATAAATTATTTTTAAAAAACAGTTTTGGGGGTCTGCCACCAAGATGCATTCATCTGATGAACCAGGTAAACTTCATCAGCAGAGATGTGCTTAAGCCCAGGCCCATCTCTTCTTGGCTCCCAGAGGTGAATCCAAAGTGACAAGCCATCTTTGTTGTTTTTCTAATTTAATTTTCCTCTCTACTAATTTTTTATTTTTGGATTTGGTTTTTGATTCATGTATAGCCGATACTCATTAGTGGCAGCAATGACTGAGAATTTTGGTTTATGGTCTGACCATTTAGAGATCTCTGTAAATGGACTAATGGATTACAGAGATCTATTCTCTGTTGGGTGAGAGATGATGGAGAATTTGGATTGTTAGTCATTTTTGTTAGTTTGTCAATTTTGAGCCCAAATCAATTGAGTCCTTTGCCCATTGGGAGGGAAAACAACTCTTTCATACCAGGACTGGTGAGGTTTGGGGTTTCTGCATTTACTCTTGACCTGTGACTGAAATTTTAGAATCCAAGCTATAAGCCCTCTTTATCTGTCTCTGTATGTCTGTGTGTCTGTAGTTCAGAAAGGCCTTTATCCCTCATTGTGTAAATGTGTAATATTTTCTTATTTCCAGAGGGTTCTAATGAATTTGATTATAAAGTCTCATGTTAATTGAGTTCTTTTCTGATTGACTGATAGAGATAAATAAGTGCTTAAATAAAGCAAATATTCCTAAGATTCCCAGAAAGTAGTGAAAATGAACTCCTTTAAATGTGTTACACTAATAAAATGTTCTTACAGAAACCACTCAATAACATGTTAAAAATTCCAGCTTATAAATTTAAGTAAATCTTTGGAAAATGAGTAGTTTAGTATTTGGGGGTTAGGAAAAACAGCTATATTTCCTCTAATTTATTAATGTTAAGTGTAATTCCCAACAGTATTCTACTTAGATATGTTTTTTCTACATTTATACAAGTTTATTGATCAAATAAGTTAACATTATTCATAATGTTAAAGATTATGAAAAATGAAAATTTGTTTTTCACTAATCGAATCATTATTCAGAAAAACTTTTATTTCAACAGTAACTTTGTTTTGCAATATGTCAGCTTGAAGAAAATTTTCAAGAGTTTTTGGTAACTTAAAACCTTGGACTGATATTAAAATTAAGTTAATTAATGGATAATCATTGGATACCAAGATCACTCTTAAGTAAGACAGACTACTGGACATTGATTACTAAGCATAATTTTAAGTTTATATACTTTTGCGTCTTATATGCTGTAAGAGACTGTATCTTTGGGTCTGTTAATGAATATGTTCATTTTTGCCACTTTGATAAATTGTACTGTAAGGGATATAAGTGTCTATGGAAAGTTTTGTTATGTGTAGCTATGAACCCTGCTGGTCTGTTAAAAAGCTAAAAAGCTGGTATCTGGGACTTCTCTGGTGGTCCAGTGGTTAAGACTCCACGCTTCCACTGTAGGGGGCATGGGTTCAATCCCTGATCAGGGAACTAAGATCCTACATTCTGCGCTGCCAAAAAATAAAACATAAAATAAAAGGCTGGCATGTGACATAGTTTCCGCATGAGGCACGGCCAAAAATAAAATAAAATAAAATAAAAAGCGGGTATGTGACATAGTTCACAACTATCCACCTCCTCCCTCCCCCCCACCCTAATTTTCTCTGAAACGGAAGTTACTTTGGTTGAAACTTAGAATTTATGTTAGTGGTTGAGACTGTATTGAGGAGCAACAGAGAAATACAACTGTGTGTGCTCCTGTTTCTCGAGAAAAAAAGCGTAGTTTTGTCCTAAAGCGATGGTTCTCAAGGTTTTGTCTGTATGTTTTGTTTTGTCTCCAAAGCCGCCTTTGCACTCTTCAAACATATTGAGGACCTTAAAGGGAGAAGGGGGCTAGGGATGGTACATTTAATTATCAACACAACATATTGGAAACTGAATTGAGAAATGTTTATAATTCTTATTTGTTGAGTTATTTGAAGATAGCAACAATGACTGCATTGCCTATTAATAACATGTTTGTGTTATGAAATTCATTCTGACCTTGTAGACGCCATGAGATGGGTCCTAAAATAAAGTGTCAGTTTGTTCCAGAATATAAAAGAACAGGATGAAGGGCAAAATTTGGAAATAATCTACCATTTTAACTGTTTTTAAGTGTACTTTAGTATGTCTACATTGTTGTGCCACGGTCACCACCATCCATCCCCAGAAATTTTTCAACTTCCCAAACTGAAACTTCGCACCTGTTAAACAACTAACTCCCCATCCTACCCTCCCTCCAACCCCTGGCAACCACCATTCTACTTTCTTTCTGGAAATAAATTTTATTTGCCTTGGTTTATAATACCTGAGTCTGAAAAGCTATGAAATATGTTAAAGTTTCACCACAGTTTGCTTGATTTTGATGGCCATGTTTCCCTGGTTTACTGCTTATTGTCTTTACCTCCAATATGGAAAGTTCTTTTTGTGTGTGTACTTTGCCTATATAGCAAAAGATTTTGTGTCTTATAATATGTTAATTGTATTATGCTCTTGATTATTTTTAAAAAGCAAACAAAGGTTCCTCACTTAGAAAAGAGCTAAGATTCTTTACAATCATGTTACATTCTGTACTTATTTTTAGATGTTTTATTGTCCCTTTCAAATGACAACATTTGAAAAACAACAACAACTGTTGTTTCTGAGGCACCCATGATCCTATCTTAAGAGTTCAAATCTCCTGAGAACTCTTGATTTTTGCCTCCCTAAACCTATCTTTGAGATTTCCCAGTGGGTCTCTCAAACCCCAAAAGATCTGTTCTTTTACCTTATGAAAGAGGGGTATTATTTCTAAATAATTAGGTTTTATTTATGTTGCTATTGATGAGTTTCATGGAAAGATTTGTCAAATCAGAAAAGATGCTTAGCCTTCCCTAGGTTAAATTTGTATAGGTAAAATATTATTGCTGTAACTATTTTAGTACTTGAATGATTCATGGGAAGGCCCTGGAGATTTATCGGTGCTTCTGTTTATCTGTATCCCGATGATGCTTTGCCTGATGTTAGGCAACAACAAAATAGTGTTGTTAGTCATACTTTTAGTTATTATTTAAAACGTTTATTTGGTTGGAATCTTTCTTCTTTAACTTGAATCTAGCGTCTTCTAGGCCAGTGGTTTTCATTTGGGGATAAATATCAGACTTATCTGTAGAGTTTTAATTAAAATACGGATGTTTTAGACCTACTCCAAATCTCGTTACTTGATATTCTTGATACATACTTGGTATATTTTTAGTGTATTACATATATATATTAAGACTCAAGAATTTTGCATATCTCAAGAATTTTTCCTCTGTAACAAGTATGTTCATCCATTTTTATAAACCAGATGTAAAATTCAGTATCTTCTTTGAAAATAGCCTTAATCATTATGTGCATAGACATTTTGTCATAGCTTTATATGTTTATTTATTTATTTGGATTAGCATTGTTTTGCATGACAGAAACAACTAAATTTCCTTGTCAGTTGCATCACGCTTGTTATGAACTCTCTCCAGAAATTACCATAGTTATTTTAAGCCTCTGGCATCTACAGATAGTTTTTTGTATTGCTTGGAAGCTTCCCTGAAGTCTCTGCAATCAGCTGCAGAGGCCAGATCACGTCCTTGACAAAGATACATGGTCCCCAGAGCCCAAGGAAAAGGACTGTACCAGGTACTTCAAACTACTGACACTTCAACGAATAGATCTTGGGTACGGGCTTCTGATGTCATCACTTAAACAACTTTAAGACAGTATTGAAGGGAAAAAAAAGAAAAAAAGACCATACTGTTGGGCTAGATCAGGATTTCCAGAACTCTTTTTAGTAAGAAGCAGATGGGTTCATGATGCTGCTAACCCAAGATCCAGCAGAACAAGAATTTATTACATAGAATGGATGAACTAATGAGAGAGGATTGTAGCTACTTGTTTGGAATATTGTTGATATTGTTTTAATGTTCTATTTTCTGGATACATAAGGAAGCCCTTTTCCTTTCTTGTTAACTTATTTATAAGCCATAACAATTTAGTAGATTCTGATTTTGTAAACTGAAATGAAACATCTTTAGATGATGTTTTATTCTCCCTACTTGATTCCCCTTCCAAATTCAGAAATTTTTATTAAATATTCTTACTTTTAAATGGTAACTTAGTTATTTGCATAGGTTCAATAAGAATCTACCCTCCTTTTTACTAAATATAATTGGAAAAATGGTTATGTAATCAAGGCCTTGTCTGGAATGTCATATTTGAAAATGATGCTTATTTAATTGGGTACGACCAGTCACTGTCTTTTTTTCCCCTAAAACTATTTTAAATGTTTTTGCATTCAAACATTCACCCCCAGATTATGGAGTATGAACTAGCCATTTACACTTTTTCTTTTGTAAAATGGCAATGCTTTTTAAAAATAATATTGTCAATAGGCTGCTCATTTCTGTTACTTCAGACACAAAATTCAAAATCAGCTTTTTTCCACCCTTGATTCTTTTAGATTGCTCCAACTTTCTTCCGTGTGCTTACATAGGAAACAAAATACTGTTATAAAAAAATGCTTTTTTTTAATGTTTCAATTAGTCTGTTAATTATGAAGATTAGCTGTTCAAAGCAGTACTGTTGGGCTTCCCTGGTGGCACAGTGGTTGAGGGTCCGCCTGCCGATGCAGGGGACACGGGTTTGTGCCCCGGTCCGGGAAGATCTCACATGCCGCGGAGCAGCTGGGCCCGTGAGCCATGGCCGCTGATCCTGTGCGTCCGGAGCCTGTGCTCCGCAACGGGAGAGGCCACAACAGTGAGAGGCCCGCGTACTGCAAAAAAAAAAAAAAAGCAGTACTGTTATTCTTGTCTCCTTGTATCCTCCATTACTGACACAAAGACCTAAGTCCCCTAACTGGTGCTTTTCTGTATCTGAATGGCTGCAACACAGCCGAACAGCTTTTCTGGTGTGAGATCCTCTGCCAATTTATTTAGAAACTGTGCTATGTGAATAAAGTATACCTGAAGGAAAATGTATTCATATAACTGGAGGATTCCTGTCCCAGTTCTAAATAAAAATTCCTCCCCATCTCTGCAAAATACATCCCAGCCTGGACTGGCTGGATCAAGTAGAATAGTGACTTGTGATGCTATGTGAATATCTAGTCTAGCAAGTATATGCCAGTGTGAAAACGTAAGACTACTTGATATGGAGAAAATGTGTAAAGAGACTGCCCTCAAAGAATACTTCAGATGTTCCAAAATATTTCAACATCTTGCTGCAATCCACACAGAAAAAGTCCAGTTGGGATGGCTTATTCATGCGATTTCCAAATGCAATGAAGGCAACTGCCTCTTCCAAACTGAGAATGAACAATGCCACAATGAAAGACACCCCTTGGACATAACCAACATCAGGTCTGTAACATGAATATGCTCCTGAGATACTGTATAAAACATCCTGATATGGACCATCCTTCTGAAAGATGTAGAGAGATGGAAAGGCATAGGATATATCCACCTTAATTCCAGACCAGCATCTGAAGAATCATCATTCTGGACCAGCATTATAGAGAATTATATGTTTAGATAGAAGTTGTTGGGGCTTCCCTGGTGGCGCAGTGGTTGGGGGGTCCGCCTGCCGATGCAGGGGACACAGGTTCGTGCCCCGGTCCAGGAAGATCCCACATGCCGCGGAGCGGCTAGGCCTGTGAGCCATGGTCACTGAGCCTGTGCGTCCGGAGCCTGTGCTCCGCAATGGGAGAGGCCACAACAGTGAGAGGCCCGCGTACCGCAAAAAAAAAAAAAAAGTTGTTTTACTGAAGCTTTCCCACCATTTCTTTCCTTTGGGGAGGAATACTGCATAAAGTTCAGGAGTGATAATTATTTAGTCCACTTACTACAGCTAGACTCCAAGCTTTACCATGAACACTAGGGGGCAATCCCTGCGCCTCAATTCTCTAAGCTTTTTCCTACTATGAATTTCTTCCCTCGTCCAAATTACCATTGCATTTGCAATATTTTCTTCTTAATTTTTTTTAATGTACTGCTTTAATTTCTCAATTTTAAGACTCAGCTCAAAGGTCTTGTGTTCTCGTCACTGATTTGGCAGGAAGATTTTCTTGGAGTAAGCAAAGATTTCAACAGGACACAAAAGCAATCGTCAATCATATGATGGCCCATACTCAAGAATCAGAAAGGTGGTAGAAGGTGGCTCAAATTCAAAATTCTTATGTCTTAAAGACTGAAACGGTGATTTATAGGTCCTCCCTGTTCATGCTTTTTTCCTGCTGAATGTTTTTTGGATTTTCTGAAGATTCTCTCTGGGAGGGACTTTATCAAATAATTTCCAACAAGGAACACTGTGGACAACTGATCTGAGTTCCTTTTGTCCTTTTTGGAAAAGGTTTCAGACAACCAGGGGCGGGTAGAGGGGCTCTCTGGAAGAGGAGGGAGAGAATAACGCCCTCTGATTACCATCTGCTTCAAGTTCATGGTCTTTGGTATCTGCAGCCGCCAGGCAGCTGCTTTGCCGAGGACAGGCTGCCCATACCAGCAGTGACCTCATCACCAGGCCCCTCCAGGTGGACATGACCACAGGAACAAGGGAAGAGGCTCCCTGCCCACCTGGGGAAGCGTGGCTGGTGCCTGACCAGTCACTTTTAGGGAACTAAGGTTGACTTTATTGAAACTGTGCTGACAAAACCCTCCTGGTACCTGGCTTACAGGGTCCAGCTGGTAAGGAAGCTCACTTCCATGACCGGCCAGGAGGCTACAGATGTTTTGAGGACTTTGAGAGGAGAGGAAGTCACCCAAAGCGTATAAGTACTGCAGATGAAACCTGGTGGATCAAGTTTCTTGGGCGTGGCTACCTAGCCTCAGGATAGCAAGTAATAGAGGATCTTAGAAGTCCAACCTGAGATTCCTTATGGAAACCTCCAGCAGAGTAAACTTAAAGAAGGCCTTTATGCTAAACTAACATTCTTGCTGCACCTATGTAAATAATCAGGCCAAATCTAATGAGGCCACATTCATTTTGTGATCAGGAATCTTTGAAATTCTTTTTGATCAAAAGTAGGGAAACTGTAGGGGAAATTTTGTGCTTAAATGGAAAAATAAGTGTTTATTTTAAAGCAAACCTGGGTTGTCTGATTCTGATTCTGTAAACTGTAGATAACTGACAGGAATGCCAAATAATTCTTGTCTATAGACATGCAAACAAATTCTATATGGGGAGAAATAGTCAAAAGAACAATTTTGGCTCTATTTGTACATTCTTTTCCATATTCCTGACCTATAACTGTGTCTGTTATTGATTAATATCCTTTGACCCAGTTGTATCACTTCACTTGTTTTCTATGAATGAGTTAAATAAAATCTTCAACTTGTGTTTATTCTTATATCTGTATGAGAGTCATGATTTTACCTGCTTTCGAAAATTATCTTTTAATGCCTGCTTGGAACTAAACCACCCTTTAATGGCTGATCACCTGTGCCCTGAGTCTTCGCCTCAGCCCCAGAGGGCCTTACAGACTTTCAGACAACAGCATCAAAGAGACTTTTGAGGCGGCCCAGTTCGGTGACCTTCCAAACAACATAGCACAGGAACTTCCTAGAGGCTCTATGGCGGCAGCCCTACAGTTTGAGGTGGCCTGAGACTTCTTGGCTGACATTGTCCTGGCTCCTCTTAAAGGCTGTGTACACCCCAAAAGTACACTTCAGGAGAAAAATACACATTTAAGACCCTCATAGACTAACTCTCACAGACAAGAGTGAGATAGTTGAAGCCCTGCCACATGGGGTTTCAGAAGCTTGTTTAAAGCCATGTGAAGCTTCATGCTTGTGTCTAGATGGCAGGTAGACTGGGGGCGGGGGGCTCATATTTTCCTCAAGGAGGACACCACATGGTCAAGCAAGTCATGACCCAGGAGAGCACAGCCTGTGGTAAAATCGGTGTGTGAAGATGCAGGTGGCCTGAGCTGCTGCACAGGTATCCTTTGCATTCTTCTAGCAAGCGATTATCATGTTATCGTCTATGAACTGACCTGGGATGTATTAGCCGTCTCTAAAGTTGGATGCACACATCTCAGGAACGATTACTCAGGACAGCCTTTCTTAATTTTCATGTTTGCGTATGTGTTTAATATATTAGTAGTACATGCATATAATTTGCAAATACACATATATTGAGGTTGCACGTCCAACTTTTTTCTCATAGGATGTGCAATCAAGATTAGAAAATTGGATATATCATGTAAACATCTTGCTACTGCGTTTCCCAAGTAGACTCACCAAATTGGTATTGGGAAGGTTTGACCATTGTGCACATTTATCCCACAATTCATTCAGAAAAAGCATGCCAACCTTGCTGATTATTTTCCTGAGAATTTGTCCTCTGAAATTAAGGACTTTATCTTGCTCGTTTCTCTATTTCTAATACTTAGAAAGGCGATTGGAACATAGTAAATACTCAATATTTGTTTAATGAATTTCACAGTGGTTTAACTCAATATCCTATGTTTAACAATCACTCCTCCACTATATTGGCCTTCATGGCTTAGAAATCGGAAACCTTATTTTTATAACACGGATGTGGATGAACATATTCACCAAGAGTCATGTGGAAGTTTCCTTAGAATGCCAGACCTCATAAATCTTGTTAGTCCCATACACTTTGACCAGAGCCATATTCAGTTCTACTTAGGGTGACCAACCATCCCAGTTTTCCTGAGACCGAAGGTTTTCTTGGGACAGAAGACTTTTGGTATTAAAACAGGGACAGTCCTAAGCAGACCGAGATGGGTTGGTCACCTCAGTTCCACTGGGCACCTGTAAAGAACTGTTCCTTTTTCTCTACGATGTTGTAAACGAGCAGTAGCACGTGAACATCAGCTTTCTATGGACCCTAGAAAGCAGGACAAGATGAAACAGCCCCAGAGTGGGGGTACACATATACTTTTCTCAGTCCTGAATAACATTGCTTAAAATCACCACCATTGCTGATCAGTTTTCAGTGCCCAACACAATAGTGCTTGGTCTTATTCACAAAAGGATACAGACTTGTGAAGATATGATGGTATTGTACCCTCTCCCCAGGCTGTGAAACAAAGTGTGGGTTAGCTGCATATTTATAACCACCCTCCAACATAAGAGCATACCCAAAAAAAGACCCAAAGCTGGAGATGTCCCTTCTTGGTTTTTTTTTTTGTCCTTCTCTTTTGTAACTGGACCACCCAAATGAACCACATACTGGAAACCTGAGGCTGTCCACATGGTGAGATCTGACAAAAGTTACATTGTGATGATGCCCAAAGGTGATGTTTCACAGGGTTGTGGTCCCTCACAGCCATAGCAGGGTGGGGGAGAACAGCCATTGAACACAAAGACCACCTTAGTTTCTTGATCAGGGAGAAACCATCCAGGAAGTGGTGCCTGACAAACCCTTGCCCCCCAGGAAGACATGGCATGTTAGATAACCCCTCATCTGTGAGCCAAATAGCACAAACTTTGGATGAAAAGGAGCAGCAATGAAGGGGGTGATAGAGGCAGCTCTTTTTCTGGTGAGAAGTAAAGCTTATACACAGCCAAAACTTATGGACATCAGCATAACCACTGAAAGGGGTCGGTGTCTTATTCTATTCTCCTCATCTGCTCGGGGCTGTCTTGTTGAGAGCTGGCCCGGGACTCACATATACTGACTCAGAACCATGTTAAAAACTGTGAGCAGGACCCCACTATTCACCAGAAAGGCCCTGGCTTCTGGCAACTTCTGCGAAGGTTAAAGAATCCAGAAAGTGGCTGATTAAGGTTTTGTCCTGTATGTTCAACAGCTTTCCACCCTAAGCCACATGTTAGCCACCTGTCACCCCCAACCCTGGACAACTGAAGTCCACGGGATGTGTTTGGGTTCATTACCTGACCAGAAGAATGTTTTATTTATCCTCTGTTCACCCCATTTTTTCTAACAGTCCCTATTAACGTTGGCAACACATCTGCAACAGGCTTTGAATTACTCTAACATATTTGATGTTCTGGGTAAGTTCAGCTGCCATCTCCACCACAGAACAGTGATTTGTTTGACCCCTATCCAAGCTGCCAGAGCTGAATGTAATATTCAGGATACATTTACTTCAGGTTTTATTTAGAATCTCTGGGTATCCCTTTGGCCATTTTCTGGGATGTTAAACAAAAATAAAATCCATGGAAATATTCAGTAGCCCCAGTATGATCCACAAGCCTTTTCCAGTGCATATCACTTTCCAGAAATTTATCTACCCCCAGACATCATTCTTTGGGGTCCCAGTTACCTCCAAGCTTCCCCTGAACATTTCCCTATTTTCCTATCTCAGAAGCCCTCTGCACTCCCTCCACTGGGTCCCGGCTGAGCTGGGTAACCCAGCGCAATGGACAGTGACTTGGCTGCCATGACAGGCTGTACAGGTGGCCTTGGCACAGCAACTATGGTTGTGGGAGGCATAGCTCTCAAGTGGGCTCGCAGCTCTGTCTTAAAATCTTCCTTGTTGGGCTTTCCTGGTGGCGCAGTGGTTAAGAATCTGCCTGCCAATGCAGGGGACACGGGGTTGAGCCCTGGTCTGGGAAGATCCCACATGCCACAGAGCAACTAAGCCCGTGAGCGACAACTACTGAGCCCGCGAGCCTAGAGCCCGTGCTCTGCAGCAAGAGAAGCCACCGCAATGAGAAGCCTGTGCACCGCAATGAAGAGTAGCCCTCACTCGTCGAAACTAGAGAAAGCCTGCGCACAGCAACGAAGACCCAATGCAGCCAAATAAATAAATTAAATAAATAAATAAATTTATTTAAAAAAAAATTCTCCTTGTTATTTTCAGGCAGACTGCTGACAGGCCTGGTCAGCATCCACTGACCTGAATGCCCTTTTCTACATCATCAAGTCCCATTTTAACTTCCTGCTGTGATGATGACATTTATCTTCACTGGATTCACACAGTATCTCTTTTCACTTTCTGTGTAATCACACCTAAATCACAATCAGAAAATAGTATTTAAAAATAACTGTTAAATGCCTCTGAAAAATGCACACACATAGACATACACTTGCCCTTTTGTATCTTTTTTTTTAACATCTTTATTGGAGTATAATTGCTTTACAATGGTGTGTTAGTTTCTGCTGTATAACAAAGTGAATCAGATATACATATACATATATCCCCATACCTCCTCCCTCTTGCATCTCCCTCCCACCCTCCTTATCCCATCCCTCTAGGTGGTCACAAATCTCCTAGCTGATCTCCCTGTGCATCAGAAAGAGAAAAGCAAATACCGTATGCTAACACATATATATGGAATCTAAAAAAAAAAAAAAAGCTTCTGAAGAGCCTAGGGGCAGGACAGGAATAAAGATGCCCTTTTGTATCTTGCCCTAAAAATCATTTCTGGCAGTAAGTCAGAAAGAGAAAGACAAATACCGTATGCTAACACATATATATGGAATTTAAGAAAAAAAAATGTCGTGAAGAACCTAGGGGTAAGACAGGAATAAAGACACAGACCTACTAGAGAATGGACTTGAAGATATGGGGAGGGGGAAGGGTAAGCTGTGACAAAGCAAGAGAGTGGCATAGACGTATATACACTACCAAACGTAAGGTAGATAGCTAGTGGGAAGCAGCTGCATAGCACAGGGAGATGAGCTCGGTGCTTTGTGACCACCTAGAGGGGTGGGATAGGGAGGGTGGGAGGGAGGGAGACGCAAGAGGGAAGAGATATGGGAACATATGTATATGTATAACTGATTCACTTTGTTATACAGCAGAAACTAACACACCATTGTAAAGCAATTATACTCCAATAAAGATGTAAAAAAAAAAGTGCTAGATTAAAAAAAAATCACTTCTGGCAAATAATCTTACATAGTTTTGCTTGTTTTTATTTCACTCTGCTGGTGGCACTGGTATTGTCTGATCGTGGTGCCTTTCTGTTGACACATCCAAGAACCCTGTTGCATTATAACAAAGGCACAAATAGGTGTCCTGGTAATGGGCGTTAGTATTTCTGAAAAGAAAAAGAACAAAATCTCCCCCCAAGTCCCTACGAGAATACTTCCGCACAAACCTGCATTATTTGGTTTTTTGGTTTTTTTGTTCTTGGTTTTGTTTTGTTTTGTTTTAATGTAATGTCTTTGGTGAGGCAAAGGGGCTACCCTAAATTAATGTTGCATCTTTTTCCTTCATTGTATGCCAGGAGAATATTTTCCATCCACTTCTTAATTGTAGATATCCGAATAGGGAACAGCCTGCATAAGGTTCAGAGCAGGGATCAATCGACTGTGAGGTTCAGCAACCTCAGCACTATGAACATTTTGGACAAGTTAATTCTTGTTGGGGGCACTGTCCTGTGCTTTGTAAGATGTTTAGCAGCATCACTGAGCTCTACATACTAGATGCCACTCGTGATACTCAAAAATGTCTCCAGACACTGCCAAATGTCCCCTGGGGGCAAAAGTATCTCCAGTTGAGAACCACTGGTGTAGAGAAAAGATTGTGATTGACTAGTTTGGATGGAATGCTTTGTCCTGTCCAGTGAACTGTGACCAGGGGACAGGAATCAGGAAATTAGGACATAACTCTAGCTAAATCTATGCCGCTGCTCCTTTAAGGGGTTCTGGGAAATCCATCCACTAAGAGTCTAACGCATTGCAGAGATTCTCTCTACAGTTTGGCTTCTATAGCTTTGCTCTTTGTTGATGATGTTAAACTGTTTAATATTTTTTTATCTTTTTTACTTTTGTCTGTTGGTATTGAGATTTCTTGTCTTATTTTGGAAGCATGTCTTCTGTTTTCAGGTGTTTCTGTTAGCCTTACAGTTTTCTGCCATCTTCAAATAAGCCTTAAGTTCATTTTGGTTTAATCTAGATCAGAGCTCCATTTTTCCTATTCAATTCCCTCTTATTAGTATAAGCTGAAAACTCCTAGGCAAACGTGTGGGTCTTACTGTGTCTGTCCTTTAGGGAAAAAAGTGGGAGAGGCCACGATCATAACCAAATACATTATGCTCACTTGCTTATATATCCTGGAAGTCTAGGGTCATATTAGTGGCTAAATAACAAAGACTTAGAGGAGCAACCCTCTCCCTTCACTATCATAAGGTTTAATATATTTAACAGTCTGTCTAGGTAATATACTTGAAAGTCAAAGGACCATGAGTCTGTTTGAAGCATTCTGTTAAGTCCCCCAACCCACTGACCTGGAGAAAAGATCAAGATCCCACCCCTTCCTTTGAGAGGTAGGTTGCACTGAGTTATTGGTAGGACAGAAGAGAAATCCTATAACACAGTATCTTCCTTCTGAAACAATAATAGTTGAAAGATCTACACTTCCAGGAGCATGGTGAGAGCAGTAAGATTCCCTCTTTGGGAAAACTTACCCTGGTTGGAGCAAGGGCAGGGAGGTATAACAGAATATTGGAGCACTGGCAATGGTAAGGCAGAAGAGGGCTTGAGGAAAAGAGACTCCCAGTGACAGAACAAAGAGCTCCCAGGAAAGTAAGCAGAGGAAACTGTGTGGTGGTGACAATATAACAGCAGTCATCCCAGAGTTGTGTGCAGTTGAGAACTGGTGTCTCTCAAAATGCAGAAGCTTCATCTACTTGTGCCTAGTAGAAAACACATCATGGGCATCAATCCCCAACAAAGGTGGAGGCACAGACACCTACCAGCAAACAGGCAGTTATGAAAGGGGATGATAACCCCCGTCTGTTTTGAATGGACTTGCATTAATGTATTTCCGTCACTGATTGGTGGTATGGGTGGGAAACAGGTGCACAGGAGGCAGGTTTTACGGTTCAGAGAGGACATATCAGTTCCATTTCTCTTACCTAAAGCATGTTTTTGGAAAGAGCTTCTTGGCACCGGGGTAGAAAGAGAGGGAAGCTAAGCTAATAATTATATACCAAGGCCCCAAGCATTTTTATGACTTCTAAATAAACATGTAGCATTGTGAAGGACCAAAAGATAAATTCAATATATCCCTGCTCTCAAGGAGCTTACAGTGTAGTGGGGAATGGAACAATTACACAAATAGACTATAGCAAATATACAAGAATGCTACCTTGGCTAAGAGGAGGAGGAGGCCACGAGGTTTTGAGAAGATCAAAAATAGTGTTTTAGCCAACTGAGTATATCAGGTAGATTGGAACAGGGATATTTCAGAGATGACTTCAGGAGCTCAAATCAGAGGCAATGAGACTCTGAATGAGGATAATAGCAATAAAACAGAAATGAGGGACTAGCTTTATGAAATGTTGCATAGCTAGCTTCTTCAAGATTTGTTAACTAATGCACATATTGGAGATGATTGAAAGGGAGGAAACAAAATGTTTGAGCATTAAGAATGGAAATATAGTTCACAGAAGTAAGGGGAAAATGAAATGAGGTGGAAGATGACAAGCTTACTTTCTGAGATGCTGCTTTAAATACAGCATACAAGGGAATTCCCTGGCTGTCCAGTGGTTAGGACTCCGAGCTTCCACCGCAGGGAGCACAGGATCGATCCCTGGTCAGGGGAACTAAGATCCCGCAAGCTGCGTGGCACGGCCAAAAAAAAACACAGTATACAAGAGGTTGGTGATTATGTAGGATGAGGCCATCTTGTCTTCTTTTTCCCCAGTGAAGACTCCTGTGTTTTCATTCTGTCTGTTCAGTCATATCCCTGGTTTGTAGACACTGTGCAACATAAGTACTTATGCTTTGAAAGCCAGTTCTTAGGATTCATGCCATCACCACCCACCTCCACAATGTCACCTCTTTATTTAGCTTTAGCTCCCTATGAGTAACTCGGACACCTGCAGTTTCATTTTCCTCTATGTGCTGACGAGATGGAGATGAGCCTGCCCAGCTGGAATGTAGGAGTACTCCATTATTAAAGCTCTGTCGAGGGAGGAATGGCTGCCTGCAGACACTTGGGCTCCTACCAAAGATTGTCTATCTTTCTTTTTTTTTTTTTTTTTGGCTTCTCAGCACAATCTGAAAGTACCTGATTTGGATGCTGGAAAAATAAATGCACAGGTTCAAGACACCATTCCCTATAAATCAAATGAGGCACTCTTACTAAATTGAGTCTCTTCAGCTCTTCTCTGAATTCTCCACATGTCAGCATAGAATTGCCTCAATCTTCCTACCTCGACTTTGCACTCATAAACTTCAGTCTCATTTCTGACAGGTTTTATTTACTTGAAACTATCTTGTATTGTTGTTTAACATTTTTTTAATTTACTTTTTTCTATTCACAAAAGTAAATATGTACTCATTGCAAAAATTACTTGATTTGGAAACTAAGAAAAAAGGTTAAAGAAGAAAATGTGTGACCTGTCCTCTCATCAATGTTAACATTTTAGCCTAGTCTTTTTCCTCTTTGCACATTTTAATTTTAAAACATAGCTGGGATCCTACTGTGTAAATGGTATAGTTTTCTGATATTTTTAACTATTATAGTTTGAGAATTTTCTTATATAATTAAAATTATCTTACTTTTGATAACTGCATGAAATTTCATTATTGTAGATGTTATATTTTTCTTTGTGTATATCTCCTACATTGATTGCTTAACTCTTTATAACAAAAATTTCCTGGTCTATGTATATATATGCCTATAGTCACAAGAAAAAAAGGAAGGAAAAAGGCTAAAATTTATACAAAGAAAAAAGTTATATAATTCTTAATTCAAGATTTCTGCTTATACTTCTGCTGTGAAACATATATGTAGTTTGATTAAGAAATATAAAATTTTATTTTGACAGTGATTATGTGAAGTATTTATGTATGTTTAAAGGAAAGAAATAGAGAGCTATTTTACTTATCACTTAAGGGCTTCTGAGTTAGGTAGAGTTTTCCCTTTTTATTAACCAAATTAATACATATTTATAAGTGCAAATAATTGGAGAAATATAGAATATAAAAAATATAAGTGTATCTTTTTCCATCCTGCTACCAAAAAGTAAATAGTTTTCTATGGCATATATGTTATACACTTCTTGTACTTATATCTTTTAAGAGAATTACACAATTCATAGTGTTCTACATTTGCTAAGTTAATATTAATAACACCTTTCCATATATTTACATATTCAATATTTCAGATATTTTTATATTTTTTTCTCATTTTATTATATTAAGTAGAACTCCCAGAATAATACTGTATAATAACAATTATAGTGGACTTCTTTGTCTAGACACATAAAGGGCCCTTTGCATTAGTATGCTCAATATATTATCACCTGTTTACTGAGCAGAAAGGAGGATGCTTTGGTAGTGGAGAACAGTTTTTCACTCTTCCACAAATGTATCTCATGTCTGCCACAGTTTTCACCATAGCCTCTGCTGAGTCTATACCATCATCTAGGGATCAGCAAGTTCTCAGCGCCAAAACCTGTTCTCCCATGATATTACAGGTGGTGACATGATCTGTTAAGGACTTCCCTAATGGATACCATTTGTGATTTTTTTCCTTTTGCTAATGTTGTCTCTATTCTCTGATCCCTTAGCATATCCCTAGGTACATCAACAACCTGAGATCCACACAATGTTCTGCAAATTTTAAAGGCAAAGTCTATCAAATCAAAGAAATAATAATTCCTACTTTATGTAAAATGTCCCTCCATGTGTCAACTTAAAATAGAGAGGATCTAAAATAATGAAGAATCTTAACTTAGCAAAAGGAAATTGAATAGAAGTCAATAGATGTGAGAGTGGTGACAGTGGAAACTGGAAACAAACTAAAATATTGAAGTTGTAAGCACTTATACCTGCCCAATTATAAACTGATGCTTTTAACTTTGAATTATTCTGTTTGAAATGCATATTTTTAATCTTTCTGTCCATGGAGGAAAGAAATGTCTTCCAGGAGTTGGGGGCAGGAAAGGGTATTCTGATCTTGAAATAATGTGACAACATTTCCAAAATGTGTTTGCTCTAAAAGATGCCTTCTAAGCAAATGTTTGAAAATAGGGACTTCCCAGGCGGTCCAATGGTTAAGACTTCGCCTTCCAATGCAGGGGGTGCGGGTATTTTTATTTATTTATTTTGCGGTACGCAGGCCTCTCACTGTTGTGGCCTCTTCCGTTGCGGAGCACAGGCTCCGGACGCGCAGGCTCAGCGGCCATGGCTCACGGGCCCAGGCGCTCCGCGGCACGTGGGATCTTCCCGGACCGGGGCACGAACCCGTGTCCCCTGCATCGGCAGGTGGACTCTCAACCACTGCGCCACCAGGGAAGCCCGGGGGTGCGGGTTTGATCCCCGTTCGGGGAGCTAAAAGCCCACATGCCCTGCAGCCAAGAAACTAAAACATAAAAAAACAGAAGCAACATCGTAACAAATTAAAGACTTAAAAAAAATTTTTTTTAAGAAAATAGTTGCGAACATGAAATTTCCATTCATAAATATGAGACACTCCGTTTTGAAACTTATTTCCTGAAGAGTGCATTTTGACCAGAACGAATGTGTGAGTTATATGTGTGAAAAGCTGAGAAATTGTAAATATTATCAGTTCTGGTTAAATGTGTGATTTGCCTGTGAAAACATTTTTTTACTATTAGCTTTGTGTATCCCAAAATGAACTATAGTTCTCAAGTATACTGAAGTAATATGGACATCATTCGAGGAAAGTAAAATGCCATCCTGAGTTAAATCATGTCTAAAGTCGTGACTTTTTTCAGGATAGTTTTTCATGAATTTTCCCTTTCAGGGATAAGTATGATCTTGATAAACTGAATCAAGCAACATATCAGGGAGAAAAATAAAGATACTTAAAACAAAATATACCCAAATAATTATCAAGAAGTTTCTCCCACATGGGACTTCCCTGGTGGTCCAGTGGTTAAGACTCCATGCTCCCAGTGCAGGGGGCACAAGTTCGATCCCTGGTCAGGGAACTAAGATCCCACATGCTGCACAACATGGCCTAAAAAAAGAAAAAGAAATTTCTCCTACATATAAATTCTAGAGGGAGAGACAAGGATGGATGGGGTCTTTTCAGCCAGTCAAATATTCTACCTAGAAACTGATGCTTCAGAATCAGGAAGGAGAGGGAATCTATCACAACTCCCATTTCAGTCAAATTCCTGTATGAGGTTTCTTGAATTAATTTGTACAATTCCAAGTTTGGCAACTTTTATTCTAAATGTTTTGTTTTAAATCCAAAAGTATAGTGGTAAAAGTATATAATATAATAGAACTGCAAGATGTATTATCTCTCAATTTGGGCATTTCCTTATTTGATGTTGCTAATTAAAATAGAAAAATGTTTATTGGTAAAATAAGTCATTTATGAGCCTTAATTCTTAAAGATGGCCATATGTTTTATCTCTGTCAAAATCAAGAAAATTATTACAGAAGATGCATTTGGGGGATATGGAAAGGGCATGTTTTAATCCATGCAAAGAGTCAGTTATTTCTTTTCTTTTTTTTTTCTTGGCCACGCCGCGTGGCATGTGGGATCTTAGTTCCCCAAGCAGGGATCGAACCTGTGCCCCCTGCAGTGGAAGCGCTGAGTCTTAACCACTGGACCGCCAGGGAATCCCTAAGAGTCAGTTATTATACTTAAGCTGAAACGACTTAAATTTCTTATGAATAAAGTTTTCTAAATGTTCTCTATTTGCTTTTAAACAAAAAAGCGATAATGTCTGGCTTGATATCTGGAGAACTAAATGTAAATGATAACACGAGATAATAACGGAAATATCTTTTGAGGAGTGATTTTGTGAAGATTAGCTGGATTTGTAGATATTGTTCTACACAAAGTTGCTCATTTAAGTTTTCAGAAATGTAATTTTATTTCTTTCTCTAATAATTTTAGCACGATTTGATTGTGTTTTAATGTTATATTAATTTAGTTCTAACTTGACATTCCTAACTGTTTTTTGGAAATTTATGAAATATAACATTGAGGTAGAAATATGTGTGTATGTTTGTGTACATATATATGTATACATATATATAACATATGTGTGTGTATATATATATGTGTGTGTATGTGTGTGTGTTCATCCATATGTAGATGGATATATATGTGTGTATAGACATCAATAGAGAGTTCTCCAAAGGTCTCCCTAGAAACTGGAATTCAACTAAGGTAAATATTAAAATGTTTGTGTGTGTTGTGTGTGTGTGTGTGTGTGAAAAAAGTAAGCAGGATCAAGTTATGACTCTAAGGAAAAGTTGTCTATACTTTAATCACCCAAAATTGTAAAAAATTGGAATTTAAGGTAAAACTCCCTTAATAAGGGTTTGTCTGTTTTATCTATGAGTTACTATTCTCTGTTAGTTGCATGAGAATGCCATCTGAGGAGGTAAATGCTCTGGCTTCATGATCCTTAGTGTTTCCCTGGATGAGGTTATATTTTTCTTTAATTTTCAGAGATATTTGTATTACATTCAGATGATTTGAACACCCTGTTTGGATCTATACTCTATAAAATCAATTTTAAGTTTCTTAAACCATCATGCGAGAGGGAAATGGTGCATATTTGTTACACGATGCCCCATATGTGCACTGTGTATTTTTCTCCTCATCTTATCCTTTTGGAAAAAATCCTAAAGTAGGAAAGAGAAACATAAATGCAAACTCTGTGCATCTTTGATGAAACTAGGAAACATCTGAAAGCCCAAACCACAAATAGGAAGTGTTGCCCATAGCAGTGAGGATCAAAGCAAGGATGGTCACAACTGCAAATCACAAAGACACACGCACAGAGCTGGCAGAACACGCAGTGAGTGGGCACGTCCAGAAGTGCAGGAGAAACATAATTTAGTTTGTAGTAATGAGAACAGAGTCCATGGGCTGCAGGCCTGAGCTTCCTTGAAATGAGTTTGATGCTTACGCAAGTAGAACTTGCAGAGCTGACCAAGAAATCAAACAGACCACCATCCTGCAGCAAGTAATTTCAGGGAGGAGAAGGACAACTCTGCGTTGTTAATTGCTAAAGAAAAGAGAAAAAGTCACACTGAAAACTCTGTGTCATAAGGAGAATTCCTGCTAGCCTGGACCATTGCCCTGGCTCATTTACCATACAGTGGATCTCCTCCAAATACAGTCCAGAAGAGATCACCTCTTTCCATGATAAGCAATAGTTTTAAAAATTGTACTGAACTTAGTGAATGGATAAAGAAGATGTGGCACATATATACAATGGAATATTACTCAGCCATAAAAAGGAACGAAATTGAGTCATTTGTAGAGACATGGATGGACCTAGAGACTGTCATACAGAGTGAAGTCAGAAAGAGAAAAACAAATACCATATACTAACACATATATATGGAATCTAGAAAAATGGTACTGATGAACCTAGTGGCAGGGCAGGAATAGAGACGCAGACGTAGAGAACGGACTTGTGGACACGGCGGGGAAGGGGAGGCCTGGACGAATTGAGAGAGTAGCATTGACAGATATACACTACTATGTGTAAAATAGATAGCTAGTGGGGAGCTGCTGTATAGCACAAGGAGATTGACTCTGTGCTCCTGTGATGGGGAGGGTGGGAGGGAGGCTCAAGAGGGAGGAGATATGGGGATGTATGTATATGTATAGCTGATTCGCTTTGTTGTACAGCAGAAACTAACACAACATCGTAAAGCAATTATACTCCAATAAAGATGTAAAAAAAAAAAAATTGAACAGAACTTAAATAAAGTTACCCTAAAAAAAAAGGAGGAAAGAAACTAGAAAATTAAATGGCAGATGGCAAGCTCCTTCCTCCATTAAAAATTTTTTTTTCTTCCAGTTTTGTTGAGACATAATTAACATATAGCACTGTATATGTTTAGCATAATGATTTGACTTGCATACATCATGAGATGATTATCACAATAAGTTTAGTGAACATCCATCGTCTCATAGAGATGCAGCGTTAAAGAAATAGAAAAAAAAATTTTTTCTTTGTGATGAGACCTCTTAAGGTTTACTCTCGTAACAACTTTCATCTATAACACACAGCAGTGTCAATTATATTGATCACGTTGTACACTACATCCCTAGTACTTATTTAACTTATAACTGGACGTTTGTACCTTTTGACCACCTTCATCCAATTCCCATGCCCCGCACCCCCCTGCCTCTGGTAACCACATTTTAAATTACATTTTACAACTGTGTTGTGTAATGAATATATTAACATCATATATTAAAACGTTTCTTTTACCTAAAAGTTCTTTTTTTTTCTTCTGTTTTTAAAAAAACTAAAGCATTGTCATGGGCCCAGAAAGGATTGTGGGCCCCAGGTACTGTCTCTACTAAGCCTTAGTCCGCCTGGGAGGATGCAACAGCGCTCCAACGAAGGACAACAAACAAGGCTCAGCTGTGCACCAGCTCCTCGAGGGCAGGTTCTTGTTCGTTCTTGTGTCCCTAGCACCTCAATGGAATAAATGTGCTTATTCTCCAAATATTCAGTACCTACTCTGTGACAGGTCCTGCACTAAGTTCTGAGGACACAAGGATAAGATGCTGCCCTCGCCCTTCATGTTGGTTTCACTGCCAATGAGACTGTATCTATTAGGAATCTTTCAGCTGCAGGGGAAAATCAAATACATCAGAAAAACTAAAACTAGGGTTAAACAAAAAGCATATTTATTAGTTCACATAAATGAAAACGTCCATGGTAAACCTGGTTTCGGGATTGACTGAATTTAGGGATCAAGTGACCATAACAAAACAACAGTGAAAGTTAAGCTCTCATATGCCTGGCACAATTCTGAGCCTTTTACATGTACCCACCCATTTAACTCACAACAAACCTGCATGGTAGGTAGTATGATTATCTCCATTTTGCCCAGGAGAAAAGTGCAGTATTCAACTTCTCTCCGGTTCTCTGTTCGGCCTTCCAGACTGTAGGGTTTCTTCTCAAATCCTCCTAGTGGACCCAAATTTATTAGTTATTTATGAGAGAAAAATTCACAAGAATTACTAAGAAAGAATATGCAGGACTTGGTGACTCATTGGATACAGGGATTTCGGCGGGTGGTGAAATTCAGTTCTTTGATTGTAACACTTTCTAAGGTGACTGTAACACTTTCTAAGGTGATTAACGGGGGAGAATCATGACTTTTGAGAAAAGAGGAGCACAGTTTTAGATGTGTTCAATTTAGTGTGTCAATCAGACACTCAGATGACTAGTTTTTATTATATATCAGGTCATTCCAAAAAGTCACTTGAGAAACTTACATAATAAGAAATAATACAACAGGATAGAAAAAAAATAAAAGAGGAAATCAGGTTAGAGGGAACGACTCCTCTGTAATTACTGCCACCCTACTGGATAAAAGGTCCCATTTCTGGGGCTCTTATAGGACCTTATATTTCTCTCATTATAGCACCTATTTAAAACTTTATTACAATTCCCAGCTTAATATAAGTTCCAGTTTAATATAAGTTCCATGAGGGCAGCACTCCTGTCTGTGTAATACACCATCCATCCCCATCACCTAGCACAACGAATATCAAGTGAATGAATGAATATATGAAAAACCTTATTTAATCCTCCTAACAGACAGACCTGAAAAGAGAATTCCCATTCACCAGCAATAAAGTTCAGCTGTGAAGACGATGTTTTTTCCATGTACTTTGCCACCTCTCTATTTAACATGGATACAAATGAACTAAAACAATTCACCAAAGAAAGGCCAAGATTGGAAGGAACATATCACAAGGAATGACGGAATAAAAGCAGCGATGTTTAGCCTAAGGAAGAGATGGTGGGAGAAATCCTGCATAAGTCAGTCCTGTGTGCCCTGCTGCAGCTGGACTCCAAGGACACGCACATCATAAAAATAAAGGAATTTTGGTGTACGGATGTTGCAGAAGTGAGGCCAACTGCCACATATGGGAAACCATAAAGACATATTGTGATCTTACAAGTTTCCTATCAGTTAAAGTTGTCCAAAAATAGAGTTGCCTAAGAGGCAGTGAGTTCCTTGTCACTGGACTTTTTCAAATATAAGCCAGCTAAGGATAGGCTGTAAAATGGTAAAGGATGTTTAAGTGTTGGAAATGCAGGTGGATTCAATGGCTTTCTAGTTCTCTTCAATGCGGAAGTTATATGATTCAACTCTCAGTAAAGGGAAGTCAAAAGGATCTCCAGTACTTAACAGAGGAAGACACTTCCTACCAGGAATGTAGTCTTACCCATGCAGGAGGAATATCACAGCAGAGAAAAAGCAGGCAGGTTGGATAACCCTGCCCATTAGCTTCATCCTGTTTTCACTATTCCTATTTTTTTTTTTTTTTTCTGCTTTGGTTCTTCATTGCTGTGCGCGGCTTTCTCTAGTTGCAGTGAGCGGGGGTTACTCTTCGTTGTGGTGCACGGGCTTCTCACTGCGGTGGCTTCTCTTGTTGCAGAGCACGGGCTCTAGGCCCACGGGCTTCAGTAGTTGTGGCACGCAGGCTCAGTAGTTGTGGCTCGTGGGCTCTAGAGCGCAGACTCAGTAGTTGTGGTGCACAGGCTTCGTAGTTGTGGCGCACAGGCTTAGTTGCTCCATGGCACGTGGGATCTTCCCGGACCAGGGCTCAAACCCATGTCCCCTGCATTGGCAGGCAGACTCTTAACCACTGAGCCACCAAGGAAGCCCTATTCTGTTTCTTTACACTTTAAGATCTTACTTCAGTTTCCCATGTAGACTTTCTTGCAGGATGGAAAATGTTCTGACTAGTTAGCTAGATTATTCTAGTTCACTTACCAGTTAGACTTCTCAGGGAAATTCATGAATTCAGCACTCAAGTTAATCAGTGTTTTCTGATTAATCCCTTTCAGCCTAATCATGCTGGAACACATAATAAATTTGCATTTCTGACCTTAAAAACTGAGAACGAGTCTCTGAATTTTGGTAATCCACCAGTGTGCCTCCCCCCTGGTTAAAGCAGCCACCTAAATGCCACATATGCTGGATGACAAGTTGGATCTCTGTGTCAGTGTCTCCATTCCCTTTAGTTTATAGTAATAGTAATAATAATGATAGCAGCGACAATGAAGAATGCAATGTCACAAAGAGAACTATTAAAAAATGAAGTCGCTTTTGTTTTAACTTGATTTTTATTATTTGCTGCGGTAGAAGCATCAGGAAGTAATAAAAAGTAACATCCCCCCATCAAAGTTAGCCAAGGCTTTGGATTCCTAGGGGTCAGGGTCCAGGATCTCTGAGCCTTCATGTGCTTCCCAATGAGCTATCAAGCTATTTTACGTGAGAAACATGCATTTGAGCTCTCAATTTTGTGCGGGGGTTGAAAGGGGGAAATTGGATTTCCAAGGATTTGAAATGGAACAGGGATTTATTCTTCTTTGGGGATAGAGAACTGAGCCTGTTCAGACCAGCCCCTCAGTGAATGCAAAACCTTGAAATGAGTGGTTGCTGGGAAGCTGAATGGTCTGTGCACTAAGGTTTGGAAGCCTGGAGGAGGAGCCCTGAATTTCTCCAGAGGAAATGGAGCTACCGCAGAGCCACCCTCCATGGAAAGACCTCTGGTTCAGGGCACAGAGCTTGACAGGCCGACCTCTGATGAGGCACCAACAGGGACACTGGTACCCCAACAGTGACATCGTGCGGTCATAAGGAGCAATAGCAGCAGAGATACACAGTCTGAGAGACACTGAGACGGTGTGAACCCCCTGGTATAACTGCACAATCTAAGGAAGTGGAAGAGCCCTAAAGTGACTGGAAACAGACTTCCTACCAATTGTAGCAGGTAGGGGCTTGGCCTCTTCTAATTGAGTCCATAGAAATTTATTTAAAACGTCACTGTTGAACTCTGGTCCCAACGTCCTCATTTAAAGCACTCATCCTCCCCAGTAATTATCTGTACCCTTAGTGTTTTCTTTTCTTCAGAACCCATAACCAGAAGGCCCTTCTAGTTCATACATTTACTTGTTTTTATCTGGCTTATAAGTTTACTTCTTTATTGCCTGTCTTCCCCTTACTAGAATTTAAGTCCACGGAGGCTGGGATCCTGTCATTCTTGTGTGTCACTGTATTCCCAGCTCTTAAAATAGTGCCTGGCAGACCCTCGGAATTCAGGAAATATTTGTCAAATGAGTGGACAAATGGATTATATACCTGAAACAAACTATGTTCCACGTACTGTGCTAGGCACTTAACATCATTTAATCCTCATATCAGCCCAGTAGGGGCTATCACTATCCCTTTGAACAGCTGAGGGAACTACGAACCCAAATCATTAACCACTGAGCTCTACTGCCCCTCACCATTCCTGTTTCCCATCCCTCTAGTTACCTTTTCCAAGAACATCCCCTCCCTTTCCTCCTTCAGATTAGGCTGTGTCCCTTTCCCCTTTCCTCTCAAAATAACCTATGTATAACTATCACTGCACTTACATCAGTCATTATATGTTTGTATCTCCCTACACTCTGAGGTCCTTGAGTGCCTCAGAAGGGATTGTCCTCTTGGTGTTCACGAGAGATACTATAGGGCCTGGAACACAATAGGTTCTCAAAGTATTTTTATACAACAATGACTGAATGAATGGGTGGATGACCACACTCCTATCCCGAGCCAACCCCCTCCCACTTCTCCTCTTTTCTGTGATGCTCGCGAGAGCCTACCGTGCACCAGGCACGGGAAATACAGAAATGAATAAAATAGTCTCTACTGCAAAGGAGCCACAGTCTAGTGGAGCTGGGGTGGTGGCGGGAGAGTAATGGCAAACAATCACCATTAGCGCAGTTAGCGCTGAAGCGTGCAGGTGGTGCTAGGAAGAGAAGCATCTGGCCCTAAAACAGGGGCACCTTGCTGCCTTTTGTAGGACGGTAGAGATGAGAGTGGGAGCACGCGGCTCATCGTGATTCAGTAGTAGAATGAGGGGAAGTGGCAAGAGGTGAGGCTACAAAAATGGGCAGGTACCAGCTCATGAAGGGCCTTGAAGGTAACATTCAAGAACTTGGACTTTATTCTGAAGGTGATGGGGAACTATTGAAGGGTCTGGATCAGGAAGGTGATGTGATCAGATCGGCAGTTCAAATAATGGTCAGATGAAAGACGAAGCCTGAAATAGAGCAGCAGCAATGGGTATTAAGAAAAGAGAAGAGATCAGAGTTATCAGCAGGATAACTGTTTCCATGTGGTAGGGGAAGGAGAGAAAGGAGGAGCTAGTGAAGACTCCCAGGTTTCTGGATGGATGATGGTGCCATTCGCTGGTAAAGAAAACACAGGAGGAGGAGTAGTTTTGAATGATACGTAGTAAGTGCTCAATAAATAGCTGTTGAATTGAACTTAATTAAAAGGTAGAAGACACACTGCTTCTTTTGGATGCATTTGGAGTTTGGATTCCTTTTCAAATACAGCTCAAGACAGTGGTCTAGGGGGTATGTGGCCCATAGGACAGCCTCAGCAGTGGGAGTTAATGGAAGAATACTCAGAATGAGAAGAGGGCTAAGAACAGAATCTCAGAAAACCCAACTTTTAAGAGGTGGTAGAGGAAGAAGAGACTAAGGGGAAAACCACAAGTTGACATTTATTGAGCACCTACAGCAAGGGACTGTACTAGATGTTGGGAAAAAATTATGATTGTATGTCCCGAGGAGGAAAGTGCCGAAGGAACAAGTAGCCAGAAGGATGTGTCTATGTGCCACTGGGGGAGAGCCCAGGATTCAGTGGAAACTGGAGAAATCACACAATGATCTGTTGGAAATGGAAGCCACACTCCAGGTTCCAACGTCTGTCTTATTCCTTGCATCGCCTTTCCCCCACCCCTTCACATGGAGTCCGGATTAGGTGCCATGACTTTTATTGACGGTGAGTGTAAGCAGGTGTGAGTGGCTGCTCTTTTAAAGGACACAGGGTGCTGGGCTTAAGAAGCCAGGAAGGGAGGGCCAGTGCTGGGCTGTGGATGCAGGATTCACTCCTTATTTGGGCGGGAACGCTGCATTCTGAGAGGAAGATTTATTTCGGGGCTAGGCATCGGCGCGGGGGAGGCAGGCAGCACCAGCCATTAGGCCGCACTCTCTATTTGGAGCACAGCCGCTGCTGCTTCGGCAGCCCCAGGTCTCCCGGGATCTTCCTCGGTATCCTGCGGAGGTTCTGGTTCCTGCTTAGACTCCGGCTCAGGCTGGGCTTCCGGCTGGCCCTCAGTGCTCCGGCCAGGCCCAAGGCGAGGAGGCTTAACAGGCGTGGGGGATGGCGCTGCAGGCCCTTTCCGGCCCGAAAAGGCCCTTCGCAAGCTATGCACCAACCCGGCGCGCCGCAGCCGCAGCGCCCTGGACTCCACGGGCTCCTCCTCGTCTGAGCTCTCCCCACCTTCGCCCTCCGGCTGCTGTGGGCCAGGTTCGGCCTGGTCCGCCGGGCCTAAGGGCTCCGGCGCCTTCTGGAAGGCCTTGGCCGGGATTTCAGCCTCCTCCTGCAAGTGATGGACACAGCACTGGCCCTGGCAGCCCCCTATCCCGCACCAGCCTGAGCCTCCCTCCTCAATGACACCAGGGGAACCCACCCCACCCTTAGCCTCCGCAGCCCGGATGGGAAAGAAAAGGCAGGCGTGGGAAAGGGGGGCGTGGGTTGGAGGGAGGTGGGGAGAGCTAGGGCAGGGGAACTGCAGAAGTTTGTGGAACCCGGTTATGGACATGAGACAGGATGGTAGCCGCAGGGGCAAGAACAGGAGGAGGGGGCGAACTGTCTCGGGATGCACTTCCGCCACCGTTCTTTTCATCTGGGGATGGGCTGGGACTTGGAGCAACTGCTGTGGACGTGGCCTGGGCGTGGCCTGGGCGGGCTTTGATTGGCTGGGTTCAGGGGTGTGAGGGAAGGCTGGGGCTCGGTGGTGGGAAGCGCGCGAGGGCCTGGAAGTGGTTTCCACGAGACCGGAGGAGGGTAGGGTCAGGAATGTGGGTGTGGTAGGCGGATGGGAGGGGGAGCCCCCAGGTGGTGGCCCGCGGGAAAGGCCCGGATCAGGGGACGCCAGAGGTCACTGACCTTGAAGAGCAGAACGTGGAGCTTCCCGCGCGCCACCAGCAGCCCGTGGTTGGCCTCCAGCCGCTGCACCTGGGCGGCTCGGCGCACCGCGCGCTCCTGGGCGGCATCGGTGTGCGAGCCCACGCGCTCAGCCTTGGCCAGCAGCTGCGCCAGCGCGTTGCTCGTGGTGTCGTGGCTGCGACTCAGCGCGCCCAGGCGGCTCTGGATGCGACGCACGGAGCCCGCCAGGCCGCCCTGCCTCTGAGCCAGGCACCCCTGCCGCTCGCGCAGCGCCTCCAGCATGGTGGCCAGCTTCTCCAGCAGGGTCACCACCGTGACGGCGTGCACCGGGCCCCTAGCCGGCGCTCCGGGAACAGGCCCCGGCTCCAGCGCGCTCTCCCCCATGCTCCCCGACTGCCCTGCCTGGCTCTCCCTGAAGCCGCCGGCTGCGCTCTGGGCTGGGGCCGCCTTCCCCGGCTCCTCCCCAGCTCCGGCCGTGACTCAGGCAGGCGGAGTTGGCCTTCCCGGGCGGCGGGAGGGAAAGCGGGGGGCGGGATGTTGGTGGTGGGGTCCTTCGGAAGCGCTCCCCCTTTCCGCCGCCCCGCCCTGGAGACCCGCGGGGAAGCAGGTTGGCCCGGGATCCGCCCCACCCCGCCCGGCAAACTCTTTGGCTCTGAGTGTGAGTTCCCTCCCCCACTCCAATTCCCTAGTGTGCCTCTTTCTGGAAAGTACTCTCCCCGCTGCAGAGGGCGAGCCGTGGAAAATTTTGCTGTTTGCATCGAGTGGGCAGAGAAACTATGTTAGCAAAGCAAAGGGGTAACCAAAGGGCCTCCGCAGCCTCCTGCCCTGGCCTCCCACGCTTCAAAGGGTTGCGTTTGCGCCCCACGCTGGGCGCGGTAGACTGGGAGGTTCTTGGACATTCCGCTACCAACCTAAGACTGTTTAAGCCTGAGGCCTCGCTTTGGGACCCAGCAGGCCCCGCAGTGTGGACAGAGGAGGGGCGGAGGGAGTAAGGAGGCATCCTCTGGTATTTCCCTAATAGTCTTCACCAGGGTTTGGCCACAGGCCTCATTTTCTGCTTCTCTAGTTCCTACTGCTGTGTAGCATTACCCTGCTTTCTTTCTTCTAGTTCTTTCCCTCTCTTTCTTTAAGCCCATCAGAGCCTAGGTCCTGCACCCCAAGCTTGGAGGACAGGCAGGACACCTCTTCCTGTGAAACCTTTAAAAGTGTTAGAGTAGGTTCTGGTGTGTCTTTGTTCTTCTGGAGGCTAGTTGTGGCTCCCACCTGATGTTTTTTAAATGTTCTTTGGAAATAGGTGAGAATATCAGCTGACAGTGAAGAAGATTTAAGATGGCTGCCTGGAGGGGGAGAGAGCAAACATAGAGGATCCAGTTAATGATGTGGGTAATGGATTCCTTATGTCATCAGTTTGGAAAACCCCACGCCTTGTCTCTAGCAGTACTTGGTAAACTGATGGTAGGCACAGAAATTCAAGCAATGCATTGATCATGATGAAGTCTCTCCTTCTGCTTCTCCTCACCCAATCTCTGAGGGCCACTTGATGACTGTGGAAGAAACCGTCATTCAGGGGATAGTTACGTGGGCCCGAAAAGACCTGAGGTCCGATTTACACAGAAGTACAGCAGAGGATGAGCAGTTATTGCCAGAAATCTGGTGATGCTAAGTTAATGACCAAATTCTACAAATACAAGTTCATGTAGCCTGACACCCTCTGCCCCTTGGGGGCCTAATGGGAATCACCATCTCCTCCAGTGGATCTATATCTCAGAGAGACCCATCAGGATGTGCCAGTTAAAATACTTTCAAACTAAGGGAACAGAGAACCCAATTTAAAAGCTCTTAAACACAGGAAATCCAATTCAGACATAATTGAAAAAGACCATGGTAGAGTGATGCTTAAGTGTGGGTCAGTCACAGCTCTCTCAACTATGCCCTCTACAGGTGTCAGCTTCATTTCCAGACGGGGAACAGGGTGGTTACAGCAGTTCCAGGCCGCATATCTCTGCACAAGATCAAGAGAAAAGAGGGGACCATCTTAAAATTTAGAACATTTATTTCCCAGAGGCCCCCAAGAAGTTTTCCAGTTGCCTGCCACTGAATTTAATGGCCATGCCAGAACCAAGTTCTATGGCTCTGCATTGGTGGGCTTAAGCATAAGTTCCTTAACCCATCACTGACAAGAGAGCTGATAATTACCTTTTGACAAAGTAGGCCCACTTCTACAGCAGGGTAGGGTCCGCTTGCCTAGGCGCACATGGGTGGTTTGGGCGGAAAAGTGGTTATCTATGTATAACATCTGGGTGCTGCTAAGGATAGATAGTCAATCAGAAATATCTGCTACAGGAAGCCTGTGAAAGAATCACTAGCCTTGGGAGTTGGTACTAACGAAGCCCAAAGCACTTGGAAGCAAGAGCTATACGGAGAGATGTTTTCCAAAGGCCTGCTGACTCCTCTCTGGATGTGCAGAACAAGGATGACCTTAAAGTTCAGCAACAAAGCCACTGATGATTCCACTGATCTTCCCGAAACTTCAACTATAAAAGCCATAAAACTAGCAGATACTGGAAAATAGAAGCCCATGAGCTGCATAAAAATAACTTGGGGCAAACCTAGAAGAATGCCCTGAGTCAGAAAAAGCCCAGATTGATGGAAATTATAGTAGTATGACCTTGATCACTAAGTATCCAAGAAAAAGCCATATTACAGTTTCCAATAAGGATGGAAAGAAGCAAAGAGAGCAAAGATGCAGAATGATACCCTCTAAGGCAGTGCAACCTGATCTTGTTTAATGATTTCATTTTCTCCATCAGGGATGTGACTGGGACCCACCCCCTCAAACTCCTTGGCATGGGTTTGAAAAATGGAAACCAATTGGTGTGGGTTTATCGTGTCACCCCAAAAATATATGTTCAGATCCTAACCTTTGATACCTGTGAATATGTTCTTATTTGGAAATAGGATCTTTGCAGATGTAATCAAGTTAGATGAGATCATGCTAGAGTAGGGTGGGCCCTTAATCCTATATGACTGGTGACCTTACAAGAAGAAAAGAATCACACAGGGAGAACACCATGTGACAATGGAGACAGAGAGTGGAATCATGCTGCCACAAGCACAGGAAAGCCTGAAGTGTCCAGGAGCTGAAAGAGGTAAGGAAGTATCCTCCCCTAGAAGCTTTGGAGGGAGCGTGGCCCTACCAAATTCTTTAAAAAAATTGAAACAAAGGTATTGCCCGCCCTGCTTCTCAAGCTTCTTTTCATACATTGGCCTGTCCCCTTCCCAGAACATACATACTATGAGGAAGAGTTGTCTTTATTTTAAAAGGAACCACTACAGCTTTCATGAGGGTTGGACCTGCCTGGAATATATCTGCCTAACAAAGATGGACTCAGCGGTGGCCCCCTGCCTCTGCCTGTATCTGCTCTGGGTCCTTTAAGTGAGAGGAAGCTCAAGGAAACCTCTGAAAGAGATCAGGTTACAGTGCCTTAGATGATATCACTCAGCATCCTTGTTTTCTTTCTTTCCTCAGTGGTCAGGTGCCCCACTGTCTGATGTTGCAAAGATGCCCTGAAACGAAAGTGACAGAGGCACTGCAGTTCTTAACATCATACCTGAGGGGAAGAGGATGTTCAGTCAGGGCCGGGGACCAGCCATGAGGGATGCAGCAGATGGGGGCCTCCTGGAGTAGTAGTACTTTAGCCCATGACACGTAGTGAAATGTGTGTGATATCTCCCACTGGAACAAAGAACATCAACTAATGGGAGTGTTTGGGCTTTAGTGTCCAAATTTGCTCCACCTTGGAATCCTTATACACTCCACATCTTGGGTTATCCAAAAGGTCACATACTTTGAATAGGGTTCAGAGGCGCCTCAGTGATTGACCCTGGCCAAGTTACAAGTCAGCTCCTAGCCCTTGGGCCGTATAAGAAAGATGAGACTTGAGGTCTGTGTGTGATTTCTGCCTCTCCCACCAAGACGATTTGGGGAGAGGGGGAGAGATGGCAGGACCTAAAAGGAAAAATGTAACATAAACATTTAGGCAATGCTTCCGGCATCTGAGAATTATACTGCTTTTGAAAGATAATTGCTGGCTTACGAGTAGATGCTAGTGGAGAGATTCACCAGAGGTTGCTGGATTGTTTTGTTCATTGTCTCACATAGCAATGCAGCCTAACAGTCTTTGATTATGCAATGGAAAAAAATCTAAAAAAGGATCAGAAATGGCTGTGTGAGTTAATTGTACAAGAAACACCCTTGACCCTGAGCCTCACTTTCAGCTGCCAAACAAACAGGGACATCTTCCAAGGACTTAAGCTTTGAATTAAAAGTAACAACATGCATGGTAGTTTGTATCTGATAAGCAACAAGTAATTACTGTATAGCACAGGGAATTATACTCAATATCTTATAATAACCTATAATGGAAAATAATCTGAAAAAATATATATATATAACGGAATGGCTTTGCTGTACACCTGAAACTAACACAATGTTGTAAATCAACTATACTTCAATTAAAAAATAAAGTAACAACGTGTGGCACAAGCAGAACCACCCATTCAACAGGTTAGGAGCCTCGGTGGACAGGCGCTACCTTCCACCCTTTGTCACAGACATCCTGCCTACGGAAGGGGTAAGGCCATTCCACACAATGAGGGAGCTCTGTGCCTCTGGCAGTGAAAAGAGCTATAAGTTTGGAGCAACAGGAAGTGAGAATCGGTTCGAACTCCAGAAATCAATATAACCAAATGGATGGAAGATCCTGGAATTGTACATTATGGCCAAGAGGTTTGGGGATGGCTTTTATGACAAGAATCAGGCATATTGTTCCCTCAAACCACTATTTTTTGTATCTCATATTTTAGAAGGTTGAGTAGTGTCCCCAAAAAGGTATGTCCAAGTCCTAACCCCAGTACCTATGAATGTGACCTTATTTAGAAATAGGGTCTTTGCAGATGTAATTAAGGATATTGAAATGAGATCATCCTAGGTTTGGGGTGGGCCCTAAATCCAGTGACTAGAGCCCTTATAAGAAGAGGAGAAAACAGAGACACAGAAAAGAAGGCCATGTGAAGATCGAGACAGAAATTGGAGGGCAACCCCAAACCTAGCAGCCACCAGAAAGTAAGAGAGAGGCATGGAATGGATTCTCCGTCAGAACCTCCTGAGGGTGCGTGACCCTAGCAACATTGATTTTGTACTTTTGCCCTCCAGAGCTGTGAGGGAGTATATTTCTGTTGTTTTAAGCCACTAAGTTTGTGGTAATTTGTTACAGCAGCCCTAGGAAATTATTACACATATGAACACCCACCGGAAGGATTAGGGACACAAAAAAGCAGTTTTAACAACCAAGTAAATCAGTCAATATGCCATGAATGGAATCAGAGCATCCTGCACCTGAGATGAGGCTGAGAAGCCCAGAACTGTGGAATATGTCATTGCTGCTGGAGCCAGTTGTCAGGGTGTGGGAGTTGAGCTCCTCCTGCAAAACTGTCCTGGGACATTCAAAAGGCAAAAAGCCTGGAAGTGACTGAATAGACTCTATTGAATCCCTTTCTGTAATCTGAGGAATTCAGCGGGCCCTGACACGGGGAGGCCTGGCCTGGATTTGAGCTTGCATTCCTTGGCAAATCACTCAGAAGCCACCATCAAAGCCCCCGCAGGCCTCTATCTTGAGCTAATATGGCATTCTTCTGACCCCGGAACTTATTTTACCACCCACATAATAAAGGACAGGGCAGATCGTTAGGGACTGGTGTGCACCACCTCTTAGAGGCAGGCTCGTGGAGTGAGAGGTAGAATGAGGCATTGAAGACGGGTTTGACCGAGATGCCATGGGCAGCAAATCCGGACTGGTGGCGACTTACAGAAAATTGTATACGGCTGGAGTCCTGCCGCTATTTTCACCTTCGTACAAGCATTCCCCTGTGTCTCTGGGGCTGGGTCCAAGGAAGGAGAAGTCATTAGGAGCCACCCAGCATCTACCACAACTAGGAAATAATTTGACTCATAAAATTTAGCATTGCATTAGTTGAATGGTGTTTACTTATGAGATTTTGTTTGAAGAATAAGTATCATTTGTATGGTGTCGAAAGGAGAGATAGTTAGGAATTCTCTGGCAGTCCAGGGGCCCGGGGTTCAATCCCTGGTCGGGGAATTAAGATCCCACAAACCACAAAAAACAAAAAAAAAGAGATGATAGTTGCTAATCAATTCAACTACGGAAGTGGAAGAAGCGAGCCTACCCTGGGCAAAGAATAGCATTGGTTCATCCATCTCGTTCCACTTGAAGGCAAATGGCATGGTTTAGGAATGTTGCACAACACAAAGTACCCTACTGAATTTTTTTTTATCTTATTTGGGTTCAGTGGATCTTAGAAGCAGAAGAGAAGGCTCTCAGAACCAGACCATATGTATAATAATCCATGCACTAAGCCAGGCTGGTATGACAATTGAGAGGCTTTGAAAAGGAAAAAAAAAAAAAACTTTTAATAGGTCTGCAAGCTTACCCATTTAATCTGAGAGCTAGTATGAGACTGGTTGTAGAATGGTCCTTGAGGCTGGTACCCCAGCTTTTTGGTATCAGATCCCATCAAGTTAAGTGTGATGGTATCACGGTAACCCACTGAGTCCTCTGGAGGTAATATACGATGCAAAATCAATCTACTACCAGCTATTCAACTTAATAGTTTGACAGAGCTGCAGCTTAACCACAACTCCTCCTTCTTGTGGGGAGCTGGATGGAGGAAATATTAATTCACATAGGCAGAGTATATGGTTTAGATATTTTTTTCTATCGCCAAGTTGTGTCTAAGCCACACACTGGGCCAGAGGGCAATGAGCAAGGCACTGCTGCCCCATAAAAACGAGAGGATTGCTTCAGGGTCTGCACCAGAGGAAAGAGACCAGGAAGGAGGAAGAGGAGTTGATCTTGGAATCATGTCCCCTACAAAGTAGATTCTGTCAAAGTCAGTTTGCTTAGGAAGCTAATGTAGGAGAGGGGAATATAGGAGGGGGCAGGGGCCGTTCTATTGATTCAGGCCAAAGATTTATGTCAAAAAAAAAAAAGGAGAGAGAGAATAAAGGTAGATATTTACATATTTATACTTCCACTGCTGGAAAATGTGTACAAGATATTAAAGAGATCATATCTTAACATGGTTCCAAGTAGAATGGGAACATTTATGAGGACAGAAAATGTAATTTGCAGATGGCTGCTGTACTTATGAAGGTTGTAAAATTACAATGTGAATCCTCAAAGGAAGAATGGAAACTGTTCTTCACACTTAAGTTAGGAAGTGAAGCATCCTCAGGAAATCAGATTAGAGCATCACCTGAGAAAGCCTGGTACAAGCAGTGTGACCGAAAACCCGATTTCCTAAATTTGTCTAAGGATGTCTCTAGCCCTGCTCTGTACAGCATGATAGCCACTAGCCACATGTGACTGTTTAAATTTTAAGTTTAATTAATTAAAATTAAATAAAATTAAAAATTCAGCCCTCAGTCACACAACCCACCTTTCAAGAGCTTAACAGCCGCTATTAGCAAGTGGCTACCACATTGGACTCCATGCCTCTCAGTTAATATTAGCCCATGGGGTGAGCGTGCCACCCCAAATGTTACCAGTAACAATCGCACAGGTTTATCTGAGAGATGAGACAAAGAAATCTCCCATTTCAACTGAAAGGCACATCTTGAACAAGAAATTATCCGTATGAATGAAATTACAGAGCAATTCATGGAGAAGTGACTTCTTCCAATAGCACTGGGACCATTAAAATTGGTAGATAAGGATACAGGAGGTAGTTTCTGAAATGGTCCCACGCTTCAGGATGTGTACCAGCACTCTCAAAAATATATACCTTCCAACATGGTTTACCTTGATTATGGGAATTACGGTTATTGATTTTATCCTTTGGGGGGAAGTATTGCAACAATTGTGTCTGCCAAAGTAACAAGATTCCCTTCTGTCTGTGTGGTGAGGGTGATCGGGGTGTTCACTGTAAGCCTGCCTCACCCTGGAAAGAGGATGCATAGGCTGCGAGAAAGATGGGGGTGTTTACTTTGTAACATGCAATTTTGGATAAAAAAGTAATCATAACCTTGCACTTACCTTCAACAGATATCTTAGTTTTAATAACAAGTGTCCTATACAGAAGAGCCTAGAAACATGAAAGGGCCCAATACAAATTTGTTGATTGAAAAAAAACTAAAGTTTACTTTGCTGAGCAAAGTAAAACACCAGTAAGAAGTGGATCACGTTTGCGATGATAACCGTAGGAGTAAACACGTTAGTAAGAGTTAAGACTCTGCTTCTGAGGTAGCAACCTGGGGAGAGAGAGACCAGTGAGAATCAAGGGCAGGAGTGGGGGAAACACGATAAGTGTACTGAGCCTGGTCACAGGCCAGGGCTACAGAGCTTGGAGTGCTGAACCCTGCTGGGCTTGTTTAATTGATGCTTCTTGGCTTTCCGTGAAGCCAGCACAACAGGTCCAACAGAAGTCACCATCACATTCACTGCCAGTTGTACCCACCCTTAAGGAGTCTTCAGACCGTGGGGATATCCTGGCAACAAAGGTTGAGAAGTGACAGGAATGAATGCGTAGCTTTGCTTTGTGTCTATTTCATCTTCTGTAGCTAACCCAATGTTAAGTTTCCTCACAGGCCTTGATTTGTTTTATCTATACAAGTGAGTAAGGGGAGGCAAAAGTAAGCTTTTTCTACGGCTGAACTATTTAAGCCTGCCTGTGATCTTAGGCTAGATCTAGGACTTAAGCCTCTATAAGATGCCCCAAGAGGCTGAAGCCATAGTGTCTTGGTTGAAACTGAAAGCAATTGCTACAGGGCAAGCCTGCGGCGGCTTACCTACATAGCGCACAAACCTTGCTGGACCTGCATCTTGGGGAAGGGACGTGCAGAAAGACCTCTTGACTATCTCACGTGGGCTGCCTCTCAGAAAGTAGCCCCTGCTACCTAGTCCTTGTGTTCTCCAAGTCAGGGACTCCTCCCATCCTTTTTGTCAATCTGGGACCATTAGAATGAGAGGGGGAAATAAACAGAGAAGATCTTAAATGGCAAATATTATGAGAAAGAGGAAAAGGAGAGGAGAGAGAGAGAGAGAGAGAGAGAGGCAGGGAGGGAGACAGGGAGAGAGAAGTAAGTTAAGACTAGAGGTGAAATCGCAGAAAACAGATTGCGTTAAACACATGCAAAATAAAATAAAATTAAGCTAAGTTTAAATTCAAATAAAAATCCGATGCCAAATGGATAAGAAACTGACAGTTGAGTTTAAGAAGTCAAGCTGCTCTTTATTTTTTCTGTCCTCTGTAATGCATGTCATGTTGCCCATGCTTTTAACCCATACCTACCCTGGTCAGGATTTCCCTGGTGAGCTGACCCAAACTTTCATACAAGAGTCTGAAGCCATGGTGAATTAGCCTAGAATTGTGCCAATGTGTTCATTAACTTTACCACCAGACATGGCAGAATAAGGAGTCTTGCCAGGGGTTCCTCACATTCTACCCATATTTCTCCAGGCCTCGGTTATAGTGGATCCTACTCAGGCGTCACTTTTTTTGCAACAAACAGAAGCCCCCTCAAGCTGACTAGGCCTCACCAAGCTGCTTTCCCAGGATGAGAAAATCTTTACCACTCAGCATCAAGCAGCAATACTGGAAACAGCATCCACATTCGTCTAAGGCTCTATTGCTTGCAAACCTACCTGCCAGCATCCATTTCTCTTCTAGACAAGGATCAGTTGGTTACACGGAACAGAAAGTATCTCGGTTAACTTAAGTGAAGGTGGGTTTGTTGTAAAAGAATTGGCAGCTACCCCAGCCCCCAAAGCAGACTGTTGAAATAATTTATTGTCTGGAGCCCTTCCTGAATTAACAGAAAGGAGGAGCCATTAAAGGATAATATAGCTTATTTATTATTTCAATAGCTTCTCAGGCGAAGCAGGAAAGAAACCAGACCTCTTTTGTGAACAATAATGGGGCCCACTAACTCTGGGAAAAATGCGAGACGCCCTTCTAATTGAGGAAATATATCCTTTTTCAATATGGGTTTAGATTGTACTCTATAAAAATTAATGTGTTCCTGGGAGCAGTGGAGGAGCTTGTATAACAATTCTATTAATCAAATGAACCGATGTGATTCCCACTCACGTGTAAGAATATCGAAGAGGAAATCTGGCCAGGAAGAGCTAAATCCACAACTAATACAGACCTGGAGGCCCTTCATCTTCCTCTCCCACTCCCACCTCCACCCTATACACACAATTCTGCAAGACTTGGGTGACAATAAGCATCATTTTGAACTGGCTAAAGTTCTGGGGACCTGCCTCCAACTGGCATACTCAGATTTGGGATGTTGGGGTAGGATAAGAGTGGTGAATTTGGAGACAGAGAGATCCACGTGAGACAGGCTGGGACCTGGGACCTGGGACCCTTTGCTGCAGTGCTTGCACCTGGACAAACGTCTCCTCCAACAACAAAATACAAAGGATCATAAGGGACTAATAATAACTGCATGCATGTGCAGTAGGGGCAAATTATGAATAAGGAAGTATAAAAAGGCCAAAACCCAACTGCCACTTCTGAAGTGCTGGGAGCAGAAGCAGGGTACTGCCCGTGATCCCTGCACACAGCACCACCAAGATGGGCAGACCATCTAAGCCAACCCTGAGGCCCAACCTACCGATCCACCCTACCCTCACCCCATGTAAGGAACCAGCCCCCACTCAGCAAGTGAGCAAGTGCACCTGTTATTTGTTTTCACTCCTTCGTGCTGCAGCACGAGCCCAATAATGCCTTGCTTGTGTTCCTTGTCTGGCCTCTTATCAATTTCTATTGATTAAAGAATCCAAGCACCCGAGTTGGTAACACAAGAAGCGAGATCCCTTCCTGTGATAGGTGTGGAAGTTGGTGGTTTCAAATGGAGAAAATGTGAAAAGGAGGCCCATGGAGAAGGGAATTTTGTGCATCTAAAAGCCAGGGAACAGGACTTCCCTGGCAGTCCAGTGATTAAGATTCCACACTTCCACTGTAGGGGACATGGGTTCAAACCCTGATTGGGGACCCTGCATGCCATGCGGTGCCACCAAAAAAATTTAAAAATAAAAACTAAAAGCCAGGGAGTTTGTGAAGGACCTAGATTTGTATGTACCATCCCTCCCTTTGAGAAGTAAATAGAAGGTCTACGTTAAGAGTGTTTTATCCTTCCCTCTTTGACATTGACTCTCCCTTCTGAAATTGCTTCAACTCTTCAGTGAAGAAACCTGCATATACACTTAGGCTGCTGGTAACTTTGGAGAGACTAGAGGGGGAGAAAGATCTTCCCAACAATCTTCTCCTTTGATTTATGGGAGGGAGACATCAAATGGGGCATAACGTGGAGCTCCCGGCAGTGACAGGCCAAACTGAGAGCAGGGAGAAAATACCCTTGATGACAGGATAACACTGCAGAGGTGACAAATTCGAGGGGCCATAAGACTGAAGCTTTGTATAGATCAGAGGACGCTGCCCTCTAAAAGAGGAAGTGAGGGAGGCTGGACATTCAAAGTGACTGGATATCATCTAGTTACAATGAGTTCTAAACTCCTGTTTCAAGTCCAAAGTCCTACACACTCTGATGCACTCCTACCACACTCACTCTCCCAGGGTCCCACACTCCCTCTGGCTGGCTCGATTCTTTCACTTGAATCTGGGTGTCAAGCAGAGCCCCTTCATCAGCTTTCACTAAGAAAACTGAAAATTTCTTCTTTCAAGAGATAGGAGCTCTGAAGTTTTGGAGGGTCAGTCCGGGAAATGTCACATCAGTGTCACAGATTGTGCCTCCTACACTTTTCCTCTTGTTCTCCCCTCCCTCTCCAGAGTGACCAGCAAAAGCTTTTCCTGTTCCCTGCAGATGTGTTGCCCATACTCAGACCCCTTGGTTTCTCAGCTTCTACTTCAAATGAGCCTGATATGAAAGTTCTTCCAAAAAATTTACAGTGCTCTTTCTCCAGCAAGTCTGGTGAGTATAATTCCCTCCATCTCGTAAACGTAGGATCAGGTGACCATCTCACAGCATCTAAGGACAAGAAAAACCTGGAGGACTAGAACAAGGGGGTCAGAGGGCCAGCTTTCTCCCTCTGATTCTCAAAGGCCTCCTGATCTCTCAGCTCCACTCCTTTCCACATGCCTCCTCCACGCTGCTTCCCCTGAAGCTCACTCTCTGTTCCTTCTTATCAGCAATGCACAGGGAGAGAAAACAGCCATCTCAACGCAGCTCAAGTGCCTTCTGTCAAATATTAGTCATTGTGTCTTAGTTGAATGTCCTGAGAGATAACGAGAATGAGCGTCTAACCGGTAGCCTTGGGTCAGATACAATCAACTGTTGCCCAGCAGTTCGGGAATGAGATGAACATGGTACACAGGGCCAGCTCTTACGGGATCTGTGGGCTAGGCAGGCACAGAAGCTTGTCTAATAGAAGTAGCTAGTCTATGTATCCTTGATGGTTGTTGTAGAGTTTAGGGACACCAATAAATAATACCCCTCCATTCCCTGCCAAAGTTCTGAATCAACTGAGAAATAATTCAAAAGAATAAGGCAAATGAGAGATCAAAAGAACAACAGTGTTACTGATGAAGTTGATATCGGCAAGGGTGGCTGTATCGTTTAGTAAATGGGCTTCTTGATCCCGACCCCCAGGATTAGGGAAACTAACCCATCCACTCTGGGCAAGAAAACTATAGCTCTCCCTCTTCCCCACCCCATCTCTCAGCCCATTCAGGGAGGGCCCCTTTCAATTTTACTTCATGGAAGAGGAAAGCAGAGCGTGTGTATCCTGGGGAACCTGGCTAAAGAGAGTCAGAGTGTTGAGTATGCCCGACTCATTTGTCCCAAATTTACCAGAGAAGTGACCCCTTTGCCCCAGAGGGGTCAAATCAAAAATCAGATCTGAGTCTGATCAAGTCTCCAGATATAATTACCAATTCACCAGCAATATGTGAGACAGAGAAACATCTTCAATGATAACATAGCAATTCATGCGTACTGTGGGACATTCTACAGGACAAATAACCCATTTTCCTCAACCAATAAGTTTCAAAGAAAAAAAATGATGCAAGGGAAATATATAGATTAAAAAACATCTAAGAGACCTATAAACTAATATTAATGATTGGGTCTTATTTGGATTCTGATTCCAAAAACAAGCTGAAAAAAATTATGCAATAACTTAGGATATTTGAATACTAATTGAATATTAAAAACATTAAGGAAATAAGTTTTGAGTGTCACAATGGTATTATGTGATTGTGTTTTTCCAAGTGTCTTTAATTCTCATACAGTTGAAGGTACCGTAGTCAAAACCTGGTAGAGGTGAATCAGAATGTTCTTGGCTGCTGCTCTCAGCAGATAAACTGATAAAGTCAAAAAAATATTTCTGGCACACAAGGAAGGTAAATTACAACTTATTCTTTAATTTGCTCATACTATGATTTCTCTTTCTCTCTCGTTTTGAGAAGCTGCCTCTTAATAGTTTCCTAAGTTTAGACTCCTTTAGAAGAAGTCATTCCAGTCAGCTCTGAAATCTAGACATTTTTACCTTGTTAAATTTATTTAGGATCTAATTAGTGTTTCTGAGCTAATAATGACTCAGACATCTCACCGTGTTCTGGTACCCTCTTTAAGAACAATTAGCATGGTCCAGCGATTAGGGCTCCGCGCTTCCACTGCAGGGAGCATGGGTTCGATTCTTGGTCGGGGAAATAAGATCCTGCGTGCCCCATGGTGCGGCCAGGAAAAAAAAAAAAGAGCAATTAGAGCTAGATGCATCTCCTTTTTACCTTTTTTATTAACCCATTTCAATCTTCTCAACATGTGGTAAGAGGAGGTTAGTCCCTCCGTGGCTCCCTTTCTTAGCTGAAGTCACTTCTAAACAACATATTTTGGATCATATATGGAGCAGCCTGTCTGTACGGATGCATAATGCAGCTGATAACTAATCGTCCTGCACACCCCCACCCATGTCTAGAAGGCTCATATACACAAAGACTCTCTTTTCTCCACGATTAAAGTCTTGCTGCCGCTGCTCCTATTTATGAAGTCACCGCAGCCCAGCAGCATCACTGCAGACCCCACATGGCCATGCACATATGTGAAGTCGAATACCTGAGCAGTTCAAGGATGAGCTGTAGCACAGTATACCCAAGACTCCCACTTTTGCTGTGGTTGTGTCTCTCCTGAGAACAGTGCGACCAGCACGTGCTTGCTAGATCCTGTGTAGCAGGCATATGCCGAGGCCAGTGTCAGCTGAGCCACTCCCCTAACCTCCCTACCCCGCAGAGTCGTGTCTGGCTAAGCCCTGTCCTTGTGAATGTTGAGGTCACCTACATGTCCTTTGACAGAGGCATTTTGGCTGAAGGCAGGAAAGACCCACCCCCTGTATCCCTAAGGCCAATCCACGGTCCTGCCTCTATGAAAAAAGATCCTCACCTGTGGATAAAGTCCCGAGAGTTGTGATGAGGATAAGATCCCACATATCTGGCACTGAAAACCTGAATTTGCCTGCCCAGTTACAATGGATAAAAACCAACTCCAGCCAGGGACTTCCCTGGTAGTCCAGTGGTTAAGAATCCACCTTCCAATGCAGGGCACGTGGGTTCGATCCCTGGTCAGGGAACTAAGATTCCCACATGCCCCAGGGCAACTAAGCCCACATGCCCCAGGGCAACAACTACTGAGCCTGCGCGCTCTGGAGCCTGTGCACCTCAACTAGAGAAAAGCCTGCGCGCCGCAACTAGAGAAGCCTGTGCACCGCAGTGAAAGACCCCGCATGCCACAGTGAAGATCCCACATGCCGCAGCTAAGACCCAACACAACCAAATAATAAAACTAAAAAACAAAACAAAGAAAAACAACTCCATCCAAAAAAAAACCCTCCACATGGCTCAGTGTAAGCTTCCACAAACCATTGCAGCCACAAGCACATGCTTACTGAAGTCCAGACCTAAAGCTACAGACCCCAGCCTTACCAAAAACCTCTTCACATATTAGTTGGGTCCCCAAATTCTACTCCCTGTTTATTTCTTAAGGCTCCTGGTCCAGTGAATCAGATGTTGACGTTCTGTGGATCCTCAATAAATAGGTCCCTCTTTCCCTCTCCTGAGTTCAAAACCAATTAAAAAGTAGAAGTCAATATATTACTTGGGTAAAGTTAATATTGGAGAAGGTGGCTCGTATCATTGGATAAATGAGCTTTCCAATAGTGAGCCCCAGAAATAGAGTCTTACCCGGCCATAGGTCTTCTAGAAAACGGAGGTCTCCCTGTTGGGGCAAGTCCGTTTAAAACATCCTACAGTATGCATGCTTCTGTGGTTGGCCTGACTCCCAGAAAGGGACATGGAGGTGCTGAACTAATATGGTCAGTTTGTTCCCAAATTTGCCATTCCACTAAGTTATTAACTCCTCTTCTGGGGAGAGAGGCCAAGGGTATTACTCTGGAGAAGCTCCTGCCATATAAACAAACTGTAGACGGTGGGGCGGGGGGGAAGCACTTTTCTTCAATAGCAGTCACGTTTAATCAACCTAGGTGACACCAGGACACATTTTTGTCTTCTTTCTGCTGTGTGTTATGAGAAATATGAAATGACCGTTTTCCAATCTAATGAAAATGGCCTTGACCTGGGTAGTAAAAGAATCTTGGTGTCAGGAAGCCAACGTTTGGGGAATGATTATTAAAGTATAATGATGAGTAATGACATTCCCATCTTCCAGGCAGTGGGAAGGATGGCTTTTCCTTCCTCCTGTCCACTTCTGCCTGGTGGCTGCGTCCTGTGCAGAGCTTTCTGCAAATCAGCCTTGAGTCTTCTCATCCTCTGTCAACAGGTCCTGGGAGGGACTTGAGGGAGGGTGGCATGAATTGTATTCATTTTAATGACTGCATAATATTCCATTATAAGGACTATTCCATCACATTTTCTTGAATCAATCCTCCATTCCTGGTATTTTTGTTATTACAAAAAAGCTGTGATGAATATCCTTAGGTAGGGCCCTCCTGTCAAGGAGCTTGTAGTCCAGTGGAAGAGACTGATACTAAGTCACTAATTATAATTGTGATAAATGCTGTGAAACAAAAGTACTAGATGCTGTGACAATACATGATATGAAGACCTTAGCTCCTGGGGTTGAGGGTGAGTCACAAAGTGCCGTCCTGAGGAAGTGACATTTAGGCTGAGACTTGAAGGATGAGTAGGAGTTGGTCAGATAGTGCACGTGATAGGTGCAGTGCGTGTGAAGGTCTCCGGGTGGGGTGTACAGCAGCAGCGTGCCACATACACAAGTGCATACGGGCAAGAAAGGGATGCCCTTTAGGGAGCTGCCAGCAGCCCTGTCTCCCTCATCTTTAGAAAGCGCTGGAGAAAGACTGAGGGCAGCAGGGACTGGATGGCCGAGAACTTTGGGCACAGCTGTGAAAGGCTTGGGCTCTGTTTTATCTTATACATATTAGAGAGCCATTGGAAGGTTTTAAGGAAGGATTTTCTGAAGCTCAATCTGGTGGCCGTGTGGAGGGTGACCTGGGGGGTATAAGACTGAAGATAGGAAAACCAGGTAGGGAACAGAACTAGCTGTGTGGCCTTTGGCACGTCACATAGCCTCCCTGAGCTCCAGTTTCTTCAGCTGAAAATGGAGGTAATAATTCCGACCTTATAGAATTCTGTTATGATTAGTGAGATACACTACCATAAATGTTAAATTCTTAGTAAATGTCAACATTTATTGTTTCCCTAAATTCTTTATTCTCTTTATCTTTCACATCTACTTTGGCACAAAATCCTATTTACCTTCCCTCCTAAAATACCCCTCAAATCTGTTTTCTTCTCCCTATATCCCTTTTTAACTGAACTCTCATAAATTCTAATTTGGTTGCCAAACTGGGTTCCTGCATACAGTCTGTTCCTCCTCTAATCCACCCCATACCTTGGCTACCAGAGTAATTAAACAGAAACCTGAATATGTCACCTGCCTACTTGAAAACCCTCCTGATTCTTTTTTTTTTTTTTTTTGCGGTACGCAGGCCCCTCACTGTTGTGCCTCTCCCGTTGCAGAGCACAGGCTCCGGATGCGCAGGCTCAGCGGCCATGGCTCACGGGCCCAGCCGTTCCGCGGCATGTGGGATCTTCCCAGACGGGGGCACGAACCCGTGTCCCCTGCATCAGCAGGCGGACTCTCAACAACTGCGCCACCAGGGAAGCCCTTTACTCATACTTTTGTTTCCACCCCAGACACCTTCCCTCATTTGTGCCACACAAACAAAATCCCAGTCCCTATTTTGAGACTCTGCTCAATGCCACCTCTTTCTTCCCCAAGTTCTATATTCATTCCTCCCCTGGGCTCCCACAGCATTGTCTACATCCCTATGTTACAGTCCTTATCACATTTAAATTAATTTAATATGTTTATATTAATTTTTCGCCTCCAAGACTATGGACTTCTCAACAACAGTGACCTTGTTTAATCACCCTTGTACCCTCAGTGCCTAGCACAAATTCTTTATGTATTGGACCTACACTTGCTGAGCGAATGAACATTAAAATGTCACTCTGCATTTGGAACTAGTTGGTCTGGTGCTAACAGGACTCAGCCTCTAGGTGGCCTGTGTTTAGGGGCTCTCCCTTGTCAATCAAAGCCTAGTTCCTCCCTTCCTCCAGGGAGTCTGGGCGGGGAGGGGCAACTAATTTCTTCTATCTCCCATATGTCACCTGCTTGTACCTGGACCCCACCTTGGGATCCAAGCCAGCAGCCCTCTCTTCGTGTGAAGCTGCAGTGCCATCTACTGGTAACTGGAAGATCTGCAGGTCATGCTGAAGGAGGAAGGAGAAGGAATTAAAGGCCACTGCGGTTTAATCTGGCTGTGGAATCTCAGCTATTGCACCCCACACTGGGCAGTTTTTCCCACCTATGTGAGCCCAGACTTTTTTTTTTTTAATTTTATTTATTTATCTTTGGCTGCGTTGGGTCTTCGTTGCTGCACGCAGCCTTTCTCTAGTTGCAGCGAGCGGGGGCTACTCTTCTCTGAGGTGCATGGGCTTCTCATTGCGGTGGCTTCTCTTGTTGCAGAGCATGGGCTCTAGGCGCGCGGGCTCCAGTAGTTGTGGCTGGCAGGCTCACTAGTTGTGGTGCACGGGCTTAGTTATTCCGCAGCATATGGGATCTTCCCGGACCAGGGCTCGAACCCGTGTCCCCTGCGTTGGCAGGCGGATTCTTAACCACTGCGCCACCAGGGAAGTCCGTGATCCCAGACTTGATGGAGGGAGCCTCTTATTTATATTTTCCATTGACCAAAAGCCCTCAGGCATGTCTTGGTGTTTAGCCCTTTCTTCAAACCTCAAAGCTGGGAACTCCACACTCAGTGACCCTAACTCTGGAATCCAAACACCCTCCTTGGTCTTCTCAAGGAGTAGAGCTTTACACTTGGGAACCATTGACCACACTCAAGAATTTGCGACCAGAGTCTCTTCTTCAGGCTTTGGTGAGCAGATGCCTCCCCCAAACCCCTCAGTAAACAGGGCCACTGACTCAGATGCTTCAGTGATGTGGACCTTTCCTCAGGTCTTCAGTGACCAGGATCCTCACAGAGATACCTCGGTTAACAGAGGTCTTGCCTCCATTCCCTTAGCAGCCAGGGCCCCTCACTCAGCCCCTCAGTGAGCCAGGGCCCCTCCCTCAGACACATTGTCAGGGACAGATTCCTCAAGAGGCCGACAAGAAAGACCTTACGGCATTACTAAAGTGGAAACACCAAAACAAAATGGAAAAAAAATTTCTTTTAAAGAATTCAACATTTGCAGAAAAGCATCAATGTGACCTTCATGAGATAAACCTAATTAAAACCTTCTTTGCACTTATTTTGTGGCTTAACTGTTTTTACTTTGAATGATATATGGAGACCAATCATAATCTTTAATATGTTTAGACCTTTAACATTCTGGATCCAGCCCCACTCCCTTGGGGGCCCAGTGCCCACCGTTCAGGGCTTCGTGACCAAAGGGCTTTAATTAATGTCTAATGACATAACAAGAGCTCAGTGGGTCTCTTCAGGTCACCCATCGACCTTCTGCTTCTCTCTGGTCCCCGGAGAAGCTGCCAAAGCCTCTTGCCTCCAGGACATCTGCCTCCTGCCTTGTCCCTGGGCCCCTTGTCCAGACAGGGGCCGCAGCTGAGCCCAGATCTCAGGAGGAAGTGTGAGCCTGCTGGGCTAATTGGAGCAGTCCCAGGGATTGTCCCCCAGAAGGTCAGCTTTGGCCACCTCTGCCCCAGCCCCCCTGCATTGGGAGTGATTAGCAATAATCCGCTTTGAAATGTTGCTGCCACACGCTAACCCACATGAATGGCATAACAGACAAACAAACCGACTTCCACTTTTACCCCAAATCCTCTGAGAACGTGGCTCAGGGTCCAAAGTAAATACAATTATGGGAGAAATTGGTGGGTAGGGTGTAGGAAATTGTGACCCGAATTCCCACGCCCATTTTCAGCCCTCCCCGAGCCATTTGTTCCCTCTATTTTGGCCCAAGCTGGGCTACCCCGCACTTAAACAGGTTGCCCATGGGTCGCTTTAAGCATTAAACACTGCTTTTGGCCTCCAATTGCCCCAAGGTCTGTTTTTCCCTTTCACAAATAGAGCCTTCAGCGTCTAAGGCTTCCTTCCAGAGAAACAAAACCATCCTCTTTTTATCAAAGTCATAATTGGTCATTCATTCAGTTTACTAATTCCTGTATTCATTCATTCATTCATTCTTATCATTTTTATCTTTATTGAGATGTACTATGTATTGGGTCCTATGCTACATGCTGGGGATTCAGAAGTGAATTAAATAGAGTTCCTGACCTTGTGGAATTTACCTCCAAATGGGAGATACAGATGTTAGACAAACTGTATGGTTACTTATTTAATAAAAATCGTAGTACATGCTAACATGTACCTAGGCCTGTACTACATGCCTGTACTTCATGTTCTGAATGACATAAAAGTGGATAAGACATAACTATACTGTCAAAGAGTCAAAATCTAGTTGAAGAGCCAACTTAGAACTCCTGCTGAGGGGAAGAGAAAGATGGAGAAATCTCTCACTCTAAATAAAGCTCTCAAGGGACTTCCCTGGTGGCGCAGTGGTTAAGAATCTGCCTGCCAATGCAGGGGACACGGGTTCGAGCCCTGGTCCAGGAAAATCCCACATGCCGCGGAGCAACTAAGCCCGCGCGCCACAACTACTGAGCCTGTGCTCTAGAGCCCGCAAGCCACAGCTACTGAGCCTGTGCTCCTACAGCCCATGCTCCACAACAAGAGAAGCCACCGCAACAAAGAGTAGCCTCCGCTTGCCACAACTAGAGAAAGCCTGCAGACAGAAACAAAGACCCAACGCAGCCAAAAATAAATAAATAAATCTATAAAAAAAAACAAAAAAGGAGCCCAGGAAACAGGGCCAAGGTGTCAGGACTGGGAGGCTAGACAAACATAAACAGGCCACCAAGAAAGCAAACAGTTTAGAAAACGTAGCAGTAAAGGACTGCTGGTGGCACCGACCTGGGAGACAGGACTAGAAGGAGAGTGGGATTTCTTAGAATCAGAGCAAGATGCAGACAGGCTTTACAGCAAAATGGGTTCATTCAGTCATTCATTCAATCCTTGTCCACTGGTCAATGTCAGGCACTGTGCTAGGCACTAGGGATACAGCCATTAACACATAAGTTTAGTTGGGAAAATAGACATACAACTAAACGCAATAATTGCTCTAAAAATATATGCGTGAGACTTAGCGGTGACCCAGTATTGAGGTTACCCCTATAATGATGTCACCCTCACTAATTTGGGAGAGGAAGAGGTAGCATCACAGCCAGTACCCAGGAACTGCATCTCCAAAGCCTGTGCTACGTGTGCAGCAGACTAGAGCGGGCAGACTGCTAACACACCAACAGCCGTGCCAATTTCAAATCATCGTACTGCATTGAGACGTAGTGGTTATTTTTACCATTGTCTTTCATTTCCTGCCCAAATCCTTCCTGGGTTTAGATAAAATTGGGTTTAACCTTTGAGAGTGTGTCTGAATATGGATGTCATCCATCCCACACGGTGGGCAGAGAAACGACTGAGGGTGGCTGTTGCACGCAGCTGGGTGTGAGTTACATTCTTAGACCAGAAAGAGAGCTAAGTGGGAGGCTGAGCGGGAGGGAGCTGCAAGTACAAGTCTGGCTTTTGCAGCCTGGAGGCAACAAGGATGTCAGGAGACCTCTCCAATGGGGAAGGAATCAAGGTGCCTAGACCTAGTCAGGTCGGGAACTTGGAGAGGAAGCCAGCCCACAGGCTCAGAAAGTCTAGCGGTAGGGCAGGGTCTCCTTATCGTGGTATCTTCATGCTCTGCTTGGAAATGTGACTGTTGATGAACTATTTATATTTTCTAATTTTTTCTTCCTCTCAGTTCTTCAGAAAAACTTTCAGAATTGCCAGCTATGTGTGTATTTCCTCCGATGAATATGTATTGCTTGCTTAATTTTTTTATGGAATGTTGCTATTAAAAGTCATAGAAAGAAAAGACTTTAAAGTGAAAATGCCAGTTTGAGCTGTGTTTCAGAGAAATTAATGACAGTTTTGTTCGCATTCCCAAGAGCATTGTAAAAAAGGAACAGTTTAACTCAGATTAGGCGTTGGGGGCAAAGGTGGGCTGGTAGCTGGTTTTTAAATCAGAAAACTCCAAGATTGCTGGGATAGGTGAGATGGGGAAAGTCAGGGTCTTCAGCCAGCTCCCAAAGCCTACAGCCACAGAATTCTCGCTCCAGAACATCCCTCTGCTAGGCCTGCCTGAGGTTCCGTGGTGGTTTGTTTCCGTGAATAAAGTCCTTTCCCTTACTGATGGATAATGGTGGCCAAAGAGACACTAAGGAGAGTGTCCAGCTCTCGGCCTCAAAAGCCCTGCAAAGTCAGAGGGGAGCCGGGAGAGGCTAGTGAGCAGGAAGTGCCACCCAAGTGTGTGACATCTCCTCCCTCCATCTCCATAAAGCGCCTATCTTCACATAAGCTGACACTGCACCTCACCTGTGAAATCTCCCCTGACTCTTCAGGTCACAACGGACCTCTTCCTCCTGGAGTTATCTTTCATTATCATGGTTAAACACCATTCCACATCTTTCCTTTTTGGGAAAACATCTGGTCACACACTCTATTTATTCACTGGGGCCTCCGTGTATTCTTTTAAAATCAGTTTATGAAAGTTCTTGCTGCAGCTGACTGCAAATATTTCCCCAGTTTGTTTGCCTTTTTATTTGGGTTACCTTTCTTTTTTTTTAACATGCAAAAGTTTACAATACTTATATAGTCATCAGTTAACCTTTTCCTTTGTGACTGCTTCTGTTGCTTCTAAGATGGAAAATTCCTTCCTTCCAGATATTTGATAAATAGGTTAGTGTTTCCGAGGTTTTTAAAGCTCTTTAGCCCATCTGGAAAGTTCTTGGTATACAATGTGAGGAAAAGACAGATTATGTTTCTTTTATGCTAGCCAGTTTTCCCAGCCCATGTATGGAATAAATTTCTTCCTTTACCAATAAATTTCTGATTCCAACTTTATGGTATATTGAATTCATGTCCATCAGGGCCATCTTTTTTTCCAGGCAACCTCTTCAGTTCCAAGCAACGATTATTTTGACACTTGACTGTACATTCTGTATTGTTCTGTGTTAACTATGCTCAAAATTGTTCAAAGGAAAAAAATCACATATTTTCCTCCCAATAATTCATTCAACAAATATTTATGAAATATTGACTATGGGCCATTACTTCTTTGGTCCTAAGACTATGCTGACTCACCAGATTCCTCAGACTGGCAGGGGCCCAGGTCAGACTTTGGAATCTCTGAGCCCATACACAACGTTGTCTTTTCAAGTCCTAAGTTCACCACCCAGACACCTGCATAGCTCAGTGAGCTCATAAATACTCATCAGGACCTGAGGGTTGTTGCTGACATCACACCGAAGTTCAATACAGTGCACACAAATGCAGGATCACAGCCTCGCTGGGTATCTTTTGGGACTTCTTTCCCTAAAGTTTCCCATTCCTATTTGTTCCACACAGGCCATGCCCAAGGCCCACCCATCTGGCTACCATCTTTCCTTCCTCTGTACCCTGTGCCTTAGTTGTTCACGCCGGCCACGTCCACCCTTCACACGCCCCTGATGTGTCACAATAAATATGGCAACTGTTCCTTATTCCCGTGCTACTCGAGGTGTGGCCGACACCCCAGGGCCAGGCCACAGATTGTTACCAGTCCATGAAGAGACAGTTCAGAGATTAAGTGCTTAGAAACTTTTATATCAGTTTGACAGAATAATTATATGTCATTGGAACCTAATAATAAAAAGTGCAGTGTGGTATCCCAGATTGGATCCTGAAACAGAAAGAGGACATTAGCAGGAAAACTGCTGAACTCCAAAGAGAGTCCATAGTTTAGTTAATGGTACGATGTTAATTTGTTAGTTTTCACAAATATACTTCAGTTATCTAAGATGTTAGCATTGGGGAGGTTGGGTGAGGACTATACAGCAACTCGCTCTCTTCTCTTTGCAACTTTTCTATAAATTTACAATTATTCCAAAATAAAACCTCTATTTTTAAAAATATGGGCTTATATTTTATATGGCTTTTTTCTTTTTTTTCAGCTCTTTTATTCCTTTAACACCTTAACAAGATTCCCCAAAGTTTAAAAAAAAAAACCTTTGAAAAATATACAGTTTCATATTATTTACATAACATATGAGTACAGGTTCCAGTATCATACAAACATTGTGATGTTAGAAATACAGTGGGAAGGCATTATGTAACTCACCTTGTATGGCTCTCAATTTCATTTTTCTAGCAATTTAATTGCACTTTACAAAAGTGTCGGTCCGTAGTGGATCCAAAATGGAAATTTAAAGAATGAAACTGGTCTTCCATCACAAATAGTTGGCAAAGCACTGCTTTATACACTGTGCCCTCCTCAGCACTTGTCACCACGATCATTATAGATGCCAATCATGAATTCTTGCTGATGACGGCCAGACTCACAGGTACAGGTTTTGAGACCAGTTATTGCACTCTCTGAATAAAGTCACAGCCCAGGGCCCTGTCATCACTCAAATCCAGGCACATTTCAGTGTTTGGTCATGTACTCAATACGTCACAGCTCAGCTGTCACATCGCAGATACTATCACAGCTCAGGGCCAAGCATGGGCTGTGACAGCACCCTGGGAAGTGCCTGTATATAAAGACTGACAGTTCAGGCCCCGGGTTGTTCTGTGTATGAAGGGTGACAGGGTCCTGCAGGGTGCCTTTATCCACGGGATGACAGAGCACTGCTCTGTAACTGTATCTGGGGTATGACAAGGCCCTGGAATGTGACACAGTTCTGGAACATGACCAGGCCCTGGGATGTGTGCTATCAACAAGTTCTGGGCTCTGACAAGTTCTGACCATGACGACAAGGTACAGACTCTAATTCTGTCTGGGTTTTACAGGACACCAAATGCTCTGGGAAACAACCTCTCTAATGTTCAGGATGGATCCTAGTTTGTCTGGGATTTATGGATGGGGACATCTGAACCAATCCAGAGGGGATAATATATCTGGGTATGTGTAGCCAGATTTGGAGTAGAGTTTGTTCTGGGCTCCGGAGCTATTGATCAAGCCTGTCCTGGCTCCTGGTGTACGAAACATACTCAGGACTCCTAACCCACAGCACAGAATTCTCTGCTTCCAGGGGATCTACCTTGGGCCATCACCCCAGGGAGTTTGGCCAGAGTTCATCTAACTCCCCACCTCCCCTCCGACCCGCCCCTGCAGCTCCTGAATCGGGTGAAGGAGGCTGCGCCTGAGCCCATCTCAGCTGAGCTTCTCTACCCCAAACACTACCTGCCCGAGGACGGCCCCCCAGTCTGAGTTCAGGCCATGTGTGAGGCCACAGTGCCATCTGCTGGCTCTCATGGGCCATGCTGGTCAGGCCGGGAACATGCTGAACAGATTGGGGGCCCTGGGAAGCATCCCCCATGCGCCTCAGCTCAGGATTAATAGAGCGTCCTCCCCCTTAAGCCCCCAGTGACCAGGGCCCCTCACTCAGACTTCAGTGTTCAGAGGCCCCCCGCTCAAGCCCTTCAGTGGCCATGGCCCCCAGGACAGGTCCTCAGGGATCAGGCCCCTCACTCAGCACCCAGTCCCCTCCCCCAGAGACCAGGGCCTCTTTCTCAGGCCCTATAATGACCAGAAACCTTCACTTGAGCTTCAATGGCCAGAATCTCTCACTCAAGCCCCATAGTGACTAGGGCCTCCCTCTCAGGCCACTCAATGACCAGGACTTGCAGCTCATGTGTCCCAGAGACAAGAGCCCCTCGATCAAGCCTCAGTGACCGGGGCCCGTCAGTGACCTTGAGTCCCCTCATTCAGGACCCTCTGCCCCTCAGTAACTAGAGACCCTTACTCAGAGCCCAGTGGGCATATAGAGTGGCATTTGGGAGGCTCTTGGCCCCCAAGAGCTGAGCAGGTCCCACCTGGTTTCCCAGCTACCTTCCCCCTTCCCCCCCGTCTCCAGAGAGGCCAAGACAGGGGCCTCTGGTCACCAGGGCTTTCCATCTTGTTTTGCCTTTGCTCCTGGGTCCCTATTTCAGACGTAGCCACAGCTGTGCCCAGGTCTCATGAGGAGAGTGGGCCCTGCTGAGGCAATTGATCGCATCCCAGGAACCCTGGCCTGAGAGGACCAGATTCTGTCCAGAGCAGAGAAGCCCACCCGCCCCCACCTGGGGCTCACATCTGCTGGCTCCCAACACCAGGTCACACGTCTGGGTCACCTCACCCCTTCTCCCTCACAAACAGGGCCTCTGTCCCATCACAGTCCTAGAAAGCTGAGAGCTCCTCAGACCCAGCATCCCGCTAGGCCTGACACCTACCCCAGACCCTAGTGTTACCGGGGCCCTTCTCAGATTCTTGGACAGCAATACCATAGAAATGAATATCCCTTCCACAAGACTCTTAGGCAAGCAAAGCTTTTTATTTTAAAGAGATAACTTGTGGGACTTCCCTGGTGGCTCAGTGGTTAAGAATCCGCCTGCCAATGCAGGGGACATGAGTTCGAGCCCTGGTCCGGGAAGATCCCACATGCTGCGGAGCAACTAAGCCCATGCACCACAACTACTGAGCCTGTCCTTTAGAGCCAGCGAGCCACAACTACTTTAGCTCGCGCGCCTAGAGCCTGTGCTCCACAACAAGAGAAGCCACCGCAATGAGAAGCCTGCGCCCCGCAACGAAGAGTAGCCCCCACTTGCCGCAACTAGAGAAAGCCCGCGCACAGCAACCAAGACCCAATGCAGCCAAATAAATAAATAAATAAAAGAGATAACTTGTGCACAAGGAAGAAGGCAGAAAAAAAACAAAATGCCAACTCCCACAGAAGGGGCAAGTTGCTTTTATAACAAAAGGGATCTTGTGATCACTGAAAATTTCCAGAAATCGTCAAACTTCTTTGACCAGCAGCGGGTGGCTCCATGGTGGCTCTCAGGAATTGCGAGTGCTTCTGTGAGGGGAATGAAATGAATGAGCATTTTCTGCAAGAAAGCACAGGAACACATAAGGTTAAAATTTATAGTTGAGCTTCTTGTCTTGTGGCAACTAGGTATACTTGTTAGTGTGACGGAGATAAAGTTAATCTTTTACTCCTGCGAGCCTGGTTTTTGTCTCCAGGGCTCAGGTCCCCAGGGACTTTGTCTTTTTAACTTGAAAGGCCTCTTTTGTCCAAAGCTGTTCCCCAATCCTTTCCCCAAATGGCTGTACTCCTGTCTTCCTATCTCACTAGTGCAGACTCTCCCTGTCTCTCTCTCTTCCAGACCCCAGCACAATTCAGGCCCTTCCCTCCTCAGTCCTCATGCCACTCGAGTCCATCTATCTATTCAAGCAAACATTAAATGAGCTTCTACACAGAATCATGCAAAGGAGGGTTGGGGTCTGGTGTGCAGTGTACAGCAGCACAGAAGAGGCATTTGGGCTGAGATTTGAAGGACACGTAGGAGTTTGCCAAAGGGTCAAAGGATAGGAAGGTATTTGAGGAAGGAACTGTAGGTACAAATGCACAGAGAAGGCCAGGAGGTGTTCTGAGAACTCCACACCGACACAGCTGCACGTAAAGTGAAAAGCAGGCAAGAGGGAGAAGACAGACGTGGAGGGAGCTGACTGTGGGAAACAGAGCATGGGGTTGGGAGCAGGAGAGGAAGCAGGGACACCAGTTAGGATACCTTGAAGCAATCTAAGCAAGAGATGATAGTGGCTTTGGCTAAGAGGGGAGCTGCTGAAGTACTTAGCAGCAGCAGGTTTTAGGATAGACTTTGGAGGAGAAGTAGACATAACTTAGTGATAAATAAAAGTTAGAGATAAAGGGAAATGAGAGGGCTTCCCTGGTGGCGCAGTGGTTCAGAGTCCACCTGCCGATGCAGGGGACACGGGTTTGTGCCCTGGTCCAGGAGGATCCCACATGCCACGGAGTGGCTGGGCCCATGAGCCATGGCCGCTGAGCCTGCGCATCCGGAGCCTGTGCTCCGCAACGGGAGAGGCCACAACAGTGAGAGGCCTGCGTACCGCAAAAAAAAAAAAGAAGAAGAAGAAGGGAAATGAGAAGCCAAAAATGACTCAAGTTTCTGGTACGAATAATGAAGGCTGGAGCACCGCCAAATCCAGGAAACAAGATCAAAAGTTCCGTTTTAGACATAGTTAAGTTAGACATGTCTGAGCTCAGCAGCAGAAACTGGATATATAAATCTGGAATCTGGCATAGAAAGTGTCTGTGAGGCCGCAGGCGTAGCTGAGATCACCTGGTCCTCAGGAGGTGCAGGGATGCCTGGTTCAAGCTGACCAAAAAAAGATCCCAATATAGGCAGCAGATCTTCCTTGGCACTTTGTGGACAGCTAGATTCCCCTTATCTAATTTTTTTTTCTTGGTCAGGAGTGAATCTGTGCTTTCTAGTATGGCCTTTAGACTCCTACAAGCAAGGCCCCTGCCCCAATCCCACGACTCAGGGGATCCCTGCTTTGGAGTGCCTTCCTCAAAGTTTGCTGTCTCCTCTGGTGCCTGGGACTGGCTGGGGCCAGGAGTGCTGCCCCTTTGGGTCTCCCTAAATCTGTATCAGGATCTCTGTGTGCCACAGTCCCTATTTTCTCCCTTCAGAAGAAAGCACAGGATTTTTCGAAAATGAATCCTGGAGTATGGAAGATCTTTCTAGATATGTCACAAAACTCATAACCCATAAAAGAAAAGATCAAAATTTTAACAATGTAAAATAGAAATTCTGTATTGCAAAAACCACCGTAAGCAGGCTTCCCTGGTGGCACAGTGGTTACGAGTCTGCCTGCCAATGCAGGGAGCACAGGTTCGAGTCCTGGTCTGGAAGGATCCTACATGCCGCGGAGCAACTAAGCCCGTAAGCTGCAACTGCTGAACCTGGGCTCTAGAGCCCGTGAGCCACAACTACTGAGCCCACGAGACACAATTACTGAGCCCACTTGCCTAGAGCCCGTGCTCCGCAACAAGAAAAGCCACCACAATGAGAAGCCCCCACACTGCAACGAAGAGTAGCCCCTGCTCGCCTCAACTAAAGAAAGCCCACGTGCGGCAACAAAGACTCAACACAGCCAAAAATACATAATAAATTTTTTTAAAAAAAGAATATACACATGGCCCTAAATATAAAAAGATGCTCAACTTTACTCATAAAAATAAAAGGTGCAAATTAAAACAACTCAGAAATATTTTTTATCCGATCAGATTAGCAAAGATAATGCTTTGTTATGGTGAAATTGTTAAGAGATGGGCACTCCCAAATATTTGTTTTTATATTCAAAGATCATCTCTGGAAAGATACCAAAGAAATTAGTAATAATGTTTGCCTCTGGGAAGGGGAACATGGTAGGGGGAAGATTTTTTTTTTTAATTCTGTATCCTTTTGTTCCTTTTGAATTTTGAACCATGTGAATGTGTTACCTTTATAAAAAATTAATAAAATTTTAATTAATAGAAAATATAAATAAATATGGTTGTCTGAGTCCAAATCTATGTTTGGAAATTTTTTTGGAGGATGCCGCCCCTCTTGCTTGGTCTATCCAAATCCTATACACCCCATAGGGCCTAGTTCAGGTACTGCTTTTCCTGAAGCCTTTTTTTTTTTGGGCCACGCAGCACGTGGGATCTTAGTTTCCCAAGCAGGGTTCAAACCCACATCCCCTGCGCTGGAAGTGCAGAATCTTAACCACTGGACCGCCAGGGAAGTCCCCCCACAAAGCCTTTCTTGATCACTTAGCCCATACTGACCTCTCCCTCGCCTGAACAGAGTGACCTTTTTTTTACAGTCTGGGCCAGGTAAGTACAAGTAGTTAAAGAACACCAAAGTAAAAGTAGAAAGCTTGAATTCTTATCTAAGCTCAAGCCCTTTAGTCATTCAAAAATTCAGACCATTCTCTGAGCTTGTGTGGGCCGGACACTGTGCAGGGGGGTGAGTGCAGAGAGGGAATACCAAGATAAGTTTAATTAGACCTGGCGCTGAAGAGTTCCACATTGTGCTCTCCAAGAGCCCTGTTCCCTCCTTCCTTGGCCCACAGCCAAACTAGATTCCCCAGGCTTCCTTTTCCCACTTCCTGCCAAAGGAATATGGGCAGTAACGGTGGGTACTATTTCCAAACTTGGTGCATAAAAACTGCTTCCAAGCCTGGATCCTCTGCATTATCCTCTCCCCAACCCCCACCTGCCGCCTCCCCCTGCCCCATCTGATGTCTGGATTTCCACATCTACAGGAACTTCAGGAGTCATGAGTTGAATATGATAGAACCTCTATCTACCTGGGTCCCCCGCATTTCTCTTTCACCACAGATCCACGCTGGACAGTGACAACTTATATCAGGTTAAGTCACTGATATTTTAGGATGTTACTTAGAGCAGCTAGTGTTACTTATCCTGATATACAAGTATGGAAATAGAGTCATAATAGTCCTATAAACACAAAATTGTCCGGCAACATTACTATGCTTCCCGAATCAAATGGCTCCTGAGCTATCCACAGCACTATTTTTTTTTTGTTTTTGTTTTTTGCGGTACGCGGGCCTCTCACTGTTGTGGCCTCTCCCGTTGCGGAGCACAGGCTCCGGACGCGCAGGCTAAGCGGCCACGGCCCACGGGCCCAGCCGCTCCGCGGCATGTGGGATATTCCCAGACCGGGGCACGAACCCGTGTCCCCTGCATCGGCAGGCGGACTCTCAACCACTGCGCCACCAGGGAAGCCCCACAGCACTATTTTTAACTTTCCTCAAATCATCAACTTCCCATCCACACACCCTTCATTTACATCTTCATACTATGGTGATACAAATCTGCCTTCCAGGGAGGGACAGCCAAAGCCCCATCCTTAAGCTAAGGAATTGGACCACTTCCTTAGTCATTTCTTACACTTCCGGCTGTCTTCTTACCCAGGCAAGGAGTAGAGAAAAGACCTTTCAATTATTTGTTGTAAAGTTACTCATTATGTTATTGGTAGGCATTGCAGTGTCACACACGTTTCCCGCCTTTGCAATAATGTCCCGTCCCTAAGACACACTATCTGAGAGGTTTACATGGCACCCTGAAAACTACTGTTTCCTAAATTGGAAGAAATCTGAACATCTCATAGCTTGTGTGACTGGCAAGATTTTCACAGTGGAATGCTGACAGAGAGAGGCAGTGCAATGGAATCACTGAGAGTACGGCCAGGCTCTGGACAACCTGGAAGCAAGTCCCAAGCCTAATTCCACCACTCACTGGCTGCATGACTTTATTCAAGTCATTTAATCTCTGTAAGTCTCAGTTTCCTATGAACTGAGGTTAATTATAGTACCTGTCTCAGGGTCATGTGATAATTTGATTAAATTTTCTGGTCCTTCCAGGCTTCCTTTCCCCATTCTTAGCTGCTAAGATACTAGAGCCCAGCTCTAGAATCAGATTTTGTAAGCCCCTCCAGACTTTGTAGATTAAATCTCTGACTGCAGCAAATAAAAATTAGAATTCCACCATTTGCATCCAAAGAAACGGTGAGAGGGACAAATTAGATTTCAACAGAAAGAATACCACAGGCCCGGCAAGTTCTGGAAGGTCACCTGCCCTGTCCACACTGCACAGTTGCCCAGCTCTGGGAAAGCAGCCAGCTCTTCAGTGAGGTGGGGACTACAGGTTTTTGGCCACAGAGACTCCCAAGTATCTTTGTGTGATTCATGCGTTAAAGCGTCTGCTTTAACACAGGAAAGTTAAAGCAGGAAGCCTGCTTTTGGCTGGAGTTCTGCAGCAGGTAAAAAGCAAAAGAAAGTCCATTATTGGCTACTGGTAGCTTCTCAGTGTCAAAAGGAGGAATAGATAAGAGATTTTTTTTTTTTTTAAAGAGAGAAATAAAAAGGAAAAAAACTTGCAGAAAATAATATACTACCTTCTTGGCTTAGATTCAAGAAAGATAAGAAAGGTAAGGGAAATACCGAGAGGTAAAGTCCTGAGCCAGGCAGGCAGAAAACCCTGTTATGGGATGTATCCTTACATTAGACAGTGGACTTTCTTATATTTTTAGGTGATAGAGGCTGAAATTAGCTGCCTTGCTCAAGAGGAAGTGCAAGGCAAAATGCAACTGTGTTGCACGTTGGTTTTGTCAGAGTTGCACGGTCTAAGGGGAAATAGCATAAAGCCAGGAAGGTCATCCTAAAGGAGAATAAGACAGAGGACTGAGCGTCAAATAAGATCTAGAGTTTTGGGTTCTGTTTGAAGCTGGGAGCAGAACCATGATTTTGGCTATCAACCCACGTTACTTTGTAGTTTTTTGTTGTTTTTTTTTTTTGCGGTACGCAGGCCTCTCACTGTTGTGGCCTCTCCCATTGCAGAGCATAGGCTCCGGACGCGCAGGCTCAGCGGCCGTGGCTCACAGGCCCAGGCGCTCCGCGGCATGTGGGATCTTCCCGGACCGGGGCACGAACCCGTGTCCCCTGCATCGGCAGATGGACGCTCAACCACTGTGCCACCAGGGAAGCCCCTGCAACCCTCTCCCCAGATTTGCCTATAAAAACTTCCCTGAAACCCATCAGGGAGTTTGGGCCTTTTGAGCACGAACGGCTCGTTCTCCCTGCACTGGGTATATGTTTCTGCAACTCTCCCAAGACTTTCTCCCCAAGAAAGTTACCAGGTTCCCGATCACTCTGAGTGGTTTTCTTGGAACACCACGCCCCTCCCCCCAACTGACACACACACATACACAAACATACTTAGAAAACCATAGCACTTGCCCCTTATGCTTTAACTTTCATAGAATTTCAGACTTATTTTATATAGACTGAAGGTGGATGTTAGGGTGAAGGTCAAAGGATCTATTCAGCCAACTTTTAAGTAATCCTTTGGGTATGTGTATTGCCTAAGGCTAGAGCGTTTGTCAAAATATTTAGATATCAGAAGTCTCACTCGGGCTTCCCTGGTTGCGCAGTGGTTAAGAATCTGTCTGCCAATGCAGGAGACACAGGTTCAAGCCCTGGTCCGGGAAGACCCCACATGCCGCAGAGCAACTAAGCCTGTGCGCCACAACTACTGAGCCCATGTGCCACAACTACTGAGCCCACACGCCTAGAGCCCGTGCTCCGCAACAAGAGAAGCCGCCGCAGTGAGAAGCCTGCACACCACAACAAAGAGTAGCCCCGACTCGCCACAACCAGAGAAAAGCCCAGGGGCAGCAACGAAGACGCAACGCAGCCAAAAAATAAATAAATAATAAAAATAAATAAATAAAATTAAATAATAAAATAAATTTATTTAAAAAAATGAGTCCCATTCAACATTCTGTTACACAGATGTACACACACACACACATTATGGCAGGAACATTCTACAAACATACAGAGAAGTAGTCATGTTTCTCTCCAGAGAAAGGCTCAGGAGTTTGGGGTAGGAAGAAGGCATCCTCTATTTAAAGTATACCCATAAAGTACTTAAAAACAATTTTTAACGTGTGTGTATATTACTTTTTCAATTTTAAGAAAACTGGCCGTTAAAAACATTGAAATCCTCCCTGTTCATTCTCCCATCTCCAAGATGGTCTCTGAAACACCTTACTGGGGTATGGTGCCTACCCAGGTGTAACAGAAAAGTGTGGGGGGTATTACACAAAGCCATGCAATGGCCTTGTTAAAGCAACTTCTCAGACAAGTTGATTTAATCAAGGGTTAAAGTTTTATTTTAAGCTATCCCTCAAGGGATCTAGGCTTCCAAGAAACCCAGTTGAAAAAAACTTTTTCTTTGGAGGAAAAAGGAGTATGTAGATAAAATTATTAGATAAGATGCAAGAAAAATATGTTTGGTTAAAGATCATTAGGCACATGACAAGACTAATGGGCAACTGAGAGGGTGAAATTCTAACTTTTCTAAAAGGGACTGTTAACCAGATCAATCAGATCAAACAACAAAGTTCTTTGCCATTTAGTCTATCCAAGTGGTTCAACTTCACCATGCAGGCAATAGCATGAGAGTTCATCTTTTCTCAGGTTTTGGATCATTTTTTTTCCATATCCATATCTGGATTCCCAGCCCTTTTTTTTTCCAGTTTTATTGAGATATATTTGACATATATCTCTGTGTCAGTTTAAGGTGTACAGCATAATGACTTGACTTACATATATTGTGAAATGATTACCACAATAAGTTAACATCCCTCGTCTCATGTAGATGCCAAAAAAAGAAAAAGAATAAAATGCATCTTTCCCCCTTGCAATGAGAGCTCTTAGCATCTACTCTCTTAACTACTTCCAAATATACCACATAGCAGGGTTAACTACAGTCATCCTGTTGTACATGACATCCCCAGTACTTGTTTATCTTATGATTGGAAGTCTGCACCTTTTGACCTGGATTTCCAGGCACACTTGTCAATAAGGTTGGTTGTTTCTCCTTAAATTCTTTGTCCTTCTGCTATCTCTGTACTGTCAACATTCTCCTCCAGACCCCCGCCTCAGCCTCACTCCTTTCTCAGAAACAAACAAACAGTGAGCGCCATTCCAGGAAATGGGGACAGAGCGGTGACACTGGAGCTGCGCCCTCGCAGACATCCGGTAATTGGGTAACTGTCTCAGGCTGGGCGCCTGATGTGCGTGTTGTGTGGAGACGCGCCCTGTGAGTGTCCGAGTGGCTGAGCTGAGACCTCAGCCACTCGGACCTGTTAGATGAGGGAGAAGGCAGTACAGACCAAGGCCTGTGCGGCCTCAAACTCCTACCCGCTGGAGGCCACAGGGACTTTGAAATCCCTTCACTTTCTGTCTTCTTCCTCCCCCTACACAAGGCTGAAGTACAGCACCTTCAGCCTCAGGGAAGCAGTATCTCTTTTCTTGTCCCGGTCCAACGCTTACACGTGTGCTCCATCTGCCTATCTCCCAAGCCAGAAACCCTGCTGTCTTTAACTCGAGTATTCACTTTTTTCACTTATTTACCTATGGATCTGATGTGGCTGCTTGGAAGGTATCAGGAGTTCCCTCCCCACAGTGTCCAGTTGGTTCTTTTGAGGCCGCTTTCAAATATCTCTTCTATCTGTATGCCCAGCAGAAAGCCCCTCTTCAACGCCACTTTTCAAAATTCATCATCTCTAACTTGACTTATCACCATTCTTCACCAGCTGATCTTCTGGCCCTTCCTCATTGCAACTCCATAGCTTATGGGGACAAACCCCTGATTAAAGGATCCTTTAGTGACTCACTTGTCCAGATTGTAGCTAAACTCTTCAAGATCTGGTCTCTGGCCACCCACCTCTCTTGCATCTCCTCTCAAAAGTACCCTTCATCTAAACGTTCAAAAATTTCCCCTTGTTGCATAATATTTCATGCCTTTTGTTCTTTACTTATACTCTCAAGTCTAATTTATTTAAGCAACCATTCTTTTTTTTTCTTTTTTTCTAATAAATTTATTTATTTATTTATTTTTGGCTGCGTTGGGTCTTCGTTGCTGCACAGGGGCTTTCTCTAGCTGCGGCGAGCGGGAGCTACTCTTCATTGTGGTGTGCGGGCTTCTCATTGCAGTGGCTTCTCTTGCTGCAGAGCACGGGCTCAGTAGTTGTGGCGCACGGGCTTAGGTGATCGGCATGTGGGATCTTCCCGGCCCAGGGCTCAAACCCATGTCCTCTACACTGGCAGGCAGATTCTTAACCACTGAGCCACCGGGGAAGCCCCCACTGAGAGACTTTTATTGTATTTCTGTGCATTCTTATCTGTATCTTCCTACGGGTCCACAGAGCTGTCTGAGGGAGCTGCTGCTGTCTTTTTCTTTTTCTTTTTTTTTTTAACATCTCTATTGGAGTGTAATTGCTTTACAATGGTGTGTTAGTTTCTGCTTTATAACAAAGTGAATCAGCCATACATATACATATATCCCCATATGTCCTCCCTATTACGTCTCCCTCCCTCCCACCCTCCCTATCCCACCCCTCTACGTGGTCACAAAGCACCGAGCTGATCTCCCTGTGCTATGCGGCTGCTTCCCACTAGCTATCTGTTTTACATTTGGTAGTGTATATATGTCCATGCCGCTCTCTCACTTCTTCCCAGCTTACCTTTCCCCCTCCCCATATCCTCAAGTCCATTCTCTAGTAGGTCTGTGTCCTTATTCCTGTCTTGTCCCTAGGTTCTTCATGACCATTTTTTGTTTGTTTTTTAGATTCCATATATATGTGTTAGCATACGGTATTTGTTTTTCTCTTTCTGACTTACTTCACTCTGTATGCCAGACTCTAGGTCCATCCACCTCATTACAAATAACTCAATTTCGTTCCTCTTTATGGCTGAGTAATACTCCATTGTATATATGTGCCCCATCTTCTTTATCCATTCGTCTTAGTCATCTCTGTGTCTCATGCTCCCTGGCACAACACAGGGCACAGAGTAGACTCCCCAAAGTGTTTGTCACCTGAATGGCCAGCTGGCCAGATGAAGGAAGGAATAAAATTAATAATAAATACACCCATTCCTTTGAGGATTAAGACTAAACTCTTTAACGCGATCCTCTTAATTCAGCCTGTGCCGGCCTCTGCAGCCTCAGCTCTTGGCCCTTTCCGAGTCCCACTCCCTCTCAGGGCTCCCATCTTCTCTCCCAGTTCCCGAACCTGCCCAGCCCTCCATCGCCAGAGGACGGTGCGAGAGGCAGCCCTCCTACATCTATGCACACAAATCTCTTCCTCTGGAAACCTCCGCGAGGGCCCTCAGTTGCAGGGGACACTCCTCCTCTCTGCTCCCACGACTCCGCTCGCTTAAACCGGTGAAGCACTCATCCGACTGATTAGAATTGCTCAGTTACCAGCACGATTGGTCCTCAGTATCCACGAGTTTGGCATTCACGGATTCAACCATCTGAGTGGTTGGTTAACTCCACGGGTGCCAAACACGCGCATATGGAGGGCCGACTGTACTCCTTGTACGATGCCATTTCCTACAAGGGACTTGAGCATCCAGCGGATTTTGGTACCTCCCGAGCTCCTGGAACCAATCCCCCACGGATACGACGGTCAACTGTATAACAATATAGAGAAATTTCTAACTATAGTTTTCTTAGATGCAGAATTAATCCCTCTCCTTTCAGAGGAGAATTGTTTGTATTGAATGAATCCTTTGATGAGAAGTTGAGGGGTGGGAAGATTGAGGCCCCGGAAGGCTGCCTGAATAACAATACTATACAGTAGGGCTTTTTTAGGGAGACTGAATTCAATGAGGGTTTTGTTTTGACAAATCAGTGTGTATGTGTGTATGTCTGTGTGTGTATGTGTTTTGAGTGAATGAATGCATGACTTCCTGGCTATAAAAGGAGCTGTTACTGTCTGTTAAATAAATGTTCCCTACATCTTAGGTGGACGGGGTGGGGGGGAGCGATTTTTCAAAGTTTCCCACATTCTTTCCTTTGGCCTTCACCTCACTGCAGCCAGAGTTCCTCTCCCCTGACAGTGGACACCGTGAATAGGGGGTGGGAAGCCGGGGAGGGCTGGGAGTTGGACCTCATTAAATCAAATCAATGATCGTCAATACAGATGGCAGATGACACTGTATTGCTGTACATTGCTCTAAGTACTCTTTAGCTCACTGAATCTTCACCACAACCCTGTACTATTATCTCCACGTCACACAGGAAGAAACTGAAGTTCAGAAAGTGACATGTTTTGCAGGGTCACACAACCAGCGAGTGGCAGAGCCAGGATTCTAACCTAGGAGCCTGATTCTAAAGCCCAAACCCTTAGTCACTGGCCTGCCACAGCAGGTTCTGTACTCACTGCGTTGGAACTGCCGGTCAGAAGAAACCGTTTCTTCAGGGTCTCTGGTACTCCCTAAAACTTCCACAAGAGGGAGACATTTCGCCATCAGTTCTTCGCTGCTGATGAATTACAGATTTAATTTGCAGTTTCGAAAGCAGCCCAAGAATCGACTGGTTACCTGTATAGAATCTGAACAGGTTTCCTGACAAAATGGAACATTAGGTACCCTAAATGGGATCAAATTAGCCCAAATTAATTAGGAAGTTCACAGTCCCAACCAGGCAGCCCATATTATCCCTCTGCCAATCACTCTCCTAGACTGGAACCCAGTTTGCAATGGTGGCAAGGGCTGTGTGAGCCTTAGATCTTTAAACACTGGGCCCCCCTTCCCTTCTCCAAGTTCTCCCCATTGTCCAGGAGACTGGGAGCCTCAAAAATAGGTTCTAAAGGCTGGAGAAAATCAAGAATAAAGTTGTCCTTGACCACTCTCACTACCAGCCCTGCAGGGCCCCACCCATAATGACTCTTAGGCCACAGCATATCCAAGCTGTCTCTGTGCCCTATCCTAAGACAGACATTGGGGATAAGAGCGTGGTGGATGTGGTGTTAGGCCCCCAGGTTCCCCTTCAGGTATGAAGGACTCACTCCTCCAGCTGCTGGGGTGATGATGCTGGAACATGGCCGTCAAGGATGAGGCACTACAGGAGGCTCCACCTAGGACAGCCACCTCGCCCAAGGCTATACCCACTTTCTGGGGCAGCCCTCATCCTATGACTGATCTGTTTTGGAGAGAAAAAAGGTCCAATCCCCTTGCCTCAGCTTGGAACAATCCTGAAGGGTCATCTCAGCTTCAGAGTTCACTGTAGGGTCAGCTGTGGCCGCTGTAGGGAATGCATCAAAGCTAGTCCTCTCTCTCTGCCCAGTCCTACTTTCTTCTTTTCTGCCACAGGTGGTGATCCTGAGACCACTCCCTAATACACCTGCTGCAAGTTCATCTCCATCCTAGGGTCTGATTCTTGGGTAACTCAACCCGTAACAGTTGGTACCAGGGGTCTCTGAAAAAGCATATGCTGGGATGGGATTTGGGATCAGCTGGATCACTCACCACCCAGCTGACAACGAGGACCCTATCACTGGTCAGGTGGAGCTTGGAGAGACTGTACTGAACTGGGATGGTCTACCGGTGGCAAGAAATGCATCAGGCTTTTGAGAAACATGAGGGAAATAGTAACTATAAGGATAAGGGAATTGCTCAGTCTTAAAAAAGAATGAGGGCTTCCCTGGTGGCGCAGTGGTTTAGAATCTGCCTGCCAATGCAGGGGACACAGGTTCGATCCCTGGTCCGGGAAGATCCCACATGCCGCGGAGCAGCTAAGCCCGTGTGCCACAACTACTGAGCCCACATGCTGCAACTACTGAAGCCCGTGCGCCTAGGGCCCATGCTCCGCAACAAGAGAAGCCGCCGCAATGAGAAGCCCGCGCACCACAACAAAGAGCAGCCGCGGCTCGCCGCAACTAGAGAAAGCCCACATGCAGCAACAAAGACCCAATGCAGCCAAAAATAAATAAATTAAATAAATGTCTTCAGAAAATAAAAATAAATAAAAGGCTCAGAAAGTGGGCATTGAGAATGGGTATATCAGGCTGGAAACCGCACTAAATAATTATGTTCCTTGGGGCAGCCTGGAGGATACACAATTTATGAAAGCAATAAGGAATGTGTGATGAGAAGGGCACCAGCATCACTAAGAACCTCCGTCATGGCTCTCCTGTATAGGCCAAGACCAACGGTAGGAAATGCCGCTACTGAGCTGCGCGCACGGATAGCAATGGAAATGATAGTACTTTCCCCCCCAAAAAAGAGGCTAGGTGGCAGCATATAACCAACAGAAGCCCACTAGCATAGGCCCAATAACAAGGGCTCCCACTTACCAAGGCTGACACAGCTGACAGTGCCTAAGCTGCTAGCAGCAAAAACAAGTGCCATCTTCCAGCATGCAGTGTCTCCTTTAATACAACAACCTTTATATGGAGCTGTGTGCCCAATAGATAGAACACATGAGTCTAGAAACAAGGGGAGATGGAAACAGGAATGGCGTGCTTACCATCACTCCTGTGATCCGCTTGGGCAATTTGTATTTCCTGCCCCTACAACTCTAGGACCTCATGTTTAGAGTTCCTGGCTCCCAAACAGAAAACGTGTCCAACAGGAGAAGGAGTATGGCTGCTGTATCGGAACTCTGGGCTCCTTGTGTGAAGGGACCATCAGGCAAGAAGAGGCATCGCCATGTGGACTACAAAGTAAATCCTGATCACAAGAACAAGGGGAGGCAGGATGGGAGGAGTTCCCTGGTGGTCCAGTGGTTAGGACTCCGTGCTTTCACTGCCCAGGGTGCGGGTTCAATCCCTGGTCCGGAAGCTAAGATCCTACAAGCCGTGCAGCACAGCCATAAATCAATAAATATTAGGTTAGCCAAAAAGTTCATTTGGGTTTTTCATGTTACAAAAAACAGGAACAAACTTTTCTGCCAACCCAATAAATAAATAAGGGGAGGCAGGATGGCTGTTACACAAAGGAGACGTAAGGGAATGTGCTTGGCACCAGCTGGTCCACTTGGGAGCCTCTTGATATTTCCCTGCTCTGCTCTTTTTGACAGTAATGACAAGTGCAGCTGCTATGACTTGAGGAGAGCACGGATGCCACGGCTCAGACCCCTGAAGGGAAAAGTCTGGGTCGCATCATAAGGTGAGCCACTGAAATCAGCAGGAGTGCTAGCTAAGGAAATCTAAAAGGCCTAGAAGAGGAAAACGATAGGTAACAGTTGCTGTCCTGAGATCAGCTACTGGGATTTCCCCAAATGAAGCTGCCCCTCACCCTATTTCAGGACAACTCTGAAGGGTCATCTCAGCTTCAACACTCCCATAAAATCCACTGAGTCTTCTACGGAGACAGCATCACAGCTCCACTTGTCCCTCTGCTCAATCCCGCTACCTTCTCTTTCGTTCCACAGATGTAGATTCCAAGAGTACCTCCTAATAATAAATCTCTTGCTTTTTCTTTTTTTGGCTGTGCCTCTTAGTTCCCAGACCAGGTATCAAACCCGGGCCCACAGCAGTGAAAGCGCAGACTCTTAACCACTGGACCACTAGGGAATTCCCAAACTGCTTGAATGTTAATCTCTTTCTCAGAATCTGATTTCCGGAGAACAATGTCATCCATGCCAGAGGAAGAGGGGCCTTTGATCAGGTATCCATAAGGATAAGGACGCTTGAGATGCAGCAAGTGATGGTTCCATCAAAGGCAACAATATATGTGAAAACACTGTGAAAAGAGGACTGGGCAAATGAAAAAGGAGGGAGTGATCAAGAATGGTGTTATTGGAGCTTCCCTGATGGCGCAGTGGTTAAGAATCCACCTGCCAATGCAGGGGACACAGGTTCAAGCCCTGGTCCGGGAAGACCCCACATGCCGCAGAGCAACTAAGCCCCTGCATCACAGTTACTGAAGCCCGTGTGCCTAGAGCCTGTGCTCTGCAACAAGAGAAGCCACTGCAATGAGAAGCCCGCGCACTGCAACGAAGAGTAGCCCCCACTCGACGCAACTAGAGAAAGCCCGAGCACAGCAACAAAGACCCAATGCAGACAAAAAATAAATTAATTAACTAATTAATTTTTAAAAAAAGAATGGTGTTATTAAGGAGATGGGATATGAGTGAAGGATAAGACTGTCGACTGAAAGAAAAACGCGCAATGTAAATTTGTGAGTTAAGACCTTACTTCGGAACTATAGCCCAGGAGACAGCCTCTAGGATAGCTCTGAGGAATTGCTCCAAAGAAGTAAGGCAGGAGCCAGGATATATATGAGGTTTTTGCTGGGAAAAAACAAACATATAGTTGAACATCAAAAGATTGCTGCTAATCACAAAGAACAGGCACCTCAAGTTAATTATTTTAGTTCTTTTCCACGTATGGGAAGAGGCAAGAATCTTGGTTCATTGAAGTTATTCTTTTTTTTTTTTTTGGCCATGCCATGCGGCACATGGGATCTTAGTTCCCTGACCAGGGATCAGGGCCGTGCCCCCTGCACTGGGAGTGCTGAGTCAACAAAATAGACCACCACGGAAGTCCCTGAAGTTATTCTTTAAACATGCATCTAACTATAAGACTTAAATATCTAAGTCCCTGAAGGTATTCTTTAAACATGCATCTAACTATAACAACTGCAGTGCTTGAGCCTTGTAGAACTGGAGTGATACGCAACATTTTTTGTTTATGAGACTTTGGAAGATAAGGTCTTGGAGAACAGATAGAATGTGGGCCCTGAGGGTCATCAGTGTCCTACATGAGGCAGGACAGAGACGCAGAGCAGTAGCAGTTGAGGAGAAATGGGGCTACTTGAAATCCCTTTCTTAATAACCATCTAAAGATATCCACCCTGTTGGGATGAGTCCCTTGATTCTCCCATCCATGTCTCCCCATTCTCTTGTTAATTAATATAATGTTTTTATTAGCATCTGTAAGACCCATGAAGGGAAGATAACAAATTCAATATGACTTCTTGGACTGGTGCTCCATTATGTAGCAGTAAAGTTACATGAGGTGTCAATGCAAAAGTGATGCCCATGCAAAAGGAGCCTGCTTAACCATAGCATTTACCATGTCCTGGGTAATGGGTATAGTCAGTGGGTGAATTATTCAGGTCATCATAAAGCCAGTTCCACGTGGCCTGCATATGAAGCAGATCAGCTGCTTTATCTGAGGTGTTCCACTTGACATTTATGAGGGTTGCTGAATAATTACCCTTATCAGGGTAAACAGACCTTACAGTGGCTTTTATCCAATCCAACAGCCTGGCCACTGCCTCAGGAACAACCTGCTGTGTGTCTGGATCATATAACCATCTGTAATTGTTCCATGGTAAGCTATGGGTCTTGTATCAACCCAAACATGCTCTTCCATTCTGTAGCATTTAAAAGCAAAGATACTGCCACCAAATTAATCATTCTCACAATGCATTTCAGTGAAGATTATTTAGGAAGTTGATGACACTAAATCTATAAAATAAAACAACTCCTTCACATTATATCCCCCAGTTTTAGTAGTTTCTTGGTTTTGTCTTCTCCCAACATGTACTACCTTCTTGGTGACCAGAGTCTTAGAGGTACCTGCTGTCGTCCCCACATAATTTTTTCCCTGTGCAGGTGGCTCTGAGGCTAGAAGCCGAAGCTCAGACCAATCAAGGTCCAAGCCAGCACTCTCTCTTACTTTCATTTTGGCTACTACAGATATCAATAACCAAGAAATTACATAGTTTGCTTTTTTCTTATCAGTTTCCATTTCCTCAAGTACCTAGTGAACCAATGCCCCAGGAATTGGATCTATCTCTAAATTCCACTGGTAAAATTTACCTCTTGTAATTGATTACAGCACATCTGCTGCTTCATACCATGGGTGCCTATGTGGCCACCCAGGAATCAAAGGTTCCTCGTCCTCTGCCCTTTCATCCTACCTCTTCCCAAACCACTTGTTTCCATGAGCTAGGGTCAAGCTAGCAAATCCTACTTCTGACACCAGTTCTGCGGGTGCTTTCTTTGACACCAACCAATTCTCCAACACCAACTAATTTTACAACAATTCAATTAAATTCTGATACTATCTACCTGGAGTTAGCATCAGATTCCACAAATTAAAGGGTTCAGTCCCACAAGATTGTCCCCACTCCAGAGGCCAGTCACAATGTTACCAGAAAACTGGGTTAACCTCTCAGTGGATGTCAAGCCAAAAGACACAGATGAGCCAGAGATTAGGAGAAGGAAGGGTTTATTACTTGTAGCAAGTAAGGTGAACACCAGGAATCTTTCACAAAGCAGCGTCTCCCTGACAGCATGATTGGGGAAGTTTTAAGCAAAGGGCTCATACATATTCACGAAGGGGCCTGAGCAGGGGAATTCTGCATAGAATTGAGGCAAAGGTCGATAGAGTCCCAGCTTTAGTTGACTGAAGTCAGAAAAGGTCAACATTATCATCCCTTAGGTTCCAGTGGCTCTGGTAATTGGGTGTTCACTCAGAGGAGGGGTTTAAATTCTGAAAAAACGGCTCAAGAAAGTGCTTCAGGCTAATCTTTACCATTGAAACAGAACTGAGAGTCTTTACAACTGATTTGTTGTCTCTTTGCTATGGTTACTTCTCTTGCCTGATAACAGTCTTGTTTTTTCCCTTAAGATCTTTATTACTGAGACCTCTTGAAGGGCAGGCACTGTGCCAGGCTTAGATCACAAAATGGCTTAGGCCTAAAACGGTTTCTCTTATGTCAAAAAGCTATATCTGATTCTTTTCCTCTGGGGACACCCTAACCTATCTGCTTACAAAATGTCCCAGGTTGCCACCTATACTTCTGACCAACCAGCTGTAAATTCTGGGGTTCTATGACCCTCTACTCAGGTTTGATAATTTGCTTAGAACAGCTCACAGAACTCAGGTAAACACCTTACTTACATGTCCTGATTAATACAAAGGGTATAATTCAGGAATAGCCTGAAAGAGATGCATAGGACAAGGCATGCGTGGGGGAATGTCACAGAACTTCCATGCCCTCTGCAGGCATACCCCCTCCCAACACCTTGATAATGTTCACCAACCCAGAAGCTCTGCGAGAGTTTTTATAGAGCTCAGTCTCCAACCCCCTTCCCCAACCAGAAGACTGGGGGTGAGACTGAAACATCTCACTCTCTGATCAGTTCTTTCTGGTGACCAGCCCCATCCTGAGGCTATTTAGGGGTCCCACCTTAACTCACCTTATTAGCATAAATTCAGATGTGATTGAAAGGGGCTTGTATAAATAACAAAAGACACTCTTATCACTCAGGAAATTCAAAAGGTTTTAGGAGCTTAGTGCCAGAAACTGGAGATAAGACCAAATATATTTTCTATTATACCATAATTACTCTATCTGATATGATTCGGGGTGGTAGGGGCAGGGAGTCACTTGAAAAAAATTCTCAAAGGCAAGGACTGACAGGACTTGGTAGACCTGTGGATCCTGGAGAAGCACTGAATTACACAGTTTAGGATTTAATTGCTATTCTGCCACTTAACTTTCCTATGCTTCAGTTTCCCCATCCGTAAAATGGAGGTAATAATAGTATTATACTTATTTCTTAGGGTTGTTGTTAGAATTGAGGATTAGTCATTATAAAGTGCCTGTTTCAGTGCCTGGGGCATCCTGTAGAGCTCAGTAAATGATAGCTTTCACCATCATGGTTACAGGAAGGTGGGAGACCGAAGTTCTAATCCATGTTCCTGTCTGTATAGTCATTACCCCTTCTTGGCCACTTCACCATTTTTGAGTCTGTTTCCTCATCCATATAATGAAGGTATGGGTGTCCCCGCATGAGCCCAGGGCCCCTTCCATCTGGGGAAGTCTGAGTCAAAAAGATGATCAGTCAGGGCGACTCAAGGGTGTGGATAGCAGTGGCAGAACATAAGAAATTGAGGGTCGGAGCCCTCTGGGCCGGAGAGGTAACAGTGTGAGAATCCCCGCCCCGCTGTGCTCCCGGCCACCAACACCCCCCATGCCCTCGCCACTTCCCCAGTTTAAAGCCTGGTGGGCCAGGCAGTTAGCTATTCCAGGAATTTGAGTGCAGGTTTGGAGAGAGGAGGGGCCTCTCACCAGCCGTACACGATCGGCTCCAGCAAGAGCTGGGCGGCTACAGCGGCCTCGCACAGCTGGCAGAGCCTGGGCGGAATCGCAGGTGGGATCCTGGGCGGGTCCCAGGCGCGCCCGGCCCACTCCGCCTGTACCTCCGCCTCGCTAGCCTTGCCCAGGCTGCCAGCCACCGCGATCAGCTGCGGCGGAACCGAGGAAGAGGAAGGGGCGGAGCTGCTTTGTGGCTTGTCGCCGAGCAGTCAGCCGACTGCAGCGGGGACTAATCGGTGTCCCTGGCACCGCCAGGGTTCCTGAGAGCCGACCAGGGCCTACGCCATCTGGGGCCGGGTGCGCGAACCTGCCTGGTCTAGGAAGCCGGGCGATGCCCCGCCACGGAGTGTCTTCCGGCCAGGGCCGCCCCAGGTCGGGCCGGGAGCAGACACTGGACAGGTCCTTGGGGGCCCCCAGCCTGAGGCTCCTGTGGATGGGCTTGGCGCTGGCCCTGTCCGACTCCCAGGTTCTCTGGGCCCCTGCCGGGGCCCACCCTCTTCCCGCCCAAGGCCGTCCCGCCAAGTTCATTCGCCTAGCGCCCCAGCTCCGGGAAGGCTTTAGCTGGTGGAACCTTACCTGCCCCGCCTGCAAAGGACTGTTCACCGCCATCGATATCAGGCTGCGGGTGAGCGCTTAAGGGACTGCGGGAGGTTCAGGCCAGAAGGGAGGGCTGGCGGTGGCGGCTGGGGCTGAGGCCGGCGCTCCGGGGTCCCCAAGAGCATCGCTGATGGAGAGGCTGTCCTCCACAAGCCTCTACTGAATTTGCCCCCCTTTGGGGCCCCCCAGCCGCTGCACACCACCACCATCACTACCTCCACTGTGACCTTCTGAAGTAAGAAAAGAGCGCGAGTTACATGCTGGGCACCGTGCCAACCCTTTTACACAGGCTAAATCTAGCCTGAAAGGTGGTTTCATTACTGTGGTTATCTCCGCTTTACAAATGAATAGAAGCCCCGGAGCTGAAGTCACTTGTAGGAGGGGCCGGCTTCTGCGAGGTGGGCTGGACTCCCACCCTGGCGTGCCTGACTGAATCCCCTCCGCCTTACACCTGGCACCTCCGGCCCTGAGCACCGTGCCTGGGACCAGCTACTCACTCAAAGGGGACCTGAGTTAAGGAGTATCCAGAGGTGTGGGACTAGTTGGGGCTGGGCTGCCTTGACTGACCCTGATGGGGGTATGAGGAGCGCTGGTTGGTGGGTGTGCTTCGTGGGGCTCCTCGGGGCATCAGGGCCCTCTCCTCGTGTGTGTCCCCAAACCCTGGTCAGTCTGTCATTCCGCCCAGCCCAAATTCCAGAGCACTCAGCAGACAGTGCCCGAGAAAGCGAGCTGCGCAAGCAAAGGCTTGAAATGCCACTGAGCTGAAAAGTAAGTATCGGCCTGGTGACGCCTGAGTCAGGGCAGTGTCTGTGAGAGGCAGGGGTGAACCGACATCTCTTCACCACGTGGTACTGAGTCCATTCTAGCCCCGGTGTGGATGTGGAGGCCCACGGGTCGTATCCAGGTGTTGGCCTGGTCCCTGTGCTCTGTTTCTGACTTCTCGCCACTGGTTCTTCCCACCACAGAACGAGGCCAGCGTGGCCCAGGTGGGCTCCATGGCCATCAAGATGTGCACGCTGCTGAAAATAGCACCGCCGGCTGTGTGCCAGTCAGCCGTCCAGCTCTTTCAGGACGACATGGTGGAGGTGTGGACGCGCTCGGTGCTGAGCCCGTCTGAGGCCTGTGGTCTGCTCCTGGGCTCCTCCTGTGGACACTGGGACATCTTCTCATCTTGGAACATCTCTTTGCCGGCTGTGCCAAAGCCATCGCCCCAGCCGCCCGAGCCCCCGGCCCCAGGCTCCCCTGTCAGCCGCGTCCTCTTCCTCACTGACCTGCACTGGGATCAAAGCTACCTGGAGGGCACAGACCCCAACTGTGAGAACCCCCTGTGCTGCCGCCAGGATTCTGGCCCGCCGCCTGCCTCCCGGCTGGGTGCTGGATACTGGGGCGAGTACAGCAAGTGTGACCTGCCCCTGCGGACCCTGGAGAGCCTGTTGAGTGGCCTGGGCCCCGCCGGCCCTTTTGATATGGTGTACTGGACGGGCGATATCCCTGCCCACAACATCTGGCAGCAGTCTCGTCAGGACCAGCTGCGGGCCCTGACCACCGTCACAGACCTCGTGAAGAAGTTCTTGGGGCCAGTGCCTGTGTACCCTGCTGTGGGCAACCACGAGAGCACACCCGTCAATAGCTTCCCTCCCCCCTTCATAGAGGGCAACCAGTCTTCGCACTGGCTCTACGAGGCGATGGCCAAGGCCTGGGAGCCCTGGCTGCCTGCTGAAGCCCTTCGCACCCTCAGGTATTTGAGGCCCACGGAAACCCAGGAAGGGAGGAGAAAGATGGATGAAAGTGAAGGGAGCAGGGAACCTAGCATTATGTGTGACTACCCTAGGCTGAGTCCTCAGCTCTCTTCACTGGCCCTCCAAATCGGACCCCACTTTCCATTTCCACCCTTATCTCCAGCCACCCTCCTTCACAGGGTGAAGGGCTAGCAGCGCACCTCCTCTGTGGTAGTCCGGTCTTCTCTAAAATGCCTTCCCCTCTCTAACCTCCCAGCTTTTCCCAACTTTCCCAGGCCTAGGTCCTCTTCCCTCTGGATGGCCTTTGCCTCTTCTAGCTCACTTTTATGCCTCCTCTGAACTCCTAGAGCCTTCCTCGGAGCCACTTGCTTCAATCACACGGGCCCTATAATCAGTGCTGTCTGATCTTCAGCTAGAACGTGGGCTTGAGAGTAGGGATGATGTCCTAGGTGCCTCTGCCCTCACCCAGATTCCCTACACAGGACTGGGCATGCAGGGCTAGGGTTATGAATGCATGCTGACCCGTGTTCACTTTGTTTCAGAATTGGGGGGTTCTATGCACTTTCCCCACGCCCCGGCCTCCGCCTCATCTCTCTCAATATGAATTTTTGTTCCCGTGAGAACTTCTGGCTCTTGATCAACTCCACAGATCCTGCTGGACAGCTCCAGTGGCTGGTGGGGGAGCTTCAGGCCGCTGAGGACCGAGGAGACAAAGTGAGCGAGAGTGGTGGAAACCCAGAGGGGCCGGTGCCGGTAGGGTGGGAGGAATAGCAGGACCTTCACAAGTAGACTTCTCTCTGGATCTGGAGCACCTGTGAGCAGAGAATCTTGATTTTCGGGCACTCCCAACAGTGTTCCTTGGGGTTTCAGCTCACGGTCACCCTTAGAAAGTCCTTTCATTTGCTCCCCCTCTCTCTGGCCAGGAGTGCCAGCCACTGTAGGAAAGATGAGTACCAACTAGCCTGGCCAGGGCTTCCTGGACCCCTCTTGCCCTCATAACCTTCCTTAACTCTCCCCACAGGTGCATATAATTGGTCACATTCCCCCAGGGCACTGCCTGAAGAGCTGGAGCTGGAATTATTACCGAATTGTGGAGAGGTAGGAGGGAGGTGTGTTGGGGGCGAGCGGGTGAAGTCTAAAGGTCAGAAACTCCCTCAAGCGTCTCACCATCCCTGCTGCCCCACTGGGGTGGGGACGCTACTTCCTTGAAAAGGATGGAGAAAGCAAGCATCCAGTCCTCCCCAGCTCTCCCCTTCCCCCTTGCTCGAAACTTCTGAATATGATTAGTGTCTTCTGGCCAGGTATGAGAACACCTTGGCTGGTCAGTTCTTTGGCCACACCCACGTGGATGAGTTTGAGATCTTCTATGATGAGGAGACCCTAAGCCGGCCGCTATCGGTTGCCTTCCTGGCGCCCAGTGCCACCACCTACATCAGCCTCAATCCTGGTGAGTGAGGTGAAAGCAAATTGTTGGGATAAAGGAGGTCTCGGGATAGAGGAAGCCGATGAGAGGGAGGAAGTTGTTGGGGTAGAGGAAGGAGGGTTGGACCCAAGGCCGCCCAGGGGCGAGCTCTGCCTCCCCACTGGAGTTGCCTTTGTCCTTTCCCTCTCTGGTCAGCCCTCCCTCCTTGCAGGGTACCGTGTCTACCAAATAGATGGCAACTACTCCGGGAGCTCTCACCTGGTCCTGGACCACGAGACCTACATCCTGAACCTGACGCAGGCGAATGAGCCCGGAGCAACACCACACTGGCAGCTCCTCTATAGGGCTCGGGAAACCTATGGGCTGCCCAATGTGCTGCCCGCCGCCTGGCACGACCTGGTGTACCGCATGCGGAGTGACACGCAGCTTTTCCAGACCTTCTGGTTTCTCTACCATAAGGGCCACCCGCCCTCTGAGCCCTGTGGCACACCCTGCCGCCTCGCCACTCTGTGCGCCCAGCTGTCCGCCCGGTCAGACAGCCCTGCCCTGTGTCGCCACCTGATGCCGGACGCAAACCTCCCTCCTGTCCAGAGCCTGCGGCCAAGGCCACCATTATGCTAACACCCCTAGGGCCCAGAGGTGGGAAAGTGCTTGTCTTAGACAAGGAGCGAAAACCCCAGAAGGCCACTGTGGCGAGAAGAATGTCTGGTGGAAGAGCTTATCCCTGGGCCCAAGCACACCTCGGAAACAAGACCTCCTTTCCTGGATCTGGTTTAGCAAGATATGGGAGTGGGGCTGGCTGCTCTGAGGCCACTATCCTTTCATGGCTGTGGAGCAGAGGTCTAAGTTTGCACTGCCCTGGGAAGACCAGACAGAAGCTGTCACCCCAGGCCTGTGCTGGCCAGCCAGGGACCCTGTACTGCTGCTGCTGCCTGGTTGCCAGGCTGTTAAAATAAAAACAAGAGACTCGGACTCCAGACCCTGCTGTGACTGTCCCAGTTTCTTGTTTTGAGGCAGGAAGGTCAAGGGGGCCCTGGAAACGGGCCTAACTGAGGGATCAGGGTACCAGGAGTGATGGTGTGGTACAGGCACAGGAAGGCACACAGCTCAGCAGGGCAGACTTTATTAGTGATATCAGTACAGCAGAGGTGCCCATGGAGCAAAGGGGAGGGGACCCATGCCGGGACCAGTCCCCTCCTTCTGCCCCTGCAGGACCCTGCGAAGATGGGGCCTGGCCTAGACCAGTTCCTCCCGCTCCAGTGGAAACGTGGCGGTGGAGAGCCTGGGGCTGGCCTCACTTCTTGCTCCTCTTCTCATCCACCCAGTATTGTCACTTCCTTACAGGATTAGATCTCCCTCCCAGCCCCTAGGCAGGGAACCCCAGCTACTGGGGAGGGGCAGCTCTGGCGGGGCGGGGGGGCCCTGAAGTCTAAGAATAACCTGTAGGGCCCCTCCCTGCCCCGTGCCCTTGAGTTCCCTGGGGCCCAATGCAAGCAGGTGGAGGGAGCAGAGGGCTTCAGGGCGTGTGCGCCCCCAGCCGTTTGGGCTTAAGGGAGCCCCACAGCGACTGAACGCCCCTACGGACGGTCCACCCTACACGCCGCGCAACAGACTCAGCTGGGGGTGCCGGGAGGCAGGAGGTGGAGGCCTGGGAGCGGGCATCCAGACACTTCTGGTAGCGGAGCTGCAGAGAGGCGGGGGCGGGGGGGGGCGGTCACGCTACAGCCTGCCCCATGTGGGCCGGGGGCCACCGCTCCACCACCCTACCCGCTTACCATGCATGCAGCCTGCACGGCCTCTGAGAGGCTGGCAGCATTGGGCTCGCACCAGAACATGTGGCAGCAGAAGGAGGCTGGGCCGGCAGCCATGATGAATGCAAACGTGTGGACATCTCTGCCCACGGCCAGGAAGGACAGGAAGCGCACTCGGCACTCCCCCAGCACTGCCTCCGTCTGCGGGGAGGGGAGCCAGTTAGAAAGGAATAGCCCGGCCCTCTTATACTGGGTGCATCCATCTTACTGACGGCCCTTCCCCTCATTCCCGGTCTCCCCTCCCTGGCAAGGCCCCTCCATACCTTCTCCACCCAGGTCTTTACCTGCTGGTGCAAGATGGTGAGGGTGGCAGGGGCCACGCTGACGTGACTTGGGGTCCACTGCTCACGGCTACTGGAGGACAGGACCGATTCCAGTGCCCCATTTATCACATCTACCCCTGAAAGGTAAGGATATGAACATGGCACTGCCGCAGGTGGAGAGAGGATACCCCCGCTGTACACCAGACTTTCCAGCTCTGCCCAGTCCAGCCCAGGGCCTTTGCTCCATCCCCACTTCACTAGCCTACAGCCCCGGATGCTGCTGTATCCCTTCCTTGGTACTCTCCTGCTTGGCTTCAGTGACTGGCACTTTTCTAGCCTCTTCCACCTTGAATCCTAAGCTTGGTTTGCTTCACTGACTCTCCTTCTCCAGCCTCCTAAGCAGACTGAGCCCCCAAAGCTGTCCTCTCCATACCCTGCTCTCCACATTCAGACATTCCAGCGCTTCACACCACAATCCCTTCCAAATCAGCCCCTATAGGCCAGTCCTATCCAGTCCTTAAGACCCAACCTTCATTTTTGTTTTAAAGATTTCCATTTGAGGAATGTTTACTCTTGTGTCATACCGTGCTAAGTCATTACAGTGCACTATGTCATCTACAATCTCACAAAAGATCCCTTTATCTCCATTTTATAGATAAGGAAACTGAAGCTGATAGAAATCAGGTAATAAACCTTAGGTCACACTAAGAAATGGGGATCTGAAGGTAAGCAGTCTGATTCCAGGGCCTGGGTTCTTAACCAGGCCTTTCCCCTGCCCCTTGCCTATAGTCCTAGTTTCGGAACGAGAGTGCTGTCAAAATCTTAGTTGTGGGCTTCCCTGGTGGCGCAGTGGTTGAGAGTCCGCCTGCCGATGCAGGGGACGCGGCAGGCGACGCGGGTTCGTGCCCCGGTCCGGGAAGATCCCACATGCCGTGGAGCGGCTGGGCCCGTGAGCCATGGCCACTGAGCCTGCGCATCCGGAGCCTGTGCTCCGCAACGGGAGAGGCCCCAGCAGTGAGAGACCCGCGTACCGCAAAAAAAAAAAAAAAAAAAAAAAAAATCTTACTTGTACTCAGTAATTTCTATGACTTGCTCAAAAGCCAAGGAACACAAGGTTCCTGGCCTTTAGATCAATCAACTTTCCCTTGTAACAGTATCTCCTCTACTTCTAACTGCTGTTAAACATTTCCACCCGTGCACCCCACTTTTGCTTGTACTCAGCAGAGAACCAAGGCAGGAGCACACTGGCATGGTGGGGCATGGGTTCTGTTCCCTGCACTGCTCGTGAGCTGGCTGTGGCATCTGGGTACCATCGCAGTGAAGAACTTAGGGTGAACGATGCCAATGCAAAAGCACACACCTCTGTGGTCTGCTCTTGGGCCCTCGTGCCCCTTTCAGTGCCTCTGGGCTCCCACCAGGAGCAGAACACATGGACCCTTTGAGGGCAGAAAGCAGATCTTCCTCGAAAGTCCTCCCTCTTGGCCTTGCTAGCCTTACCTCTGGCTGGATCAAAGCCAAGCTCCTCTCCTAAGCATGAGGTACTCCAAAAACTGGCCTCATCCGATCTGTCAAGCTTCATATTTTACTGCTCCGTGAGCTTCAAACGATTTATGTAGCATTATTAACATCTAATCTTGGCGAATGCCCGGCGAGGCAGATGGGGAATACAAAGTAAGAGAAGAGGATGCCCTTGAAGGACAGACTGTAACTGAGGGAAAAGCCTCTGCCTAGAGGGCCCTTCCCCTCTTGACTGTCTGCGAAACTCCCAATTCTCACGCCTCAGCGTTCACCCAGGCCCACCTGGGAGGCCTTCCCTGCTGTAGGGCAGAGAGGGTGTTGCTGGGACAACTCTCAGCATATCTTGTAACTGCTGGGAACCCTTCTCCACACTGGGCTGTGGCCGCCTCAAGGACAGAAACCAAGTTTCATTCATGTCTGTGTCCCCAGTCCTAGCACAGGGATTATCTACTGAAGGAATTCCAGATGCTTGAGCAAGTCACCCTCGAGGCAACATGGGCAAATGCACCCAAGCCGGTATAACCAAGCAACCCAGGAGCCACAGGAGGGTGACAACACAGGCAGGAGTGGGTGGGCCAGGGCAGCCTGCAGAGGGCTCAGATGTGAATGACATTGATGCCAGTCAATGGAAAAGCTCAAAGATCATGAGTGTAGACCATACATCAAACTGCTTAATAAGCAGATGGAGCTGCGGAGGTGGCGCCTGGCCCCAGGATGGGGAGAAGCAGCATGCAGGCGGGGAAAGCAGTGGAACTAGGTGGCCCGGAAAAAGTCTATTTGGTAACAGCTCAGGACTGAAACCTACACCCTGACCCCAGCCCCAAGCTCCCAATCCCCCTTATATCCTTATTTATTTTTGTTTTTGTTTTTTTTTTTTGCGGTACGCAGGCCTCTCACTGCTGTGGCCTCTCCCATTGCGGAGCACAGGCTCCGGACGCACAGGCTCACGGCCATGGCTCACGGGCCCAGCCGCTCCGCGGCATGTGGGATCTTCCCGGACCGGGGCACGAACCCGTGTCCCCTGCATCGGCAGGCAGACTCTCAACCACCGTGCCACCAGGGAAGCCCAATGTCCTTATATTTTTTCCATCTCAGTTGTAGCCTTCTAACATACTATATAATTTACTTATTTTATCTATCCTGAATAGAATGGCAGCTACTTGAAGGCAGGAATCTTGGTCAGTTTTGCTCATTAACACCAAGAACCTAGAGTAGTGCGTGGCACAAATCAGGCACTCAATAGTCATTTGTTGATGAACGAATGATTAATGAGTGAACATTGCAGCTTCAGGAGGGATCAATGTTAAACTCATGGAGGTTAAAAAGGGAGCACAAATAAAGCATGAAGTGGGACTTCCCTGGTGGCGCAGTGGTTAAGAATCCGCCCGCCCATGCAGGGGACACAGTTCGATCCCTGGTCCGGGAAGATCCCACATGCCGCGGAGCAACTAAGCCCATGCGCCACAACTACTGAGCCTGCGCTCTACAGCCTGCGAGCCACAACCACTGAGCCCACGCACCCCAACTACTGAAGCCCGCGTGCCTAGAGCCCGTGCTCCACAACGAAGAGGAGACCCTGCTCTCCACAGCTAGAGAAAGCCCGGCGCAGCAACGAAGACCCAATGCAGCCAAAAATAAATCTTTAAAAATAAATAAATTTATAAAAAAATAATAAAGCATGAAGTGAGTTTAGGGACTACTGTGTGAAAGCTGTGGCTTCAACAGAGCAGACCCACTGAGCTGATGGACGGCAGAGGGGCCGTCAAGGGCTACAGACAGTTGCTTTAATGTGGTGAGAACTTATGTGTGTGGCAGGTGGACAGGGGAGTAGGGTAGTAACTGCAAGAGGCATGAAGTTGGGGGTGAGGGAGAGGACGAAACTAGCACAAAGGTGAAGGGCTCAGCCACGCCTCCTTCCTGCTCCCCCAGCAGGACTTTCTCGCCTGCGGTGGCAGTGCCACGGAATCCAATCCACTCCTCTCTGCAAATCCAGGCCTTCCTTCAAACCCCAGCTAAATCCCCACCCTCTCTAAGAAGGTTCCCTCACTGAATGTAAGGTGCTGGTCACTAGTCAGCATGGTTTGAGAGGAAGAGCAGAGAACTGAAGATGACCAGGGTTAGAGTCCTTGGTCTACCATCTCCTGGGCTATGTCATCTGAGGCATTCTTTCATCTGTGTGTTTGTTTATCCACTCACCCAACACTGTTGAGTTCTTCCTAAGTGTCTTTTGACACGACACCCAAGCATTTCTTAAAGCCATCTCTTTTTTTCCCCTCTGACCTCACTCCTCCACTGTCCATTAAATGTTGGAGGGGCTCACCGCCAGGCCCAGGCTCGTTTGCCTTCTCGCAGTGGCTGCCCACTTTCCGGTCTCGATCTTCTTCACACTCGTGGCTTTGATTACCTCTCTAACCCAGTGGTGCCCACACTTGTATCTCCAGCCCAGACCCCTCCTCCGTGAATCCAGATGCCAATGTGAGTTTGCCGCTCACCTTCCTGAAGGCACATCAGACTCAGCATGCCTGAAAACTGAACTCAAATCTCCAAACCCAAACTGGCCTCTTCCAGTGCTTCCTACCTTTAGAGAATGGCACCACTATCTGGTTAGCTCCGAAAGCCAGGGGTCAGCCTTAGTGCCTCTGTCCCTCACGCCACATCCAACCAATCACCAAGGCCTCTGCTGACTTTAATTGTCTAATCGTCTCTTGAATCCACACACTCCTCTTCAGCCCCAGCACAGTCCAAGATGTTCTCATTACTGGCCACAACTACTGCAAGGTCCTCCTGGGTTCCCCACGTCCCCCTCCACCTGCTGAGCAGCCTTCTCCACTGGTATAGCCAAGGTGAGCGTTACAAAACTCAAATGATTATGCCTAGTGCGCTCCAGAGAAATCCTCTTATAACTCCCTGCCGCTCTTAGGACGAAGAACAAATCACTAACGTGGCTTACGAGGTCCCGCAGGGCCTGACTGCCACGGAGATCCCAGCCTCATCTGGCGCAGCTGGCCTTCTCTCAATGCCTTTGAAGTACCAAGGTGCCTCCCGTGATGGGTCCTCACACTGTTCACTCTGCCTGGAGTGATCTTTCCCACTTTACTCCTGTCTCCATTCCACCTGGCCACATTAGATCCTACTCACTTTTTAAATCTCAGTTCAAATGTCACTTTCTCAAGTCTTTTTGGACTCCCTAGACTAAATGAGGCTCCTCTGTTACACAGTTTCATAGCATCTTGCTACTTTCTTTCAGCGAATGACTCAACTTGTAATTTTACATTTATTTATGTGATTATTTGATTTATTCCTCTTTTTTTCTACTGTAATCTCCTGTAACCTCCATGAAAGCAGGGCTGTGGCCATTGTTCTCCCAGGACCTGGTACATGGTAGGCTTCATAGGTATTTGCTAAGTGAATGAACAAGTGAATAAAAGGTACCGTAAAAGCACTAGAAATATGAGTGGACCTAATAGTCTCTAGCCTCGGTTTATCTATAAGATGGGTATCATCATAATCCCAACCTCACAGGATCCTCAAGAATTAAGTGACATGTAAGGGAGTACTTTTCAAGCAATAAAGCACGTTGACAAATATGCTCACTGCTTCCTCTCTAGATGCTCACAGCCCATACCCAACCCAGCTCCCGGCTGCTCCAGCGTTTCCAGTCATCGAAGACCCGCCTCCCAGCCTAACCAAAGCTTTTCTGTGGGATTCAGGAGTGGGTCTCCCTATATGCCCGGTTCACTGGTTCACAGTGAGTGAAGGCAGGGTACGGAGTGCAGCTGGGACAGAAGTACAGGAGGTGGGATGCATTTCGAAGGGCAGGGAGACATCTGCATGAGGAAGGTCTGGTAGAAGGGGCACTGGGAGGCAGAGGGTGGGAGCAGAGTTTGGGGATCAAGGAGGTGGTCCCTGCGTGAAAAAGGACACACATACCAACAGGCTTAGCAACAGGCACGTTCCCCAGATAATAGACTTGGAACTTTTGTACCAACTCATTCTTAGGCGCTGGGAATTCCACTGAGGGGAAGAAAGAAGAGGATCAATCATAGCGGCAGACCTTGCTCACTGCCAGTCCCCACCACCAGGGTATAAGCTGGACATTCACCCCGCCAAGGCCCTACCTCCACCCCCTCCCCCTGCCTCCCTTTAACCAAAGTCCCTCCACTTATTTGACCCAAAGAATTGAGCCTCCATTTTTCTATCACCCTGTCCAGTAGCTCGTGCCTCTTCTTGGGTCACCCCACCCTTGCCCACAAAGCTGAGACAGACCTGGCAGGGTTGTGACACTGACCTTGGAAAGGGACATCCACAAGTTTAGAGTGGTCCAGAGAGAGTCCATTTACCAAGCAGCGGGCGTTGCGCCGTTCGGCCATGATCTGCGGAAGGGGAAAGGGGGAGGGGAAGAGCGAGGGAGGGTGCGTTAGGCTTCACAGCCCTGGAGCCCCCCCCCACCCCGCCTCAGTGACCCCACCCACATCCTTGTAGAGCAAAGGTGGCAGCTAGCCCAGGGTGCGAAGGGGGCCGTGCCTTAGAGCAGATCTCATGCAGGCTGGTGGCGATGTTCTTGGCAGGTGCCTCACAGCGAAACACGTGGCACTTGAGCATCTGGGTCAGCTTATCGCGAGCCACGTAGGCAAAGTCCCTGTTGGGGGGAGGGGCACCTCAGCGTCTCCCAGTGCCCTCCAGTGCCGAGCCTCATTCCACCCCACCCACGCCCTCCCCATCCATCGCAGCTCCTCCAGGGCTTCTGCCCTCGGGATGGGGTGCTGCGGGCGCTGCCTCCTGGCCGGAGGACAGACAGGCAAGCATGCCGAGGTCAAGGAGGACGGGCGAGCACAGCGGGCAGGAAGGGGCAGGGCAGAATAGGGGAACTTGGGTGCTTCATGGCATCTGGTCCAGGTGTGGGAAGAGGAACGGTCAAGGCAAATTAGGCATAGTACCTCTCTCTGGGTCCGGCAGCACAAGAGAGGCAAAGAGCAGAGTTAGGGAGGAGGGCCCCACTCTGACTGCCCGCCCCCCCAGGACCCCTGGCCCTGCTCCCACCTTCCGCTGTCCCGCCCGACGCCCCACACGCGAATGCTGACGATGGGCTGGGTGTGCAGCAGGGCCTGACTGTGCGGCTCCACCAGCTTTAGCGTCTCATCCTCCAGCTGCAGCAGCAGATCCTTTCCCTGCAGGCCCAGGAAGCGGACGCTCAGCGGTGCCCCAGCTGGGAAGGTGGCTGAGCTTTGCCACTTCCAGCTTGAGGGAGGGTGAGCCCCCAGCTCGAGGGCCCTTGCTTTGGTGTCGGACCAGCCACCCTGCAGCCTCCCTCTAGTAAAGGTCCCACCTGTCACCTCTAACGAGACTCCTTTTATCATCCCCATCGCCGTTAAACAACCGTCTCCCAAGGTCCCAACGTGGAGTCACACGTCCATCTCACAGGCTGTCACCTGGTGGGTGTGCACCTCCCTCCCCAGCCCTTGGGGCGGCAGCTGGGCTCTCCCAGCTCTCACAGTTCCCTTCACTTCTCCGTTGCCCGGCCACCCTGCCAGCTGAGGCCCTCACCTCCCCCCAGCCCCCAGACATGGGGTCGTGCAGATTGTTTTTGTGGTAGGAGAGCTGACGGATGCAATTGTTGACTGCCACACTGCTGCGGCCAGGGGCCAGCTCCTCCTCCGTCATCTCCACCCAGCCAAGGGAGCGCACGGCGAAACACTGCCAGACACAAAACAGGGGGCGGGAGATAGAGGCTCTGAGCTAAAATCGGAAGAGCCCCCAGCCCAGGACGCAAGGAGGTTTGCTGAGACCAAAGGAGTTCCTGACTCAGAACACAGTGGGTGGGAGGGTATAAGACTAAGAGGCTCTACAAACAGGATATAGTTGCATGAGGGGTGCTGGTCTCAGAGGAGACCCCTGCCAGTCGAGGAAGCGTCTGAGCCAAGCCTGGAACAGCCCCCTGCCAGGCCACGGGACTGGTTGAGTTAAAAACTGAAATGCCTCCCACTCAGACACAGGGGTCTCTGCTGAGACTTCAAGAGCTCAGGACCTGGCAAGCTGTACTGAGACCACAGAGGCCCGCAGAACATGACCCAAGGGGCATTTCTGTACACAGGGGGGCCCAACGTGGGAACGGGCATTGGTCTTGAACAAACCTTGATCCCTGGGTTGGCATTCCGTGGGGGCAGCTTCTCCTCCTCTTGGGGCAACGGCTCTGGGCTGGAGGCAGGTGGTAACACTTGGTACAGGCCCCCAAACGGGGAGCTGTCCCAAGGTCCCTTCCAGACAGACCCATCCCACTGTCAGCCCACTGTGTCATGCCTTCCCACTTACCTGAGGCTCTGAGCTGGGAAAGGCAACGTCCCCTCCTCAGGGTCCTTCAGTCCCAAATCCATCGGGGCCTCCTCACTGGGCTCATCCTTGGGAAGGGGAGAGAGGAATCAGGACCAAAATGACGCCCCTTCTCCAGCTCCTCCATTGTGAAGGAGGTCCCCTCACTCACCTTCCAAAATTCTCCATCCTCGAAGCCTTCTCCATGCGTGAAGCCGGTCCAGGTGAGCTAGGAGGGGTGGGAGCCAGGGGTGGGTGGCTCATCTAGCAACAGCAGCGCCACCCTCCCCCGGGGTCAAAACCATCAGGCCCGTGAGCCTCACCTGGGACTCTTCTCGGGGGCTGCTCCCCTGTGATGGGGAGGCCTGGCCCGGGGGCTCCCACTGAGTGGTCCCTGTTGGGATGTGCCAGTAGTAGGTCCCTGAGGTGTCCTGGACCCTCATCCATCCAGCTGGCAGGTCGGAATCCGTCTCGAAGGCGTTCGGGTTCCAAAAGGAATCTGCTAGGTGGGGGGGTCTTGGTGAGGGTCTGCCCACCCAACAAGCAAATCATGGGTGCTATGCCCAGTCCCCTCCCAAGACCCCATGGTGGAGGAAGGGCAGGGGAAGGGCTCCAGCACAAGGTTCCTGCTTCCTCCTAGAGCTTGAAGTCTGGAGTCACAGCATGGGGGGCCCCCAGCGTGAGACGTGACTCAGGTCTCCTCCTGGGCTCTGCTCCTGGCTAACATGGCCAAACAGAGGGAAGGAGGGAGGCAGAGAGAAGGGAAGGAGGTTGAGTGACCCCAAATGACCTCCTGTCATACATATCCGGATCCCAGGTGCACACACTTAGCAGCTCCTGCACACACAGGTGCACACAGACATACAACATATACAAGCCCTACTACATACCTGCACAGCCACCACAGACCCAAGGGTGCACGCACACAGGAGACACCCGCAGACAGCAGGTACTGCGTACGGGCGCGCGCGCGTGTGCAGGGGCAGACCCACACACACCAACTCCAGCCGTCCACTAATGCGGCCACCACACAGAGGAGTGCACACACAGCGACACAGTCCAGCCCCTGCCCCACGTGTGTGCAGGGACCACACCCACGATGACCCCCAAAACATGTGCGGGTACCACACAGACACTGAGTACACATTCAGACACACAACACATGTCAGCCTCTGCCACATGTGTGCAGATACCGTAGACACCCACAACCTAACCCTTGCCACACACGAGTGCAGGCAAACATTCCACGCACATGCACACACACCACGCACCTGTGACATAGTCCCTCCTCCCCCCGCAGAGCCACGCCACTCCAGCCCTGCAGCCCAGCTCGGGCCTCCACCACTTGTGTGCTCCCTGCCAGCCCCGCCCCACATCATGCACGGGGCCCGTGCTGCCCCTCACCTGGGCTACTGTCCTGCAGGACGATGGCCAGGAAGAAGTCCTGGGAGAACATGGCGCTTGTTCCCAGCCCCTCCTGCCTCCACCCTCCCTCCTCACAGCCCCTCCAGCCCAGCCAGCTGGGCTCACAGCCTGGTGCTGGGCTGCAGAGAAAAGCTCATCCCGCCCCCTTCTCACCAGGGCAGAGCGCCTGCCAGGCAAGATCCTCCCCCGCCTGGAGCTCAGTAGGGAGGGGCCAGGACCACCAGGTAAGGGGACCCCATTGGGGTGGGGATGTGGGGTAGGGCTCATGAGGCCCCAGCCTTCCCCGCTCACCTCTCTTCTTTCTAATCCTGCGTCCCCTCCCCCCAGTCCTGAATCTCCATCCCACCCCAAAGCAGTCACCTCGGTGCCACAGTCAAGCCCAGTCTTAGGGACACCAGGAGGCTCAGCCCTTCAGGAATCCCCCAGCTACCTGGGGCCCTGCAAAGCCTAGAGCTCTCAGTGCAAACAGGGTGTGGCTTCAAGGCTCCCGGGAATCCCTCCCCTGCCCAGAACCTGCCCAGCAGTTCGAGCGGAGAGTGGGCTTCAGGGGCTGGGCCCCAGCAAGCTTGAGGCTGGGCTTGGGGCTTCCCAGCACCAACCCCCCTCACCTGCCAGGGCCCAGCTAGGCTGCAGCGTCTCCTCGGCAACCGCAGCACCAGGACCGGCTGGGAGCGCCCAGACTGCTGACGTGCTTCCCGTTACCAGGGAAACCAGGAATCCTGACTGGTCCAAGAGGCAGCACTGAGGGACAGGCAGTCCCCAGACCCAGGCTGCTGGGCGAACAGTCACGGAGGGCTGGGAGTGGGCGTGGTTACACCAAGGTGGCTGCATACCTGATGTGAGAGTCATTGGGGCGAGGTGCCTCACTGCCCTCAGCTTCCAAATGAGGTGGGCCCACAGAGGAGGGGCTCTTCTTGCCCATCCAGCCTCTAGGTACCCATTACTGCCTCTTTCCCCCCCACCCTCCCCTCCCCTCAGGCCCTAGGGAATTAGAATGCCCGCTTTTCCCCAGAGACCCTCCATCGTCTTCAGGGCTCTCCCGCCAAACCTTCCAGGAACCCCACACCCAGGGCAGCCGTGCTCCGCAGAGCCACACCTTTCTTCCTGAAGGGTCACAGACCCCTTGAATCTGCGGACCAGTTCACCATCTTCTGACTGAGTCACACACACCAATCCATCTGCCATCCCTGTCAGCCTGCACCTTCCTGCTTCAAAGAGCTTCATCCTTCCGATCTGTCCTGGAGGGGCCGCTCTCCCCCCTTGACCATCTGGGAGGCCCTTCTGGAGCTTGGCACGTCTCCCTCCAAGCACAGCCCCACCCCGGCCTTTGCTTCCACAAGCACGCATTTATTCAGGAATGTACACTTTCACTCCTGCACCAATTCATTCCGGTGCTCCTTCACGCACTCAGAGGTTCATGTATCATTCATTCACCCACGCATGCCTCCCAGGCTAAGCCAGATGTAGTCATTTGCTCAGGAGTCAGGAACGCTCTCCTTTCCCCACCCCCATGCACGCCTGTAGTCCAGACTACTAGTATCTTCTACCTGGGTCAATGCAGCAGCCTCACGAAGGGTCTCCCTCTTCCTGTTTAGTCTCCTCCGGTCTGAGCTGCATGCTACATCCCAAATGATTGTCCCAAAATGCTAACCTTCCCTCCAGTTGAATACTCTAATTGTTTTCTCCTTGCCCTCAGGATAGAACCCAAATTCCTCTACAAGGTTTGTTTGCTGTTATGAGCCCCTAATCGCCTGCCTCTCAGCCTTACCTCTGACCACCCTCCATACCTCTGGTCTCTCTCTCCCTGCCTGGGACACGCCCCTTATCCTCCCTGCGCCCAGCCTCCCTCCCCTCAATCTTGACCTGGCACCAGCCACTCCTCCTTCCAGCATCAGTGTAAAGGTCACTTCGCAAAACTGACCCACCCCCTCTCCCCGACCATGCACACAGGCAGGGTGTGTGATGTCCCTCCTGCACCTCCCCGACCCCAGGGCCCAAACAACCTGTTTTCTTCTGTCTCCACCCTAGACTGTGAGTGCCACTGAGGGCAGGAACATCTGACCCCCGCAGTATGTATTCTTAGCATTTAGGACAAGGCCTGGCAATGAGTATGAACCCAACACAGTGGGTTCCCAGTATGAACCCAACACAGGTAGGAAAGTTCATTCATTCAACATTCATCATTTGGTCATCATTCATTCATTCATATACGCATGCATGCAATCAACAACTTTGTGGAGATCCTAGGGTGGGAAGGAGAAAACAATGTTCGCTCAATTCTACCACATTCCTACAGGAGCCCAGACCTCCTCTGTGGCCTTCCTGGTCATAGCAACACAGTTACAAAAGAGGCAGTGACGCAGCCCCTTCTGCTACCCTCAATTAACACAGCCTCCAGCAGAGCTTGATCCTTGCCCATCCTCTCGCCACACCAGCTCGCTTGCTGAGGTCACTGCCCACACCCAGCATACCCTTCCCAGCTCTTCAGCAGTTCTGTCCTCCCACTCCCAGAAAGCTCATAGGAGCGGCCACTACAGTGACCATTCAGGGGCCCCAGAGCAGCCAGGCTCTCCATTATTTGGCCCCAGATTCACACCCCCTAAGGCAGAGGTTGCAAATAAGCAACCTGCAGTCTGATGTAAACCTCAGATAGATTTTGTTTGGCCTGCATGGTGCTTTTTTAAAAAACAGACTTGGTTGCTAACATTTAGAAATTGGGATGTTTCACATCAATATCTAGTTTTCAGTTTCCCTTGAAAAGTTACATGAACTGGCTCCATTGAGACTACATTTCCCCCCACCTAACCCTATAAAAACCAGCTGGAGTGGAGTAGTAGCTGTTCCCTGCAAAAGGGACCCAGGCAATGGCCACTGACTGCCGCTAACATCCCCCTAAAGACAGGCAATCAGACTTTGTCTTTGGTAGAATTACTCAATACCACCTGTGAAGTGTTCTTACAAAAACAAAACACAAAGAACCCCTCAAATCTGAATCTGATCAAGGCTCTAGAATTCACTGTCAATTTACAGGAAATCCATGGAAAGAGGAACATGTTCAACACCACACAGGGAGGGTCTGCAAATCCAGACCACGGAAAGCCCAGGGCAAACAACACAGTGGCTTCAATTAAAACAACAACAAAACACTGAGCAAAAATAGAGAGATGGAGGAATAATGTATAGATCAAAAGAAACCTTGACATATTGACTATCAAAAGGTCTGTTCCTGGGCTTCCCTGGTGGCGCAGTGGTTGAGAATCCGCCTGCCGATGCAGGGGGTGCGGGTTTGTGCCCCGGTCCAGGAAGATCCCACATGCCACGGAGCGGCTGGGCCCGTGAGCCATGGCCGCTGAGCCTGCGCATCCGGAGCCTGTGCTCCGCAACGGGAGGGGCCACAACAGTGAGGGGCCCGCATAGCGCAAAAAAAAAAAAAAAAAAAGGTCTGTTCCTATTTGGATATTGATGCAATGAATCAAAACTTTTTAAAAAGAGTGGGGAGGACGTTTATCAAACAACTGGGAAATGTAAACATTGACTGGATATTCAATGATATTAAGGAATTATTGCTAAATTTCCGTAGGCATGATATTGACATTGTGGATTTTTTTTCAAAAGAGTTTTATCTTTCAGAAAGGTATGAATGAGTGGGGACTTCCCTGGTGGTCCAGTGGTTAAGACTCCGAGCTTCCACTGCAGGGGGCGTGGGTTCGAGCCCTGGTTGGGGAACTAAGATCTCGCATGCCTCACGGTATAGACAAAAAAAAAAGCATGAGTAAACATTTACGGACGTATTTGCTTCAAAATAACCTAGGCTGGGGCCCAGGAGTAGGTGCGGGTATAGATGCAGCAAGGTTAGCCATGTGTTGCTAATTGTTGAAACTGGGTCATGGGTAAATCAGGCTCGTTATTCTATTATTTTTGTATATGTCTGAAAATGTCCATAGTAAGTTCTTTGAAAGGGGATGACATGCTGCCCTTGGCTCATCTGAACTGCATGCTCCCTGCAAAGGTCCCCCAGTTTGGGGTCTGGGTAAGGTGCCTGCTGCCTGGTGTGGGAGGAGTCTTTCCTGACACTAACATCCAGCCCAGGCTTGTGGCTGCAGCCCATTATCTCTGCCCTTTGCTCCTCAGCTGTCTGCATCTCTATGTGACACTAGCAAATGCAGAGACTCAACTTATTTAAATGGGACACATTTAATGGTCAATCCTGGGAGTCCTAATATCTATCCCCCCCACCCCAACAAAGCATATGTTTATTCTTCCTTTGCTTCCTAACTTTTAGTCAATATCTTATTCCTGACTAAACAGTACTCTTGCAACGTCCAGTGTGGTGCTCTGCACACAATACCCCATTCTTTTCCAAATAGACCTCTGTGGGGAGGAGCTGCCTCTAAACAACAGCCCGGAGTGCACCTGGGCTCATCGTGCTGTAGGCATCCGTGACAGCGTAGGGCCAAGAGCTCGGGTCTGCACTTGGACTTGGTTTAGATCTCAGTTCTACTGTGATCTCAGACCGTCTGTGACCCTGGGAAAGGACTAAACCTCTCCAGGCCTCTATTTTGTCACCTGTAGTATGGGCATAAAAAAATAGGATTCCATACGATAATGCTGCGAACAGCGCCAGTACCTGGTAAGTGCCTCATAAACAGACCTAGGCCACCATCCACTGGGAGTGTGGGATGGACGGGTCTATCAACTTGTTCAAGCGCTCTCTGAATGCAGGGGCCATTTCCTTCAGGAAAACCTGGGCGTGGCCTGCTGAGGACTGAGGATACAGGCTCTGTGACTCACGCCCAGGCTGGCCCTCTGTATGGAGGGACCCCCCCCCCCGCCCTCTCGCCCTCCCACGTTCCCCACAGCAAGCTCCACAAGGTACCTGTGTCCTCCGGGGAGCCATAGGAGGGGCTGCCCTGGGATAAGGTGGCCCAGCTCGAGTCCTCATCGCTGGCTGCGCTGTTCCGCATGCCAAACAGAAGGCTGGCACTCTTGCTATGCTCTCGGGGGCCGTCTGCGAGGGCCTGGGGCCCGGGGGGCACCTCCGCGCTCCCCAGGGGCGCCGGCAGCCCGGGGGGAGAAGACAAGTCGTCCTCGTCTTCCTCGTCTTCCTCGTCATCCTCCTCGGCCTCCCCCGCTGCCTTCTCCTCTCCCTCATCTGGGCCCTGCTCTCGGGTACCGATGATCAGGCCGGGTCCTCGGAGCCCTCTGTTGGCCGCATTATGGGCGGAGAGCTCCAGCTCAGAGTACAGGTGCATCAGGCCTTTGGGGCCCAAAGGTGCCATCTCGGGCTCCTGGCTGGCTTCCTCAGCCAGGGTCAAGGTCACGTTGCGATTCTGGTCACGGTGGGCTGTGGCGGCCCGCCGGAGCTGGTTCTGGCCCTCCTTTAGCCACTTGGCATTGGCGGGGCCCGGCTCGGGTCCCCCCCCCTCCCCCATGGCGCTGCGCAGGTCCTTGGGTCCCACGGCCGTGGCCTGCAGCTTGGCGTTGAGCAGCTGGTTGTGGGCAGCGTGCAGGGGCAGGGGCAGGCTCAGTGCGGGGCCTCCGTGGCTGTTGGCATTAATGGCCGACTGGCTCAGGGATGATGGAATAGACATGGCCTTGGCAGATCCTGCAGGCGGGGAGGGGAGACCACGTTGAGCCTCCAGGTCAGGATAGCAGCACCCCTGCTTCTGTCCCAGGCCTGTGCCCTGCACCTCCTCATCTCCCTGCGCTCAGCAGGCCAGCACACACCGCTGTGTCCGCTGAGCTATTTTCCCAGGAGAATAACTGGGCTCGACTTCTGTCCACCATCACCACCACCACCGGCTCAAACTCCACCCTCACTGACCAGGCCCAGGCCCACAGTCCACCCCATCCCCAAATCCCCAGCCCTGAGCTTGCTGGGATAGCACAGCCAGCCCCTGCTTTGCCCTCACTCCCAACTGCAGAGACTCCACACAATGGCTCTCTGTGCGTCCCCACCCCCAGCTCATCCAACTGGGGCTTGCTGTGCCAGGGGCACAGATGGTGAGGGACTGGCTCGTGTGTTCTGGACACTGGACACTGCCTGCCCCCTTCCTCCTGCCACACCGCTATGCACAGCCCCACCACTGTGAGCTCCCCACGCTCTGTTCCTATCATCACAAATCGCTGGGTCCAATCAGCCCCCGAGCCCACCCCATCCTAGAGACCATGAGGACAAGAGAGAATGAGCATAGACCAAGCCCTCAAGGGCAAGGTCCTAGGAAGGCAGGTCATAAAGGAAGGGCCTTCAGCTCCAACTCGTGGTTCCTTTGACCAGTTGAAGCAACATTTTGGTGACTGTTTCGATAAAGTATCTCACCTCGGGTACCAACTCCTCTGCCAGCCCCTATAATGCCCCATGCCTGGGTCACTGCAGGAGTCTTTGATCTGGACCCTCCAGCCCTTCAGGTCTTTGCCCAAATGTCACCTTTTCAGTGAGGCCTTCCCTGGATACCCTTTGTAAATCTGCAGGCCACCGTGGCCCCTCCCAGCAATCTCCAAACTCTCCCCAGCACCCAACACCATCTGACAAGCTAATTTATTATTTACTTTGTTCAGTGATTGTCTGCTCATGACTCTGTTCCATGGTGGTGAGGATTTTGTCTTTCTTGTTTTTTTTTTTTTTCAATGTAGTATGCCTAGGGCTTAGCACGGTGCTGACACAGAGCAAGAACTCAATTAAATATTTGTTGAATCAGTGTAGGAATCTGCCCTCCCATCTGCCCCAGGCCCCATTTCGCATCTCCTCTGCCAGTTTCAGAAAACATACTCTGGTCATGTTACTGTGTCTCAACCATTGCTCACGATGCCCCAACCAAGCTCCACCTGCCCTTCAGGTGAGGTCTCCTGTCCCACAGTGAAAGTCCACCAGTCCTATCCCCTTGGACCCCCTCCTGCATCCTCAGAAGCGCTTCGTGGATCACCTTCTCCTCCGATCAGCCAAGCCCATCACCCTAACGATTGGTCTCACCCTCAAAGCCCCATTCCACCCTCCCCATCTCCCTGACCTTCCACTGCTAGGCTTCTCTCCTTCCCTGACCCCCACTATAATGTGCTCACTCCCTGGCCCCTCCCCGGCCACCCCCTCACAGTTTATTCTCCCTGACCAACCACTATCCGACTGTGTCTCCGCCTGACCCTCTTAGACACTATCCTCCCCTCCCTGATACCCTCACTCAGAGGTCTCTTCCTACCTGACCTCCCCGCAACATGCAACTCTCCCCTACGGACCGCCCCCCAGGCACACCTTCCCCTCAGACTCCCGCCGCACAGTCCTTTCTCCTCAGTTTCTTACCTGAGCACTCTCCACCTGCCTGTGTGCCCTGAGTTCTTTCCCTCCTTGAACCCATGGCCCCAGTGCTCTCTGTCTCCACAGCGCAGTTCTCAACCCTGAGCACTGACAGCCCGGAGGTGTTTAGGCTGCCCCGCAAGGCTCTGCCGTCTCTCGGGTGCAGTGCCGGGTCCTGGGGCAGGGGCCGTAGCTCGCCTCTCCATCACTCCTAGCCCCTCAGACCCTAGCACAATGCTATGCACACATCTGTGAAATAAATGTGAGAAGGTCCCTGTCCACATGTCTGCCTCACATGTAAAACTACCTGCTGGTCTGCTCGGTATGGCTCCACCTCGGCAACGAGAAAGCTCGTGGCCACCGGCATAAATGAGAAAGACAGACGGCCCTGTCTCTGCCCAGAACCACAGTAATCTTCCAGAAATGGAAACCAGATTGTGTCACTCTCCAGCTCAAAAAATCAGATGGCTCATGACTGCCTTTAGGATAATGTCTGTACTCGTTAGCGGATCACCATGAGCCTCCTTGAGCCAATGCCTATGACCTCTCGGGCCTCCTCCCCGTCCTGCCTCCTTCCCACCTTACACTCCAGCCACAGGAAGTACGGTGGATTCTAGAACATGTCACACTCACACGGCCCTGGCTCTTTGTTTACACTGATCCCTCGGCTTGGAATCCCGTCTCCCCTTGTGAGGACCTCTGCTCATGTTTCACGACTTGGCTCAGCGGTCAAAGCTCCTAAGCAGTAAGTCTTTTCTGTTCAGTCCCCATCCCCATCCTCAAGTGCCCACTCCCTCCCTGGCTCACCACACCCAGTACTGCATTCTGTCCGAACATCTGAGACCCTGTCTCATTCAACTTCGCACCCCATTAGCAAAGAGAGTGCGCTGTGCGTCTGCACAGAGTGGGTTCCTGGTCAGGATGGAGGGGTGAGAGGAACAGGAACTAGGAAGCTCAGAACTAATTGGGGATAGACACTGAGACAGGCTTGTGTGGCCTCATGGGCTGGGGATGGGAGTGTCAGGGAGGGTGCTGGAGAATGATGAAGGGTCCCTGAGAAGGAAGTAGGATGGGGTCCTGGACAGGTGAGGCCTGAGATCTAGGAAAAAAGGGAGGGAGGGAGCTAGCTTAAACCGATACCCTAGCTCAAAGGCTGCTCCTTTGAGTGGCATCTCCATGAGTTTCAGGAGATGGAAGACCCCATGACTCTGCCACACTCAGAGCATCATAGGGATGCCAGGCCCTTCTCTGAAGCAGCAGTGTATGGAGCCAGGTTTCTCAGAGTTCAGGCCAGGACCAACCTCCTTAGCATTTGGAAGTGTGGTCTGGGAAGGGCACGTGCCCCGTGAGGCTGGGACAGTGAAGAACCAGGGTGACTGCAGGGCAGGCCTGCCCATCTGGTCATGGGGGCAGAAAGCACTGGGGGAGGGAAGGGGGAAGTTCTGCTGTGTGAAGAGTGCTAAAGCCTGAGCGCCTAGCCCAAAGCAGTGCGGTCTCCTTCACCTCACTCTTTAAGGTCAAAGGATGACCAGCTGCCCAATACCTTCAAGAAGGGGCACAACCTAACCTCTCCCCTCTCACTGGTGCTACCCATACCTGGAGCCTCTCAAAGGATGGAAAGAGACAAATGGATTCTGGCTCAAGGCAGGGAGCTGGGCGGAGGCCTCAGGGGAGGAGCTAAAAGAGTGGCCATTAAGCCTGAAGGGGCTGATAGGAGACCACACGGGTAGAGAGGCGAGGCCTGCTCAAGGTCAATGGTCTTCTAACCTGACCACTTACTATATGCCAGGCACTGTGCTGGGCATGGAGGGAGAGTGATGAATAATAAAGAAATGACTGTTCCCCGAAGGAGCTCACAGTCTAGCAGGGAAACAGTCACTGAACACCTCGTTACAATGCAGTGTAATGGCAGTACCTGGCACTCGAAGCACTCCCTATTTGTTGAATAAGTGATTGACTATTTTGATGGGGAAAGAACAGGGCACTATAGGAGCCCGAGGCTTTCTTTGACCGAGACACTGGCGAAGACCTGCCTGAGACAAGAACACGGCTCTCCTTGGACCACCCCCTTCACCATCCCTCCCTCTCAGAGGATGACCCCCAACGCACTCCCAGTTCACAGAGGAAATGGCAGCCATCAGCCAGAGAACATCCTCCAACCTACAAACTCAGCACCTATCCTTTTATCTCCTTTTTCCTAAAACCAGTTGCTTCACCTGTCACTTAAATCCTTCCTTTCATGCCTTTCCAGGAATTGTATGCCACTGTTAATCCATTTTTTTCTTCTACCTAATCAACCGCTCCTCAGCGGGATCCACTATCTCCCAACTTAAACACAGAATCTTTCTTGACCTGACATTCTTCCAGCGCCACTTGCTACTCTCTTTTCTCCCCCACATCCGCAAACTTCTTGAAAGAGCTGTCTTCACTCATGGCTGCCATATCCTCACCTGGGTCTCACTCTTCAACTATTCCCAGTCCTGCTTCCAATCTCAACATGCTTCAGTAACAGCTCCTACCAAGGTCAACATGACCCCTGTGTCATTTAATCCAACAGACCCTTGGAGTCCTCATCCTGCTTGTACTCTCGGCAGCATCTGACACCGTGGGCCTCTCATCCAGCTTTCATCCATGGCTTCCACACACTACATCTCCTGGTTTTCTTCCTACACTCTAGTTACTGCCTGGTGGTTTCTTACACTCCTTGGCTGGCTCTTCATCCTCCGCCAGCCGTTACACGCTGGAGTTTCTCACAGCTTGTTCTTATGCCTTTTTCTCTTTCTCACCCGATATTCGACACAGGTATTCATTCATGCCCATAGCTTCAGGTGCCCCCTACAAATTGATGCTTTCCAAAAGTACACCTTCATTTCAGACCTCTCATCTGAGCTCTAGACACACACATTCAACTTTCTACTCAACATCTCCACTCGGATGTCTCAAAGGCCTCTCAAACCAACATATCCACTCATGTTTCTCTCTCCCACACCTTAACTGGTCCTTTCAGGATCCTGGCTCATGGAATGACATGACCACCAGTTCTGTTCTATAAAGCAGAAGTAGCAATACCATTCTTTTTTTTTTTTTTTTGCGGTACGCAGGCCTCTCACTGCTGTGGCCTCTCCCGTTGCGGAGCACAGGCTCCAGACACACAGGCCCAGCGGCCATGGCTCACAGGCCCAGCCGCTCCGCAGCACATGGGATCTTCCTGGACCGGGGCACGAACCCGTGTCCCCTGCATCGGCAGGCGGACTCTCCACCACTGCGCCACCAGGGAAGCCCAGCAATACCATTCTTGACGCCACCTTCTCCCTCACTCCCCACATTCAATCCATCCCCAGGTACTGACGATTTTCTATCCAAGAAAAATTTTTGGACTTGATCGACTCTCTGCATCCACTACCGTCAAGAGTCCACACCAAGGACAAAGACTTTAAGATCAAAATTCTTAACATGCCCTCGATTGTCCGGCTCAGCCTTCCTCTCCAGCTTTGGCACTCTGCTGTCCAGCATCACTGGCCTGCTTTTGATCCCTCGAAGACATCATGCTCTCTCTTTCCATCAGGTGTCTGCACGTGATTCCCCTTCTGCCTGGACCCTCCTTCCCCTACCCTCTCAGTCTAATTCCTTTGCCTCTTAGGTCAAATGTCATGTTCTCAGAGACGCCTTCCTTGACCCTCTCTCCCTACCTCCTAGTCCAGTTTAGGTGGTGCTCTTGTGTGTTCTCAAGGCACCATTCACCTTTCCCTTCATGGTATTTATTACATTCGTAATTTTATTCTTATCTGATTTTCCCCTAAGACTGTCAGTTCCATGGGGACAAGGACACAGCCTATCTTGCTCGTAATTATATATTCAGTGCCTGACAGTTCCTGGTATATATTAGGCTCTCAAAGCATACTTGTTGAATGAATAAATGATCAGATAGTTTTGTTTTTTTTTTAAGGAAAACACTACGTTAGAGTATTAAGAGAAGGTAGGCAAGAGGGTATGTTATCAGAGCAATCAAGGAAAAAAGGGGGTGTGTGGCCTAGATTAAGTTTGGCAGCAGTGGGTAAGATGCAGTGAAATGAATGGATTTGTAAAATACTTAGGTAGTGGATGTAACAGAACTTGGTGACATAAGATGTACAGAGTGAGAGAGAGAGACATTAATCTAGAATGTTGCCTAGGATTCCAGCTTGGGTAGCTGATTGGAAAGTATCAATTTCTGAGAGTTGAAGGAGGAACAGATTTGAAAGAAGGGGTAGAGAGGGAACATAGGAAAGATAATACAGCTTGGGATCAGTAAGTCTGGAAACTCCTGTTGGATTTCCAAGGGGGTGTCATGAGGCCAGTTGGATATTGCGTCTGGAGTTCAGGAAAGAGATCTGGGCAAGATGTATAAATCCGAGAATCATATATATATATATATGTGTGTGTGTGTGTGCATATATATATATATATATATATGTGTGTATATATATGAAATTTGAAGCTTTGAGAGTGAATAAAGGACCCGAGGAGAAAGTGCAGAATGAGCGAAGATGGCCCAGGAAAGAACCAAGAGCCTCACCAGCATCTAAAGAGAGGGGAAGGAGGTAGCAAATGAGATTGAGAAGCAGACAATGCTGCAGGACAGAAACCAGGAAAACGTTTCAAGGAGAGCTGACACACACCACTAATACTAGAAAAGGGAAGGCGGATAATAGGAAAGTGTCCATTGGAGTTGGCCACATGGACATCTCCAGTGACCTTGGCTTGAGCAGTTTCCGTGGGTGCCAGAGACAGAAGACTGAGTGAAGTGAATTAATGGGACGGGAGGAAATAAAGACATCAAGTGTAGACGAGGTTCTGGCTTTAAGGAGTGGAGAGAGCTGGGCCTCTGAGGTACTGGGAAAGCAAGAAACGCACAGGCAGATTCAATAGGTTCGAAATATCCTCTGAATTGGCAGTGGGAAAACTGCTCCTAATGGGTGCTCCTGCCAGTGCTAGGCCTCCTGGCCGAGGGGGGGCCACAGCGGCCCCAGGGCACACCCCTCGGTCGCCGAGGGCAACAGAATGAGGCTTGACAGATGCCAGGCCTGGGACCCTGCAGGAATCCGTGCAGCCTCTGAGCTTACCTCACCACACGTCCTCTTCCCAGTCCTTGACCTCCCCTCCCCCATCCCCTAGTCCCCATCCCCCATCCCCCCACCGCCCCTCGCTTCCCTTCCCCTGTTCTCGCTCCCTATTCATCCCGGAGAGGCAGCAGGTAAAGGTCGGGGAGGGGACGGTGTGAGGACCGAAGTAGAGTCCGACCTTGTAAGGGGGAGAACAGGAGGGTAGTCGGAATACGCGGTGGGAGGGCCGCGCGCGGGGATGGGGCCTGGCGGGGGGACACGGGCCGCCCCGGAGCTCGGGCTGCGGGGTCCGCCGGCCACTGGAGGCCGGGATCCGACCGCCCGGGCTGGGTCCCGGCAGGGGCAGCTCCTACCTGCGCGGGGAGGCCCCAGGCCCAGGTGGCGGAGGTGGCTCAGGCTGCAGGGCTCGGGCTCCGCGGCGGCTTCTCCATCACAACATCCCCCGCCCAGGAGCGCGCGGGCCGCGGGGCCGCGCCCGGAGCAGCGGAGGCGCGCGCGGGGCAGCGGGTGGGGGAGGGGCGCCATCTTGGGCCGGACGCGGGCCGGGGAGCTGGAGCCCCTCGGCGGCGTCACTGGTGGCAGCCGAGCGGGGGACCCCTCCCTGCGGGACCCTCGGGCCTCGATGAGTCCAGCGGCCCAAAGCCCCTCGCCGGCCGCCATCCCTGCGCCCGGGTCCCAGGGTTCCAGAGCGCTGCCCCAGCCTCCGCCGACCCCCGCCCAGCCCGGCACCGCCCTCCACCACGAGGCCTTGGACTCACCCTGTGCGGCCCACAGGGCCCCGGCCCCGCACCCCGGCGGGGCGACTCACCGAGGGGTTGGAGCGGGAGCGGCTGTGGCAGTGCCAGGGCCGCGGCCGCGCGGGGAGGGGCTCCGAGGAGGCAGCCTGCTCTGCTCTTGCGGCAACACTCCGTGACGTCCTGGTGGAGAAGCGATGAGGGCACAGCGTTGGTGATAATAATAGCTCTTATTTAGTGGCCGCTTACACGGTGCCAGGCCCTGTGTCAAACCCGTTATGTGCGTTCGTCCTCGCATCGGGCCTGTGAAGTCGCCACTATGTCATCCTCAGTCTTCAGAGGCAGATGCTGAGGTTCAGAAAAGGTAAAACGACTTGCCTGCAGCCACAGGTAAGTGGGGAAACAAACTGGAACCCAGATGTTTAACTCCCTGCCACTGCTGCTGAACATGAAACTGTGACACCAGGGCCTTGCAGATGTGAAGCATGAATCGCTCCCTGGTGGAAATTCACGGGAGGGAAGGAAGAAGGGGGAATGTGGATGAAAAGTGTGAAGGAAGGAATGATGGGGCCCAATATTGCACAGACTCCCTGGATAGTGAGATAGTTCCCAGCGGTCAGGTCAGCGGCACAGAGGCTTTCAAAAATAGTGAGGGGGAATATTACCATCCAGAAACCCTCTCCTGGCTCATTCCTCTAAGGCAGACGATTTAATTTATTGTAACTACTAAGTACTGAGCAACTGACTCAAGATGCCCTCAAGGTACCTAAAACTAAAAATGTCCAAATCTAAATTCATTGTCTCATCCCCTTTATTGGCCTTCTAAGAAGTTTCACTGGGGTGAAAAAAACCCTCCCCAGTGCATGTGTGCACGAACACACACACACTCGTACACACACACACACACACACACACGACTGGATGCGGCTCCACTTTATCCATCCCAGTGAGTGGCATCACCATCTACTGCTTGCCTAAGCCAGGAGCCTCAAGGTCATCTTTGACTACACTTTCACTTGATTTGAGGTGAATATAAATGTTTTAACTTTTTGTTATGGAAAATTTCAAATATATATAACATAAGGAGACAGAACAGTATAATGAACCCTCATATACCCATCATTCAGCTTCAAACATTATCAACTCCTAGACAAGAATTTATTATGAATTGACAAGCTTCTATGATATATGAATCATGTACCAAGTCCCAAGCTAAGTCCTAGGGACCCAAAGATGAATCAGACTTGACTGTCACCCAACCTGGAGGGTATAACATGTGACCTTTGTCCTTGAAAGGTGAGTAAGAGTTACCCAGAAGAAGAAAGGTGTCCTCATTCATTTGATCGTTCTCTCTCAACAGATCATTATCATGTGGGAGGCACTGTCCTTGGTGCTAGGAACTTGTAAAGAAACAATATTGAGTCCTTGCCCTCAGGGAGCTTGAATAACAAGGGAAAGAGATATTAAACATATTAGAAATGTGATGAGTATTTTGAAGATGTACATGATGCTATGTGAATGGACTAAATTTGGTCTGGGGAGGTTTGGGAAGGCTTTCATATGGAAGGGCACTTATGTGAAGGGAAGGGGTGAAGGAGATAGAGGTTATCCGAAAGAAGAGAAAATGATTCCAAGTCAAAGGGGAAGTCCAATAATGGGTGGCCGGTATGGGTGTGGAGAAGAATGGCATAAGGTGAGGTGGAAAGGTGGACAGGTACCAAATCAAGGAGGGCCTTGTATGTTAGGCTTAGGGTTTTGGACTTTATTTTAAGGGCAATGGAAAATCAACATAGAGTTTGAGGCAGGGGAGGGGCATGTTCACCCTTGCATTTTAGATCACTTCTGGCTGCTAAGTGGAGGATAGATAGGAGGAGAGCAAAACTGGCAGGGTGGGGACCAGTTAGAAAGCAATTGATATAGGCTAGGTAGGAGATGACTATAGTGGTGGGAGTAGGGATGGAAAAAATTGCATAGGTTTCATAAATGTTCAGGAGGTAGAATTCACAAAAACTGGTGACCAGTTGATTGATTGGCTATGGTAGTGTAAAGGGAAGGATGACTTCCGGATTTCTGCTTGAGCAGATGAAAAGAATCCAGAAATATCACTCATTTACAAGCAGCCCATCAGAATACTTGTCTTGCCAGTCCCATTGAACAGAATGGCTTCAGTATCCAGGGAAGTCTCTTCAGGTAATCAGAGGTTCGCAGATAGGATGGTCAGGATGGGGAGAGGAGTCTACTTAGCTAAGATGAAAAAAGTAAAGTGTGCAGTTCACACACAGTGCAGTGTGACCCACACACCATCTTCCTGAATCCCTGATCTCCTAGGTCTGCAAAGCCTCCTGATCAGTGGGGAGTCAACCTGTGCCCTTCATCCATCCCTTCTCTATTGTATCACATCCCCCTTCTGATGCTTTCTAGAGCAACCAATAGCCTATGAGCCACCTCGGATGCTATGTGTGGTTTTGACCAATGTGGGTCCCTCTGAGGCAGCAAACTTTTAAAATGATTACCTTGGACCTATCAGGAAAAACTTGAATTAGAAGCAAATCCATCCAGAGTCATTAACCAAGAGTACTGGCTTTATGCTATTTGGTTTGCTAGATCAGCCTCGTGGACAACTGCATTACCAGGCAGTTGGCGCCCAAATCACCTGTAGGGAAGAATAGAGCTTACAACTCAATTAGTGGCAAAGACACTTTTGGAGCAAAGGCAGCCTTTTCTACCACTACATGTAAATATTGCTTTGATATTGTAATTTTTCTTGTAGTTGATCCAATAAACCCTCTTTCTTCAGGGTGGTTGTTATCATTTGGGAAGTCCAAAGGAGTAGAATCTTCCTACATATTATATCGCAGTGGAATTCATCAGTCAGTTGCTAGTCCTGGCAAGGACTTCCTCAACACCCTTCTTCAACAGGATTGTTCTAATACATTCCCAGGAAGAGCATATAGGATGAGAAAAGAAAAGGATGGAGGATTGAACTCTGGGAATGCCAGCATTTGGCAAGCCAGCAGAGGAAAAGAAGGCCAAGAGGAAAGCTGAGAAGAAACAGAGAGTAAGAGGCGATCAGGAGAGAGTAATGTCATGGAGGAAATCCAAGGGAGGAAAGACTCAAGGAGGAAGACATGGTCCACAGCATCAAATGCACTGCCCTGAACATAGGAGGTACTAAATGCATGGATGGAAGAAGCATGAGTTGGACCTTTTCTGGGAGTCCTTGGACACAAGCTAGAGGCTTCCCTGCAACAGAGCAGACGGGAGAAGAGAAGAAAGAGGAGACTTAAGTTCTCCTTTCTCAATAGAGAGGAGGAAGTTAACCTTGAGTATCCAGCAGAGTTGCTGGATAACTGTTTAGACACCTCTAGCCTCCCTGACATGATGCAGGGATGGCCCCATAGGTGACAATGGACTGAATAAGGCCCAGAACTGAGGCTCTGGCCTTGTTCTCACCCCTCAGACTGAAGGAGGAGCAGCCATCCCATGAGGAGAACCATCCAGACATCTTCCGGGTTGGAAAAGAAAGCTCAAGACACTCCTTGGAAGTGGACCCCACAGCCCTGGTGCCTGGCCCCTACCTTAGTTCCCAGCCCCAGCCAACCGCAAGTGCTGGGTGGACCCTGATCTAAGGGGCCCAGGTTCATCCCCTGCTTCCCTTCCTAGCTGTTGAGGCTGGGCAAGGAACCTCAGGCAATTCAACTGAACCGCAGGGGCCTGGTGCCTATTGGGAGCCACTCTATGGCCTGGCCTCCCAGTGCAAAGCTTGTCCATCTACTCTTCTACCCATGAAAGAGCAGGAGGCCACCAGGTCAGGAGGGGCTGACCCTAAACCAGGAGAGGCCATGGGCCAGAGTGTGGGTATCCTTTCAGGCCCCTTCCGGAGTGAATCCAAGAGATGGGTTGAGTCCATCCATACTCATTGTCACTGGGAGGTGTCTAGTATTATACCCATTTTATGGAAGAAGTCACTGAGGCTAAGATATGGAAGCTCAGAATGAGGGCCCTCTGCTAGAGTCTGAGGCTATTTTTTTGAGCCTAAACAAACAAACTTTCAAGCTCAGGTGGGTTGGAAACGTAGAGGAGGAAAAGGGTCTCACCTGAGACCCAGTTGTCTATAGTCCAGGCCAATCCCCAGTCAAATGGTTGTCAGTAAGTTTGGAGCCTAAAGCCTTGGTCAGCTTATGACCTGAAAAGAACAAACCACTGCAACCTCCACCCAGACGACATTTGCTGGCCTAGATGGTGCAGATACCCAGGGGACTTAGCCAGCAGGACCCCCCAAGGGCTGTGTGACATTTTGCAAATGTGTTTCATGGTGCCACCTCCCCGAATCAGGCTTTCTCCCCTTTCCCCAGCTTGCCTCAGGTGAGTGAAAACACTCTGTTTTCATTCCACTTGTTATGCCTAACTCATAGCAACCAAAGACTTGTCTTCTGGAGTGATGCTCCCTGAACCCCCTGGACCTACAATTTGAGGGCCCCCGTGGCCCTCCGTGGCAGCACCGAGCCAACCCACTTTGCACAAACGTAGCTGCCTCCAGCCCTATTTTCCCAATGTCCTGGGGCCAAGCTGTGGTCAGTTATTAGCAGGTGGGGGCAGAGTCCCTGCTCTGCCTCTTACGTGCTGGGTAGACACAGGGCTTCCTTTCTCTACTTTTGTTCCTCTGTTTCCCTCTCTGTCTCAGTAGTCTGGAAGAAGTCAATTTATGACCGGGGTTCAGGAATCACCTGTGCAGAAATGAGGTCTGTCCCTGAGCCCTCCCCTCCCTTGTCTCCCACAGCCTATTTAAGAGCCTCAAAAGAGAGGTTACGAGCTTCTCAAAGAAAGAAGTGAGATTGTTCCACAACCAGGGCCCTTTGATTCAAGCGAGGGAGCACTCTGGCTTTATTGTAAGGAAAACCAGGAGAAGGAGCTGGGCCAGCCTCACATCAGCAGCGCTGTCAGTGAGGGCAACCCAGGAGGCTGTTTACTTTCTGGGGCTGGGGAAGGGCCTTGGCCACATTCAATTTCTCCACGTCTCTGTAGCAGTACAAATTGGGGCCTTGGACGAGGTACAAGCCGAGACCATTGGCGGAACACGAGCTGGGGCCCAGAGACTTTTCCGTACACAGGGCCGCGTCAACCTTTTCATGGGGCCAAGGAAGCTCTGTCCACGTGGCTTGAGCTCCTAACTTCAGGTCCAGCCACCACAGCTGCCGTCCTGGGAAGAAACACTGGACATAACATGGCTTCCACATCATGGGGATCCTGACCTGGCTCTTCTCACGCCATGACGGGGATCTGTGCCACGGAGAAGTAGCAGAACAGGCCCCCCCCAGCACCCGACACCCCTCACCTGCCATGACGTGGAGGCGAGAAGACCCAGGACAGGTAAAGGCTGCATCCACAGTATCAAGGTTGATCCCATGAGGGCTCCCGAATTCCTTCTCCAGCCGCTTTGGATAACCATCCACTAGGATATAGCCTCCCTTTGTCAGGAAGATATATACCTGGGTGCCCTGGAGGACAAAGGACATTAGTTAGCACAGAGCTGGGTGTTTTCCCAGTCTCCACCTCATGAGTCACTCCCAACACACACCTGGATCAGATAGAGCTTATCGTCCCAGGAAAAGGCAGTATCCACTGTTGAAGGACCATGGGGCCACAGATGCTCAATGGGCCAGCTATGCCACCCGTCCTGGCTGGTGTCCAGACGCCAGTAGTGGGATCCTGTGGGGTAGCAGAGGTACCTCTAGTACTGGTAGTAAAAGGCCAGGCAGTGAAGAGGCAAGTGACAGACGCAGGGGTGAGTCTCGAGAGGGAGGAAAGAATGCATCCAGAGGCCAAGAGGGAAGAGGCCATGTGAGGAGCTGAGGAAGACTTGGTTGGCAAAGTTGGACATTGTGACCTAATTGGAATCGGAGTCAGTAGGGGCCTGACGGAAGGGCGAGCTTGGAGAACAGTGGCCAAGTTGCCAGGTAAGGCCAACGTCCGTCATGGGGTTCAGTGGGGTCTTCTTATGCATCTCAGATGTCTGTGTGCAGAGATGCTACAGTGAGACAGTGGCCAGGAGTTCAAAGAGAAGCACGGCAGCAAGCTTCCCCTGGGCGTTCTCACGCTGGCTGTGTTCTCTAATCCCTTGAGATGGTAGGAGACGGAGGGAGTAGCCAGACCAGCACCCTAATTTTCCTCTCCCCTTTTCATAACAACTTATTAGAGGAATTGTCTAAACTCTCATTTACCTTTTCTTCCTCAGCCCACTTCACTTACATTCCTGTTTCCCTTTGCCATTGAGATTTCTCTTTTCAAGGTCACTAGTATCCTCCAACTTGCCAAATCTAATGTCTACATCTTACTCTACCTCTCAGTGGCATTTGACTGCTCACAGGTCCCTTCTTTAAATATCTTTTTTGGATCTTGGCTCTGTGATTCCAGACTCTTCCAGGGTTCTTCTTAACTTTCTGACTCCTCTTCAGCCTGATATCTATTATTGGAATCCCCCAGTTTGGACCTCTGCTCTATCTATACTCACTCTCTTGGTGATTTCACCTAGTCCAGGGCTTTAAACACCACCTATGTACTGATGACTTTTGATCTGTTCCCTTTGGATCTGATGGACTGCTTCTTTGAGTGTCAGGCGCAAACTCAGCTGCCTACCTGACCTGTCCATTTGGGACCATTAGACACCAAAACCCTAATGTGTCCAAACTTATTTCTGCCCCCACCAAACACACACACACACACACACACATCTCCTTCCCTAGTCTTTCCCAATTTTAGAAAAAGTCACCTAGTTTCCCAGTCCCTAAAAGCCAAGTCATTCTTGAAACCTCTCTTTCCCCTTCCCCACTCCGATCAATATCCAAGGCATTGGTTAAATGCTATGGGCCCGACTTCCAGAATACGTCGCGATGACCCCTCACCACCTCTGCTGCTGTTATCCCAGTCCAAGCTGTCATCACCTCTAATCCAGACAGCTGCAAGAACTCCTTGCTGGATTCCCTGCTTACACAATTGTACCTCTGTGACTTATATTCCACAAGAAGCCAGGATGATCTTTTAAAAAAAATAAGTCATGGGCTTCCCTGGTGGCGCAGTGGTTAAGAATCCGCCTGCCAATGCAGGGGACACGGATTTGAGCCCTGGTCCGGGAAGATCCCACATGCCACGGAGCAACTAAGCCCGTGCGCCACAACTGCTGAGCCTGCGCTCTAGAGCCCGTGAGCCACAACTTCTGAAGCCAGCGTGCCACAACTACTGAAGCCTGCGCACCCTAGGACCCGTGCTCCGCCACAAGAGAAGCCACTGCAATGAGAAGCCTGCGCACCGCAACGAAGAGTAGCCCCCGCTCGCCACCAGCTAGAGAAAGCCAGCGCACAGCAATGAAGACCCAACGCAGCCATAAATAAATTAAATAAATAAATAAATAAGATAAAAAGACAGATGCTTAAAAAAATAAGCCAGAACATATCACAGCTCTGATCAAGAGCCCTTCCCGGCTTCCTTTTACAGTTGAAAATCCTTACCAGGCCCATGTCATCTGACCCCTGCCTCCCTCTTTTCAAGCCACTTACCTGGCTCCTTCTCAGCGTGTCAGCCACACTGGCCTCCTTTCTTGCCTCCCCAAAGTATTTGCTGTCTACCCTCCCTAAAATGCTTCTCCTCCAGTGCTTTACGTGGCTAATTCCTTTTGATCACTGAAATCTCAGCTCAAAAATCGTCTCTTCAGAGAAGGGGCCCCTAATTCTCTTCACCTCTATCCCATTATCCTGTCTTAGTTTCTTCACAGCTTTTTGGGGACACTTAACATTCTTTTATTTTATATTTTAAAACATCAACGACTCATACGTTCATTTATTCTAGCTTCAAATGGTATTTGAGAATAAGAAGCATTCTGATGTTCCCAGAACACATCACAGCTGTTAACACTGCCTGAAAGTATGCTCTTTCATTTTCTCTTTTTTACTGTCCTCTCTCCGTCTAGCAGGCTCTCTGAAGGCAGGTGTCTCATCTGCCATGTTCACGACTGTATCTCAGTGCCTAGAAAAAATGCCCAGTGCCTATCAGGTGCTCGATTATTTTTTGGTGCTCGAAAAATAGCTGGTATTCCCAATGCAGCCACAAGTTCTCCTTATGGGTATTAACTGGGCAAGTCACAGTGACTACATATCCACCTTCCCCTCCTGCTGAAACTACCCTGCTTGTGGCCCCTATTTTGAGAATCAGAGCTGCGCTGCATTTTGTGCAGAGGAAGTAAGTGCTGAGCCCCCAAAATCCATTAGAGGTCGATGCAGAGGCCGACCAGCAGCCACTTGAATGTGGTCTGGAATAAAAATATGGGCTGAGCCAGTCCCATTCTCTCTCTGGAAATCCAAGTAGGAAAAAGAGAGCCGAGGCAGTTATCAGTCGGATCTGAGGCTAAGAGATCCTGACTAGAGAGAAAGTAGAGAGGGCGTGATGGTCCCTGTGCGAGCCGAAGTAGTGACAAAAAAGAAAGAATGGATTAGCAGCTATGAGGTACAGACAAGAGATTTATCAATAAGGGAGAGGAGAGGACCAGCCCTGTGCTGAGTGGCTGGGTCACACTGGTGTTTTCACCAAGATAGTGAGTTCCCACCTCAGCTGGGTATTTTTAACATAACAATATTCTCTCAACAGCTATAGAACATCTCTAATACTCTTGATTGAGGAATTCAGCTGCATTCTATTTATGGACACATGGTCTTGAGGTTCCGTGATCTCTCCATGGCTGGGTGTTCTCTCTACATCTCTGTGTGGTCCCTGTGGCCCTATTTTCTTAGTGTCTCTATCTCTATATCTCTATGTCTGTTTATCTCTCTATCTCTGTAAGCATTGCTGTTTCGCTTTGTGTATGTGTCCTCCCCATGGTGCCTCGCTCTCACCATAGCTGCATGTTCTTCTGACACTTATGTGTTCTTACTCTGGCATATATTCTCAGCATGGGTCTACCTTTTCACTACAGGTGTGTGTTTCATCACGGATGCACGTTCTCATTACAGCATGCATTCCTGCTGTGGGCATATGCTCGCCTTGCAGCTGTGTATTTTTCATTATAGCTTCGTAGTCATATCTGATCAGATTTATTCAGGGATTAGGAGCAAGAAGGGATTTTCACTCTTCTGTATTCTCACCACTATTTTACGTTTGTGTCTGATCATACACACATCTTAGGCTGAGTGTAACGTGGTAGGTCACTCCTCTTGGAGCTGTCCTCAAGTATAGACCAAGACTTATCACTGCCTGTCTGACTAGCCCCAGAACATCCTTAGGTATCATCAGATGGCTTTTTAATGGCACAGGTCTGGGGAGAGGGGTTTCTCCTGGTCACTCGGAGGAGAAATCTCTTCAGGCTGGTGAAACTATTGCCTAAAGGTCTAAGGGACTGAACAGTTGTTGGCTGGTTCTCAGCAATGGGAACATCTCATCCCCAGGTAATGCTGTGCCCAGAGGCCTGCACATAGGAACCAGGCACCTGGAACAAGATGGAGCTCCTGATGAGAAGCTCAAGGTGGGGAGGGCCAGAGGACCCTGCGAGACATGCAAGAGCAAAGAGAATACGAGGAGTCATGGGGCCAGGAGGTCCCTATGTACCAACAGATGGTACTGGGAGGCAGACAGGTGAAGCTAGAGGCCTCAGCGATGAGAGACAGGTTGAACCATATGCATCGGACGAAGTGAGGGGTGAAAAGGGGCATGATAGCGTGTAAGGATGGGGGCCGACGGGACAAAATATGGGGCACAGTGATGAAAATGGAGGAAATGTGCCAGAGATGGGAGACACACGTGTAAGAGACGGGAGGTATGGAGGGCAGAGATGGGGGAGTTGGAGGGCATCTCTTACCACTGAAGGCATAGGTGGCACCATGTTTGTCAGACAGCAGTGCAGACACGTCTAGATCTGGGCTACAGCGTTTATCCCCATGGTGAGTCGCATTCCTGTGTCCATGGCCTTGGGGGAGAGATGGGTGAGGGGGAACACAGGAAGGCAAGAGGTCAGAATGAGTTCCGAGGTGGAAGAGATGGCTGGGGTTATTGGGGGTGCAGGTTGTCCCCATATGAGGACAGCTGGGGAGAGCCAGGATGGAAGTGGAGCTAGGGCAAGGGCCAAGGTGTCATTCCACAGGGTGAAGGTAGGAGCTGGGTTATATGGGGTCCGCGAACTCAGGGAAGGTGGACAAATTCCAGGAGGTCCCAGGGCTTGGGCTTTCTCACCTCTGCCAGGGCAGGGCATAAAGTAGTCTCGGACATCCAGAGGGTATTTAGGCTGCACCATTCCCGTGACAGGGCTGAAGCGCAGGAATTGGTTACCCCGGAAGCAGTAGTAGCGGCTGAGCCATCGCATGGCAGAAGAGCAGTTGCCAACAGCCTGCCAGGGACGTTCCTTTTTGGTTTTTGTAGTGAAGTCCCAGAACCACGTGCGGTTGCCTTTGTCCAATCAACCAACAAGCATTCAGTGAGGCTGGGCTGTGCCTTCCCTTGTGTTTGTACTGGCCCCAGGATGGACCAGCTATGGTCGCCATCACGTGGAGCTCACAGCCCAGCAGGGAAACAGTTGAGGAAAGTAATCATACAATAAAATGGAGCAGCAAAGTACACGTGATCAGCTCAGCAAGGGCGGTGGGACGAGCCAGGGAAAGCTTTCCAGAGAAGGTGATACTTAAACTAAAATCTGAAGGAGGAGTTACAAGGCAGACAAGATGGGGAGATGTAACTCCAGAAACAAAAGTCTAAAGCATGAAGCAAATTGGGTGTACAGGGAACAGCACAGCGTTTCTGGGGCTTCATATTCAAGGTAAGCGTTTGGTGAGACTCAAGGCTGGAGGATCAACAGGGACTGGGTCACGGAGAACCTTGTATGTAAAACTAAGGAACATAGATTTGTCCTAAGGGTCATGGGGGACAATGAGGGACTTTTAGCAGAATTACACCCAGTTACCTTCTCCAGGATGACTTCCCCTCCTTCCCCTACTTGACCTCTAGACCATAATTGGCTTCTCTACTCCTTCCCTTCATCAGGAAACCATATAGTGGTTCCACCACCACCACCATCCCTACCACTACCTCTATAACCACCAACCTACCACTACCCCAGGCTCTCTTATTCCAGCCTGGACTGACCTTGGAAGAACAAGACACCCTCACTTCTGCATTCTTCACTGTGACATTCCACAGCTGCATCCACTGGGGATGGGATTCCAGGAAACTCCTCTTGGAGCAACTTTGGATATTCCTTATTCTCATCAGGAGGGTATACCCAGACTCTGTCCCCCTGCATGCAAAAACATGCTATTTTTAGTATGCACGCCAGATACTGCCACTCTGCCGTCCCACACATCTTTGATCTATTGCACTTACATAACATCCTTCTGCAGTCCCACACACTCTCAGTCCATCTGTGGACAACAATGTGCTGTCCCCTTGCGCATTGTGAGAGGCACTGGGGATAAAGGGGTGACAAGACTCTGTCTCTGCCTTCAAGGAGTTCACTGTACAAAAGCAGAAAGGATCCTACAATCCTAGCCATGTGAGCCCCAAGGTGGAGGCATGTGAAGTGCACTGGGAATAAAGGGGGAATACCTAAGTCAACCTAGAGAATTCCTGGAAGGCTGCACAGAGGAGGAGGCATTTGGGCCAAGAGTTAAAAACTGAGCAGGAATATTCCAGGTAGACAAGTGTGGACTGGGCATTATCAGCAGAGGGAGTAGCATGTACACAGCATGCTCATGTGGCTGGCACACAGTGAATGTGGTGGAGGAGGAGATAAACCTGTAAAGATAACCAGGGTCCAGGTCTCAAGACCCATGTGCACCTGGCTTGCAGGAATCAGCATGTGGTGGTGCCATTTGCTGAAACAGGGAACTCAGGAGGAGGGGTGGATTTGTACAGAAGATATTGAGCTCCGTTTGGGGGATGCTGAATCTGAGGTGCCTACGAACGTCTAAGTTGAAGATGTCAGCCTGGAAATCAGAGAGAGATGTCTGGAGCTCCGGGGAGAGATCCAGATCTGGGGTCCACAACGTGGAGAGAACTCAGAGCTGTGGCAGTGGTTGAGATCACCCAGGCAGGGTGTATGGAAGGGCTGGGGAGGATCCCCAAGAAACATTCAAGGCGTGGCCCAGGATGAGAAGCCTGAGAAGAGCAGGAAAAGAGGCAGGAGGGAAAACAAAGCTGGTAGCGAGGGCCGCCCCGACCACACAGCATCCTTGTGCGAGTCAGGGGAAGGTGCTAGGAGCAGACACAGGCTGGGCCAAGGCCTGGGACTTGACAAGCACAGTGGGCTGGATTTCATCCTCCACTTGCCCCTCGGCCAGGTACCACTGTGTTGTGAACAACCTGGCAACCACAGGAAGAAGACTTGATGCAGGGTCGTGGAAGCAAGGGAAGAAATTTCCCGGAAGGAAAGGATGGTGGACAGATTGAGGAGTAGCAGAGAGGTGTGGACGCAGCTTAGGACTGAGGAAGAGCCCCTGGGTGTTGTGCTTCCCAGGCCCGCGTGCACACCGACTTCCCTAGCCTGAGCTTTCTCAGAAAAGGCAGGCGCAGGGGGGAGGAAACCTGGAACCTGTTGGTAAGGGCTCCATGCCAGGGCCACTTGGCGGAGGGTCTCTAGTGTTGATTCTAGCACTTCCTGGCCTGGCCCTGACCTTGGCCCAGCCGTACCTTGATCAGAAAGACTCTGTCATGACCGTGGCGGAATGCAGCATCCACGGGGCCGGGGACATCCTTCCACCTCTCTGAGATTAACTCTCGAGTCCAGTTTTGACCCTTCCACACGAACTCCCCTGCAAAACGCACACTCACTGAGGGACCCGGAACAAACTTTTGGCCTACTGAGCTAGTTACAAAGAAGCTATGGGTGATAATCTCAGATAATTCCTACGATCTCCCGCAGATGGATACACCCTCGATGAAGGGGACCAAGTCTGAGGTCCCAAATGCCCCAATCCCAGCCCCTCCTACCTTTAAAAAACAGCATAGTCCCATGCTCATCCAGGGTGGTAGCATCAAAGCCCCAGCCATCCGAGCAGCGTTCTGGGAAGGAGGTGGGGCGATAGCAAATAGAAGGCCAGTCAGATGATACAGTGCAGAGACACAGCTAGACAGATAGACTCAGGAAGTCAGGGTCTCACCGATCACATCGGGGTCCAACTTGGTTGCATTCCCACGTTCAGCTCCATGCCTAGGGGCATTAGCCCTAGAGAGAAGACACGGAGATGTCTAGCTCCATAGGGTCCAATCCCTCTCCTTTAGCTCCTGACCCCAGACTTGCCCCAGACCTAAAAACTGACCCTAGCCCACTCTTTTTTTTTTTTTTTTTCTTTTGCGGTACGCGGGCCTCTCACTGTTGTGGCCTCTCCCGTTGCGGAGCACAGGCTCCGGACGCGCAGGCTCAGCGGCCGTGGCTCATGGGCCCAGCCGCTCCGCGGCATGTGGGATCTTCCCGGACCAGGGCACGAACCCGTGTCCCCTGCATCGGCAGGCAGACTCTCCACCACTGCGCCACCAGGGAAGCCCCCTAGCCCACTCTTAATCTGGAGCCCGGTCCTCCTCCAGCCCCGGCTTCACTCACAGAGAAAGAGGATGGGCGTTAGCCAGAGACCAGCACAAGCCCAACAACCACGGTACAACTGGTGTTCCCAGTGCCCGAGCCATGATGAGCTGGAGAGGCCACAGGACAGTTCTGGGCACCTGGATGAGCCCCTATATAGGCATGGCAGCAGCACCCCGCCTCCAAGCCTGCTGGGATGAGATCTCTCAGGGCTATGCCAATATTGGCTGATTACATCAGTGCAAATAAGGTCAGGGTCTGCACAGAAATCTGAGTCCAAGACTCACTCTTCCCGGCAGGGGCCATCCCCCTCCAGTGACTTTTGAGCAGTGACTAGCCCAGCCCACTGGTGTTCGACTGTGACTCTCTTCACCTTGGTGATGGGCCTGAGTGCCCATAAGGTCGGGAAAGGGGACCACCTTTCTGTGGTTGGATCTACCTCAACAATGCAGGAGGAGAGAAGAGGAAAGGAACATTTCTGTGTACTGTGCCATGCCCAGCTCTGAGACCCCTAAAGACCCTGACACTTACATATACTTAGTGACCACACACACACACAAACACACTTAGAACTACTCAGAGAACAGCTTCTTCCCAGCTCCATCAAGGGCCTTTTGGGGGCATTCCCAAGCCTCTCTAGCTTTGCACTTGATGGGTCAATAATATTTCACTGTTGCCAAAAGTCCAAGTTCCACCCTAGCCCCCACCCCCATTGACAAAGAGCTTTGCAAAAATCACCTGGGAGGGAAGGGCTGACAGTAATGGTGCAGGAAGAGGTGTCTCTCTTCCAGAGAGACCTACTGGTAATTAGACTTTCTCCGTAGTTTCCACCTTAAGGGGAAAGTGTTTTGTTTACCTATCACAGAATAAATAGAACTGTACTGGGGTTTCACAGTATTTACAGTTGATTCTTGCTTAAATGTTATCCTCTCAATGAAGCCTTTCTTGACCACCCCTTCTAGCTATTTTAGACTCTCACTTGTTTCCTTTGTTACTTAATAAAACTTGAAATTATTTTGTCCACTTACGCTTCTGCTTCTGCTTCTGCATGCTTGTGCTTTGTTTCTTTGCTTGTTTTGATTTGCCTGTTTTATGTACCATTACATTTTTTTAAAAAATTTTTGCCACACCACGCAGCATGTGGGATCTTAGTTCTCCAACCAGGGATCAAACCTGTGCCACTTGCATCGGAAGGGCAGAGTCTTAACCACTGGACCACCAGGGCAGTCCCTGTACCATTACGTTTTCTCCATCTAGTACCTGGCATGTACAGGCATACCTCAGAGATAGCTCAGGTTTGTTCCAGACCCTTGCAATAAAGTGAATATTGCAATAAAGCGAGTCAAACAAATTTTTTGGTTTCCCAGTGCATATAAAAGTTATGTTTACATGGGACTTCCCTGGTGGCGCAGTGGTTAAGAATCTGCCTGCCAATGCAGGAGACACGGGTTCAATCTCTGCTCCGGGATGATCCCACATGCCGTGGAGCAACTAAGCCCGTGCGCCACAACTACTGAGCCTGCGCTCTAGAGCCTGCAAGCCACAACTACTGAGCCTGCGCTCCAGAGCCTGCGAGCTACAACTACTGAGCCCTCGTGCCACAACTACTGAAGCCCACATGCCTAGAGCCCGTGCTCTGCAACAAGAGAAGCCACCGCAATGAGAAGCATGCCCACCGCAACGAAGAGTAGCCCCCGCTCGCCACAACTAGAGAAAGGCCGCGTGCAGCAAAAAAGACCCAACTCAGCCAAAAATAAAATAAATTTTTAAAAAATTTAAAAAGTTATGTTTACACTATACTGTAATTTATTAAGTATGTAATAGCATTAGGTCTAAAAAAATGTACATACCTTAATTTAAAAATACTTTATTGCTAAAAATGCTAACCATTGTCCGAGCCTTCAGGGAGTTGTAATCTTTTTACAACAGTAACATCACAGATCACCATAACAAATATAATAATAATGAAAAAGTTTGAAATATTTCAAGAATTACCAGAATGTGACACAGTGACATGAACTGAGCAAATGCTGTTGGAAAAAAGGTGCCAACAGACTTGCTCAACACAGGGTTGCCACAAACATTCAATTTGTAAAAACAATGCCACATCTGTGAAGTGCAATAAAGTGCAATAAACAAGTATGCCTGTAATAGATGCTCAATAAATATTTGTTGAATGAAAAAAATTAATTTCAAGTACTGAATAGTGTTACTAACGTTGCAGCCAAATTGCTAACAATTTTCCTGCTTCTGGGGTAAGGAGAATATCAGGATTGGGGGTGTGTTACTTTGGAGGCATGTTGTGATCTAAGGGTCCCAGGTCTCCTTGGCACTGACCATCTTATGGTCTTGTTTCTCTCTCCAGTGTCCTTGCCCTACATCCCTCTTCTCCTCTTAGCCCTGCTATCTCTGGTACCTGCTATCTTCGGCACTCACTGGGGCTACTCCCAAAGTCTGCCCCATTTCTATCTGAGATGTAGTTGCAGGAGACAAATATGGGCAGAGTCAGCTCTGGGCCAGGCTGAGGTTCCAGGATCCCTGTTCCCCAGTCCAGCCTGAAGGAGCCCTGATCCCTCTCAGATGCCCTTGACATACATAACCTTAGCAAAGGTCTCACTTCCCTCATCTACTCTGCGAAGACTCCTCCTAACAGGAAGACAGATTTCTGGGACCTCTGGAACAGCGTGTCGTCATGCCTCTGCCCAAAGCCTCACCATCCTCTCCTGAGTTACAGTGAAGACAGCCATGTTAACAGCATTCCTCCCCTTAGGTTAGTGAACGAAGCTGGACTCCCCAGGCCCTCGGCAGTATGGACGGTGCCTCGGCTCCCTCAGCAGATACCTGACACCCACCTTCTCCCACTGCAGGGCGTCTCTGACTGCACCTGCTTCCCCCCAGCTGCTGGGCACTGGGCACTGGGGGCCGCTACTCCCAGACTCCCCCTCTCCTGTTCTTCAGCCTCTCAAACCTTATATAACCTTCCTGGGATTCTCCCTCCTTGAGCACCCCGTGAACCTTTCATCAGCAAACCCCTCAACAAGCTGTCTCTAGCTCCAGAACTGTGTCTGCGTGTCCTGCAGATTTCACTGAGCCTGCCTGGGGAGATGGAAGCGTTCACACCGTGTCCCGGACACCCCTCAGAAAACCCACAGTGAGGGTCTTCGATAATTGTACTGGCAGGGCCCCGCATGGGCCTGCTGGTCCAGGCAGCAGCCTCCCTGTGCCCTAGCCGGGCTCTTTTTTTTTTTGTTCCTAGCCGGGCTCTTTGAGGGGAGACAGCACATATACTGGATGGCGGTTTTTCAGCTCAGCCTCTTCTTTCCCACACAGCTCTGGTCCCCTTCATGGCACCCCTATCTACCTGTCACAGAAGAGTGATTTGTGGCACTTTTCCAGTGTTGTTTCCTAATTTGCTTGTCTACCCTAAGGTGGCTTAGATGCCATAATTGGAAGCCTTCCTCCTTCCTCCTTCCTCCCGCCCACTCCCATCCCCCCAGCCTCTCAGGGACTAGACTAGCACAGAGTCTTCTACATGGCAGGCAGCTCAGGTTGAAGCTCATATTCTGAGCAGGGGCTGAGAGGCCATTTGAGAACCCAGGCTGTGGATATGTTGGCCATCCTGGTGCTGGTAACAGGGCACAAGGCAACTGTTCTCAGGGGGCCCAAGATAGGGCTGGCCTTGCTTCTCTTCTCCTCACTTGAGACGGCTGTTTCTGCTTGTCCTGAGTCCTTCCCAGCGCGCTGGCTTCGGCTCAGGACAAAGCGCTTGCCCATACTTGGGCCTGAGCGCCCCCTGGAGGCCGAAGGGATCAGTGCGCTCCCACCCTTCGACCAGTGGCCACAGCCCCGGAGTTTTACCTCCCAGAAACTGGCTCCCTACAGCCTTCCTCCTTCGCTCTTCTCAGCCTGGCTGTGGGGCCTTAGTGCCACATCCTCTCCCTCTGCAAACCTCTGCTGCCCAGAGCGGGTGTGGGGATCTCAGTCTCTTGCTTGATTTCTTGGGGAATTCAAGCCCAGAAATATACAACCGTCCCCTTTTCCATGTAGCCTTCCCAGTCCTAACAAGCAGCTTTCTGGCTTCCCCCTAAGGCAGTCTGAATACGGGCCTGCAAACATCTTCATGGACAGAGCTTTCCCCTGCATTGCCAGGGACCACATTTAAGCCGGACACTGACCCACTGTCCCTTGGAATGGATGTGTGTGTACAGCCAGCCCTGCTGTCATCTGAGTTCTCTGACCTCACTTACTTCTCCTGGGTCCACTGAGGGCCTGCTGCCTGTGGCTGTGTACTCCAGGGAGCAGAGACTGGATTCTCCCTTGCCCTGGGCTTAGAAGAATTGGGATACAGCTCCAGGTACCAAAAAGTGCTTGCTGCTCCCAACCAACTCCTCCAGGATTTTCTCTTGCTCTGTTTCTAATGGACCTTCCTGCATAGTCTATTCTTGCTTCCCTATGAATAACTAATTATAATATTAATTTGCTCATATCTGTTGGGCACATGTACGTGCCTGGCATTGTGCTAAACATTTAACATGGATTATTTTATTAAATCATATTATTGGTATGATTTAATAAAATATATACTGTATTATTAGTCCCATGTTACACATGGGGAAACCGACTTTTGGTGTCTTAGCCAAAGCCCATTATTAGCAACTGGTAGAGCCATGATTAAGATCTGGCTGCCTGACTCCCTGGGGTGTGCTCTTTACCCTCTCAAGGGGTGTGCTTGTGCATGTTTAACAGCCAGCTTTCCAGAAGGGAAAAAGCCCTGGTTTGTAGCATTTATTAGTTTCTGTGGTGTAAATACTCCTATCACGGCCATCTTCAAGCTACCAACAAGCATCTTCAAGCTGCATCTTCTCATGGAGTTGAGAAGAAAGGTACAGTAACATACTACTTACTATGTGGTATTTCCACCTTGCAGATAAGACACATATAAATAACCCCAAGAGCACAGGTAATAGTAAAATGCAGTAAAATAATTAGGAAGTGATGAGTTTTGAGTATTTATTATATTTCATTTTAATAAAATGAATTTAATTTTAAATTTACATAATTTAATTTTTAAATAATGGCTGAGTTTTCAACAATCAGTTGTCAAAATTCTTGCAAATTTTGGGAATCCCCTGGTGGTCCAGTGATTAGAACTCCGAGCTCTCACTGCAGAGGGCCCGGGTTCAATCCCTGGTCGGGGAACTAAAATCCCACAAGCTGTGTGGCACAGCCAAAAAAAAAAAAAAAATTCCTGAAAATTTGACAATGAGCCCTCGTGGGCCAATATGAACCAGCTCCAGCACTGCACTCTTCACCATCATGCCTTAATGAATAGGACCAGGATTTTATCTGCTTTATTCAATGCTGTATCTTCAGTGCCTAAGCAGGGTCTGAAACACTGTATGTGTTTAATAAATATTGAATTCTATTGTTCCTACTTCCTAATTAGACCTAAGAGTGCAAACACCATCATTTCTTATCTGATTACTGAAACAGCCTCTCCCTCTCTGCTTCTCCTGCCCCTCTATAACACATTCTTTGTGGCAACCATGGTACTCTTCAAAAACATATCTGAGACCACATTATGCTCTGGCTTAAAAGTCTTTTTTCTTGAAGATAAAAATCAGTCTTAATTCTACTAGCCAGAGAACACCACTATATGTTGACATTTTGTCTATTCCAGTCTTTTTCTATTCTTGCAATTTCCTTTTTAAAACAAAGGTATGATTTTATAAACCTTTTTTTCTGGGACTTCCCTGGTGGTGCAGGGGTTAAAAATCTGCCTGCCAATGCAAGGGCACGCGGGTTTGAGCCCTGGTCCGGGAAGATCCCACATGCCGCGGAGCAACTAAGCCCGTGCGCTGCAACTACTGAGCCCACGTGCTGCAACTACTGAAGCCCGTGCGCCTAGAGCCCGTGGTCCACAACAAGAGAAGCCACTGCAGCGAGAAGCCCTCAAGCAGCAACGAGGACCCAGCGCAGTCAAAAATAAATCAAAAGAAAAAACAAACCTTATTTTCTGTTAACAGTGTATCTCAGACTTTGGCGTTTTGAAAGGATGCATATAATTCCATTATACGTGTAAGCAGAACTCCACATAACCATTCCCTGCTGATGGTCATTTAGGTTTCTCTGGGATTTTTTTTTCTATTATAAATAAAGCTCTGATACACATTGCTACACACACCCTCTCTGTGCATTTGCCCAATTATTTTCTTAGCAGACATACCCAGAATTGCAAGACTGTAGATGATTTTAAGGCATCCAAAGTCTTAAAGAGGAGCAAGTTAGAGATGTTTAATTTTCTTTTGTTTTTCACATTCACTTCTCTTCCCACCCCACAGAAGCACTGTCCAGCTGCCAGTTCATCCCGTAAGGCATCCCTTTCATCCCTGTCACTCCGGGCCCGCGGAGCGGCTAGGCCCGTGAGCCATGGGCGCTGTGCCTGCGCGTCCGGAGCCTGTGCTCCGCAACGGGAGTGGCCACAACAGTGAGAGGCCCGCGTACAGCAAAAAAAAAAAGACTTAGGCCAAATAAGTCAAGGCATAGCTTCCACTCCCTGTCACCCCTTCCATCTACTTCTGGGCCCAAGGTCTGAATCGGAAATAAAACGCCCACTCTGATCAGATCTAGGAAAAAGTGAGTGACTGCCCCCACACACACCACCCGCGCCCCGCCCTGGCTTGAGATGACTTCTGCGTGGCTTAGGCTGGCGCTGAGTGACTGATGGTTAAGCACACCACCTCTGCTGGCCAGGGCACGGGCTCAGGCAATCCTACTCCTAATTGGGGCCAGGCCCTGTAACACTTGCCTTAGAGCCTTCAGGGAGTTCATCCGTCCCTCCACCTGCTTACCAGGTCCCAACCAGTGGGGCCGAAAAGCAGCAGGAAGGTGAACACACCATGTGGTCCACACGGTGTCCCTTTGATCTCTGCAAAGCCCCTATGGTCTTCCACAGGTGCATGGACAGGCCCTCCCACCCTAGCCCTGGGAATCATGCTACACCAGGACAAAGTCTTGAGCTTCCCCATGACCTCTTATAACCAACCCTCCCAGACCCATGACTCCCCAGATACTGTTGAGTGCCTTCTCTGCCAGTCACCATGCTAGGTGCAAGGGGCGTAAGAATGAGTAAGGTGCTATAACTTATCAGTTAGGAGTATGACACCTACAGATTCAAGACTGTGCTCTGCTCTTACTCAGCAATGAAGGGCAGCTTCAGCCTTTTGTAGACAGGGAGAATCACAGTCCCTACCTCCCAAATCACTGAGAGCTAGTGGTAATCATCTCTGGAACTGGCAGCCAAACCCTGGCAGAACAGAGCTCAGGAGGGGATGCTAGGACCCTTGTTCCACTGTGGGGAAAGGGCAGCAGTCTTGGCATGAACAGCAGGAGGGGGAAGCAGAGCTCCGAGCCTCCAGGACTGAGTTCTGAAATTGGCCACGGAGTCTCCCACAGCCAGCTTCCACCTGGGCTCGCCCCAGGTCCCTAACCCAGGCCTGCGTTTCAAGGATTGCTGTCATCCCTCCAACTGTTCTCCCGACAGCTGCTGGCTGTGTTCTAGGCCAGGGTCATTTCTCAGCCCCAGAGCAGATAGCCAAAGGACTTACTATTTCTGCAGGAGACGTGGGTCTGGGGACAGGCATTCAGAGGTGGCTGAGCCCCAGGCGTTCCCCTTCTCTGCTCTCCTCTCCTGAAGCTTCAAAACATCAGGGCACATTTGGGAATCTGGGTCCCCTTCCCAGCTGCCTGCTCACCTTTTCGTCAAGAGGTAGTTGCACCCTCCTCTCCCCTCCCAGCCCCGGCCCACAAGAAAGCAACAAAACCATCGTGGCGAACACATCTATTTAATGTGAGGGGTGGGTACTGCTGTCTCTGTCAGTGTGTACGGGCTGGTAGGGAGACAACCAGAGGGACTTCTGCCCTGGAGTAAGAGGCTGCTCTGGCCCCAGGCTGTGGGGGTGGGGAGCAGACCGAGGGGATGGGGTGATGTGTAAGGAGGGGAGGGGAGGGTGAAGCTCTGCACACATCCTTGGGACCATGGTCCAGGCCCACCCAGTCACCAAAGCAAGAACCGAATAAATAAAGTGCAACCGTGGGGTTGGGAGGGGGGAGAGGGAGGGCACCGGGCGCACCCGCGCCCGCAGCCCACATTCAGTGCTGCCAGGTCTGGCCCACCTCCTGGCCAGACCATCTTGTCCAATCACCCCTATGTCCGTCCCTCCAAGAGCCAGGCAGGTCCCGTGCAGCTACTGGAGGTAGCGATAGGCCTTAAAGCAGTGGTTGCCCGCGTCGGCCACCACCACGTGGCCATCCGAGGTCAGTGCCAGGCCCTGCGGGCCATACAGTGGCTCTGCAGATGTGTTGATATAGGACAGGAAGGAGCCAGAGCTGTCGAATACCTGAGGGACGAGCGGAGATTGGAGGGAGCCGTGAGATCAGGCAGATGAGTGGCATTTGAGGAGGGGGTGCCTGGGGCCCAGCCGGAAACCTCACCCTGGTGCCATCCCCGGGCCTTCCTCACCTGGATGCGGCTATTGCCCCAGTCAGCCACGATGATGTTTCCATTGGAGTCCACGGCTACTCCCGTGGGGGCATTGAACTGCCCATTGCCCTCGCCGTGGGAGCCGAACTTGAAGAGGAACTCTCCGTCGGCACTGTACACCTGGCAGGGGAAAGGGCTGGGGACTGGGGACCTGGCCTCAGGCAGAAGACGGGGCCTTGGAGGAGGATGGGGTGAAGCCCCAGGGCTGAGGATCCCCAGATCTGCAGCTATAAACCAGTTCTTCCCAGGCTTCACGTCCATGCATGCCACTGCCTACTGGACATCTCCAGCTGATGTCCCTTGGGCAGCTTATCTTCCCTGGAAAAGTAGTTCTTCTTTCTCCTTCCCAGTGACTGGCAACACCCAGGTAGCCATGAGTCATTCTCGACTCCCCCTTCTCCTCTGTTCCACGGCCAACGAATTACCACAACCCGCTGACTGTATCGCAAATCTGTACCCTATGCATATATTGCCACTGCAATGGTCCTCAGCCAGATTATTGTAAAAGACTGATCTTCCTGCCTCTAGTCTCGCCTCAGCCAGAGCAATCTTTCTAAGACACACAGGACTGCATCACCCTCCTGCCTGCAATCATTCAGTGACTGCCCATAGCTCTTAGGAAGAGAGCAAGCCCCTTGAGGGAATGAGCAAGCCTCATTCTCACCTGGCACCACTCCCCTCTTCAAACCTCATCTGAACTACTTGTAGTTTCTTGACTACATGGTATGAGTTCCCACCTCCTTGGCTTCTCCTGTCCCCCTACCTTCTGGTGAATTCCCACCTGTGCTTAGTTCCACCTGCATCAAATGCTCCTGCTACCCCCTCGCTCAGTTTCCCCGCACTCTCCTGCCACAGAATGCATCACATCACACTGTAATATCCTGGCACTTTCTTCTCTTCCCCACTAGACCAGAACCAATAAGATAGGGAATGTATTTGCTTTATTCATCGCTGTATTCCCAGCTTCTAGCATAGTGCCTGGGACAACGCGGCCACGCCATAAATGTTAATTGTTCAAATGAATGATCTCAAGGGGGAGAAAAGGGAGGTGAGGGAGAGAGGAGTCTTGTGCAAGAGGAAAGGATGATGGAACTGTGGTCATAGAGGGAGGGAGAGCACTGACCTTCACTGAATGGTTATGGAAATCCGTCACTACAATCTCATTCTTGTTGTTCACAGCCACAAAATGGGGCCCTGAAAATACAAAGTGGGCCCTCTGGCAGTAAGCCAGGATACTGAGTGGGATGGGGGAGAACATCTGGGATGACAAAGCTGTGGTGTGAGGAGAGGGGTGGGGTCTCTGGGATGATGGTGCTAGGGTATAGTGAAGGGACGGGGTCCCCTAGGGCCAAGATATAGGAGGAGGGGGTCTGTAGAGCTGGGACATCCAGGGGAGTTCTTTGGGACTGGGGTATCAGAGACTAGGTCTCTAAGTTCTTTCCCAATACCTGCAAAGTGGCGGTCAGTGGCCCCGCGGCCCCCAAAACGGCCAACCAGCTTGCCATTGGGCTGGAAGGTAAAGACGCAGCAGGACTTGTTGTCGACCACAATGATATGCCCATTCCGGTCTACAGCCACTCCCTTGGGGCCCATGAGGCGGCCAGCTCCAAGCTTGGTCTGGAGGAAGGGGATATCCGTTAGGGGCTTTATCCTGCCCCGTGGGGAGAGTAGTCCCAGCCTGGCACCAAAGCAGAACCTTAGGCCGAGGATGGATCGAGCAGTCCAGGCCCTGACCACCAGGAGGCGCTAGAATGGACATCTCAGCTGGCCAAGGGTGCAGAGTAGAGTGACAGCAGGCCTCTCACCTTGAACTTGCCCTCAGGGGAGAAGATGCTGACCCAACGGTTGTCATAGTCTGCCACGATAATGTCTCCATTGGTGTCCACGGCCACACCTGTGGGACGCTGCAGCTGCCCAGGCGAGCGTCCTCGGACCCCAAAGCGGAACTTGAACTGGCCTTCATTGGAGAAAACCTGGAGCAGAGGAGCAAGGGAGGGAGGGGGCAGGAGGGGAGAGACTGTGGGCACAGAGGGGAGGGAGCAGGACCCTGAGGGAGGAGGCCCACCCCCATTCATTCAGCACTCAACAAGCACTTTCTGACACCCTGCTGTGGGGAGAATCCGACGTTGCCAGCGCTGACCTTAGGGGACAGGCAGCAGAGGCGTGAATGGGACTGTGGGAATGTGAAAGGGGTGAGAGGTGGTCCAAGAGCAGGGGCAATCTGAGCTAAAAGCCTAATAGGGACGCCAAGAGCTGAACCAAAGTTGGCGAGTAAAGGAGGGGGAAGAAAGGTGTTTAAGCAGAGTCAGCAGTACGTAGAAGGCACACAGTCCAATAGGGGCGCTGCTTGAATTCAGTATGGGCACTACTTGCCTAGTGTGGATGGAGGGCAGTGGGCACTCCCGTAAAGAACAGAAGGAGTAAGGTTTTATTCTGGGTATGATGAGAATTCACTGAAAATTTCTGGGCAGGAAAGTGACAAGAGGAGATCTGACTTTGTAATATAATAAGAAATATATTTGAGGGACTTCCCTGGTGGCACAGTAGTTGAGAATCTGCCCGCCAACACAGGGGACACGGGTTCGAGCCCTGGTCCGGTGAGATCCTACCTGCCGCGGAGCAACTAAGCCCGTGTGTCACAACTACCGAAGCCCGCGCACCTAGAGCCCCTGCTCCACAAGAGAAGCCACCACAATGAGAAGCCCGTGCACCACAACAAAGAGTAACCCCCGCTGCCGCAACTAGAGAAAGCCCGCGCGCAGCAACGAACCCAAGGCAGCCAAAAACAGACAAATAAATAAATTTGGGGGAAAAAAAAAAGAAATATATTCGGCCTTTGTCCCCAGTGCCTGGCACAGAGCTCCTCAAACTCTTAAAGTTTCCTGATCAATAAGTGTCTTTTGTCATTCATAAGGAGTCTCTTTTGAGTTTATGCTAATGAAGTGACTTAGGGTGTTGGGGGGGCGCTAGATAGCTTCAGGATGGGGCTGGTCACCAGAAAGACCATCTGATTAAAGGGTCAGAACTTTCAGCTCTACCCACCAACCTCTGGGAAGGAGAAGGGGTGGGGAGCACAGATTAAGCTTTATAAAAATTCTTGAACAATTCTTGAGCTTCCGGGTTGGTGCCAGGAGGGTGTGCACCCCAGTTCCACAGGAACCAAAGCTCCTTATACTAGGGACTCTTCCAGACCTCACCCTATGTATCTCTTACCTGGCTGCTCATCTGTATCTTTTATAATATCTGTTATAGTAAACTGATAAACGTAATTAAATGTTTCTCTGAGTTCTGTGAGCTGCTCTAGCTAATTAACTGAACACAGGAGTGGGTTGTGGGAACTTCCACTTTATAGCTGGTTGGTCAGACTACAGGTGACAAACTGAACTTTCGATTAGCATCTGAAGTAGGGGCAGTCTTATGGGACTGAGCCTTCAACCTGTGGGATGTGATGCCATCTCCAGGTAGATCATGTCGGAACTGAGTTGAATTTAAAGGATCCCTGGCCAGTGTCCACTGAGAACTGGAGAACTGCTTGGTGGTGTTGGAAAGATCACATGGGAGCTTTTTCAGAACGAGCACTCTGGCTGCAGGGAGGAGTCGAGACTGGAAGCTGGCCGGCCAGGCAGAGGTGCTGCAGGGTCCAGGTGAGAACTGATGATGGCTTGGACCAGGGCACTCGCTGGAGGGAAGTAGATGGATCGAGAGACATACGGGAGGAAGACTCCACAGGACTTAGCAGCAGACAAGAAAGGGGTAGGTGAGGGTGGGGGAGTGGACATGGATTAGCCCGTCCAGGCTATGAGGCTGATAAGGTAATCTGGACAGAGGAGACCTTTCAACCTCTCACCCTCTTGTACTTCTTCCACCTTAGCAACACGCTCAGGTCTCACCATCCTAAAAGCACCTACGATTTTAATGCTCCTCTCCTCCACAGCTAAGCCTTCTTGCTCCTCCTTCACAGCCACAACGTCACTCACTGCATAAGGCTCACACATTGCTTTGTTATAACTCTAGGGACACAAGATAAATCAGAGCCAGGAGCAGCCTTGGAGGACTCAAGTTATGGGCCTTGGCCTTGTTCTGTGATCCAGATGTTCTCCCTCCTGCGTGGACTGAGCCCCCCGCCCCTGCATCATCTCTGTTTCTTAGGCCCGCAGGGCTGTTTGAACTGGTCTCACCAATGGACATCACTTCCTCCTGATGTGGACCTCCCATCATGCCCTTCCCTGGCTGATCAGAAATGCCCCTGGCTTCTGCCCTGGTCCCCTGTGGTTGGACAGCACTTGGAGAAGGCAGGCGCCACGGGCTGAAGAGGTGCTGTGAGAGGGACGAAAAGGTACCACCAGCTGGGTAGTGAGGCAATGTGTCTGCCTCCTCCACTCCGAGCAGCTTAGTTTCTAGCTCAACACTGAGGCTTTAGGGGGTCTTCCTCTTCCCAGCCTATCCTAACCTATCCCACCCATTACACCTGGCCAACTCCTACTCATCCTCCAGTTCTCAGAATTTCCAGGTCACTTCTTCAGAGAAGGTTTTGTGTTTTTTTTTTTTTTGCGGTACGCGGGCCTCTCACTGCTGTGGCCTCTCCCGTTGCGGAGCACAGGCTCCGGACATGCAGGCTCAGCGGCCATGGCTCGCGGGCCCAGCCGCTCCGCGGCACGTGGGATCTTCCCGGACCGGGGCACGAACCCGTGTCCCCTGCATCGGCAGGTGGACCCTCAACCACTGCGCCACCGGGGAAGCCCCAGAGAAGGTTTTAATGAACAACTCCATCTCCTAAATCAATATACACACATAAAGTTAAGTCTCCGTGATATATGCTTTTTAGCTCTTTTCATAACAACTGTCACTCCTGTCACTAAATAACTGCTAAGTATCCTTGTCCCCCATCTAAGGATGTAAGCCCCAGGTGGGGCAGGGACTGTGTCTGTTTTGTTCGCTGCTGCATTTGCAGCACTGGAATAGCAACTGGCACACAGCAGACATTCAACAAATGAATAAATCCGTCAGCTCACTCCCAGACCAGAATCGCACACCTCCCCTTGGATGCCGCACAGCTATCTCAAACTCACCGCAGGCAAAAGTGAATTCATCAACTTATTCCCAGGCCCGCTCCCAAATGGCAACACCGCCTACTCAGGTCACCAAGCCCGGCAATTCTTGATCCCTCCCTCTCCCTGGATATCTGATGGCTCGTCAAAACCTGCCATATTTGCTTCCTTATCTCTAGAATCTGCCAGTGCCCTAATTTGATCCTTAACATGTCTCTCTTTTGCCATGGTAGCAGTAAGCAACTTCAGGATCTGAGTCTACTTGGGGGAGAGACCAGAACAAAATAAAACGAACAAACCAGTGATTCTGGCAGAGAATGAAAAGTGCTATACGGCAAACGGCTGAGGGAGCTTGGGGGAGAGTGTGATCAGCATTCTGCCTGAAGGAAATGAGGATGTTTTCACAGAAGAGCTGATAAAATTTCTGGACTCAGACCATTACACAAGGATGTAATATATCCAAATCAAGTTCTTCATTCAGAATCACAAAATGTTTCTTCTTTTCTGTCAGCTGATGCTGATTCAGCACAAGGAGAGGATTTGCCTCAGCTGCCACCACAGCCGGGTCCAAAGGAGGAGAAGTTCACGAGAGCCCCAATCCTCATGAACTGAGGGGGAGTCACAGTGCATCTGGGAGCCTGGCCCATAGCAGACCTGAGGACCCCAGAGTGAGAGAACCTCAGCTTTGGAATCGAGAGCCAGGCTCCTAGCAGCTATGAGGTTGCTGCATGGGTGGCAGCAGGGGCAAGGAGGATTGCTGTAGTAGAAGGAAGTGTTCGGAGGGGGGAGGGGCTGCACTAGGCCCTCCCTCTTAAGTCCCCACCCTGAAACAACAGACAGACACAGGCCCTCGTCAGGGAGACAAAGTGGCACATCTTTCCGGGGATATGAGTACGCGTGTGTGTGCACCCCAGGGGAAGTTTCCCAAACCTCAACTTTTGTGCCAAAAAGCATCCTTGGCATAAGAAGGCGGAACGGAGCTGGAGGGTGGAGGCTGTGATGGAGCAGGGCCTCAGCGCCACCCCTACCCATCCAAACCCCTCCACTTCTCACCATCCAGCCTGGACCCAAACGCCTCCCTGCGTGGACCTGAGCTTCTCCTTTCCTCTGCTCTTAGGAACAAGGTGGGAATAAAGGCGGGCTAGACAGGCTTGGGAATATAGTCATGGAAGAGTTCCTGGCTCTTTCAGTCAGCTAGGTGGAAAGCAAGGGCCAGGAGGAGCTGACACTGAGGTGACAGGCCTTTGGCAGAGCTGCATCTGTGACGGGGGTACTCAGGCAGAGGGTCCGGAAGAAGTTTAAGTGTACAGATGGGAAGTAAGGATCTTCAGGGGAAAGTTTTACTACCTGACAAAACGTTTCCAAGAACTGAAAGCTTACAGTAATTAGAGACAATCCTGTACAGAATAAAATCAAAATTCCACAGCTTCCTCTCCAAAGCCGTTTACAGCGTGACCTCAGCTACTCCACTTCTAATAGCAATCTCCCTCCAGCCACTCTGGGACCCTTCCAGTTCCCTGAACAACGCCCTATAGCACCTTCCCACCTCCTGGCTTTTGTCCCCACCTGGACAATGGTATTTTCAACAACAGCTAAGCGTCAGAAGGTTCACTTGGTGCCAGGCTCAGTACATGATGTCATTCAATGCTCCCAGCAACCCTCTGAGGTATTCTTTTCCTAATTTTACACATGAGTTAACCTAAGCTCAGGGAGGTCACATGACTTGTCAGTAAGTGGCAGCGCTAGGATTCAAGCCCAGGTGTCTGGTTTCAGAGCCTGAGCTGTGAACTGCTCTGCTGCACCTACCACACTGGTGCCCGTCACTGGCTCTGCCTGTTCGTAGGCTCACTACAAGGAAAAGAGAAAACCGCATTTTCTGGCTTTATGGAGCTCAGAGTGCAGCAGAGGCTACGTCCATTCAAGTGGCAGATGCTTTCCTCAGGTGTGTGAGGCGCTGGGAGGGCCAGAGGCAGGACCACCTATGAGGACGCACTATAGTCTAGCCACTGGAAGGCACCCCTTTTCACAAGTTCTCCCCGTTTGACTGTCTAGTCAACTGGACGTTTGCAGAGACGGGCACAGACGACACGCATTCTGGATCCATGCAGGCATGCTGGGAGATAGTGGGGAGCTGCAGAGGCTGTATCCTGATCACCGTGGTGGGCAGAAAGTGAGCCAGCCAGGGACTCAGGTGGAGGCAGCGAGGAGGGAACAATGAGCCGGATCTTTGGGGTCCAGGAGCTGGTCTGGCCTGAGCCACAGCCTGGGAGGTAGAGGCTGCCGGCACAGTAAACCCCAGTGCCTAACTGTGAAGGCGCTGGTTCCTGCTGTGGCCCTTGCGGAACGGATGGCGAGTGAGTGGGGGTGGTGGTGGTGCTGTGATTCATTGCTCTTTAAGTAAAGGTAGTATCTGTAGGGTTTCACCCTTCAGGAGGCGACCTGTATACTTTGTTGGGTTTTTGTTTCTTTGTTTTATTTTTGTTTTGTTGTCGTTTTACTAGGCTGTAGCTTGAGAACTTCTATTTTGGTGTTAGGGGAGAGCTTACCTGGATACACTGGTTGTTGCTGTCTGCTACCACTATGCGGCCGCTGCTGGCTGCGGACACACCCTGTAAATTGGTGAATTCACCCTTCTCCCTTCCACGACTGCCTGTGGGGAAGAAACGGGATGGAAGCAAAAAATTCACACTGAGGTCATTTTGAGTCTCTGGCCCCGCCTCAACCCCGCTCTGCCTCCGCCCAAGGCTCTCTGTACCAACGCGGAAGACGAGCTCGTCCTCAATGGGGTTGTCCTTCCGTTTGCCGCCGGTGCTGTACATGGAGCTGGGCCTACGCACCGCCTTCTGGCGCACGTGGCTGCCCGGGCCGCCAGGGGACTTGACGCGGCGCTTGACGTCGTCCGGGGAAGGTGGCAGGTCCCCAGGACGCAGGGCCCGCACGCGGAAGGGGCTGCCGCGCACCGGCTGTCCATAGAGCAGCACCGAGAGGAGCAGCTCGCCTTCGGAGCGCGCCGTGTACACCAGCTCGTACGTGCCGTTCTTGTGGTCCACCACGGGCACCGGCAGACGTGTGCCGTCGGGGCCTGTGATCTCCGCGCGCAGCTCGGCGCTGCCTGTGCGCACCAGCCGCCCATCCTTGTCTTTGGTAGTGACAGTGAGAGAGGCGGGCTGGCCCACCAGCGCCTGGCGCAGGCCCTCGCCAGTGGCCACCGTCTCGTGTGCAGTGGCGCTCGTAGTGAGCAGCGCACCCAGATTGAGCACCGATCGCCGCAGCCCATCGACCTCGAGGACCAGTTCCAGCTGCGCGTTCTCGTGGGGCCGCTCCGGGAAGGCCTGCGCTGCCAACGCCGCCAGCCGCTCTCGCATGTGCTTGCGCACGAGCAACACCTCCGGGGCCGAGCCCAGGCGCAGTGCCTGCTCAGCGAAGCTGCAGCTACTGCCGATGTGTTCCTGCCCCTGGCGCAGTGTGTCTAACTGGGTCTGCAACACCTGAGGAGGGGTTAGGGGAGGGTTGGGTAAGCAGGCTTGTGGAGGGGAAGGTGAGGGGGGTGTCTCTGTGATCCCTGATGAACTTGTACTATGGCATGAAGGGAATACAAGAGGGTGAGTGTGGGCGACGGACACAGATGCCCGCAGTACCTACTGGCCACGCCAGAAGGGGGCAAGTATAGACTAGGGGAAGGGGTGCGCGCGTGTGGGGAGCAGGGGACGCATGGAGGCGACAGGCCATCTCATGATGGACGGTGGTGGGAAAGGGTGAGCGGACACACCTTCTGCTTGGCTCCACAAATGGCCTCCAGGTCGCTGACCAGGGCCTGCTTGCGCTGCTGCAGCGCTTGCTCCAGGTCCTCGAAGGCTGCGCTGATCTGGGCCAGGGCCTCTGCCTTGCGCTCCTGCAGCTGCTGGTTGATGCCCCCCACTAAGGCGATGGCAGCGGACAGCTGTGGTAGTCTGGGGAGGGGAAACAGCTCATACCAGAGCTGCTTGAGGATGCCCTCACGAAACTGTCCCTTCTCCCTGGAGACCCTACTGCCGCCCTCCAGGATTTCCGCTCCCTGAGACCCCCCCCTACCCTCCCTAAGAATTTTATCTCCACCCTCCCGAAGGTCCCTCCTCTGCCCCCGCTGAGACACCATCCCAGACGGCCCCACCAGCCCGGGCTCCCGCCGGGCGCCTACCGGCCGCGCACCGCCTCGAGCTGGCGCTGCAGGGCCGCCTTGTGCTGCTCCACCACGTCACGCAGCAGCACGGTGCCGTGCTCCCGATGCTCGCCGGCGCGGCACTCGCCGCACATGGCCGTCTCACAGGCCTCACAGTAAAACTCCATCGTCTGGCGGCGCAAGGACTCCCATCAGGCAACGACTAGACACCACGCTTCTCTGTCCCCTGCCCTCCCCCACCCCACCTGCCTTCCTTGCCTCTCACCTTCCAGGTGCACCCCCGCTACCCGGACCACTTAGAATACCCTCTCACCCGCAGCCACTCGGCCCCTCCCCCGACCTCTCCTCCCCCTCCACCCCAAGTCCTGGCCTCACTGGGCCTGCTTGGGCCCACCTTGCCTTCATGGTTGGGGCAGGAGAGGGGGCGGCCGGCCACTGCGCTGAGGGGGTGGGGGTCCTCGGGGTCGTGGGCCCCGTCAGGTGCCTGCTGCATGGCCTCCATGAGGCTGCTGATGAAGAAGTTGTTCTGCAGCGCAGAGACGCCCTGCTCAGGGAGGATGGACGTCTGCCGACACACTGGACAGGACAGCGTCAGGCTCTGGGCAGGGATGTAGTTCTGGAGGCATCTGGCCGGGGAGGAGGGGGAGTCAAAGGGATGAAGCGGCAGGGCGGTGTCAGTGCACCCCTCCTGTCACCTGCCATGGGCGCCAGTCCTTGTGCTCACAGCTGTGCTGTCACATTCGTTTAGAAACCTCTCTGGCCGGCACACGCATCTTGTCGTAACAGCAGGGGTAAAAGGCCTCACCTCTCACAACTGAGTGGCAACACATCCCTGACGTCTCTCAGAGGATCAGACATACACGCATTCCTCACAGTGTGCGCAGACACAAGTTCACCTTTCACAGGTGTTTACAAACCCTTCTCACAGAAAATATGTGACTACCTACCCCCGCACCATTAACTCATTAAACATTTACTGACTACCTGCTCTTGCCAAATTTATGCCAAGCTCTGGGGATACAAAGATAAAGCACAGTGCCTACCTCTAAAATACTCCCCGTTTGTAGAGAAAAAAAGTAACAAAATTAGAGTTTGTAGAAGTAAACAGTGTGATGATTAAAGGCATGGGTCCTGGAGCTAGGCTGCCTGGGTTCAATTCCCAGGTCAGTCAACTATTATACTGTATGACCCCTGACAAGTTACTTAACTTTTATGAGCCAAGGATCTCTCCTTTGTAAGATGGAGACAGTACAGGCTTCACAAGGCGTGGAGAATTAAATGTAAAGTGCTGACACGCCTGACTCCCAGAAGGTACGACATATTGTAGTATTACAATACTATTATAATACTAATTACAGCTATTAGGATTACCTGTCATTAATATAAGGAACACAGAAGATGCAGTGATAAGGAAATGCACAGAAGGGGCCTCTGGTAGTAGAGAGGGTAGCCAGAAAAGGCTGAAGAGGAGGTGATGTAAGCAAAATCTTCCTGGACAAATAATTGTTCTTTTTGTTTGTTTTTTTTTTGCGCTACCACTGCTGTGGCCTCTCCCGTTGCGGAGCACAGGTTCCAGGCGCGCAGGCTCAGCGGCCATGACTCACGGGCCCAGCCGCTCCGCGGCATGTGGGACCCTCCCGGACCGGGGCACGAACCCGTGTCCCCTGCCATCGGCAGGCGGACTCTCAACCACTGCGCCACCAGGGAAGCCCAATAAATAATTGTTAGTCTGACCAAGAAAGGTGCAGGGAGAGGAGGGAGGGTGTTCCAGATACACAAGGTGGCCAGAAACAGCATGAGTAGGGAATTATAAGCAGTTCAAGGTGGCTGGAGAGGACGCCCAAGGCAAGGAATGGTAAGGGAAGTGTGGAGAGAGAGGCGTGGGCCAGTTCATGGAGGGCTCCTGGGTCACGTCAAGGAGCTTAGAAGCTATCTGAACGGCACGAGCGAGCTGCAGGAGCATGGTACAGCCAGCTTTCCATTTCTGCCTCTGTGTGGAGGGTGAATGCGAACATGATGAGACAGCAGACAGGGGGTAGGAGCACCGTCCTCCTCAGTATCCAGCTACCATTCATTAAGCACAATGTGGCAGCTGTGCTTTGCACGTGGTGTTTGTTAATGGACTCAGAGAGGGTAAGTGGCCCAAAGTAACAAAGCTAGTAAGCACGAGAGCCAGATCCGAGGCGAAGCATGTGCTTAACCAAGGTGCTCTTGTAATAGTCCAGGCAAGAGGTGAGGAAGCCCTGCATTTAGGCAACAGCAATGCAGACTGAGGTGGAACAAATTTGAGAGGTATTTGAGAAGTGCAGCCAGTGGGCAGTGTTGTCTGATTAGACATGGGGAGTGAGAGATGAGTCTCAGTTGACTCCCAGATTCCTAGCTTAGATGACTGAGTGACATTCACCACGATGAGAAACACAGAAAGAGGACTGGTTTACAGGGAAGTTCAGCCTTGCCCTGGTTGAGTTTACTGTAACGGTGGGACATCCAGGCAGAGGGGATCGGTAGACAGCTGGGGAGAAGGCAGGTTAGAGATAAAGACAGGGAGGCCATCAACATTTAGATGGCTTCTGTAGCCATGGGAGACGATATGATCACCAAGAAGGGGATTACAGTGCCAAGAGCAGGACAGAGCACCCAGCAAATACTGAAAGAGGAGAGCAAAGAGGAACGGGCAGAGAGGTAGGAGAGAGAGTGTCAGGGCAGCAAAGTGAGTAGTGCAATTTCAGAAGCAGGGAATGAGTGGTCATCAGTGTCAAAAGCAGCTGCGGAGTCAGGGAAGCTAAGGACTGGAAAATGCCCATGGAAACTGGCAACTGTAAGAGTACTTTTGTCTGTAAGGAAAACAGTGAGTGGAGGGAGGGGTAGAGGAAGGCAGGCTTGACTCTTGCCAGTTGAAGAGTGAATGGGAGGTTGGAAGTTTGAGTAAAAAGTAGGTTGATGGGTTAGATGGCAGCTGGGAGGGACAGAGGGACAAAGGAGTGTTCTTATCTGTTTGTAACGGGAGGCTTGAGCACGTTTCTAAGTTGAGGAGCCAGTAGAGAAGGAGGGAGGGAAGACACTAGAAGACATGGGACGAGGTCTGGGGATGGGAGAGTGGCTCAGGCTGGCTTGAAGAGGAGTGGACCCCATCCTCTGGATGGAGGGAGGGGAAAATGAGGTGGATGCACTTGAGCACAGGGGGCAAAATTAGAGAGAGGATGCCCAACTTGCCTCCGGCAAGGTCAGCTGCTGAAAGCGAAGGAGTGGGGTGGTGGTGGGAATCCAGGGGGACAGGGAGGCTGGGATCAGTCACTGAATGGAGCGGGAGAGGAATCTTACTAGAAACAGACTGACGGCAGCTGTGTTTGGAGACCACAAATTTGTGGAGGGAAGATTTACCTGTTGCAAAGTTTCCCATATCCTCGATCTCTTAACGTTCTCTACACTTCTTGATCTGAATTAATTAATTTTTCTTTATTTAACAAACACTATGTGCCAGGCACAAGGCTAAGTGCTTCACAAATATTAACTTATTTGTGACCTAGTTTCCCCTTCAGTCTTCTCGAGTTGAGTGGTTTTTGTCTCATACTCCACATTCCTCAGGACCAGAAGGTGGGGTTGAGTCCTCCCCGCCCCCAACTGGCACATTTCTAAACTCTTCTCCTCCAGCTCCTTGGAAGCTCAGGCCTGTCTACAACACCCCTCCCTGATGTTGTCTCCACTGACTCAATGGTTGCTTCCCCATTGGCCGAAGTCTTTCTTCTGGCTCACTCTCTTCTGTTACCCTCCCTCCCACCCCAACACACACACACTCCTGCCATCATTCTCGGTGGCTCTGACATCCACAGGGTGACCCACCCACCATCAAGATTTCTTAGTTCCTAAGCTTCCTCTCAGCCCCTCCCCCCGTGATCTTTTCCTCCAGTTCACCTCAGCTATCCACTCCCATGCTCCCAGCACTACCTATGTCTCATCACCCATCACGGCATCAACTATGAAATCTGCATTTCAACCATTCTACTCAGTTCCCCTGTAATTCTCTCCCCAGCTTTGCTGAATCTGGAGTTTATCCTGAATACCTTTGAACTCATCAAGATCTCCGTCCTACGTGTGGCACATACCTGGCTTACGACTGCTTCCTAACTGGCTTCCTGTTTCCACTCTTGCTTCTCTAGAGTCCACTCTCCAAACGACAACCAGAATGAGCTTTAAGAAAAATCTAATTTATGGAATTCCCTGGCAGTCCAGTTGTTAGGACTCCGTGCTCTCACTGCCGAGGGCTCGGGTTCGATCCCTGGATGGGGAGCTAAAATCCCATAAGCCATGCGGCGCGGCCAAAAAACAAAAGTCTAATTTATGTCACATTACTTCTCTGCTAAAAAAAAAAATCCTCCGGCGGTTTCCCACTGCATATAGAACAAAATCCAAAACTTTCCTAAAACTGCCAAGCTCCCCCGTGAACTGTTCTGACTCTTTCGGACCTCACTTCATCCCACTTTCCTCCTCACTCAGTCACGCTGGCTTCTCCCCTGGTCTCTGAACATGCCCCACTCACTCCTTTCTTAAGGCCTTTGCATGGAACAGCGCGAAGATAATCCTGTTGCCTGGAACAATCGGTACATGTCTGTTTCCTTCTCATCCTCAGGTCTCAGGTCAAATGTCACCTCCTCGGGGAAGCCTTCCCTGATGACTCTACGTAGACTAGCCCCTGGCCCAACCGCCCGCACTTACTCCCTGTTTATTTCCTGGAAAACACTTAGCCCAAGCTGTGACTCTCCTGTTTGATTATTTGCTTGCCTACTGTCTGTCACCTCCCACTACAGCATAAGTTTTTGAGAGCAGGGACCAAGGGATAAATGAATGAGTAGTATTAAGAGAGAAGGCTCTGCAGTTAAACCTGGATTCAGACCTCGACTATTTACTTGCTGCGGAGCCTCGGAAATATCTCTTAATTACTTAATGACTCTGAACCCTAGTTTCCTCCTCTCTAAAATGGGGATAATAAAGTATCTGTTGTGAGGATCAAGTAAATCAATACGTGTAAATCACTTAGCCAGTCCCTGGCAAATAGTAAGCAATCAATACACGGTAGCTATTGTTATAATTTCTCAGGCACTGATTTTCTCCAAGAATGCTCAGTGATCTGGATATAGGAGAAGGTATGGAGCTTTCCAATTACAGCTCAGATCCAGGATTGAGCTTCTGCCACATGGGTTTAGAAAAGGACAAAGGTGTGTGGGAATTGTAGAGGACTATGGTCCACCATGGGATTCAGGATGGGTAGGAAAGGAAGGGAGACCAGGAAGGAGCTGGGAGAAGACGGAGCAGTCAAGGGCATTGGACATCTACATCCAGTCAAAGCTGGTGTAGTGAGAGTGGGGTAATGGAAGCCAAGAGTGGGATACTGGAGTCTGTAACCACAGAAGAAGTGGTATTATTCTGGGTGATGGCAAGATGCAGGGCGTCGTTGGGAGGGTGTCTGACTGAGGTGGCACGGACTACATTTATCTGTAGTCTGACTGTCAGATGATTTGATCACTATCTTTCTCCTTCACTATACTGTAAGCTCCTTAAGAGCAAGGATCATATCTGCTTTTGCTTATCACTGCTTGCCCAGTGCCTGGGACAGGTCTGGCACATAGTAGTTGCTCGATAAATAAATATTTGTTAAGTGAATGAATAATAGATAGAAGCCCAGAGGCTGGGAGGGGTTGCCTTTCATTCAGTGCCTCAGGACAACAGTGAGGACAGGCAGGGAGGACAGACCTAGTTTTGAACATCCTCCCACACTGGTCAGAAAGTTCTGGTGCCAGAGCTGGTTGAGAGTCTCAGCTCTGCCTGATTTCTCTGGGAAGGCTGCCTTGGGGTTTGGGCAGGGGCAGAGGAGGCCCTGTTCTGGGCAGGGGCCACAGACCAGTGTTAGGAACCTCCGGTCCTCTCACAGGTTCTTGCACCGAACCCTTACCTCCTGTAGGCTGGGGTTCATCTCCTCCCCTCCATGTGTGCACACATCTCCCTCACCTCTTACAGGTTTACACATGCCACTCCCTTCTCCGGGGGGCCTGCAAGGTCCTCATCCCTCCCCGGTACACACACCCTCACCTCTCACAGAAGGTGTGCAGGCAGGGCAGAACCTTGGGGCACCGGTACCGATCCAGGCAGATGCTGCACACCAGGAACTGCTTGTCCATTGGCTGGACCTCAGGGCCAGGGCTGTCCTCCCTCTTCGCCATGGTGCCCACGGATGGCACCTACCACTCACACCAGCCTGTGTACGGAAAGACGGTCAGTACCAGGGAAGCCAGCAAACCCTCTCCCCACCTGATCCCCTGCAGAGCACTAGCCCCATCTCTTCTCTGCCAGGGACCCAGCAGGGTGAAGAACATGGACTGAGTACCCTCCGGGCCTGCTGCTCTGGTTAAAAGCACAGGCGTCAGGTTAGATTGATTTAGACCCAGCTCAGCCTCTTACCAGCTATGTGACCTTGCACAATTCATATACCCTCTCTGAGCCTCAGTTTCCTAATTTGCAGTTATGGAAATAATAATCCCTACCTCAAATGGTTGTCTTGAGAATTTGCGATAGTGTATGTCAAGTGTGTGGTACGGGGATGTCCTTCACTGACACACCCACCCTTCATCTCCTCTGCCTCCCCCAAACCCTCCCCCGGGAGACTTTCCTGATGGAGTGTCTCTCCTCTGACCACCTGCAGCCCTTCTATCTATGCTCTGACCCACCTCCCAGCACAACTGCCCGGGATCACATTCTTTTCCACATCCAATCAGTATCCAGGTCTCGTGGATTCTACCTCCCAAATACCTTATCCCCTTTTCTCCAACTGCACAGATACCACCCCAATTCAGGTGCCACCAATTCTCTCCAGCGATACAGCAACAGCCTCCTAACTGGTGTCCTTCTCCTCGCCTACGCCTTCTCATCCCTCTCCCTCACAGCCAGAAGGAGGCTTCTAAACACACATTCCATCTTATCACTAACTCCCTGTTTAAATTCTTTCAATGGTTCTCCATTGTCCAGAGGACAAAGTCCAAACTCCTTAAATTGGCCAACAAAGCTTAGCTTTGGCCGATACCTCCCTCTACCACCTCACATCTCATGATTCTATGAGTAGTCACACTGGTTTCTTTCTTTTCAGTTCCTGGAAAACTCCTTGTTCTCTTTTGCTTCTGGGCAGTCACACATTCTGTTCCCTCGGCCTGAGATCCTCTGCTCACCCCCACTTCGTCTGGCTAACTCTCGCTTATCTTTCAGGTCTGCACATAAATGTCACCTCCTCCAGAAGGCCTTCCCTGATTTCCTGAAGTCTGGTGAGGTGCTCCACCTTTATGTCACTCTGCACCTTGTCTTTCCTCCATCCTGGCCCTTATACACTATACTGTAATTTTCTTGTTATTTCTCTGCTTTGTCCAGAGTTCTTGAGGAGAGGCATTATATTTTATTTCTTTTTTATTCCTAGCACTTAGCACAGAGCCTGACATAAGGATTGGTCTATATTTATTGAATTAATTCAGTAATTCAACAAATATTTATTAAGTGCCTACTTTGTACAGGTGCTGGGGATAGAGTGATAAACAGAACAGATATGGTCACTGTCCTCGTGGTGGGGAGGTAGTGAAAAGTAAATAAATGAATAAATATATAATTACAGATTGGGAGAGGGGAGTGCTATACAGAAGAAAAGGATGCTATGAGAAAGAATGCTTTTTTGATTGGGTGATTGGGGAAGGCCTTTCCAAGCAGGTAACTTTTAAGTAGAGCTTTGAGGGCTGGAAGGAAAATAGTAGGGGTGAGGGTGTGGGCATCAGAGAGTGAGGGAGGGAAATCATTCTAGGCTGAAGCAACAGCGTGAAGGAAAGTCCTTAGGCGGAAACTCACTGAGAACCCGAAAGGGCTCATGTGGTCAGAGCAAAGGGCATAAAAGGCCACAGGGGAGTTTGGGAAGGTAGGCTGGAATGAGATCACAAAGAACCTTGATGTTAAGAATCCGGGTTCTATCCCAAATTGGGAGGGAAATGATGCAATTTACAAAAAAATAAAAATAAATTAAAAAGCTACACTGGCAGCTATGAGGATTGAAGAGGAGCCAGGGTGGAAGCTTGGGAGGCTACCCCAGTTCTTCAGGTAGGCTGATGTTGGGTATTAGCAGAGCTATAGGCAAAAAAGCGGACTGATTTGAGAAACAACCATGAGGTTGAGTCAAAAGGACACCACGATGGACTGGATGTGGGAGGGTTAAGGAATGACAATAAGGCCTCCCAGGTTTCTCCCCTGAGGATGATGGGCTATGCCTAGAGACAGTGAAAGCTAAGGAGCTGATTTGGGCCATTCCATTTTAACCATGAGACGTCTGAGAGGTGCCTGTGTGATACCCAGGTAGAGATGTCAAGTAAGAAATAGAATATAGGAGCTCCAGGGAGAGGTCTGGGCTGGTTTTTGACTTGGAAGCATTGGCATATTAATGACACAAGGCAATGATAATGGATGCGACCATCTAGGGATAGAGAGTGAAGAAGAACTCAGAGAGATGGGAGGAAGACCAAGAATGTGTGGGGTCAAGGAAGTCAGGGGAGGAGGGGCATTCAAGAAAGAAGGAGCGGTGAAGTAAGATGAAGACTGGAGAGCGTCCACCAGATTTGGCTGTGGTGGAATGGGAGGGGCAGAAGTCAGGTCAGAGTGATGGAAAGATGAATGGAAATGAAGAAATTAACACAGCAGTTGTAGACAATTCAGGAGAGAAATCTGGCCATGAAGGGAAGCAGAACGAGAGCCAGACTACTTCAAAACAGGCAGTGACTGGGAGCAGGTCACCATTATCTGTGCCCAACTCCATGCACCATGGCCCTCTCTAAAAACAATGCGTGAATGAAGAATGAATGAATGAATGCAGTGGGGCCAGTCCAGAGTCCGCAGCTCTCTCCAGGTTTGCGGAGGGGCAGGAGAGGGGCTCAGCTGCATGTGCCTTATGTTTATGTGAGGGTGGGCATGGATAGGGTAGGAAGGAAGGGCATCCCTGAATGTGGACAATGGGATTCTGAGGTTCTTTCTCCAGATGTGCAGGGTTCTGAATCTGGAGACTTAATACAAAGACAACAACATAGCAGGAGGAGGACAGACCGAGGGTTGGCAGAGGGAACAGGAGGCCGGAGCCAAGCTGAAGCTTCTGTTTGGCGAAGGGGAGGGCTGAGAGGAAGAGTAGGAGTGGTCTACTGGGCCCTTCTGGGGCAGCTGGAAGTCAGGCTCCACCTCTCTCCAAGCCCAAGGGGCTCTCCCAGCCTGTCACACAGGGGCGGTGATTGGGCAACATCCAAGCACGGACAGCTCCTCCCTCCCTTCCCCTTCCTGCTTCAGTTCCCCACCCAGACGTGCTGGGCATGCAGCCGCTGAGGTCACACCCCTGCCTAAATCACCAAGATTCCCTTCCTCTCCTGGGCTTTTACTCCCACCTCTCCCATCTCGCTGCTCCTTAGAGATCTGCCCCCCGAGGTCCTATAGGCCATGGTTGAAACAGACTGTTTATCACAGCAGGTACTTGGAAGATCTTGAACTCAGAGCTGAGATTTCACCCTCCTTCCTCGGGCTGCCTACTGCCATCTCTGCATCCCTTATCCTTCCCATCTTTTAATTGAGGTTCTAAAGGCACTTCATTTCCTTTTTCAGCATTCATTCAACACCTCTGCTAGGCCTGGGGATACAAAGATAAATACTCGCAGCTCAGCCTTCATGGATTCCACAATCTAATAAATCAATTAATGTAGTGCAATATGGTGAGGGCTATGACAGGGAAGCACTGATTGCTGAGAGTCACCTAACCTAGATCTGGGGCGAGGGAAGGATGTACAGGAGGCTGGAGGCCCAGAGAGTCCTCCTGAAGAAAGGGCCATTCAAGAGCTCCAGGATGGGTAAGAGTTAAAGAGAGAATGGTGCCTTCTGCATCAGGAGACTGAATCAAACACTGTGACAGGGGAGGACTAAGAAATGAGATGCAGTGGTAGGCAGGAGCTAGATCATACAAATCTCTGTTGGCCTTATTGAGGAGTTGAGACTTTACCCTTCCCTGCTAGGGGATTAAGGCTTTATCCAAAGAGCAAAGGAGCAGGGTGGGGAGGTGAAGAGGGTTTAAGTATAGAGTGAGAGAGCAAAAAGAGTAAATTTTTGACTGCACTGTGGGAAACAGTTGAGAGGTATCATGAGCAGAAAGTTAAGAGACTGCCATGATATCGTAGAGGAGAGATGATGGTGGCCTTGATTAGGGGAGTGGCTAAGGGGAGGTTGACAGAAGTGGATTTTATAGGGAGGAATCAATAGAACTTGGTGACCAGTTGGTTAGATATGAAGAGTAGAGGGAGAAGAAAGAATTAGAGATGATTCCCAGTTTTCTGGCTTGAAAACTCTGAAAGACAAGCAGTTTGGATGGGAGGGTGACAGGCTCAGTGTTTAGTAAGAGGAATCTGAGGTGCCTATGGGACATTTGAGAGGTCCAGCTGGCAGGTGGAAAGACAAGCTGGAGCCTAGGAAAGAGGTCTGGCCTGGAGATATGGATTTGGGAGTTGGTGTAGAGATGGTACCTGAAGGCATGGAAGTGGATGACATCACCCAGAGGGGGCATAAGATGAGAAAGAAGAGCCTGTGACTGTGCCCCAACGAACCTCAACATTTAAGGGACAGGCCCAGAAAGCAAAGCCTGAAAAGAGAGGACACGGGTTCGAGCCGTGGTCTGGGAAGATCCCACATGCCGCGGAGCAACCAGGCCCGTGAGCCACAACTACTGAGCCTGCGCGTCTGGAGCCTGTGCTCCGCAACAAGAGAGGCCGCGATAGTGAGAGGCCCGCGCACTGCGATGAAGAGTGGCCCCCGCTTGCCACAACTAGAGAAAGCCCTCGCACAGAAACGAAGACCCAACACAGCCAAAAATAAAAATAAATAAATTAAAAGAAGGCTCAACATTTAAAAAAAAAGCCTGAAAAGAAATTGAAAAGGTGTGGCCAGAGAGGCAGGAGAATCAGGAAAGAGATATGAAAGCCAAGGGAGAAGAGAGCTTCACGAGTAAGAGAACAATCTTCATTGTGAAATGCTGCAAACAGTTCCCATGATCTAAAGCCCAAAAGGAGCTGGTATTAACCTCAGGGAGTGTGGTTTCTAAGGGCTGGAGGAAAGGAAGCCAGATACAGGGGGCTGAAGAGGAAGTTGATTGTGAGCAAATGAGGACAGCCAGTGCTGATTCCACCTGATCTTTGACATCTGCAAAGGATGTGTTTCAAGGCTTTTCAGTTTCTCCAAATTCTCAAACAGCATCTAACTTCCTCCATGACTTCCTCGTACAACCTCATGAGAGTCCCAGTGTACGTGATTGACACAGCTGTGAGTGAAGGTAGGTGACCGAGGCATTGTTAAAAAGTGGATGCAAGAGGCCAGTTAGGCTCACTTGCTTCTGAAAATGACTCACTCCTGGTCACTGGCCTCCAAGTGTATTTGATCATTTGAGGCTTCAGCAAAATGACAAATGACTGCAGGCTACAGTCTTTGGGTTTTCTTTGAAACAGATGAAGCCTTGGAGGAGGTGAAGTCCTCAAAGCCAAGGAATCCTTGCAATAAGATTGGCAGGGAAGGAAAATGATGAAATCTGCAGTACCAACTCTCCCACCCACTTCTGCCAGACTGAGTAAGTAGGTGAATGAACCATTCAATGAGCCGATCAACCCATCAAACAATCAAACTTCCTGGGCCCTCTGGCAAGGCCCTTAAAGTGGTTCCTGGAGACACAATGCTGAAACAGACACACTCCCTGTCCTTCACAAGTTCTCAGACTAGTGTGGGAAACAGACATGGAAATATACAACTACCATGTGATAAGTGTTGTGATATTGACATATTCAAACTGCTATGGCAGCAAAGAGGAGGAAGTACCCAACTCTGAAAGTGGTGGAGAATAAAGAAGACTTGCAGAGGAAGGGATATATGAGCCGGCTCTTGGGGGACAAATAGGAGTTTGATAGGTATACTGGGAAAACACTGAGTAATGGAACAGAAGCATGAAAAATTAAGAAACACAGACCAGTTGGGCAAGAGAGCAAGACTCAAAAGGGCAGAGGCTGTACTTGATGCTATCACAACCCACTCGACGCGAGTTCTCCACTTGCCTCTCTGGCTGCTCCTTCACTGTCCATTCCTTATATGTCTAGCTCCTCAGGGCTTTGTTCTAGGGCCTCTCCTCCCCTCACTTCCATACTCTGTCTGGAAAATCTCACCACCTCCCATGGTTTCAGTTACCATCCACTTGCTAATGACTCCCAAAGCCTTATCTCCTGTGCAGAAAACTTCTTGAACCCACACCTGTATATCCAGCTGTACCTTGGACATCTGTACAGGGATGATGCTAGAGACTAGTCTAAAACTGAATTCACTTTCCCCTAACGTACTCATCTTGCTGCGTCTCTCATCTCAGTAAAAGCCACCACCATCCACCTAGCCACATCAGCCAGAATCCTGGGAGTCTTTTCAATTCCTCCTCTTCTTTCAACTTTCAGATATAAGGTATGACTATTATCCTTGCTTCTGCTCCTATAATGTGTCTAGGTTAAAAGTCAGGAGATCCAGGAGTTAGTCCTGACTCTCACTAATTTTGCCCATGCAAGGTAAGACTCTGGACTACTCCATCCCCTTACTTGCAAATTGGGGGAGGGTATCTTTTTCTTCCCCAAATCTGAGATTCCCAAGGTTTTCTGTCCAGCCAAAGGTCCCTACAGACTGTAATATGTGCCCATGATTAAATCCAATCTTGTACTACCTTGAGTATGATTGCTGGTTTCCACAGGAAGGCTAGGTGTGTTAGAGAGTGGCTGTAGTTGTCCCCACCTCCCTTCCAAAATAAATGTTTGCTGAGTTTAGGGCACCCATGACACTCCCTCTGGGCACCCCCTACCCTAGCCTAGCAAAATGGTTTTGCTCCATTTTTCTGAACACAGGCTGTACTATATCAACTATGGGCCTTTGCTCAAGCTCTTCTCTCAGCAAGAATGCCATTGTCCCCTAAGTGGCTGAGGCAGCACCTGGCACACAGAGGGTGCTCAGTATATGTTGGTGATAAGAGAGCCATGCTTTAAATCACTGCAGTATCCTCTCACCAGACAGAGAGGCAAAATCAAAGGCAATAACAAGACAAGTGAACGAAGTTCCAAGGAAAACGACCTCCACTTAACATAAAGAAGCTTTCCCATAACAGAAGTAGTAAGTGCTCTGTCACTGGAGGCATGCAAGCCAAGAGAAGCAGGGCACCTGTCAGGCCTGCAGCTCTGATTCCAATTCTGCAGCAAATCAGAACCCTGCTTAAGGGATGAATGGGCACTGATGAGCTGGACAGACAGGCAGGGAGAGACCTGTGAAAAAGACCTCTGCACCTGCTCCAACCTTCCAGATCTCATCTCCCTACAGGGGCCAGTCCTGGGTTTTTGCTTTCCACATCGGAGACCCCCACACCAGGAACAAGCCCAGGGCTGGCCTTTAGTGGACTGACCTCCCTGGGGTGCAGCCTGCCCCTCCAACCTGCAACCATCTGTCCCTGCAGGTTTGCAGCCCATGATCTGAAGCCAAGTCCAGAAGGGAGGAGGCCAGAACCAGGGAGGAGCCTGGGGTCCTCCAGGCGGGGCCCAGGCTGCAGGGGAAACAGAAGGGTCCTTTCCTACAAGAAACAGCCTCCGGATGCGGCTTCCTGTCCAGAGGCCAGTGCTAGAGGAGGAAAGGGTGTCCTCTATACCCGCTGGTGGGCCTCTAGGTGCCTGAGGAGGGAGGGGGTAGCAAAGGGTGGAAGTGTCTGCACCAGGGAGAAAGGAACCCTCGGACAAGCTGGGCCACAAGATTCCAGAGTCCCACTCAGCAGCCCCACCCGCTCCCCCACCCCCCACCATCCTCGGCCGCAGCGTTCGACACCCTCCGCCAACATACACAAGCTCCCAAGCCCCGCGCTCCTCCAAGGAAGCATCACCCATCCACCCGCGCCTCCCCCCTCAAACATGGACCTCACGTGAGCAGCCACAGCCCGAAGAATCCCCCCACTGCTCTCACGGACAGGGACACGCCTCACGTGGACAGAGACAGGCACAGCTTTTGAAAAGCATCTATGCCCTCACCCACAGACACTCGGACAGACACACCGCCGCTCGCACCCGGACCGGGACCTGGGCAGACAGGGATACAAACGCACCCCTGGGGGCCGCCCGTCGCACTCACCGCGGCGAGGCAGGATGGGAGGGCCAAGACCCGGACTGCGGCCACTCCGAAGGGCCCGCGGCGCTGCTGCTGCCAGCGCCCGTCCGCCCGGCTCTGCCCGCGGCGCCGCCCCACGTCCCGCGCCTCCGCCTGTCCCCGCGCCGGCGCCGCCGCCGGACCCGCCGCACAGGCCGGAGGGAGGGGCCGGGGCGGGGCTGCGGACCAGCCGGGGGAGGGGGCGGCTGGGAGACCGAAGACCCACCCACGCCCCGCCCGCCGCCACGGAGGCCCCGCCCTCCCCAACCCCACCCGCACCGCTCCTCCAACTCTCCCGAAGCTCCTGCAGGAGCTGCCTACCCTGTCGGGCTGGGGAACCCTTGAGCAGGATCCCGGATCCCGGATCCTCGATCCCCGCCAGCTGCCTCTGGCTCCCGACGGCTCCAGGAAAGGGCAGCGCAGTGGGTCTCAGGGACTGGGCGGACGCTCCGTCACGAAAAGGCAGCTGGACGGCAGGGTGTTCGGACTCTGGGAGCCGGTAAGGGCTGTCTCCTGGAGGTGCCCTTCCAGGCTTTCCTGGGGGGGCTCCTACGGACTATGCTACTGTGGTCTCTGCTGAGCAGGGGGAGACAGGGATCGCCTGTGCCTCGGCACGGATCTCTGGGCGGCGGACGAGCCCCAGGGTAGAAGGGCAGTACGCAGAGCTCTGGGGAGAAGGGGCTGACGGGGTAGAAAGATGGGGGACTTAACTTGGCTCAAGGTGCCTGGCTCTCTCTCAGGAGCCCCCTCGCGAGGCAATTATGGTTCAGACCATCCAGCGACTCCCTTCCACCCTCCAAAGACCAGAGCAATTCTCAGAATCATCACCTTGTGGAAAAGCAGCCCCGGTGGAAAATAATAAAAAGTATAACAGTTAACAAGGACTGAGTGCTTATTATGTGCCAGACACATAACGAATCACTTTACATATATTATCTTCTTTAGTACACATAATCTTAATAGGTAGCTTCTTTTATTAGCCGTGTTTTGCAACGGAAATAACTGAGGGCCCTTGGCTCCCCAGACATTAACCCTGATCACTCAGGCAGAAAGTGCTGGAACCAGGGTTTGAGCTCTGCTTATAGGTCCTGCCTCCAGTCACTTGGAACCTCAGTACCTTTCATGTTGAAAAAGCCCCAGTGGCCCATAAAGTGAGGGGCCACCCCACTCTATAATGAAGCTCCAGTCAGATAACTGCACCCTTCCAGAGGTAGGGGAGAATGCTGAAAAAATCTGGAGCATTCCTTGGTCAAGGAGCATAGGGTGATGGTACCTGGTCCCTGAGTAAATCAAAGTGCTATCAGGGAGCTTTCTTGCATCACACAAGGTTCAGATTTGGGCTCAACACCGGGCTGCAGCAGGGACCCTGGGAAGTGCCTTGACTTCTAATCTGCCTCAGTTCTGGCACCCAGCGCAGGTGCTCTGGTGCTTGTGAATGAGCCTCCGACAGGGTTCACCCTTGCTTTGGAATATGGGGCCAGGGCTAAGAGACTACTCAATATGAGGCAACTCCGGTCTGTATAACACTATTTTAAGCCTCACAAAGACTCCTTTCCTCAGTCCTAAACTCCCACGTCATCCACCGTCTGCTGATAAGGCTTCACAGCTCCTTTGAACAAAGGGCAAAAGCCCGTAAGCAGCCTGAAAAGGCTCAGCATGATCTACTACCTCACCTCTATAGTCATCCTCTAGCCACTCCCCCTTCATTTTTCCCAAGCTGAATTCCTTCCTGTTCCTACGCAGGGCCTTCACGTATGTTGGCCTCTTTGCCTAAGATGCTCTTCCCCCTACTCTTTACCTGGCTATCCTCTAGTTACCCTCAGGTCTCAGCTTTCAAGTTGACATCCCCATCTCCACCTATCTAGGCTAGATGCCCCTCCTCTTTGCTCCCATAGCCCCCTGTACTTCTGTATTCTGTATCCTAGTACTTATCACTGTATTGTAGTTGCCTAGTTACTTGCCTCTATCCCCCACTAGGCTGTAAGCACTGTGGGCAGGGACCGTGTTTTATTCCCTGATGTTTCGCCAGGGTCTAACGCAGTGCCTGGCAAATAAAAACACTCAGTAAATATTTGCTGTATGAATGATTGGATGATGGAGGTCAGTGGGCCCAACCCCCTCTGGGCCCTGTTTTAAGATCCATTTTTATCCTGGTGCTAGCCTAAAGGGCAAATAAAGCTTTGGCTCCTACTGGGGCTGGGGGAGGAGAGTAGGCCCTCAGATTGTTCCTGAAACCTGTGACTTCAGCTATCTGGCCCCAGCTCTCCTGAAATGATAGGATTTTGGTGTGTAATTAGACTGAGCGTTTCTCTACCCAGACCACCCTCCTAGAGTCCCCCACAAATTGACCTCACTGGGCCTGCTTTTATGAAAGGTTTATTCCTAGTGCTAGGTCCCAATCTTCCAGGGCTCTAAGCACAATTAAACTGGGTGGGTAGGTGAGGGGAGACCCATTCAGATGCAGGGCCAGAAATGGGGCTCCCCATATCCCCACCCCTTTGGTCCCAGTCCCCTTCTCTGCAATGGGCACGCATTGAGGAGGGACAAAGGATACTGGAGGCAACATCATTGGCCCAGGGGAGCCCAAGAAGAGCTGCCATTGGCTGACAGGGCCTTTTGAGGCTCTGCCATTGGTCAGGGGGCACACCCCAGGAACTGGGGTAGGCCTGAGGAGTGATGCCATTGGCCAGGGAGTGGTTTTTGTCATAGCCTTTGGCTGTGGAGTGGAAGGAAAAGATCCGGGAATGAAGCCCAGTGGCCAGGAAGATAAAGGACAGGGCAGCGGCCGCTGGGCCTGCAGACCTCCTGTCAGGCCCCAGCCAGGGAAAGGGAACCCAAGCCAGAGCGCAGGTGGCAAGGGATGTCCCATGTCCAAATCTCCCCCACCCTGGGACTGCCCCTCCCAATGTCCTTGACAGCCAGGTTGGGCTGGAGTGGCTCACTGCTCCTCTAGCCAGGAGGGCTTCTCAGCTCCTGGAGGCCGCAGCTTGACGTTGAACTGCTGCAGGGTCTGCTCCAGCTGTTTCTGGTTCCCAGCAAAGTAGGCTGACACGGCGTTGTGGAAGAGGAGCAGCTGCTTGTGCATCACCTTGATCTGGGGGCCCAGCAAGGTCAGCTGAGGCTGGACTCAGACACCCTTCCTCAGAGCCCAGACCAGGGGCACAGGGGCCCTGCTCCGATGGTGCTTTTGGAGTGGGGGCTGACCTCCATCAAGGGAGCCAAAGGATAAAAGCCAGTGTGATAGGAGAAACCGGACTTGATTGGCAGGGCCAGAGGTTCTGGCACCCAAGCTTAAGGGGTGGGTTTTTCCCAGTTATGTTCTTGGGATCAGCAGCCAAATCCTCAAGGGATCAGAGGGAGGGTGACGGGAAAGGTCCAGGGGTTGAGTGGGCTGGGGAAGATCCCACTCCTTAGCCAGGCCGCATTTCCCCATCCAATGATGGGAAGGGTTTTTTTTGGGGGGGGGGTGAGGTCAGTGTTACAGATGGGAAGGTGGGCTGGTTAAAGGGGTGGGGTTAGCACCTTGTTTTCTTCCAGGAACTTGAGCTTGATGGCCACATCTCCCCGCAGCTTCTCATATTTGTCCCGATGGGCCTGGAAAGTGGCCTGGGCACTCTCAAGTCGACCACGCATCCCTGCATCACGGGGGCCTAGGCTCAGCTCCTCTAAGTCTGTCCGGTAGGCATCGTATTCCAGCCTGGGGAGGGGGTGATATGGGCTGGTCTCCACCCCTTTGCCCTTCACACATACTCTCCTTTCTTTTCTCAATTCTTATGCCCCTAAAGCTCAAACTTCCACCCATGCCAGCCAAATGCCCCAAACCCTAGGCCCTGCCAGTGCCCACACCTGGCAGCCTCATACTGTTTGACAGTCATGAGTGTGTCTTCCATGGTCTTGGTTACCAACGTGTTGATGCTAGAGACAAAGAAGTTCACAGCCCCTAGCAGCGTCTCTCCGTTCTTGCACAGCAGCTTCTGCGTCTCTGCATTGTAGCCAAATTCCTCCTGAGGGCAGAAGGGAGGGACAGGCCTTGAGTAACAGTCGGGGCTGTAGGGCCCTTCTTTCCCCTCCTCTCCCGGGAGGAACCAGCCATTGAAAGTGGAACAACCCAGCACTGCCTCCAGCAAGGCTCTCTTAGCCAGAAAGTTAGTGGGGCTGCCCTGGGGATGCCTGGGACAGGAATGTGGGAGTGAGGGCCTCAGATGAAGTTCACAGAACTGGAGTAGGGAAAGCTAGTGCAGCAGGCAAAGGAGGGGCTCCGATTAGGCTGAGCACTGAAGGCATTCCTGTCAATGCAGAGAGGGGTACTTGTGAGGCACCTGGTGTGCCGCCTGCCCCACCCCCTCCAACTTCTGGACCTCCGTACAAGCCCCTGTCTCCACAGGCGGGTGCTGCTGGGGTCAGAGCTGGGCCCGCCCTGGAGGGGTTCTCCCTCTGGGCTGCAGGAGGGAGGGAGGCTGAGGGGCGACTGCCTGGCGGGCCCGGGCCCAGCCCCCCACCCTCTCAGGCCTGGCTGAGGCACCTGAAGCTCTGGGGACTTCTGGCTGAGGTCAGCAAAGGCGTCCCCTAGTGCATGCTGGGTCTGCAGCAGGCTGTAGAGGTGCGCTGTCAGTGCCCGGCCCAGCTGCAGGACACTCTCATACTTGCGCTTCGTCTCACGCAGCAGCTCAATCTGCAGCTCTAGCTCCAGGTCCACAGTCCGGGAGCCTCGGCCAAATCGCTCTGATAACAGCTGCTTTGTACACTGATTGGGAAGTGAGGGAATAGGTCAGAGGCCCTAGCACCCTGTCCTCCCAAAACGTACCTACCCCAGCATCCCCAGGCTCCTAGTCTCAGCCATAGATGGGACATTAGGATCTGGAAGATGGGGAAAAGGTACCCAGGGGAGTTTGGGGGAAAGGAGAGGTGCTTGAATCCCACCTTATATGTGTTGATGCCCCATTTCTTGACGATGTCAAACTTCTCTCCAGCGATGCCCCGAGCCACCTCATCTCCGGGGCCAGCAGGAGTGGTATTGTGAGATGGATGGCGGCCAGACCCTAAAGGACCAAGTTCTCTGACACCAGCCTCTCTCAGATACAATCAGACACCTCTGTGGTTCCGCCCATACTTCCCTCCCAGCACATGAAAATGACTTCCCTGAAGAAGCAGAAGCTAGAGACAATTAGATTCTCCTACTCACTAGGAGGAACTCATACATTGTGCCCTGAGACCCAAAACCCAATATACATCCGGCCTCCTTCTGAAGTGGCGGCGGGGATTGAAGAAGGAGGGAAGAGGGAGTTGCTAGTGTACAGGGGTAGAGAAAACAGCAGGAAATAGGCTGAGTATGGGGTGACTGATCAAGGACAGTGGGTCCATCAAACAGAAAACCCGGCTGACATTCCCATGTGGATACTAGTCAGTGTGAGATTCAGAGCTGTTTGTTCCTCTAAATGTTAGAGTCTAAAGTAAAACTCTGAGAAGCCTCACAAAGTTCCAAATCAGATTCAGGCTCCAGAGCAGGTGGGGGAGGCCTGTGAAACAGAGTTCTTTGCTTGACTTAGGTGGTGACAGCAGAGAAAGGACAAGTGGGGCTAAATGACAAGTGGGAGCAGATGGACAACTCTGGGAACTGGCCTTGGGCTGAGATTCCATAGGGTTCATACTAGCAGAGGTTCCCAGGATCTCCAGACATAATTCAAGCCTTCTTAGACATACTCTATGCTCCCTAGAACCACCACTCTCCCCCTCTCCACTCAAGCTTCCTGTCCTGTTCTGATCATTCATACCTGTGGGGATGAGTCCATCACCAGAGCCCCCATAGCCACCAGACACAATGCTGGTTTCATTGAGGTTGGGTCCTGACACCATCACCTGCTGGAGGTCCTATAGGCCAGAGAAGAGGGGGGCTTCAGGAACATAGGGGCAGCTGAAGCATTTTGGGGGTGAAAACAAGCTTGGATTGAAGCATCATAGAGAGAGCACACAAGGGAAGTCTGCACAGAATCAGAACAAAGATTTGTAAAAAGATTGAAGGGAGATTAGGTAAGTTAGGGGAAGGCTACTGGAATAGGGACGAGAGTTCAGGGTTTATGAGTTGGGATTCCTCAATTGAAACAATATGAAGAATCAAACAGAAGCACCTGCTCCAGCCCATCATCCTCAGGAAGCTGCCCAGCTTCACCATTCCCGTGGATGGGGATCTCCATTGTGGCTGCCTTCCCTAGGATCCCGTCCGTCATGGCTAGCGAAGGGACTGGAGTCAAAGTCTCTACCCCAGCACCCTGCAAAGCCCAACACAGACAGTTCTGGAAACTGGCCAGTACTCCAAAGAGGAAGATCTCCCCTGCCATTTCGGAGGTTGTCCCAGGGCCTCAGTGTTCTGGGGTTTGGCCACTACTCTTCCCTGAAGTATATGTATTTCTTCCCTCCAAGGTGCATATTTGTAACACGCACACCCAGGCCTCAGGTGTGCCTGACCTGAGGTCATGTTCTCATGAAACCCCCTATCCTACCAGGACTCCGGTGATCATTCATGCATTCAATCACTCAACAGACATTTAATGAGTGTCTACTATGTGTCATGCACTATTTGAGGCCATAGACATACAGCAGTGAACAAGAGAGATAAAGTCTGTGCTCTCAAGAAGTGTATGCCCATGCAGGTGTTTCTCCCCATCAGGAGATGAACCCCTTTCCCAGGGCTCAGGTGTGTAGCCCCATTCAGGTATGTTCTCCACTGCCTGGCCTCTCACACTCCTTTAGTGTTTCTTCCTCTTTCCTGCAGGGGGTCTCCCCTTCCTCCATCCCATGCACCTCCTCTTCCTCGGGCCCTCCCCCTTCAGGCCTTTGTTGAATCACTTGGTATAAGTTCACGACCTCTGGGAAAAGCCTCTTTTTCCCAGTACATAGGTAGGTGATCCCTTCCAAAGTCAGTTATGTCTCCCCAGGTGTGTGAGTCTCCGCCCTCCCCCCATACACCTGGGCATCAGGTGTGTCCTCATCCTTCCCCAGGGTTCAGAGGCATCTTGCCCTCACGTCAGGTTCGTGCATTCAACTTGCCCTCGCCCATGCACGTCCCTCTCACCTCGGGCCGGGCGGCTCTTCCCCTCAGGGCGCCAGGCCCGGGCCGCGCGGGGACCTCGGGCTCCAGTTCCTGTCGCGATCCTAGCAGCAGGTCAGGGACTCGGCGGAAGTGACGTCCTCTCACGGGCAGAAGAAGCCGGCCACGTCGCAGATTATGAGGGCGGAAGTGACGTTGGCACCTGGGGGCAGGGCTATCCTGGAGCCAACCCCTCTGTCCCTGGGGAGCCACGAGCGCTCACTTCCGGGGCGTTACCGAGAAGCTGTGAAGGAAGTGACGTAGGGCACGCGCCGGTGGCGTGATGGAGCAGCGGCAGCAACAGCAGCAGCAGCTCAGGAACGTGAGTGGGAAGCTTTGGGGCCATGCGTTCAGCTAGCATCCCTGTCTGCATGGCGGGAACCCCAAGGAGCCAGGCATCAGAGGGCTGGGAACGTCGGGCCATGGGGTGCGGTCCTGGGAAAGCTCGGGCGGTGCGGCCTTGAATTGAGATGTGGCCCCTCTTCGCTGAGTTCCTTGTCCCCCTTCTTCCCAGCTGCGGGACTTCCTGTTGGTCTACAATCGGATGACGGAACTCTGCTTCCAGCGCTGCGTGCCCAGCCTGCACCACCGAGCTCTGGATTGTGAGGAGGTTAGGTGGGGGAACCGAGTAGGGAGATTACCCTCGATCCTCAGAGTTAACCGTAGACTGCTTCCCTCTTCCGCCACTTCCCCTACCTCTGGCCCTGGCCTTTCTACGACCCTTGCCCCTAGGCTGGGGATGGGAAGGAAGGAGACGGACCTGACGAGACACCTTTGGCTTCTACTTCCACCCTGTCTTCCTTCCAGGAGGCCTGTCTGCACAGCTGTGCTGGGAAGCTGATCCATTCCAATCACCGCCTCATGGCCGCTTACGTGCAGCTCATGCCTGCCCTGGTACAGCGCCGCATCGCAGACTACGAGGCTGCCTCATCTGTGCCAGGTGTTGCTGCCGAACAGCCCGAAACCTCGCCATCAGGGAGCTAGCTGTCCCCAACCCCGGGAAGGGAGGCACTGGATGGACCCTCATACTTAAGGAGCCAGTGGACCTTGGGCTGGGTGCAACCTGTATATAGAAAGTGAGGAGTTGCCTGAGAGCTGGGTACTGTTGCTCCTTTTCCTGGAGCTAATAAACCCACTTTTACTTTGTTTGGTTTATATTCTGGGCAAGGAAGCTTTGCCCACTTGATTGGCACCATCTTTATTATTCTGTCAGGATGCTTCAGCCCTGGCAGCAGAGAAATTGCCTTCAGTGTGTAGAAGAAAAACGTCAGCATTCCCAGGCACCTGGTTAAAGCGACATCTGTGGGTACAATTTTAAGACTGGTAATAGCGACAAGAAGTTGGTTTCTGCCCAGATGACAGAAAATGGGAACTCTGTCTAGCTGTCCTTAAATCTGTCTGACTTAAATGGCTCACTTAGAGATATCTAAGGACAGCAGATTAAGAATCCACAGGGCTTTTAGGCGCTACCTCCTGGGAAGTCAGTAGCCTCAGACAGAGATGAAACCTGTAAGAATTCTGGGGTGTTCTGGAACGTCAACCACTTCCTCAAGTTGTTACTTAATATTTTCTGTCTTCTTAGGATGAGCAGTAAAATCTTTAAACAAAGAAGATCTGTGTGCTTGCCTTCAGGAGCAGTCAGAAAGGGGAAAACTTGTGGAACCATATTCTGCAATACAGTCAGACTCGAGGGATAAAAACCTAAGGGAGAAGTAGATGGTGATGGTTATGGGAAAAAAAGGAAGAAAGCCAAATCTTCAGGACTTCTTGAATGTTACCTTAATGTCTCACTGCTTGTCTGTAATCTCCTGATTCCATCTCTCCGTCTACCCCAGATTGTTCCCACTGTGCCTGTTCTGTGATTTCTAATTCCAACCTGTCTGTTCTTTTCTCATTACTTCCCTCCGTGTGGAATTTACTTCTGTATTCAGCAGTCTGAGTGGCTGATACATCACTGAATTTTCTTGCCATTTTTGTGTCCTTTTTGTATCAGCTGTTTTAACATTTCTGTTCCTCCATTCACACTGCTAGAGAAAAACAAAGCTGTGTAGTGAATGCTACTAAATATTCAAGGTTTCCAACCTCAACCAAGCCCTCGTTACAAACAAGCAACCCTTTGTGAGTTCCTGGTCCGTTTGCTCTCCTAATCACTACGGCAGTTATTTTACACCTTCATTGCTCTCCTTAATCCCCTACCTCACCCTTGACTATTCCCCATCAGGTGACCATGTTTGATTTTTAAAATGGAAGTAGAACTTCGTAGACATTGGCTCCCACAGTCATTAAAAAAAAAAAGAACAAAATAAAAGAAAACTTACAACCATCCACAAAGCACATGTTTTCTCTCCTGTACAGATCAGGACGTTGAAATTCTCTGGTAGCAGACCCTGTCTAAAAATGCAGACCTGTCTTTAAAATCTTTTACTACACCAGGCTGCTTTTCAAAATATCTGTTGAGCACTCGCTTTGTATAGGTTCTGGTCTTGGTATTATCCCCACTTAACAGATGAGGAAGCAAGAATTCAGTATGTACCAGAAGCCCACCTTATACACAGTTACCTATTGAGAAAAGTGGCTCTGATCAGCTTTTTGCCTCATTAGCTGAACAAATCTTGAACAGAAAGGTTTGCTAAGACCCTTCCTTAATAAAAAAAGTTGTTGATCAGGAACTTTCCTACTGAGTGGCTTCATGTCTGCCCAATAAATTTCTCTCCTTGAAAAGTGTAAATGCAGGTAAAGCAGCTTGTGAACTTTGCAATTCCCAGAGACAGGAATGGGGACCTGGGATATTGTTCTGATGGTGGGAGGGTTCTTCTCCATCGATATTTATGTATATCCCTGCAATAAACTTTCACTGTGAATTATCTATGTTTCTATGTCACGTAATTAGTAATTGCTGGAGAAGGGCTAGGAACACAGATCTGTCTGACTCTAAAGCCTATGTCCTTTGAACTTCCAGAGCTTACATTTGCCTGCTCACCTGCAGTCAACCTTTCCCTAGGCATGGAAAGACAAGTGTCCGTCAGTCTGATCCACCAAGACTTTTTAATCTCTTCTTTCCTTTCTGTTTATAAATAGGTTCAATACTTAACGAAAAGTACCTTATTCCTACTATCCGTCTTCCTTTGTCACTGAAATCTCCTTCAGGTCTTACCATAACGTCTTAGCCATTGGTATAATGAGCAATGTGATGTTTCAAGCACGACACACGAGGATAAATGTTGACAAAGCTTTATCCCTTTATCACAAACACATTTGAGACAGGGTTGTTCTTGCTATTGTGGCTTCAGAACTTAACTGCCTACTCCTTTGCAAAGTCTAATTCCTTTGAGCCTATTCAACTGTACCACCTCTCTTATTACTTATCTGTAGTAACAGCCACTCTCCTACTTTCCTCTGCAGAGCTAGCCGTTGGTCTTCCTCTTGATACTTTAATGTTACACAAGACAGTCCGTTCAGTGTTTTTTGTCTCTTAGTTCCTTGACCCAATCTCTAATGATTTCTACTCTGTCTCGGCTACTCTTACTTACATCCTTTCCATTGTCACCACACCAAACTGCTCCATCTTCAAAACACTATTACTTGCATCTTATTCACTGACTGTATTCCTTCCACTTTGTTTATTGGACTATTCCTCTACCATTTTTTTTTTTAAATTTCAATGCAGCGTTCAGACCATTGCTTCTACATTCTCTCCATTAACACCTTCCTGTCTTTAGATTCCTGTCGAGCTTAAATTCTAGTCATTCTTGGGACTTCGCTGGTCGTCCAGTGGTTGAGACTCCGCACTTCCACTGCAGGGGGCCTGGGTTCGATCCCTGGTCTAGGAACTCAGCTCCCGAACGCTATGGGGCGTGGCCAAAAACAAAGTCCTTATGAAATTCTAGTAATTCTTTTGGAATAGGCTAAATTTCCTTCCCTCTCATTTCTTTGTTGGGCCTGGGTAAAATGAAACATTTGTGCGTGCATTTGGACATCTAAAAACTGCCCAAGGTAATAACTATAGAGCAGATTTATATCGCTATGAATCCATGGTTATCAACTTCAAATGGAGTCTGAGGCCCTGTAATCCCACAAGATTTTTCTAGTCGTCTTTCCTGTTCCCTGCAATGACTATTTCAAATGAATATTCCTTTTTTTATATAAATTTATTCATTTTTATTTATTTATTTTTTGGCTGCATTGGGTCTTTGCTGCGCATGGGCTTTCTTTAGTTGCGGTGAGTGGGAGCTACTATCATTGCGGTGCGGTGCGCGGGCTTCTCATTTCGGTGGCTTCTCTTGTTGCGGAGCACAGGCTCTAGGCATGTGGGCTCAGTAGTTGTGGCTCATGGGCTCTAAAGCGCAGGCTCAGTAGTTGTGGTTCACGGGCTTAGTTGCTCCACGGATCTTCCCGGACCAGGGCTCGAACCCATGTCCCCTGCATTGGCAGGCAGATTCTTAACCACTGCGCCACTAGGGAAGCCCCAAACCAGTATTCTTAAGCCTCTTATTATCCCCATGATTCTCTTCACTTTCTGCAGGTAACCTTATTTTAACTTCATAGGCAAAAGTAAAAGCTATCAGTTAGGAACTTCCGCAACATCTTGCAACTCAAAACTTGGTCACCCATCTACATCTGCACCATTCTCTCCTCTTTCCCTCCTGTCTAAACAGGACAAATATCGCTCATGGCCAGCGCCTGTTCCTGTGCACTGAATCCTAGTCCTTCCTTCTTTGGAGATCTCTGACTTTTTCCCACTTTACTAAATTCTCATCAGTGTTTAAGCATGCCGAAGACTTCCGTTACAGCAAACAAACCACTCTACCTCACAGGTACCGTCCAGTTTTTTTCCATTTTACGGCTAAACTCAAAACAGTGGATACTTTGGTCTTCTCCATTCCCACTTCTCCCCCCACCCTATTTTGACTTCTGTAACCTTTATTCTATTGAAATAGTTCTTCCTGAGGTCACCCTAGCTCACCAAGTGACCTTCATATCCCTGAATCCAGTGGTTATTTCCTCAGCTTACTTCACTTCTTAGTGGCATCTGGTACTATCGACTTGTTCCTCATGGACACTCTCACTGGTGTCTGTGATTCCACTTGTGTTTTCATTACTACCTCTGGCCACAGCTTCTTAGCCTCCTTTGCGGGCTTACCCACCTCCAGCCATTAAATCTGAAAGTTTCTAAAGGTCCTGTTATTTCTCAGTGTAATTTTTCTGGGATTGTTTCATCCCCATTTTGTGCGTTAGTCACTGATAATTCAGAAGTGAAGTTATCATCAGAGAGTAAAGCCAAAGAAAATGGAAGATGAGAAGGTACAGCAGAAGGTTTGAAATAGTCATTGCACAGAATGAGAGAGTGAACTGACAAAAGGAACATAATTAGATTATTAGGTAGTGTTGAAGGCTCAGTAGAGGTTACTGAACAGAATTCCCTTTTGGCTTTGTCTGTCTGGAAAACTTTTTTTAATTGAAGTATAATTGATATACATTGTTATATTAGTTTCAGGTGTGCAACATAGTGATTTGACATTTATATACCTTATGAGATGACCACCACAGTAAGTCTAGTCACCATCTGTCACCATTTAAAGTTATTACAATATTATTGACTGTATTCCCTCCTCTGTGTATTATATCCCCATAATCTATAACTGGAAAAAACTATTATTTTAAGGCCTAAAACTTTAAGGCCTACCTGTAACTCTTCCTTGCCCTTTCCAGGAAGGATTCTTATTTGTGCCCTCATTGAACCCTTTTATGTCTCGTTCACCATTACGTCCACAGCACTTGGTAGAGTGCCATAAACAACAACAAAAGCACATAGCTCACACAGATCAGTTATATCACGTGTGTATTATCTACCAGGCTCTAGTCTAAGCATTTTATATACATTAACTCAGTTAATTCTCACAACAACCCTGTAAAGTAGGTACTACTGTTATCTTCATTTTACACAAAAAAATAAAATTGCAGTCAAATATCCCATGACTAGTAAGTGGTGGAGTCAGGTTTTCAATCCAGTCGGTGTGACTTCCAGAGTCTGTCCTCTTTCTCACTAACGACGATTGCTTGCTATACATTTATGCATTTGTTCCACAAATATTTTCTGATCATCTACTCATGGTGCCTAGCACTAGAGGCTGGGGGTACAAAGGAGAGCAGTCAGAAACCCTCACCGTGGAGCTTATACTTCTAGTCAGGGGAGACAGACAGTAAGCAGTTAAGTAAGTATTGATATGAGATGGTAATAAGTGCTATGGGGAAAATCAATGCAGGGTAAGAAGGATAAGGAAGCTGGGGACAGTGTTGCTATTTTAGGCTAGGTTGTCAGAGAAGAACTCACTAATGAGGTCTCCTTAAGCAGAAACTTGAAATGAGGGAGGAAGCCTCGTGGACATCTGGAAAAAGTGTTCACTGTGGCATCAGCCTCTACTTGCCCATAGCATCCATTGTCCCCTTCTTCCTTTACTAATAGAACCCCTGACTTTAACCTGGGCAGATGGTGGCTGAAAATAAAGATCAGATTTTGCAACTTTCCTTGCAGCTAGGTGTGTCCATGTGATTGAGTGATGCATGCATTGCCAGGTGGTGCCCTTAAGGGAAAGGGTAGGCCTTCTCCTACTCTTTCCCCCATCTCACTACTTGGGATGGGGCCCAACACACATGGTGGGGAACTGTCTTGGACCTTGAAGATAAGGACCACTTCCTTGAAGAAGGCAGAACAACTAAAAGGCTGCCATATTAGCCCTGGAGTACTTATTCCTGGACAGTCGTGTGAGAGAAAAAGTAAGCTTCTATTATGTTTAAGCCATCGTATTTTTGGGGTCTTTTTGTTATTACAGCATATGTGTAGTAGAATGTTAACATGGTGCCCAAGATTTCCCACCCCCTGTGTACACACCCTGTATAATCCCTAGGACTGTGAATATGACAGATTTTACTTCTGTGATTAGGTTGTATTATATGACATACTTGACTGTAAGAAAGGGAGATTATCCGGGTGGGCCTGGCCTAAGCACATGAACTTTTTAAAAGCAGGGAGTTTTCTCTGGCTTGTTGCAGAAGAGAATGTCAGAAAGATTTGAAACATAAGAAGGATTTGAGGCACTGTTGCTGGTTTGAAGATGAAGGTGCCATATGGCAAGGAAGACAGGTGGCCTCTAGGACCTGAGAGTGGCCCCTGAGGCCCAGGAGGAAACAGGGACCTCAGTCCCACAACCGCAAGAAACTGAATCCTGTCAACAACAAGAATGAGCTTGGAGGAGGATTTTCCCCCAGAGCCTCCAGACAAGAGCTCAGCCCAGCTGACCTTTCAGGCTTATGATATCCTGAGCAGAGAACCCAGTCAGGCCATGCTGGGCATCGATGTACAGAACTGTGAGATACTAAATGGATGTTGTTTTAAAGCTGCTTAGTTTGTGGCAATTGGTTACACAGCCACAGAAAACTTCTCTGTTTTCTAAATGAACCGTAAGCAGAGATGTACTGTATGAAGGCTCTGGCGGGGGGTGGGGGGTGGGAGCATGCTCAGTGTGATCCAGGCACAGAGGAGTGGTGTGAATAGGGATAGATGGTCAAAAGGCCACAGAGGTAGCAGCCAGCTGATGAGATAGCAAATTGTAGGCTGTGTAGGACTTCGGCTTTCCTGAGGGAATGAGATGATAAGGCATTAGTGAGTTTTGAGCAGAGGAGTCATAGGATCTGCCTGTATTTGAAAAAGGTCACTGGCTGCTCTGAAAAGAGCAGATTGTAGGGGCAAGGGAGGAAACAGAGACCAGTTAGAAGTCTATGGAATAATCTAGGTGAGAGGTGATAGTGGCCTAGACCAAGGTTTAGCTCTTAGGGTGGTGAGAAATAGTTGGATTTTGGATATATTTTGAAGCTATAGCTTAACAAAATTTGCTAAAGCATTAGACATGGGATGTGTGTGGGGGGAGAGGGGAGTCAAAGGTGACGCTAAATTTTGACCCAAGCAACTGGAAAAATGGACTGGGTATTCACTGAAATGGGGAAGACAGTGAAAGGAACAGGTTTATTTGGAAGGGAGGCAGTTAGGAGTCTGGTTTTGGACATTTTAAGTTTGGGATTCTTATCAGATTTATAAAGCAGAGGTGGGACTCTATCACGTGCTGAGTTTCTATATCCATTGTAATCATTCAGGCGTTCCCCCCACCTCCAACCCCAATTTTGAGCTCCCTGTGATCAAGGAGTTTGTCTTGTTTGGGTTTTTTGCAGGGGGTGAGGTGGGCTAGGCAGATACGTGCGAGTGTGTGTCGGGTTGGGGAGTGTCCCAAAGACTGCTTGCTGGTGCCCGTGGCAGCTTACAGGCTCAGTAATAGATAAACAGGCACGTGCATTACACCTGCCCACGACGCCCTCAGGATTGCGACTTCCCCAAATCAACCACGTAGCTCTTTTCCAGACCCAACCGGTCAGACGGCCTGTTCCCAAGGCCGGCAGGCAGCCTGTAGGTTTGGCCTGGGCTCGGCCCCTCCCCCCTAGGCCCCGCCCCTTTCTGGTTTCGCCCCGGGCTCTCAAAGGAGGCTCGGGCCTCAAGCGATCCAGTAACTGTTGTAACCGCTGGGAGGGGGTGGGGCTGCGGGTGAGTCTGCTGCTGGGGATCAGCTTCCTTTCGCACCGCTCCCCGCACCACCCCCGAGACACCCACTCTCGCCACTGCCCCCAGGCGTGTCCCCTTCTCCTGCGCTCCTACGGACCCTCCTCCCCTCCCTTTCCTCCCCTCCTCTTCCTTCTTTCCTCCTCCTTCCAGCCCGGCCCTCTCCGGTCTACCCCGCGCCCCACTCCATCCAACCAAGTAGTTCTCTGTACCCACCCCTCTGCTTTCTGTCCTCGACACATCCCTCAGCCCATAGGCAAATGGGACTGGGGCTTTGCTGCCTCTGAGTGACGACCTGTTCCTCCCTTCAGGCGATCGCCAGGCTCCAATCCCAGTGACAGTTCCCTGCTGTTCTAAGGTCCTCTGAGTGAGCCCTTTCGGTGTGTGTGTGTCTACAAGTGATCACACGTGTGTGTGCGAGTCTCTGGGTGGAGGTGGCTGTGAGTAGAGCGAGCCTGTGCCTAGGACCCAAGTCTAAGTTCATCCATTTTTCCAGCAGGCACTTCCCCATGAAACCTCACCAGCAGATACCAATCTCTTCCCTTCCCTTGCCTCCTGTGCCCCTTAGGCCAGGTGAGGGGACAGTGTTCTGGGCAGTGGGAAGGGACTTTTGTGCAGGGAGGGCCCTACCTCTGTCCTGGGCCTGCTTTTTAGCAGTCTTGGGGGGAATCTGTGGGGTCGGTTGAGGGTCTCAGGAAAGGCCCTCTGCTGGTCTAGCTCTGTCCTGCAGCTCCATCCATTTTCCTGTCCTAAGTCCCTCCCTTCCCCTTTCTCCCAATCCCTTTGACCCTGCCCAGAGCCTAAGCCCCCTTCTCTTGCCCTCTCTTGGGCTGAACTAAGCAGGTGAGATCCAGCAACCAGGAACCTGGAACTGGCAGTCGGATCCTGAGCAGTGGGCAGGGTCAGTTCGACAGCAGTTGAATGCCTGGCTCCTCTTGGTCTCGGATGAAGAGGCGTCATCTAAAGCCCTTGAATCTCGGCACTCTGTAGGTGTCCTAGACACAGCAGAGCAGCGCTGGGCCTGTCAGGGAAAACAGAGGCAGTTTCTGAAGGCAGTGACTCAGCCAGGGCAGCCTGCAGTGCTGGAGCTCCTGGTAGCTGAGCTCCAAACTCTGTTCTCAGCAGTGCTGCAGGATGGCAGCCCTGCAGCTTGGTACTACATGTACACAGTGCTGGGTCTGCTGCCTCCATATCGTGCGCTGCTTGTTGGTCGCCTTGATTTGCTGCCTTTCCTGGAGCAGCTATACCGCTGGGCACCCTGGGTCCAGGCCCAGCTCCAGCTGGACCTGCTAGGTGCCATAGACCAGGCCTTTCCCCGAGACACCTCTTTGTTAGAGGGCACCTCCCATGTTGACTGCTATCCCCAGAAGCAGAGGTTCCATCACGGGCCCCCACGCCCAGCCTGCCCTTTTGTGCAGGCCCAGTGGGGAGGGCAGCAATTAGAGGAGGGGCTGGCCACATGGCTACGACCATTGACACTGCCTGAGCTACAGCACAGCCTGGGTATTGTTGGTACTGAGGTGGCCCTGGAAGAGGCCCACTGGCTAGATGGCCTTAGCCTCCTGCCCTTGGCACTAGCGACGGACATCCCTGTACAGTATGAAAGCAGTGACGGTGACAACGCAGAAGAGGAGCCTGTCGGAAGAAGAGAGACTAAGTAAGTGAGGGACCTAGTCTGGGGCTTTGAGCAAAAAAGAGGAAGAACCCTCTTCCTTTCTGTCTGCAAAATAAACCCAGTGGTCTCAGTGTTAATCCCCATAGGGAAATGCAGACATGAATGAAAATCAAAAGTCAACGATGAGGAAGCCAAAGCTTCAGACAATAGCTTGAGTCTCCAGAGTTTCTAGACTTCTTTTTCATATAGCGCTTAGTTGTTTTTCTCACTTGTTCGTAATGCCTGAGTCTGGCCTCTGGGCCTACCTAGTGCTGGGTGCCGGATGTTTGATCCAGGTCCTTCCCTCAGGATGCTCCTAGGTGAGCGCTTGTCTGAGGACCCTTCCCACTCATGTCTGTGTGAACTAAGCCAGCTCCAAGGCACATTACATTTGGCAGCACTGACAGATAGGACTTTCATTCTGACCTTCCAGAGCCTTCTTCCTGCCCTGCGAGTGAGGGGATCCTGGCCCCTGGAGAGGTGATTTTCTCCCCAATCTGGCTCTCACTGCTCTCTTCAGGGTTTCAGAATGCCTCTAGAGACCCCCTCTTCTGAGAGTTCTCTAACTCTAATCTTGGAATTTCTCCTTGTCCTCTGGCCAGCTTGTCTGTGACATATTCACTGTCTGGGAAGAAGGGTAGTTTTACCTTTAATCTAGCTTGGCTTTCTCAATTTTTGCTCTAAGTTAATGGCTGGGTCAAGTTTTTCCTGAAGTCTTAATGGTGGGCAGATAGGCAGGCTCCTGGGGGCCTGGTGACAGGTGGCCAGTGCCAACAGTGTATGCCTTCAGTAACCCCAGCAGACTCTTCTTGTCAAAGATCTTCCCTGGGCCCTAAGTATAAGTCTCCTTTCCCGGGGGAACCTAACTTGAGTGAGAATGGGCTGAGATGTTAGCAAGAAGCCAAGTTCTTTGTCCTCTCTTTGGAGCTGGCGGTAAACCTCTGAGGCCTAGCTAATGTGACTTAATTTGTACCATGTTCCCCAGGCCTGGCCTCCCAGGCATTGACACATTCAAGAAGTATTATTGGTTATCTAATATATATCAGGAACTGCTAGATGGTGAGGATACAGAAGTGGTAAGAGAGACTCAAGCTCTTCCCTGGGGTTTTACAGCTTAGTTAAGGGAGATAGATGTTAAGTACGTTGATTTAAGTAAAGTATCATTACAATTTGTGTTAAGTGCTATAAAAATCTAAGAACACTGCCTTTCCCCTGGCTGCTCCTCTGGAGTGTGTGTGTGTGTGTGTGTGTACACATCAGAGTTAGGGGAAAGCACGTCAGAGGCGTTTCAATGAGAAATACTCATTGAATTTAGCAATAAGGAAGAGGTTGGTGAGAGAGGTTTCAGTGGCATTTTGTGAGGAGGAAGGCAGATTGTACTGCATACAGGAGTGAATGGAAGGTGAAGAAGTGGAAATCACGTTTTGTTATTCTTCCATGAAGCTTGGCTTGAAAGGGAAAGAGATTAGGACAGCAGATTGAAAGAAGAGTGGTGTCTGAGTAGGACTCCAAAAAATGGAGAGATGTTTATAGTCTTTAAGACGGTGCTTGAGAAGTAAGTGCTCAATAAATATTTGTAGAGTGAATGAATAAATATAGGCTAACAGTCAAAGAAGAAGAGATTGAAAATACATCATGAAGGGAACTTCCCTGGCGGTCCAGTGGTTAAGATTTCACCTTCCAATGCAGGGGCTGCGGATTCGATCCCTGGTTGGGGAGTTAAGATCCCACATGCCTCAGGGCCAAAAAATCGAAGCATAAAACAGAAGCAATATTGTAACAAATTCAATAAAGACTTTAAAAAAAAATGGTCCACATCAAATAAAAATCTTAAAAAAAGAAAAAATACATCATGAAGGCGGGATAAGTGATCCCGAGCACAAATGGATGAGTTAGCCTTGCAGAGAAGAAAGTCACTCCTTCCTTGCAAATTAGGAGACAAGATTAGGATGGAAATATGTACAGATAAATGTGTGGAAAGGCAGCTGAACTTGAGGGAGTTATCTCATGGCTGAGAGCCTCAGTTTCCCCTGGGCAGAGATGGAGGCAGAGAAGGTGACTGGGAGCTCAGCAGGGCTGGGCATAGGTGGGGGGGGTAGGTTGAGGCCTGGAATAGCAGCTGAGGAGACTGCAAGGGGTAGCTCCCTGAGGACTTGTACTAAGACATCGAGCAGATTGAGCCCACAGATGAGACTGGACACCAGGAATCTATAGAGGAGCTGATGACATTCCTTTGTTCTGAGATCTTTTGAACCTACTTAGATCATGTAGCACTTTAATTATTGAGGAAATGAATCTTTAATAGCAGTTACACCATTAAGATGTCCTGATCTGACGTCAAAATCATAAACCCTACTGTTGATGTGAACTTTAGAATAGGATTGCATTGTATCCCTGGGGTAACTTGTTCTGTTGATCTAGATTTGGGTCAATTAATGACACGAATATACTTGGATTAATTTTTCAGAGAGTTTTATTTTTGTGCTCTAACCAAAATTATTAGTCCAGGTAATTGACTTTTGGCTTCTTGAATAATTAATTTTAATACCATTTTTATCGACTGGTATGGTAGAAGTGTAGGAAGATTGTTGGTACTGGTGCAGGCTTGAGTGGGCTGAAGGATGCATCATCGGATCCCGGCTGGGAAGAGATGGATGTGAAGCTGGAAGTTGGGTGATGATAGAGGAAGAGTAAGGAAGAATCACAAGCATGGAAATCACGCAGGGTTGGAAAGCAGGTATAACGGGGGCAAAGATAGGAGATCAAGAATGTTAGGAAGGCTGCCAGAGGGAAGAAATCCAGGACCGTGCGCTTGCAAGGTGATGAGTTGGGACAGCCAAGTATTCCCATTACTTTTACTCAATATTATGTAATACTGACATCATAGTAATCACAATCAATCCAGAATGATTATTCACTTATCAGAAAGGGAGAGGTTATTCACACACAGGTGTACGAATACAGTTGCCTGACTGTATCTCCTCATGGGCTGTATTTGCTCAGTATGTGAACCTTTGGGTGTAGATGGTCGACAGGCTCTGACAAGGTCACATCAGGTCCTCTCAGGCACCTGATCTAGCTCCTTCATTCACTGGCTGACAGTGGCCACCTGACCGCTTTGCTCTGCCTCTCCTCTCCTGATTTTTTATCATACAGGTCTCAGCTTGACTCGGAAGTTCCTGGGGAGGAGATCTTCCAAAAAAGAAGCACTGGCTTCTTACCGCAGACTTCCCTCCTGGGTAGCCAGATAATGACCGTAATGAAGACAGAGAGATACCTGAAGAAGATCCACTTCCTCTATCTCAACGTGGCTCCCAGCCGCGACTTTCGGTGAGAGCGCACGCCTAGACCCCTGTCCTACTCCTCCCGCCCCCGGACTTCCTCCCGTGCTGCCTCCCCACCCCCCTCCTCCTCTCTAGACCCGCTCCTCTCCTATCTTTCTCCTCTTCCCTCTCATTTCTCCTCTGTCTCCTGGTTTCCCTCTGTCTTCCCTTCTCCTCAGCTTCCTCTCCACTCTTTTTTTTTTTTTTTTTCCGGTACGCGGGCCTCTCACTGTTGTGGCCTCTCCCGTTGCGGAGCACAGGCTCCGGACGCACAGGCTCAGTGGCCATGGCTCACGGACCCAGCCGCTCCGCGGCACATGGGATCCTCCCGGACCGGGGCACGAACCCTGTCCCCTGCATCGGCAGGCGGACTCTCAAGCACCGCGCCACCAGGGAAGCCCTCTCATAGCTTTTTGTCTTAGTCATTCTTTTCTACTTTTTTCTCTGTCTTCTTTGTTCTGTCCTAGAGTGATAGAAACATTTGGTCATCGCCTCAGAAGGGAATTTAATGGTGATCTCTTCTAACTCCAATGCAAGAATCTTGGTGTTTGTTTAAATCTTTACACTCTCAGGGAAGCTTTGTGTTTTGCAAGGCATCCTGTTCTTAGAGTACTTTCTTTTTACTTCTACATTTTCGTCCTAATTTTATCTCTGTGCGATAAAAACAAGTCTCAATCCACATGACTTGAGAGGCATTCATTCACTTTCTTCCATTAGATCCAAATCTTAGTATTTTTAAATGCTTTATTCAAGTCTCTTCTCTTCCCAGAAATAACAATAATAATTACCATTACTCAAGCTTTTCTATATACATGTGTCATTTAATCCCCACCTACCAGATAGGTGCCATTATTATTTCCATATATGAGGTGAATAGACCGATGCCTAGAGAGGTTAAGTAACTGGTCCAAGACCACATAGTAAGTGATGGAAAAAGGACTTAAACCTAGGACGGTCTTAACTCAAATGTCCACACTGTTAAGCAGTATCTGATACCCACTCCCAGGGAGCCTGATTTCCTGCATCTACAGTGACCTCTTCCTCCTGAACTTAGGTGGCGCTAGTGAGCTGTACCATCCATTGATTTACTGATCAGTTCATTTAACGAAAGTTCACTGAGAGCATTGTGCCAGTTATTAAGCAATGGTCTCTTGGCTCTAGTTCTGCTCTCCTCTTCCTGCTTTGTAATACTGGGGCTGGGACTGCAAACTTCATTTCTCCTTTTTCAGCCAGCGTCCTGTTAGGTTCGATTAATAGGGGGTGCTAGAAGGAGACTGGACAGCAGGATGAGAGGAGAAGGGACTCTGTCCTTCCTTGGCTTGTTCTTCATGTCTTTCACTCTGGCAGCAGCTGGAAGTTTCTGAATCAGCCTCCTCTGATCCTGAGAGGGACCAACGCCAGCTGGGTAGCATCTTCCCATCAGAGTTCTGAGTCACCGCTCTGCAAGGCACCCCCCCCCACACACACACCCCTGCAAACTCCTTATATACTAGGAACAGCCAGGCAGCATCTCCTTCTTAGAGAAACCTCTTCCTTTTGCTCCTCTGGTTCTAGGGCTGGCGTCCATTTCCTGCAGTTATTGTCTCTGCGCTTAATATTCCCTTTTTGCTTTTTAGGTGTCCTATGACACTTTTTCTAAAACACATTTTCTCTGTTAAATTCACTTTGTTGAAATTCCTAATGCAATTTCTGTTTTCCTGACCGAACTCTGATATAGTACCTGATATTACGAGTGGTCCCAGGAAACAATCCTCAAATATGGGATTTTGATATTATTTTGGTAATGTCCTTGGCCTTGGACAGTACCGGCCTCCTTCTTAATGGGAAATAGTATACTAGTAATCCATGACCTATAGTGGCATCACAATTAATTAGTCACTGTGGTTGAAAGTGATAACCTACCTACTGACACCTAGCGGCTGCTACACTTGACTGTCCGGCAGTAGTGATAGTAATGGTAGCAATGTTGGATGAGATGCCTATTGACCATGGTGGAGAGCCTACAGAAAGAAAATTACAAGCTTAGGGCTTTCAACTATCAGCTCAGTCATAGTCAGAGAAGCAGCACAATCAAAGACAATTAGGCACAGAGAGAGACAAGAAACCATGAGCAAGCGAACTAAAAAGGCAGTGAATAATCACAGCACCAACATCTGTCAAAGAAGGGACCCAATGAAGTGAGTTTCGCACTTGGTTCTGCTTTTCGCCAGAGATTCCAGTAGAGGCAATGGTGTGTCAGTTTTACTATATGCTCCTGAAAGATGGAGAAGAGGAGCTGAGCTTTCAACAGACTCAGAAAGCTAAACAGCAGAAGTTGCAGCTGGGAGCCCACACCAAGGAGGGAGGTGTTTTCTGGTTCAACCTGTGTTGTAACCAGGGTCCCAACTGGAAGCCCAGGGGATTGATTTGTGGGTTATCTGATGATTTTCATATTTTATCCAGATACTTTGCCCAGTTTTTCTAGTTGTTCTCAAGTGGGAGTGTTGGTCCAAATTTCAAGTGCACCATCAGTAAAAGAGGAAACTGGCATTTTTTGTTTCACTTTATTTATTTGCCATGTAACAGGTTTTCTTTCAAAGTATTTGCATTTATCGAAATTTTCTTGGTACTTCCCTGGCGGCGCAGTGGTTAAGAATCCTCCTGCCAGTGCAGGGGACACGTGTTCGATATGTGGTCCAGGAATATCCCACATGCCGCGGAGCAACTAAGCCCGTGCGCCACAACTACTGAGCCTGCGCTCTAGAGCCCGCAAGCCATAACTACTGAGGCCTCATGCCACAACTACTGAAGCCTGCGCACCTAGAGCCCGTGCTCCGCAGCAAGAGAAGCCACTGCAATGAGAAGCCCATGCACCACAACGAAGAGTAGCCTACGCTCACTGCAAGTAGAGAAAGCCCGTGTGCAGCAACAAAGACCCAACACAGCCAAAAATAAATAAATAAAATAAATAAATTTATAAAAAATGTTTTTTTCTTTTATTTGTCCTAGTTTTTTTTTTTTTTTTGTCATACCACATGGCTTGTGGGATCTCAGTTCCCTGACCAGGGATTGAACCTGGGCCACAGCAGTGGAAGCCCGGAATCCTAACCACTAGGCCACCAGGGAACTCCCTGTCCTAGATTTTGATTTATACTTAGGGGAGAACATATTCCTTGACTTCCTTAGAGTCTTTGCTTAGCTATCCCTGACTCTTGGCCCTGTGCAGGAAGAGTAGCCTCCATTAAGAAGGCCACAGGGGAAGGAGTATTCCCTTGGGAAGTCAGGCTTCAGTTAGGGTAGGTAGCTACCCTGTGGGATGCCAACTGACCCAGTGGTTAAGAGAGGGGGCTTGAGTCATGTAGATTTGTTTTTTTTGTTTTGTTTTTTGTTTTTTTGTGATACGCGGGCCTCTCACTGTTGTGGCCTCTCCCGTTGCGGAGCACAGGCTCCGGACGCACAGGCTCAGCGGCCATGGCTCACGGGCCCAGCCGCTCCGCGGCATGTGGGATCTTCCCGGACCAGGGCACGAACCCGTGTCCCCTGCATCGGCAAGTGGACTCTCAACCACTGCGCCACCAGGGAAGCCCCAAAAATAAATATTTTAAAAAATGAATAAATGCTTTATTAAATGTGCCCAAACATAGCATTATGGCAACTAGTTTTCTGCAACTACTATATAGTTACATATAAATTGTATTTAGTGTGGGATGTAGGCGCATTTTCTTGAAATAAGACAACTTAGTAGGATTTTAAGATGGCTCTGGAGGTACTTGTCTGGTTCACTAGGTGGCAGTTTTCCTCTTTATTGGCCTGTGTAGTCTTCTAGCTACTCTTGCTTTTCCCCATTCTCAGTTACTCCAAACAGCATTCCCTGATTATCTCTGCATGTTATTTCAGCATCTAGGGATATACATATTTTATCATTTCTAAGATGCACATTTTTTTTCACATTTCAACATCTCTGAAATTGTGATGCAGCTTACAAATTGGTGGCATATCATATTGGTGGCATTTTTTAATTTTAGCATTTCATAAGAAAATGTTGCAACTAGGGACTTCCCTGGTGGGCCAGTGGGTGGGACTCCTCGCTCCCAATGCAGGGGGCGTGGGTTCAGTCCCTGGTTGGGGAACTAGATCCCGCATGCATGCTGCAACTAGGAACTGGCATGGCCTAAATAAATAAATAAATAAACAAACAAATAAATAATTTTAAAAATGCTGCAAGCTTACAACTGATGGCATCTTAGATTTGATGGGATGTTAGCTCTCTGGGTCTGGAGATAGGAACTTCTTGGGACTGGCTAGGGGTCTTTTTCTTTCTTCCCACCTATTTTTGGCTTCTGTTTCTTCTTAATATTCCATCTTTCTGGTTTGAAGATCATTCTTCTCTCTTTCCCCTCTTCCCACTTTCTTCCGCCTTCTTTCCTGCCTCCTTATTTCCCCCTTCCTCTCCTTCTTTTGTCCCTCCCTGGAGTCTGTACAAGTTTGCAAGGCTCCCACTGATCTGTGCCCTTTCTTAAAGACCTTACAGCCTGATGGTGGTACCACCCAACAAGGTGAATTCTGAGCACTACATCTTCTCTCCCTTTGGGGTCCTGCACGTACACCCTGTGGAGGGCAGTGAGGCAATGACGCTGGGTACCTGGCACCACCGCTCTGTCCTCTGGCAACAGCTCCAGTTCATTCCGTTCTTCAAGTATTTCCTCTTACGCAAGACCTTGGCCTGGTAGGTGATGACGGGTATGGGATTTGGGAAGAAGTGTCATAAAGAGCAACAGCCACTGTCACTGCCCTCTGATCTGTAGCTGGAAGAAGGGTGTGAAGTTGCAGAGGCTGCACCGGCACCGGACTTTCCTAGAGAAGCATCTGCTCTTTGCCGTGCCCCACTTTGGAGTTGGGCTACTCCATATTAGCAGGTGAGGTCTTCAAAACACAACTTCAATGAACTTTAAAAAATTATTTTACAAGAAGTAACAACACGTTCATCGTAGAAGATTTGGAAAATACAAAAAAAAAGCACAAAGGAAAAAAATCTTCAGTCTCACCATCTACAAATAACCATGACAAACATTTTGTTGCATATCCTTGTAGTCTTTTTTTCCATCACATATACCAATGTGATCATACTTTACATATTGTTAAGTAACCAGTTTTTTTCTCTGAATAATATATTCTGAACATAGCTCTATGTATTAATTAATTTCTACATCAACTTGCCCCAGATCATACAATTATTAAATATCAAATTTGAGGATGATAATGCAGGTGTTTGAAACTCTGCTCTTACTATGGTATTACTTGGATTCTTTTTATTTTTTAAGAAAAGCTTAGTTACTCCTATTTTCAGTACTTTCTTGCTTTCTCTGCACAACTCTTCAACCACTCCAGTTATGTTCTGTGATAGGAGTTGCAAGCTCAGATGCCTACAGGTCCCAAGGAGGAGCTATGGAAGAAATGCAGTGGGTTCGACTCAAGACTTTAGGGAGTGTGGGACTGCAATCAGTTTGGAGATTGCACCTAAAGAGGACAGTCACTACTTAGTTCCAACTGACTGTTGCAATGGGGAACATGGGTCCAGTGTGTCAGCCACATTATTTTTTCAGGATGACCTGGGAATCCACATTTTGTTGTCAAATCTCTTAATTTTACCTGGTTAGTGAAAATTTTTATTAAAACACTGTGCTGGCCAACTCTTAGTGGTACATATAAAAACCTTTTCAGTCTGAATTCGGCCCATGGGCTACCAGTTTGCAAACTCTGCTCTAGGTATCCTCCAGTCTAGCTTAATCATCATGGCATAATTGGGCTGCACAGATCTGAATTTAAGTCCTGAACACTAGCAAGGGACTTTACTCTTAGAGCCCCAGTTTCCTGATCTGAAAACAAGAGAGGAAGATTTCTGCTACTCACAGCTGTAGTGAGAATTAAATGAGATTGTGAATATAAAGTACCATGTTCAGTGCCCCAATAGGTACTGAATAAATTACACCCATTGTGATCATCCTCTGCTTATTAGGGGGGTCCTTCATTTTTTCAAGGATATTTAGAGATGTAGATTTTTCAGGGTGGTTGTTTGGGGAATGAATAAGAGAAGTGGGGTTTCGTCAGGGATGAAACTTCCCCATAGGGAAGTTGGAGGTTCCTCACCTTTGATTCTAAAACTTACCTGTCCTATATACACCACCAAATGTAAAATAGATAGATAGTAGGAAGCAGCCGCATAGCACAGGGAGATCAGCTCAGTGCTTTGTGACCGCCTGGAGGGGTGCGATAGGGAGGGTGGGAGAGAGACGCAAGAGGGAGGAGATATGGAGATATATGTATACATATAGCTGATTCACTTTGTTGTACAGCAGAAACTAACACAACATTGTAAAGCAATTATACTCCAATAAAGATGTTAAAAATAGTAAAAAAGAAAGAAAGAAAGAAAAAATAAAATAAAACCTACCTGTCCATCTAGACTGTTAGGGCCCTTGGCTTCCCCTATTCCATGGAAGAAGCCTCTGCATTCTCTCCTTCTAAGTCACACCTTGGGATCTCCTTGACCCTCTTTCCTGGCAGAAAGGTAACTCAGTGTAAACATTTACAATAGATAACTAATAAGAACCTGCTGCATAAAAAAATAAATAAAATAAAATTCAAAAATTAAAAAAAAATTAAATACATAAAACAGAAAAAAACAAAAAACATTTGCACATACCCCAAGCCTTTCCCAAAGAGTTCCCCAGCCAGCAACTTCCTGGGCTTAAACTCTTCCAAAGAACCCTCAAGAGGAGGCTATCACTGTTGGTCCCTGGGAATATTATAATCTCTCTAAACCTTTGCTCATTCTGATGTGAGCTGGGCTAGGAAGAAGTCAAAGGTGTCCAAGGTAAGAGGGCAGAGTCGCTGGCTCTGAGCAGTTTAGTCCTTGATTCCAGGCTTCTGCAGGAGCTGCGCTCTGTGTCCTGGCTCCCCCATGAAGCAGATCAGTGCTACGAGTTGCTGGACCTACGGCGGGCTCTAGCCAAGGAAAACCACAAAGCTCTGCGGCTGCTCCATCGCTGCCTGCATCTCTGCACATCCATCCTTCATCTGGTAAGAGGCTCCGATTTATTGTGAGCTTTTTCTCCAAGCTGAACTCGCCAGTGTTTCAGCCTTCTCTTGGCTTAAGCTTGCCTGTGTGTTCTGGACTCTGCAGTTGGCTCAGAGCCATTGTCCTGTCCAGCAACAGCAGTCTCTGCTCTAGGTGGATGGATTAATAACAGGTAGGCAGAGACTTGGACTCAACCTTTTCCTAAGGCCTTGAGCAGAGAGGAAAAGGAACATAACGAAGTCTGTTTTTTTCAGTTGTTCGTGCCAGGAGCATTAGAGAATTTGAGAGTTGGAATCCTCATCTTTCGTGCTGCTAGGCTCATGTCTGAGCATATCTTGAACCTTTGACAGGCCACTGTGGCTGGCAGAAGCATCCAGTCATGGAGTCCTTCCTTCGTGTGCCTACTTTGTATCTGTGATACATGCCACCTAAATACAGTTTATTGAAATTTTTGCATATGTATACACCCATGTAACTACCAGCAGGTCAAGATATAGAGCATTTATAGCACCTCAGCAAGCTCCCCGGTACCTCTCTCATCAGTGCCTCCACAAAGGTAACCACTACTCTGACCTCTGTCACCATAGATTAATTTTGTCCGATTTGGAATTTCATGTAAATGGAATCAGACAGCATGTGCTCTTTTTCGTCTGGCTTTTTTTCACTCCACATTATGTTAGTGAGATTTATCCATAACATTGCAGGTAGTAGTGGTTCATTCTTTTGTATTGCTATGTAGTGTTTTACTATAAAAATGTACCACAATTTATTTGTTAACTTTCCTGTTGATGGACACTTACGTTGGTTCCAGTTTTTTGCTATTGTGAATAACTGTTATGAACATTTTTGTACGTCTTTTTTTTTTTAAGATGTTGGGGGTAGGAGTTTATTAATTAATTAATTTATTTTTGCTGTGTTGCATCTTTCGTTTCTGTGTGAGGGCTTTCTCTAGTTGTGGCAAGCGGGGGCCACTCTTCATTGCGGTGCGCGCGCCTCTCACTATGGCGGCCTCTCTTGTTGCGGAGCACAGGCTCCAGACGCACAGGCTCAGTAGTTGTGGCTCATGGGCCTAGTTGCTCCACGGCATGTGGGATCCTCCCAGACCAGGGCTCGAACCCGTGTCCCCTGCATGTCCCTCTTTAATTACTCTTAACAAGGTTTTGTAGGTTTCCTTTAGAGGTCTTGAAAATATTTCATTAGATTTATTACTAGACATTTGATATTTTTTGTTGCTATTATAAAAGGTATTTTAAAGCATTACTGTTTTCTAATAGTTGCTATACCATACACAAAAATTAATTCATGGTGGGGCTTCCCTGGTGGCGCAGTGGTTAAGGATATGCCTGCCAACGCAGGGGACATGGGTTTGATCCCTGATCCGGGAAGATCCCACATGCCGCAGAGCAAGTAAGCCCGTGTGCCACAACTACCGAGCCTGCGCTCTAGAGCCTGCAAGCCACAACTACTGAAGCCCGCGCGTGTAGAGCCCGAGCTCCACAACAAGAGAAGCCTGTGCACCACAAGGAAGAGTAGCCCCCGCTCACTGCAACTAGAGAAAGCCCGTGTGTAGCAACAAAGACCCAATGCAACCAAAAAAAAAGAAAAAAATTAATTCATGGTGGATAAAAGACATTAAGTATGAAAAAAAAATCCAAAAAGCTTTCAGAAGATATTATGGGATAATATTTTTATCATCTCAGGGTTTCTTAAAATATAAAAATTATAAACCATAAAAATAATAAATTGTCTATATTAAAATTAATTTAAAAAAAATCACCATAAAAAGAGTGAAAGGACAAGCAAATGCAACAGTTACCTCTTTCTGTGCTGCTATGTAGAGTGAATGGAACCTGTCCCTGTTGGCAGTCACCCCAAAGGTGGGGGGCGGGCAGTGAGGGACGATGAGTAATCAACACAGCTGGCAACTGGATTGTTACAGAACCAAGCTTGTAATCTGTGCTAAATAAAAACATGCTTCTGCCCATCAAAATGTAGCATTACTGAATAACTCAAATAGATTAGAAACAAATAAATAATGATATTAAATGCAAGTGTTTGGTAGACATTCTTACCAATTTTTAAGGAAGTTTCCATCAATTCCTAGTTTGTTAAGAGGTTTTTTTTCATGAATGGGTATTGAATTTTGTCCAATGATTTTTTTTCTACTTTTATTTAAATGATCATGGGATTTTTCTCCTTTAGTCTGTTAATATGGTGAATTGTCGGTGTTAGACCACCTTTGCATTACTGGGATAAACCCATTTCCTTCCTTCCTCCCTTCTTTCCTTCCTTGTGTAACTTTTAATTTTGATGTAATTTCAAACTTATTAGGAGAGTTGCAAGGATAGTGTAATAAATTCTCATATACCTTTCACCCAGATGGTTATTTTTTTCCCTTTTATGTTATCATTTATGCTCTTTTTCTTTCCCTATGTGTATGCACATTATTTTGCTGAACCATCTGAGAGTGAGTTGCAGACATCAAGTCCATTTACCCCTAAATATGCCAGTATGTTTTTTGTAAGAACAAGGACATTTTCTTCCATAACTATAGTACAATTATAAAAAATTAGGAATTTCACTTTGATAGCTTCTATTATCTAACCCACAATCCTTATTAAAAATTTGCCAATTATTTCAATAATGTCCTTTTTAACTATGTTTTCTTCCCTGCTTTATGATCCAATCCAGAATCATACATCACATTTAGTGGTCAGTGAGAGATATACATTAAAAATCCCCTCCTATGGACTTCCCTGGTGGCGCAGTGGTTGAGAGTCCGCCTGCCGATGCAGGGGACACGGGTTCGTGCCCCGGTCCAGGAAGATCCCACATCCCGCGGAGCGGCTGGGCCCGTGAGCCATGGCCGCTGAGCCTGCGCGCCCGGAGCCTGTGCTCCGCAACGGGAGAGGCCACAACAGTGAGAGGCCAGCGTACGGAAAAAAAAAAAAAAAAAAAAAAAATCCCCTCCTATGACTATAGATTTATTAATGTCTCCTTGATGTTCTTTCGGTTTGCAACATGTATTTCAAAATCATGTTGTTATGTGCATAAAGGTTCATAACTTTATTGATATGAAAATGTCTTCACTCTTATTACTACTTTTCTACTAGAGTTCTCTTTTGTCTGATACTAACAGCATCAAGCATTTGCTTGAACTATCTTTTTCTATCCCTTTGTTTTCAACCTCCCTTTGTTACTTTGTTTTATATATATCTCTTAGAAAGAGCTGGGAAACGTTTTGTCTGAGGGTCTATTACAGGCTTGGCTTTGTTTTTCCCATCTCATTTTGGTGTTTTCTATTTCCTACGCTTTCTATTTGAGTCTTCCTTGTGTTTTTTGTCCTTCATTGGGTTGTTTTACATTTTTGTTGCTATTGCTATCCTCTTCTGATTTGGATGTTATACATTTTATTCTCGTGATTGCCCAGGAACTACTCAGTGTCTACTCATCTTTCTTAGTTTCAGAATCTTGATTTTATTTCTTTTCTTAGACTCCTACCTGGAGAAAGGCTTGTAACTCAGTTCTGGGCAATGAAACTTAAGTGGAAGTCACTGGGAAAACTTTTAAAAAGAGGCAGATCCAACTGGAATGTCTTTTGGGACCTTTACTCCTGTCGTATTGCCTAACCCGTGGATGACATTTCTGGTGCTGGGGAAGCCATCTCACCATGATGAGGGTGAAAGGCATATTGAGGATGGAAGAAGAGGAAGATAGAGGGAGCTTTGTTCTGACTGATATTATTGGGGCAATATGCCATCCATGGATTTCTTACTGCATTAAATAAACCTTTACTTGCTTAAGCCATACTTTTTCTGGTTTTCTCTTCCTTGCAGCTGAATGCCTATGTAAGACATTTATACACCTGCCTAACAGAGGTAGCTGTTCAATTTGTATTTTTATAACGATGTTTCTTTCATGTCTGTTCCTAAAAACACCCACTCAGAGAGGCCTTCTCTAGTCACCCTATTTGAGATTGTAAAAGCTCCATTATTACGAGAACTCCTGATTCCTCTTTTTCTGCTCTGTTGTTTTTCTCACAGCACTTATAATTTTCACATACAATATAAATTTATTATTTATATGTTTATTGTATATTATTTACTTATTATGTTTCTTGTATTCCCCCCCCCCAACAAGAGGGTAGGGATTTTTATCTGTTTCATTCACTAATATGTCTCTATTGCTTACTATAGTGTATGCCATATAGTAGGTGCTCTGTGAATATTTGTTGACTGAATGAATGCCAAGTTGAGTTTGTGTCTATATCTTTCTTCTAAGCAGAATAAAACCTTAGCACTCTTCTAATTTCCTTTTTCTCCTCTCTTCCTCTCCCCACCCTCTGCCCTTCTCACTATGCTTTTATTGATATCTCCTGGAATTTTAGTTCTAGATTGTCATGAACATTCTTGTTTTACAGCTACTCATTTAGAATTAACGATGTGTTTCACAAATTGTTTTTTGCTCATCAGAGCTTCTTGTAGACCCCTTTATACTCTTATATTCATTTTCCTCTGTCAGAAATATACTGTTGTTTATTTCTTTTCCAGAGAGGATCTGTGGATGGTGAATTTTTAGTCTTTGTATATCTAAAAATGTCTTTATTCATCCTCAAACTTCAGTGATACTGTGGCTAGATACAGTATCCTAGGTTTTAAAAATTTCCTTAGAACTCTAAAGGTATTGCCCCTAATGATGAGGTTTTAAACACATATACTGATAAGATGTTATGGAAAAACCTAAACAAACTTTTCGGCCAAGCCAATAACTATTGTTGTTGTTGTTTTTATGGTTTTATCCTAGTTGTCACTCAGTAAGCCCTTTCAGTGTGAGGTGGTACGTTCTTTTTGTAAACATTTACTGTGGAACGGGCCACGCCAGGCACTGTCTGAAGCAGTAGAGACATGAAATAAGGTGTGGCGGACACCTCCTTGGAGAATTTACAGTGTAGTCGATGAGTCACACGAGTAGATAATGGTACGCTGGACTAAGGACTATGACGTGGGAAGCACTGGGTATTGAGGGTATTGCTAGAACACAGGAGAGGACACCTCGCCAAGTCCAAGGCATGTCCGTATATGACACACCTAGCTTAGGTCTCAACTGCCTTGGGTCTGGATCTCAGAAGACTGGGATCTGAGCTCAGAGTTAGCAGAATACAATCCACAGACAACTCGTAGTTCTAATCACAAGCTCTGTTGAGCATCAGAAAGAATAGGAGAGCAGCAAGGACAAAAGGTCCATCTGGCCAAATATGTCTTTCTGGTGTCTCCCCTCTGTCCCTCAACAGGACAGGCCCAGAGGTGGCAGCTATCGGCCGCCTTTGTAGGCTGAGGAACTTCCCCGTTGTGAGAAGAACCCACACAAAGGTCCCCAGGCTTTCAACCCTATTCCCTGTCCCCCACTAGAAAGGCTATGTCAGTAGCCAGAGACAGCTTCTACTCTCACAGAAGGCACTGTTGTGCTGGTCAGCAGGCCACATCACCCAGGCCTGGTGATCGGACTCCATATCCTGGAATAATTGCTGAGCCTTACTTAGCCAGTCTCTCTTTTTCTTTGTCTAATCTATGCATTGTGAATCTCTCTATTTACACATGCACAAATTTTCTATTTGAGTTCCATCCTGGGGGCTCTTGGCAGACAGGCCTGGCCTATCAAAATAACTCACTGTAGCTTCTCAATGTATCTTCTCCATTTCACATCTTCCCTGGTCGCTTAAAGATTTCCAGGGCCAATCTGTACTAAAAAGCAGCCATTCATGTGTGTATCTAGGTTTTAGGCTCCATGACCTGAGAGCTTTGCAACGGGCCAGTGGGTGGCCAGTTTGGTCTCCATCCCCCTTTCTCCAGTGAATTTTCCACTCTCTATTCTGACAGATTCACGAGGATACATACCACATGCAACAGGGCCTGCAGGAGCAAGTGAAAAACTGCAAGAGGATCAGGACAGGCCAGGGCTCCCTATACCTTCAGAGGGTGCAGTGCCAGCAGCTGGAGCAGAAGCTGGAGCAGGCAGAAGCCTGGCTGCTGCAGATGGGACAACTGGCCCGCCTGGTAGACTACATGATTTGCCAGAACCTCATGTCCATCGTAGAGGACGAGATAACCTCTTTTGTGGCCAACATCTTGCAAGTGAGGTGGTGGGTGGCACGTGTGGAGGTTGGCGGGCGGTCAGGGGCCAGCTGGTAGGGAGCGGATACTGACATCTAGCCCCACCACCTCTCCTGACCCTCCTTGACAGGCCCCAAGGCAGAAACCCTTTCTCTCAGCGCAGCTGGTCTTTGACAGTTGTGGCCAGCTGTCTCATGAGCCCTGTATTGAAAATATGATCCAGATTATAATTGGGGGCCTAAGGTCTACGAAAGTCTCTGCCCTGAAGGTATTCTGGATTGGACAGGGGGCTGGCTGTAGGAATTCCCACTTCCTATCCTCTGTATAATCAGAAGCTCTCAGCCTGGTCTGAACCCTCATTGTTTGCTATCTCTGCCCCTTCTCTGTACCTTGGCATGAAGGTAATGCAGTGTACAGACCCGAAGACCTTCTGGGATTCCCTGTATTTTGAAGGTATTTAAGGAGCCCTAGGCAGCGGGGAGGAAGGGTGGAAGGAGGGAGAAGGGCACGTGCAGTGTCCTAATGGCCAGAGAGTCGGGCACTGGGCATGGATGGAGCAGCTCTAACCTGGGTCGGCACATGTGTTGGGGGGTAGGAGAGTGGAGGCATGTTTTTGCTCACTCGTGCATGTGCCTATGTGTATGTACGTGCACGTACCTGAGTGCAGTGAGAGGTGTATGAAAGAGTGTGAATACATTGTCCTCTGATTTGTCCTAACTCCATGAGGTTTTTCTCTAATGTCATAATGGCGTTTCATTTACAGTTGGATTTGATTGCTAAGTTAATTTGTACTTGTTTGAAGAACTCTGCCTGTTCAATATTTGCTTTATTTCATGCAGCTCTTTTTCATTTCATATAGAATAATTCATTCGTATTATTGAGCTATTTTATAGTTACCAGTTATCATTGATCATCAATCCTCAAAACTAGTAAATCGTCAGGGAGGAAATACACCTTCACATTCCCTTTATTTGGAATACTCACGCTGTCACAGATAAAACCATTAAATGCATTCAGTCACCTCTGACATGTAGGTACTTTTTCATTTTCCCATTCAACTAGTACGTCTTCATTAAGATAATGTAAAGACACCAGGTTAATTTTAGGAATTAGGTGACAAGGAAGAAAAAGGGTCATTGAAAGGAGCCTGTGTTTTTCTTTTCTTTGTTTGTTTTTTGGCCGCGCCTCGCAGCATGCAGGGTCTTAGTTCCCCGACCAGGGATCGAACCAGTGCCTCCTGCAGTGGAAACTCGGAGTCGTAACCCCTAGACCTCCAGGGAATTCCCGAGCCTGTGTCTTTGACAAATCACACCAGTTGCGGCACATTTTTTTCTCAAGTGAATCTAGATTAATCAATAGAGATTACTGATGTTTGTTTTACATGGTACAGTGGAAAAAGGAAGGGCTCCGAAGTCAGACAGGCTAGTTCACTAATCTGTAAAATGGGAAAACAAAAATACCTCACTTGCAGCATTGTTTTGAAGAATAAAAGAGTAATATGTTAAGAATAGTGCTCAGCACATAGTAGTACGTGTTACAGATAGTATCTTAGTAGTAGTAGTATTAAAGATTTAGGAAAATCTTACATTTCACAGTGCTTCCTCATTATAGGATGTACTAATTCATACTATGCATATGCTCCAGTATTTCCCTTTGAATGGCAAAACAAACAAACAAAAACCCCTTCAACTTTTACTCTAAATTCTAGTGAAAGTGAGAATATTCACTTGCAATGTCTTGGGTTATCCCTTCTACTTTTAGAAAAGCATCAGGGACTGATGTATTTAGGGGTGAAGTGTCACGATACTCATATCTTGCAAGTATTGGGTTGGCCAAAGAGTTCATTTGGGGTTTTCCATGACTACGGAAAATCCTGAATGAACTTTTTGGCCAAACCAATAGTTTAGGGAAAGGAAAAAGGGAAGGAAAAACAAAAAAAGCAATGTGGCAAAATGTTAATAATTGTTGAGTCTAAGTGGATAGGTAAAGAAAGGAGTGTGTAGATCCTTTAAACTTTTCTACATGTTAGAGATTTTTCAAAATCAGAATTTGAAGGAAAAAAACAAGACCAGCATGGAAAATCAAGTTAATATCGTGGAGGAACCAGAATCAAAGTTCTGATTTGGGATTTTTCTGTAAGTTCTTTATGAAAATTAGAGTAATATACAATAAACATGTAGCAGGTAAAACACTAAAAGTAGTCTTTAAGAAATGCATTCATCTTAGAAATCTTTTACTTAAATGAGGCAAAATTTGTATGGCATTTTAACCAAATTACAAAATGATTTCAGTACCTCCATTTATACCCAAAAATATGAAAAATAAGCCCCTTATAACAGAAAATTATATATTTTCTAGATTCTAGTCCCTAGAAGAACACCCAGTGCTTTACTAATAAAGTGCTTGTAACATATTCTCTGTTCATAAGCTATGTTCTATGACATTTTCCAGAGGACAGTCTTAGAACTGGAACACTTTGAGACCAAAAAGAGGTTATTAATGTTACTATCGGATGCTCTTACAGTCTTATCAGGAATATTCTGCAGTTTAAAACTGAGAAATACAATCAGATAATCATTTTCCTCATCTGGCAGGTGTCAAGTTCAGGAACTATTACCTTAAAGTTCTTACTTTAACTTTACTATGGCAATATCCTACCAAGATCGCAATATCTTTTTGAGAAATGAAGGAAACAATAGCAAAGATCAACAAAACTAAAAGCTGGTTCTTTGAGAAGATAAACAAAATTGATAAACCATTAGCCAGACTCATCAAGAAAAGAAAGGGAGAAGACTCAAATCAACAGAACTAGAAATGAAAAAGGAGAAGTAACAACTGACACTGCAGAAATACACAGAATCATGAGGGATTACTACAAGCAACTATATGCCAATAAAATGGACAACCTGGGAGAAATGGACAAATTCTTAGAAAAGCACAACCTTCCAAGACTGATCCAGGAAGAAATAGAAAATACGAACAGACCTATCACAAGTAATGAAATTGAAACTGTGATTAAAAATCTTCCAACAAACAAAAGTCCAGGACCAGACGGCTTCACAGGTGAATTCTATCAAACATTTAGAGAAGAGCTAACACCCATCCTTCTCAAACTATTCCAAAATATAGCAGAGGGAGGAACACTCCCAAACTCATTCTATGAGGCCATCAACACCCTAATACCAAAACCAGACAAGGATGTCACAAAAAAGAAAACTACAGGCCAATATCACTGATGAACATTCCTGCAAAAATCCCCAACAAAATACTAGCAAACAGAATCCAACAGCACATTAAAAGGATCATACACCATGATCAAGTGGGGTTTATCCCACGAATGCAAGGTTTCTCCAATATATGTAAATCAATCAACATGATAAACCATATTAACAAATTGAAGGAGAAAAACCATATGATCATCTCAATAGATGCAGAAAAAGCTTTTGACAAAATTCAACGCCGATTTATGATAAAAACTCTCTAGAAAGTAGGCATAGAGGGAACCTACCTCAACATAATAAAGGCCATATATGACAAACCCACAGCCAACATCGTTCTCAATGGTGAAAAACTGAAACCATTTCCTCTAAGATCAGGAACAAGACAAGGGTGCCCACTCTCACTACTATTATTCAACATAGTTTTGGAAGTTTTAGCCACAGCAATCAGAGAAGAAAAAGAAATAGAAGGAATCCAAATCAGAAAAGAAGAATTAAAATTATCACTGTTTGCAGATGACATGATACTATACATAGAGAATCCTAAAGATGCTACCAGAAAACTAGAGCTTATCAATGAATTTGGTAAAGTTGCAGGATACAAAATTAATGCACAGAAATCTCTTGCATTCCTATACACTAATGGTAAAAAATCTGAAAGAGAAATTAAGGAAACACTCCCATATACCATTGCAACAAAAAGAATAAAATACCTAGGAATAAACCTACCTAAGGAAACAAAAGACCTGTATGCAGAGAACTATAAGACACTGATGAAAAAAATTAAAGATGATACCAACAGATGGAGAGATATACCATGTTCTTGGATTGGAAGAAACAACATTGTGGAAATGTCTACACTGCCCAAAGCAATCTACAGATTCAATGCAATCCCTATTAAGCTACCAATGGCATTTTTCACAGAACTGGAACAAAAAGTTTCACAATTTGTATGGAAACAGAAAAGACCCCGAATAGCCAAAGGAATCTTGAGAAAGAAAAATGGAGCCGGAGGAATCAGGCTCCCTGACTTCAGACTATACTACATAGCTACAATAATCAAGAGAGTATTGTACTGGCACAAAAACAGAAATATAGATAAATGGAACAGGATAGAAAGCCCAGAGATAAACCCCCACACATATGGTCACCTTATCTTTGATAAAGGAGGCAAGAATATACAGTGGAGAAAAGACAGCCTCTTCAATAAGTGGTGCTGGGAAAACTGGATGGCTACATGTAAAAGAATGGAATCATAACACTCCCTAACACCATACACAAAAATAAACTCAAAATGGATTAAAGACCTAAATGTAAGGCCAGACACTATAAAACTCTTAGAGGAAAACATAGGCAGAACACTCTATGACATAAATCACAGCAAGATCCTTATTGACCCACCTCCTAGAGAAATGGAAATAAAAACTAAAATAAACAAATGACACCTAATGAAGCTTAAAAGCTTTTGCACAGCAAAGGAAACCATAAAAAAGATGAAAAGACAACCCTCAGAATGGGAGAAAATATTTGCAAACGAAGCAACTGACAAAGGATTAATCTCCAAAATATACAAGCAGCTCATGCAGCTCAATATCAAAAAAACAAACAACCCAATCCAAAAATGGGCAGAAGACCTAAATAGATATTTCTCCAAAGAAGATATACAGATTGCTAACAAACACATGAAATGATGCTCAACATCACTAAACATTAGAGAAATGCAAATCAAAGCTACAATGAGGTATCACCTCACACCAGTCAGAATAGCCATCATCAAAAAATCTACAGGGCTTCCCTGGTGGTGCAGTGGTTGAGAGTCTGCCTGCCGATGCAGGGGACACGGGTTCGTGCCCCGGTCCGGGAAGATCCCACATGTTGCGGAGCAGCTGGGCCTGTGAGCCATGGCCGCTGAGCCTGGGCGTCTGGAGCCTATGCTCTGCAATGGGAGAGGCCACAACAGTGAGAGGCCTGCGTACCGCAAAAAAAAAAAAAAAAGAAAGAAAGAAAAAAAAAATCTACAAACAATAAACGCTGGAGAAAGTGTGGAGAAAAGGGAACCCTCTTGCACTGTTTGGTGGTAACGTAAATGATACAGCCACTATGGAGAACAGTATGGAGGTTCCTTAAAAAGCTAAAAATAGAACTACCATATGACCCAGCAATCCCACCACTGGGCATATACCCTGATAAAACTATAAAAAGAGTCATGTATCACAATGCTCATTGCAGCTCTACTTACGATAGCCAGGACATGGAAGCAACCTAAGTGTCCATCAACAGATGAATGGATAAAGAAGATGTGGCACATATATACAATGGAATATTACTCAGCCCTTAAAGGAAATGAAACTGAGTTATTTGTAGTGAGATGGATGGACCTAGAGTCTGTCATACAGAGTGAAGTAAGTCAGAAAGAGAAAAATACCATATGCTAACACATATATATGGAATCTAAGCAACAACAACAAAATGATTCTGATGAACCTAAGGGCAGGACAGGAATAAAGACACAGACGTAGAGAATGGACTTGAGGACACAGGGAGGGGGAAGGGTAAGCTGGGACGAAGTGAGAGAGTGGCATGGACATATATACACTACCTAATGTAAAACAGATAGCTAGTGGGAAGCAGCTGCATAGCACAGGGAGATCAGCTCAGTGCTTTGTGACCACCTAGAGGGGTGGGATAAGGAGGGTGGGAGGGAGACATAAGGAGGGGATATGGGGATATACATATGCATATAGGTGATTCACTTTGTTATACAGCAGAAACTAACCCAACACTGTAAAGCAATTATACTCCAATAAAGAAGTTTAAAAATAAAAGAATATATTTTTGATATTTGTGGTAAGATAAATCTGTAACCCTGAAAAGGGACAAAGGATTACTTCATTTTTATTATAAAAATTTCTTGAAGTAGATTTTTGTTGGAATGGTGTTGAAGTTAGCTTAGAGATATAATGCAAAGAACGAAACTGTCCTTAGTATATATTTTTCCAGGGGGCTGCATATGGCAGGGAGGGTCTCTTGGGAATGTGAGGTGTGAACAGTATGACCAGCAAGAGGAAGTATAGATGGAAGCAGTGTAACAGTGTGCAGATTCATAGATGAGAGGGGAAGGAGGTTTTTTTCTTGCCACTCTGTAAGAAATTTTGAAACGATGAAAAGTCCTATAAATATGTTTGACAAGATGCTTTGCTCTGTGTGAAATGTCTGAATTACTCCTTCAAGGAAACCTACTGTAAAGACCTATCATTATTTAGGTCTTTCAAGTTGGATGGGTATTTTAAAATGCAGCTCCATGTTGACTCATATGTCTTATACTAAAACATATATATTTTAAATGGAAGCCCAGATCACTCAGCAGTGACAGGTAACTTACGTTTCTTTGATTTACTTGATATCAGTTCTCTTTATTTCACTCTTACTCTGGCTAAGAAGTCATTAGTGTTCTGTACTGTTGGGATATTGCATTCGCCAAATTATATTAAAAATGCACTAGCTTTTCTTTCCATTGCTCAGAAGCACACATGAATTGACTGTATAGCATCATATTGCCTGAGTGCTCTCATGGGTCTTGGCACCTTGAATCACAGTTCTTCAACCCCATCTTTGTTTTGGAGCTCACAAAACAGAGAGTTACCAAATTCAAAGGCAGAAAAGATGTAGCAGCACCAAACTTCAGAGAAATTGAAACTAGAAAGTCAGGAAGAGAGTCCCTGTTTCTCAAATTGGTGATTATCCTTTCATCTCTACTTCTGTCTGTGCTTCTTCCCAATTCCGCTGATTCTCTCCTAACACTAGCTGTCTCTGCTTCCTTTGAACTTTCTGCTCCCTTATAACCATTGCTTCCAAATGACTTAGACTTTCTATGCCACCAGCTCCATTCTTGACTCTATATATGATCTTTCAGTTAAGTTTTCCTGATTGTGTGCCTTAGTTCAAATTTTCCAGACAAGAAATATGATTGATTCAGCCTACCCTACAGAGAGTCATGTATCCATAAGATCTGGCAAGAGCAATGGGCCATGGTACAAATTAATTGGGTTTTGCTATAGGTCAGAGCATATCCTCTTAGAAGGGTGTATATGGTGGAGGAGGCTCCAATCTTCAGCTATGCTTGTCCTGGCAATAAACATCTATTATATGGGCCTAAATGTGCAAGTTGGTTTTGGATTACATATCCTAACTCAAAACTAGCTAAGGAAAAGGGGAGATTTTTTACTGGCTCCTATAACTAAGAAATTAATGAATACAGCTGGATTCAGGCTCAGCTGGATTCAGGGCTCAGGCAATGTCATCAAGGCTTTATCTCTCTGTCTTAGTCCTTTGATTTTACTTGTGAGTTTGAATTCTGAATCACTGAGAATGCTGTCAGCTGGAAGTAACAGAAGACCTAAGAGTAGCCTAAACAATACAATCATCTCACATAACAAGAAGTCTCCAGGTAGCTTCCAGGGTTGGTTCAGTGGCTCAGAAATGGCATCAAGTACCAGGCTCTTTATATCCTTCCCCAATTCCATTCTGGGTTTAGCTCTAGGTAACGACAGATCCTCTTGGAAGGGTATGTGTGCTAGGGGAGGCTGCAATCAAAAATCCTTTTTCATCCTCAGGCTATTACATCGTAGTTGCAAGACAAGTTGCAGCTCCATGCATCCCGTTCTCAAGCAAAGTCATGTTTTAAAAAGGGGAGGCAAGGTTAGAGAGAAAGCTCTCCTAGCCTGACTCTCACTTATTATCAGAAAAATAAATCTTCTCCAGAAACTCCCCAGCAGATGCACTGTTACATCTTATTGTAAAAATCCAGGTGTGGGAAATCAAAGGGCTGATATTTTTAGTTTCTCATGGAAGATAGGCTCTACCACCATGGAAGAAGGGAGAAGCGAATGGCTATTAGTTGGCCAAGTAATATGCCTTCCAAGGTTTCATTCTTCAGATAGGCTCTCTCCTCCTGGCAAGGAAGAGAATCGCCAGCATTCTCTACATTGTCATTTCTGCTATATTCTTACCCTTCTAATAATTTTATTATTGAATAAAACCTCATTTGAGTTCTACAAGTAACAATATGCTCACCAGCAGTCCTTATGTTGATGTCTCTTTTAGTCATTTTGTTTGTCCAAAGTTCATTCTCTATTTAGATTCCTCAGGATGGGCTTGTGGGAGCAGAAGTCTCAAGTTCTTCTATGTTGATAATAGTTTGTACCCTTTGAAAGTTAGTATTACCAGTTGTAAAATCATTGCCTCATATGTTCTTCCTTTCCATATCTTAAAGATATTACTCCATTTTCTTCTGGCATTAAAAGTTGTTGTCAAAAAAATCTGATAATAGTCTAATTTTATTTCCTTTATAAATCACTTGCTTTTTTTTTGCCTAGATACCTAAAATATTTTTTCCTTGAAATTCAGTAATTTTAGTAGAATATGTCTTGGTATTGAACATTCTAAGATAGTATTCTCAGGTATGCTCCTTTATAATGCAGCTTTAAGCCTTTTTTATTTCAGGAAAGTATTCTTGAATTAAGGTTTTTAGTATTGTTCTCTTCCCTTGCTTTGGATTTTTCTTCAGGGACTCCTATTACATGTGTTTTAGATCCTTATCGCTTTTCCCCCAATGTATGTTCCTTTCTCTTGAAATATATTCTTTTAATCCTTATTTCTTTTTTATTTTGTAATTATCCTTATTTTTACCTTCTATTTTTCTTAAGACATTATTTACCTGTTAAGTTTATTTGCTCTTATCTTCCTTTTAGTTCAGTTTCCATTCCAAAATTATGTTTTCTTTTATTTCTAATTCTTACCTGGGTTCTGTTGCGTAATTTCTGAGTTTTTCTAACTCTGATATGTGGTTTTCTTTCATGGGTTATGCCATTTTCCTGGTGTCTTTTGACTTGTTTTGAAATGGGCTTGTTTTGATCTGTTTCCTGACATGCTTTCATTGTCTATAAAGATGTTATTCTATTCCCCGTTCTCTTTTTCCTTATACTAGCTTTGTATGGGGTTTGATGTTGGTACTTTTCTGTTACTCATTTCTGAAAAGTTCTCTTTTACTAACTTTTAGGAGACAGCTTGGTTCCCTAACCTTTCAATTTCCTTTTCTGTTGATTTTCTGTAGTGTTCAAAAAATGGGGGCTAACTTTCTGAGGTTTCCTGGTTTCTGTTTCTCTCTCCCAGTTTTATTTGGACCTTTTCTTTTTCTCTATTGCTTCCATTCTGCTCCCTTTTTACTTTACCCCCAGCAGTTTCACCTTAGTGCTGAGTACTGTCCCAGAAGGGAGCCCTCGCCGGTTGGTTTTAGGGGCTCATTGGGCATAGACTGCTAAAGCTTCTACGGACCTTACCTACCTGCTATTGGAGCGGGCAAATCCCCTTCCATTTTTACCTGCTGTTCTCGAATTAGCCCTCTTCTTTCCACAAAATGTCTGTTGGCTGTTGCGGAGTTTTCCTAGTCTCAGGTCAGTCTGGTATACCATTGCTCCCCTCTGCTTCCTTCCCCATAAATGGCGATGCCACTTGGGTCTTGAGGCTGTAGGTGGTTTGTTCCCAGCCACTTGTATTTTAGTGTTTGTAAGGATCCTTTGTCTTCATTTTGTTAAAAAATGTTATCCAGATGGGTTTTTCGTTTTACTGTCTAATTGCTCTGTCAATTTTATATACCAAATTCATGTGGGAGTTTGGAATAGATTTCAAAATTATGCTGCCCCTTCCACCATCTTCCTAGAACCCCTTCTGCCACTATTTTTAAAGGATCATTCTGGTTATGCAGGGCAGACTGCAAAGGGATAGAGGCAACGACCAAAGCAGGGAGACGAGTTAGAAGGGTATTTCAATAATGCCGTGAGATTTGATGGTGACTTGGGCTGGGGCAAGAGAAGAAGGCAGTGGTACAGGTGGTGAGGATCGGTTGGATTTTGGATATATTTTGAACATAGAGCCAATTGGATTTTCTGATGGCTGGCTGTGTTGTATGTGAGAGAAGAGTCAAAGATAGCTTTAAAGTTTTTGACTGGAGCCCCCGGAAGAATGGAGCTCCCGTTTACTGACGTTGGAGGACTGCATGAGGAGCAATCTGGGGGCAGATAGAGATCAGAGCCCACTTGGGGCTGTTAAAAGTTTGAGGTGCATATTAGGCATCTAAGTAGAGATGTAGACTAGGCAGCTGTTTAAGTGGGATTGGGATTCAGGGAGAGATCTGAGCTAGACATATATTTCAGAGCAAATAGGTGGTACTTAAAACCATGAAACTGGATGAGCTCTCCTAGAAAGTGAGTACTGATGGGGAAGAGAAGGGATCTGAGGATGGGCCCTTGCGGGCACTGTGGTGCTTAGGTGTTGGCAGTATGGATCTAATTTCTGAACATTTTGATGCTTCTTCTCCCTTTTTGTGCAAAGTTTTAACACAAATACTAAAACTGGCAATTAAACAGTTTCTAAGAATCAAGGGGGAGGCCAAGTTCAAGGATATTCCTTAAGACGGATACTGAGGACTGGCTTGCTCACCTTCCTTTCTCACCTCCTCCTCTGTTCTGCAGAGGCTAGAGTGCTATAAACTGTGCTTCTCAGACCCCCTTGCAGCTGGGAGTCACATGTGATTTAGATCTATATGTGACTTCAGCTCAGAATTGAGGTAAGTAGGGGAGAGAGGCAGGGCGTATGCCGTCCATTCTGCTGGTGGGGCTCGTAATCACTTATGCCCATGTGCCTATGTAGCTGGTGGTATGGCAGTGACATCCCAGTTTGCCAGGCAGCACAGAGCCATAGACACTTGGCCTAGAGTGTTTTTGTTCTTCAGCTCTTGCAGTTATTCACAATCCATGTAATAATCTATAATAATTTCCTCCCTGCTTTTACTAGCTAGACTGAAATCTGTTCTCTGCACCTGAACCCTAACTAATAAATTCCCTTGGTGGGTCTGGTACTGTGTTTATGATGTAGATGTATGTGTAAACTCACTCATGAACAGAGAATGTGTGTGTGTGTGTGTGTTTGTATGCGTGTGTAATGTGTATGTACACACTCAGGGCAGAGGGAGAGGTTGTATGTGGTCCCTGGAGGACACTCAGGGACAATTATGGCATGTACCCCACTAGAAGAACATGAAAAGGAGGACTCGGACACGGCCTTCATGATGCCCGAGTTCCAGGACCAACCCAGCGATGCTGTGGACATCTTCTGTGGCCCGAGTATAGGATTGGTGTGGCCCTGGAAGTCTCACACAGTTACTGAAGCCCTGGAGGTCTGTGGGCACCGGCTGCGGGGCCAGTACTTGCCCACCGATTATAAGCAGCTGCAAGAGGATCTGGACAACAGCGCTCGAATCCAGCAGGCACTGGCTGTACAACAGGCCCTGCTGGAGGTGAGGACAGAGGTTTAAAGAATGGGACGGTGGCCACCACTTCCCATCATAGCCACCCACCTCTGCCCTACACACCTTGTCTGCCCCTAGGGCATGCTGCGGGAGGTGCAGGAATTCTGCAGGGACCATCACTGGATGAAAGGCATTTATGAGTTCCTGCAAGCCTGGGGGCCTCAGAAGCTGGAGTCTATGAGAGGTTGTCCTGTCAAGAGCTACGCGATGCTGGTGAGCTGCCTGAATGGTTGGCGGGCCCGCGTCTCCAGCATCCCCGTGGAGCTGATCACAAAAGGCAGGCTGCTGCGGCTGAGCTGCCGTGACATACAGGTGGAGATGGGTGAGTGCTGCTTAACCCCCCTCCTCTCCTTTGCCTTCTGTACCTTATCCGCACAGCCCTTCTTGGGCCTTCAGTGTCCTCCAGGGACCTTTGGTGCAGGCCCCTCATTGGACCTGTAGCGCCTCCCAAAGCCCCAGGTCCCAGGCCCTTCCCTTTGCAACTGAAGGTGTGATCACTGCAGAGGACAGCCTCTCCGCCTGTCTTGACTCTACTCATTCACCACACTCCCTAGGACTTGTGTGTCCTTGTCTCCTAGCACTTTCTATTCTTACGGCATGGAAGTAGTTCAAACCAAATGTAACTGAGAAAAATCCTAGCCTGCTCCTTGGGCTAGGAGAACTCAATTTCTTTACAGAGATTCTCAGGAATCAAGGGTGCCCTCTCCCCACATGTAGCAATCAGAATCGACACTACAATTTGCATGTATAAAAAGTTACTCTCTTTAACTGATCTTGGCTTAGTCTGTAGCCCTAAATTCTGCTGATGGTGAAAAGAGACAATTGGTCCTCCCAATCTGCGTGTTCTGTGTCTGTGGATAAAATTCCAGAGAGTTCCAAGAAGCAAAACTTGAACCGATAACTGTGTATATAGCATTTACCTTGTATTTACAACTATTTACATAGCATTTACGTCATTTTAGGTATTATAAGTAAACTAGAGATGAGTTAAAGTATACAGGAGGACATATGTAGGTTATATGCAAATGCTATGCCATTTATAAAATGTGTGGATTTTGGTATCCTCAGGGATCCTAGAACCAATCCCCCAAAGGGACAACTGTATTCCAATTGAAAGTGCGCATTTTTTTCTTTTTATTTAAAGCAGCACTTTTCGTCTAATTCAGTCTATTTTGGGTATTTGGTCAATTCAAAATTCATACTACAGTTCTGGATTGTTTTGATTTTCGAGTGTCCTCTACTCCTTCTCCTCCCCAAGGTGGCCCCCGGCATTAGAGAGGGCTTCTGGGCTGTGTGCTCTTCTTTGCTGGCTTCTGCTGACTTGCCTGAGGTCTCTGCCCTCCTTCTGACCTTGCTGCTCCTGGTGAAGCTGTGTCCTGAGCTGGTGTAGCTGGCGTGTGTTCTCCTGGCTAATAGGAGCCCAGAGTGTCTACCTCTGCTGACTCGGCTCTGCATTGGCTCCTGCTGACATTACATATCCTTAGGGTTTTAGTGAACCCTTCATCCAGTCTTTGTCTTAGGCTGGCCACCTCATAGCTTCTGCTTAAGGGTCCCTCGCCCTTCAACACAGGAACCCTATCTGGGCCCACTGGCTATCAACTCTCCACTATCTCCTGTATCCCCTGCCATTTGGGAGCTGTGGCGGACTTGGGAACGTTATATTTGGCCCTCTTTCTGCCACAACACATCACACCATGATTTCTGCTCTGCTGTGACTATCGCATGTCACATGAGCATGAGGGCACCCTGCAAGGAGGTATCTTCCCAAAGTGCTACACGGAAAGTGGAGCTCGAGCCCACTCTGCTGTCTGTTCCCTGCTCAGCCCATCTCAGTTTCCCACCTCATGTGTCTACCTACCCCCACGAGGCCAAGGCCTAGTTGGTCTCCCTGGGTCTCTGAGAAATCTGGTTTAAGACCTAACCTTGTTTGTCTTTTCTCTTCCTCCCTTTCCATGGGAAGGATGTCTCATACTACTGGTTACTAGCTAAGTGCCTCCACCCAGAGATGGCTGTGGAAAAACACACAGAGGGGTAGATTGGGAAGCTGGTGATTTGTTCTTCTGGGAAACAGAGAGGTTTTGTCACCTAACACCGATGAACGGCAGTAACCAATCGTGTCTGCTTCCTGCAGAGACTAGATACTCTGAGATCCATGGCCTCCAGGCCTGCTTTCTTTCTTTGGTTGCACCAGGTCTTAGTTGCAGCAGGTGGGCTCCTTAGTTGCAGCTCACCAGCTCCTTAGTTGCAGCTCGCCTGCTCCTTAGTTGCGGAAGGCAGGCTCTTTAGTTGTGGCATGTGAACTCTCAGTTGCGGCATGCATGTGGGATCTAGTTCCTGGACCAGGTATCGAACCCGGGCCCCCTGCACTGGGAGCGCAGAGTCTTATCCACTGCGCAGCCAGGGAAGTCTCCAGGCCTGCTTTCTTTATAAGGTGGGAGGCCTTGGAGCTGGGCCTGAAAGAGTTTGCTTGAAAGTGCTTGCCTGCCTAGCCCTCCCTGCCTTTGCTCTTCCACAGATGAAAGCACACACCTCCTTAGGTATCGTCTAGACCACAGAACTCCCCGCTCTTTCCCCAAGCCTCGCTCCTAAATGCACAGGGGATTCAGGCTGGCCAGGCAAAAGGAGGACCTGTGATTGGCCTGCTTTCTTTCTGACCCTGTTTTGGGCAGGCTTCGCTCCACTCTTGCTCAGGAAGTCAGTGTTCTTTCTAGTCTGTTGGCTTCTTGGTCCTTAGTCCAGGTTCAACTGGCCTCTTCAAGAGGAGCAGATGGAGAGGTAAAAGCACAGGGCTCAGAATCCTGGCTCTGTTTTTTACTGGCTTGCATGACTTCAGATCACTAAGCTTCAGTTTCTTTATTTGTAACATAGGCATAACAATGTAGTCGCTCACAGGGTTATGGGAAGGAGGATTAAATGAGATATTATTTGCAATGTTCCTAGCATTGAGTATGGCATGCAGTAGATGCTTAATTGTTTTCATTTCACCTTATTCCCTTCTGTCCACTCTCATCCTTCTTGCTGATCTAATTCTATCTTCTTATCCTGCAACTTTGTTCCTCTTCTACTTGGGCTCCCTTGAATACTTGAATTACCTACTGTTATGAGTTGGCCTCACCAGAAACTTGACTTCATACTTTACTCTTTCCCTCTCCCTAACTCCACCACGTCCAGCCTGTCATCAAATCCTTTCCATTCTTCTGCCTCCTACATATCTCTCAAATGTGTTTTCCCATCCATCTCCAACTTCCAACCCCGAGGAGCCCTGGTTATTTTATCAGTCCATTGCTCCCTTATACCACACGGTGTCACTGTTGAGCTCTTCTCTGTCTTCACTGGCCCCGTGCTGCTGGTCAGAAGGCGGCACCATTGCAATGGCCTAGCTACTGTCATAGGTCAATGGGATAGTTTGAAAAAGGATAAGTGCACATCTTTGTGTTCTGTTCAACCTTGGGTACCCCTCAGAAGTTCCCTTGTCTTGGTTTTCTCAGTCTCAGCTGTTGGTGCCAAGTCCTATTCGTTACCTCCTCCAAAGCTCCAACAGGTCCGTTCCCTGTATGTCTCAATTATCTGTGCCTGGAACTCACTGTCCTACTTTCCAGTTGCAGAGATGCTCATGGAGGATGAGTTAATTTACTTTTCACCCTTCAAAGCATAAAATGTAACACAGTGGAGCCAGACTGCCAGAGTTTGAATCCTTGCTCTAGCATTGTGTGATGTTGATATTTAAACTCTCTGAGTCTCACTTTGCTTATCTTTAAAACAGGGGCAATAATAGTATCTGCCTCAAAGGGTTTTGTGAGGATTAAATGGGTTAATACAGGTAAAGTAGTTGGCACTGTGTCTGGCGTGTAGTAAGTACTCTATACTATATTTTGTGGCATACTCCATGCCCTATTTCTATATTGTATTTTGCTGCTCTGTGCATATTTTAACATCTCTGAACTTAAGAGGTGTATTATAATCGATGGCATCATTTTTTCTTTTTTCATGGTGTGTGTAAAATAATGGTGCTTCTTACAATCAGTGGTATCTCAGATCTGACGAGGTTTCGTGTTGGTATTATTCCTGTCCTCGGCGACAGTGGAGGTGTTCATATTGCCAAAGCCAGCTTCCAAGATTATCTTCTCGCCCCAAGTCCACCTGACAACCTCTTTCCTTTAATCCTTAAAAACAAAAGGCAGATTACACACTCTTCTTGGTACCTCTTCTACTAGAGCAGAGGCAGTAAGACTCCTCAGATAGAAAATGTTTATCTGTGGTGGGCATTCTGCTCTTCATGGACACGGCATCCCTGTGCCTTTGCACACGGTTTCATCCACTTGGCGTGCCCCTGGAAGCCTTAACCACTCAGTACAGTCAGCTCCAATGTCCCCTTCGCTGAGGAGGCCTTCCCCAGCGTCCTCAGGCCTCCTGCCCCTTCACTGAGCCAGGTTGAGGGCTCTTTGAAGAGCATCTGCCACACTGGTATGTGATTATCCCCTTCTATGTCTGCCTCTGCTGCCATATTGTGAGCTTCTGAGGGCGGGAACACTTTCTGTCTCACTCATCACTCTTGTCTACCGGTGCCCAGCACAGGCCCAAGTGCACTGCAGCTGACTGGACACCAAGCAGGGGTCCAGTAAGTGTTCAGCGACTTGGGGGAACGAATTCACGTTCTGGCTGCCCCTTCAACCTGCTCCCACTCCGGCCCCGCCACGCTCCCCTGGCACTTCACCCCCTCATGCCTAACTCTCTCCTGTCTTCAGAATCCAAGCTGGTGGGCATCAGGAAGGACATTCTTGAACAGATACAGAACGAATGCCGGAGCCGCGGTCAGCAGCTAATAACAGAGCTCACAGATTTCACGAAGGCCTTCCGAACCATCAACGCCGACATCCACGCCCTCACGTGGTGCTCCCAGAAGGTGGGCTCTCCCCATTCTCCTTTCCCAGCTTATCCAGGGCCGTCCCGCTCGCATGCCCAGCACACTCCCTTCAAGTCTCAGCTGAGCTCTCGATGGGGCTTGACGCTCTTAAACTGTGCTCACATGTGTGGTCTGCCCTTGCCAGCTCTCATCCTGTTCACGTGGCCCTCAATATCCTCATGAGAGGGGGAGGTCCTGGTGTTTTGAGAGAGAGAAAATCTGGCTTTCAGAGACCGAGCTCTGCTCTCCGTACAGTCAAGTAGGGATCCATACCCTGCCATCAGGGCAACAATCTGATGGGGGAGGAACTGTGCTGTCTTCAGGGAGACCTAGGTCAGATGGGGGATCTGATCCCAGATTGCCCTGATCCCAGTTGGTTAAAAGGCGGCTGCTGGGGCCTGGAGCCTCTAGCAGGTGGGAGTGCCCCTCAGGATGTAAAGGGCAGGGGGAGTGCTGGTCTCATACTGTTGTCCCTGCGGCTGAACGAGGCCAACGAGCGGTACACAGAGCTGGAGGAGCGGATGGAGTACACGCGGTCACTCTGTGAGCTCGTCCGCAACCACTTTGGCGTCTTCAGTGCTGAGAATGAGGCACTGGACATCTCGGTGAGAAGCCCTCTCTCCCGTCTCTCCCAGAGCCCCTCCCCCATAACCACCTCTGCCTGACTACCCTCTGCCTGCCCCGCAGCTTCTGCACACGTGGGAGTCATTCCAGCGTGAGAAAAGCCAGGCCTCAGGGTTCCTGCTCAGTAAGCGACACGCCATCGCGCCGAAGCTGCAGCGGCTGACGGCGGCGGCGCTGGCGGAGCTGGAGGGCCTGATTGGGAAGGCCCTGTCCGGTCCCTTCACGGACCCTGCGCAGGAGCAGAGGAGCACTGAACGCCAGCTCATCTCCCTGGAGCGTCAGTTCCAGAACACAGCCAGCGGCCTCAGTGAACTGCACCATGCCTACACCACCTTCACTGGTACCGAGGGTCCCGCCCCCTCCATCGCCACCCTGGGATGCCCCCTCCCACTGAGATCAGGGTTGGGACTCAGGGACCTGCATCTTGGGTGACCCTAAGCAAGTCTTGGGAATCACATACCTTCATTTTAGTCTCTTTTATATGTGAAAATTGCAGGACAAAATCTAAATACATTGGGTATGTCAAGTGTTGTGCTTAGGGTGGGGATAGGGGGGCACACAGTCTGGTAGAGAAGGCAAATAGGTGAGCGTTCCATCAGAATGTGTTGGGGTCAGAGGGCTAAAAGCCTGTGCGGGAGAAATGTAAAGGTGTCCTCATCGTAGTTGTGTAGCCCTGTTCAGCCCAGTCCTACACCAGGCAGCAGGTCCCAGATAGAAACGGTCTTGATGCTCCACGGCCACTGCTTCCAGCCAGTGTGGTGGAGGTGGCTGCTAAAGGCCTCACTAGCCCCTAGGAGGAGACCGGGACAGAACTATTGGCCTTAGCCCTTCTGTGCAGTGGTGCAGCTAGGCTGGCTCCCCTCTGCACGTAAAGAACTTTGCAGGCTCCAGTTTCTCTTCTCAGGTGCCGTCACTTCTGTCGGTCACTTGTATCCCTTGGAAGGGCACACTGCTTCTGACTTGCCTCTTGGCCAACCGCCAACTGTTACTATCCCTGCCTATGGGATCCTCAATCCCAGGGAGGGCCATTTGACCAGATGTGAGGTGGAAGACGCTCTGGGACCATCCTCAAACAAGGGGCTTTTTCTTTGGTCAAGTATTGGGAGACCCTCATCCTATATTCTAACTGATGTAGACCAGACCTTGACCTTTCCTGCTAGTGGTTGGGGTGTTTGTGGAAAAGCAGAGCAGGGGACTCAGGCCTTGTGGGGTTAGGCCCAGGAAACCCCACAGCATTGTTTTTACTTCCTTCTTCCATCCCTGTCTCCTCACCAAACTTCCGGTTTTTAAAATTAATCTAGGATCTTAGATCCAGACCATTAATGCTACTCTTTATTTTCCACTGCATATCTTTTATTTTACTTACTACCTTTGACATTTGATTTGTTCTATAACTGTGTGTTAACAACTACTCTGATATCTAAGGTTTAATGGTTTTGTTTACCCACTGCCAATTTTTAAAGTACCACATCTTTTCATTATTTTCACTCCTTCCTTGGATGGCTGCAATAATTCTTTAAGTATTTCTTTTTTCTAAGAAGGGAGTTGGAGGTGTTAAAATTTCTAAACTTCTTATGGCTAAGAATGACTGTATAATGTCCTTATATCACAGCTTGGCTAGATATTGAATTCTGAAGTCACAACACTTTTTTGTCCAGACTTAGATATTACATCACTGTCTTCTGACATTTATCATTTTGGACAAATCTGATACCAATCTGATTTTCTTCCTTTGTAGGTAATCTTTTTTTCGATTATTTGATAATGGCTTTTACAGTTGCTCTGCTCCCGTTTCAGAATTTTTATTTGTATGTAGGATTTTCTGGATCTCTCCTCCATTTCTTTCATCTGCTTCATCATTACTTCTTTTATTCTTTTTTTTTTTTTGAGTTCTGGGGAAATGTGAATTTGTCTTATAAGCTTCCATTTTCTGTGGTGTCTACTCTGTCATTTCTTGCTTTTTAAAAAAATTATTTATTTATTTATTTATTTTTGGCTGCATTGGGTCTTCGTTGCTGCGCGTGGGCTTTCTCTAGTTGTGGCGAGTGGGGGCTACTCTTTATTGTGGTGCGCGGGCTTCTAATTGCGGTGGCTTCTCTTGTTGCGGAGCACGGGTTCTAGGCGCACGGGGTCCAGTAGTTGTGGCACGTGGGCTCAGTAGTTGTGGCTCGTGGGCTCTAGAGTGCAGCCTCAGTAGTTGTGGCGCATGGGCTTATTTGCACCGCGGCATGTGAGATCTTCCCGGACCAGGGCTCGAACCCGTGTCCCCTGCATTGGCAGGCAGATTCTTAACCACTGTGCCACCAGGGCAGTCCCTGCAATTTCCATTGCGTTTTAAAACACACATACACGTGTTGTATTTGTATGATTAAGTGCACATGTATATGTATATAAGCGTATGTATATGAGTATATATACATGAACATATTTCCTAGCTCTGTCTACTGAAGAGTCCAAGAAGGAAATACACTCCAATAGCAAGGAGCCACATTGTGCCCAGATCGTAGTTTCTAATACCATTCCCCACTAAAAGAAATCAGGGCTCCTCAGAGAATGAATGATTCCAGGGCCATGGCAGGGTAGGTACAAGATAAGAGTGGAATATCTTTTTAAGCCAGAAAGTAAGGAAGTGTTAAGTTCTTTTTAAAAGTGATGGGATATGGGCTTCCCTGGTGGCGCAGTGGTTGAGAGTCCGCCTGCCAATGCAGGGGACACGGGTTCGTGCCCCGGTCTGGGAAGATCCCACATGCCGCGGAGCGGCTAGGCCCGTGAGCCATGGCCGCTGAGCCTGTGCGTCCGGAGCCTGTGCTCCGCAACGGGAGAGGCCACAACAGTGAGAGGCCCTTGTACTGCAAAAAAAAAAAAAAAAAAAAAGTCCTGATAAAAGTGATGGGACATGGCACAAGGACACAGAAGGGATGCCAACTGGACAAATCTGGGACAATTTCACCACCAGGGTAAAACTAAACTACAAAGTAAACTACTGAAAAAAATAGGAATGTATTATCCATACTAGTACTAAGTAGATGATAAATCAGTGAGGGAGAAATGAGGACTTGTGCTTACAGTAGAATGCCAGAGCCAGCTGGGCAGTGTGAAGGGAGGGCTGGAGAGGGAACACCATCATTTTGCCAACCATCATGGTAAATATTGGATTGGGTGAGGGGATCATCAATGAATGCCAAATTTGGGGGCAAATTTGACGAGGAACAGAATATTTGCACTGTCTTAGAGAGTCTCCCTCAGAGACTACTTATTAGTTGCAAAGGTAATAATTCAGTGGAGAAATTGGGCAACATTTTGAAGGTGATCAAAATTAATATCTCCAATGAGGGACAGATGAGACACAAATGGACATCACGTACCTCCAGACGTGATACCCAGAGGACACAACATTACCGATTCAACAGTCCAGCTGGGAGTGATTTTACAAACTCAGCCATGAAAAGAAGCATACAAACACAGCACAAGAAACTTTCTGTTAACAAAAAAGGGAGAAAGGGGACTGTCTACTTCAAAAATGTCTATGTTACAAAAGACTGTGGGGAATGTTCCAGATTAAAAGAAGTTGAGGAGACATGACAAGTAAATATGGTACTTGACCCTAGACTGTCTGCTGTACTTGAGGGGAAAAAAATGCTATAGAGGACGTTACTAGGCCAACTGACAAAATTGAAATATAGACAGTAGATCAGATAAAAGTATTATGTCAGTGTAATATATGAAGTTGATAACTGTACCAATGTTGTAGAAGAGAATATCCCTTTTCTTAGGAAATACACACTTGAGTATTCAGGGGTAAAGGGACATGATATATGTAAATTAGTTTAAATAGTTCAGAGAAGAATTATGCGTTTGTGTGTGTATACACACCTGCCCAGACACCCACAGAGCATGTAAACACAAATGGTAAAGAGAATGGGTAAAATGTTAACAAAAGGTGATCTTGATAAAAGGTATACAGGAATTCTTTTTACTATTTTTTTTTTTGCAACTTTAAAAAGTTTGATAGCATTTCCAAATAAAAAGTTTTAAATTGCAATGGAATTTACAAAATAGATAACCCTCAAGTTTGTCTTTATCTTCTCGTGTGTCTGGAGATACTATGTCTGCTCCTTCTTACAAAGAGAGTTCTTTACTTGTTCAATATTTAATGTTAAGACAACTGCTATCAAACATTATATGGGGGGAGTTCCCTGGGGGTCTTGTGGTTAGGCTTCGGAACTCTCTCACTGCTCTGGCCCGGGTTCAGTCCCTGGTCTGGGAACTGAGATCCTCAAGCCTCGTGGCGCAGCCAAAAAAAAAAAGATTATATGGGTTTCTAGCTGGATCTTTTGAGTTCAGATAAAGGAAGATTTGATTAAAGAGTTTAATTTACTTTGTATGTGTGGTTTTTGGGTTTTGTTTTGTTTTGTGTTTTGGTTAGATCAGAGCTCTGATAGCCTCGTGATTCTCCGACCTCCATGATGGATGATGCATCGTGTAAGGTTCATGATTCTCAGCATTTGGGTGTAGCTTTTTCACTTTTTCTCTCACTCAAGAAGGTACAGTGGAATTCAAGTGAATGAGGATGACAGTTTTATTGCAATATTCTTGAATCTGGTCTGATGTCTTTTAAGTAAATTGCAAACCTCAGTACTATAATTATTATTAATAACAAATTATTTTTGACACATATCTCAAAAATGAATATAAATTTTGGTTAAGAACTAATGCAGAAGCTTGTGAGATGAAGGGAGGGAATAATGGTCAGAGACAGACACAATAGGGAGCGTCACCATTTGCCCCTATGGTCCTCCCTGTGGGCCAGATCCTTTCTCATATGCATCTCACTGAACTCATTCGTTTGTCCAACACATATTTGTTGAGTGCCTACTGTGTACCATGCGTGAAGTATATCAGTGAACAAATGACAAAACCCTTGCCCTCATGAACTGAACGTTCTAGCTGGGAGAGAAAGACAGCAAATAATAAACATAAAATATAACCAAATGATGGAATATGTTAGAAAGTGATAAATGGTATAGAAAAAAAGTAGAGCAGGTTAGGAGGGGCTGGGAATGCCAGGGAGGGTGGCTAGCAGTTCTTAATGAGGTGGGCTGCGTAGGCCTCATTCGGAAGGTGATATCTGAGCAAGGACTTGAATGTGGTGAGGGAGTGAGCCATGTGGTTTTCTAGGGGAAGTGTGTTCCAGGAAGAATGAACTGCCCGTCAAAGGCCCTCAGCAGGAGGGAGCATGCCTGGTGTATCTGAGCGACAGTAAAGAGTGTGGTGTGGCCAGAGTGGCATAAGTGAGACAGAGACTAATAGAAGAGGAATCCTTCCCTTTCATCACTATCACATTTTCCTAGATATTCTTTCCTTGGACTAACTCTCCCTTGGATTATTGTACTGAACAATTTTGGACAACCACACCTGCCCCGTCCCTGGCACTTTTAGGACCCTCCCTTCTGTCATTATGGGCTCTTGACTGACCATCCCCCATCATGCCCCCACCCCCAGCCCTGCACATAGCCTAGGCCTCAGCAAGCCCTATCCCACAGGGGACGAGAGTCCTGTGCCCTTGCCAGTCTGTGGGATCCGTCCTATTGTACAGCAGCGGCGCATCTGGCACCTGTACCGAGTCATCTCTGAAAATATCAGCGAATGGAAGTGCATGGCTTTTGCCAAGGTGCTGACACCCTCCTTGGACCCCCTGCCTGGGAGTGGAGAGTCTGCATGGGTCGGGGTGGGGAAGGGTCTCCAGCTGCCAATGTGCCTTTCTCCCTACAGTTCAATCTGGCTATGGCCCAGGAGAAGACAGATGGCTGGCTCACAGAGGCGGCCCAGATGAATGCAACCCCGGGGCTCCACAGCCCAGTTCTGCAGCGCTGCATGCACGTGCTGGAGGAGTTCCGCAGCCTCCTGCCATTGCTCACCAGGCTGGGCAGCCTCCAGCTGCAGAACGTCAACTTCCAAGCCCTCCTGCGAGGTGGGTTTGGGTAGAGTCAGAAGGGAGGGGAAGGGAAGGATGTAGGGTTTGAACAATGGGACAACTAAGTTCCCTATTGCTCTTTTTGGAAACACCTTTCCTCCCCAGGTTGCCCTGGCCTTCCCTCACGGACCACAGCCTCCTTTCCCCCACAGGGACAAACATTCTTAACCTCTCACACTACCATGTGGGTCCTCTCTGCTGACTTGGGCTGGGCTGGGCTGGAGTCTTACCTCTGGACTCTGAATTGTGCTCTGGACCTTAGGTTCTGGGCCCTTGCCTCTGTGTCGTGCTGTCTGGGAGCTGGGCTGGGCTGGGCTGGACTCTGCCAAAGACCGAGAGTTGCTCTGACTTGTTGTCCCTCCCCCTCCAGGCTTAGGGTTAGGCGATCTCCACAACATAGAGCTCCTAACAGTGGGCCAGCTGCTCTCTTGTCCCCTGCTGGAGTTTACAGATCGAATCAACCAGGTGGGCTCACCCCCCTCTCTGCGCCCACAGAGGAAAGGTGGTCCAAGCCCAGGGCCTGTTTGCTAAGCTCTAATAGAGCCAGTTAAGGCTTAGCAGCCCCTTGAGACAAGGGGGACAGTGGGTATTGGCTTGTAGTGGGGTGGGGTTGAGATTGCTAGCCTGCCTGGAGGGTATGGGGATCTGATGGGTAGTTCCAGACGCTCTGTGACAGAAAGTATGTCCCTTCCCTCCCAGGGGAAGGAAGTGGGTGGCAGCCCTGAAGTTGTGGGCACACAGGATGGCAGATGTCCCCTGGCCCAAAAGAGCATGAGCTGACTGAGGCATTGTCTGCTCAGCTGGAGCCTTGCAAAAAAGTGGGTTTCAGGGCAGCAGCCTTAGGTCACAGTGTGATGCTGGTGGCCTGTCTTTGAAGCCTGATGGTCCCACTCTCCACCTCTGAGACCTCCACTCTCCTGGGCCCTGGCCCTTGAGTCCCAGCTCCAAGGCTATCCCCTGAGCCATTAGCCAGTCCTGGTTCCTGAGACCCAACTGTTCCAGATCTGGCGGTGTGAAAACATACGGACTCATGCCCAGGAGGCCCTACTGCAGCTGCAGCGGGCCTGGGAAGCACGACAGCTGCGACTGCTCAACTTCATCCTGCACGTGCCGTATGAGCCCCCAGCTTCAGAGCGCTCCAAGAGACAAGCGCCCCGCAGCCCCCAGTGGCAGGTGGTGGGCAAGGATAGTGGCACCTTCATCCTTTCAGGTGAGACCCAGCCCTCGTGGCCCAGCGAAAGCCCCTGCTGCTGGGGAACGTGTTCATCCCCCAAGCCCTGCCAGATCTGGCTTCTCTAGCCAGGGCCCCCTCCCCCCTGGACAGCCTGAGCCATCAGTCTGTTCTGAGACAATATCTTCCATGTAGCCCTCGTACAGTCTTAATCTTCTTGGGAGCCCCCCATCCACTCCCTCCCACCCAATGCCTGGCCTCTTCAGCAAAGGTCCTCCCCTTTTTGGGTGTGCTAAGAAATTCCTCGTGGTCACGTCTCTCCAGCTTTCAATGCTCTGTCCTCTAGACTGCACCCACTCATTAATTCCTTTGTCATTCCCTCATCAAACTCACCTGCCTCTTATGAACCAAATGCAGGGGACTCTGAGATTTACAGACCGAAGTCCCGTCCCTTGCGGACTCCCGGTCCAGTGAGAGAGGGACAAGAGAACAGAGACAGGTGCATGACAGAGCACCTAACTGAGGGCAGTAGCATCTCAGAAAGAGGACCAACATCAAAGGACCGGGAGAGTTAGAGAAATCTTCCCTTCCCTTAGGCAAAGGCCTCATTCTGACTTCTGAAGGAGTAGGAGTTTGCCAAGTTTGCAAGGGGAGAAGGGCATGCCACTCAGAGGGAGCAGCATATGTACGGGCACTCAAGATGGTATAATTAGGGAAGTAAAGGAGAAATTCTCTTATCCAGCCTAACTGAAACCCAACTGGCAAATTCAAAAAGTTAGTTAAGCAGGGAAATCATAAAATATGCATACATGGCTTAAGATTTTTATTTTAGCTTAAATCATATAATGGACATTTATTTACTAACCTTTTAATCTAAAGACGAGGTTTTCTTTGATTTGCAGTCAAGAGATAGAAGCTCCTCACTGCCTTTCTTGCGTTAATACGTCATCTGCTATTTCCACTTTCAGTTTCTGTAAAGTGGAGAAGGGACGTGAGGACACTTGTAAAGCTATCTGAATCCAGAACTTTTCTAGATTTTTATTATAATTTCACAATCTTAAAAAATCGCCTTGCCCATATCTAATTTAATATCATGTTTTTATTGGCTTACTGAAGCCCTTCCAGAGTTTCCATAGAACCAGCAACTATTTTGCCACCCATATTTCAGTGGTTAACATGATACAAGATTAAATTCTGTAATTAAAATTATAACTCACACAAACGGAACTCACGTAAACAAGTTTGCAAACACACTCTGACTCTTGGTGAGCATACTAGGTGCGACTAGTAGAAGCAAAAAAGTTTGTGTCTTCTAGAGAGTAGTTTGAGATCTGTGAGTTTCAGTGTATTTTGGGTATCAGTCACCCCTGCCCTTGCCCCATCTGACTGCCAGCTCAGCTCAGCTCGAGCCCACTCTTCCTTAGATTACAGCAACCTGCAGGATTCTGTCCAGGAAAGTCTTCAGGTGTTGTTCAAGTTCCTGGCCACCCAGAAGTCAGGAGACTTAAACAAAATGGCTTTGGAGTGGGTGACTATCATGCATGGCCTGAGTGAGTGCAGGCCTCTAGCTGGGCTGACGGGTGGGTCCTGAGGTGAGATGGCCCAGAAAGATGGGGAGAGGGGTCGGGGGTGGGTGAGGACAGAGTGAGGACCTCCTTCAGGGCCACTTCTTGGGCTGAAGTGACCAGGTCTTTATTCACGCTGCAGGTTTTCTCTCCTTCGAGCAAGGTCCCTGGGTCCTGCTGAGCAGAGTTTTTTGGGAGTGGGGCATCCCAAGAGGGCAGGAGCAGGCTGGACCCCCTTGCAGAAGCTGGAACCCTAGTCTCCCTCCAGTGTTCCCCTGGCTGCTTCTCACAGGTGCCCTGCTGCAGGTGTGGGTGACTTTCCAGCAGAAGTGGATCTTTTTGAATAAAGTTCTGCATGAGATGAAGATCCAGTTTCCTAGTTCTGACCTGGTAGGGAAGGGGGTGTGTGGCAGGGTGGACAAGTGCTACTGGACAGTGGGGCTCAGGGCGGGAGGGGGATGCCGCCCTCACTCTTACCTTCTCTCTCACCACAGCGCTCCCGTTTCGAGGCCATGGACGAACAGTATCGGACCCTGATGAGGATCTCTGTAGCTGACCCCCTGGTTCTGTCACTTATAGTGCCCAGTGCCAAGCGGAGCCCTTCTTTCCAAGGCCAGCAGCTGCAACAGCTGTTGCAAGCGGGCTCCGTGGAGCTGGAGGGCATCATCGTGGCTCTGGAGAGCGTGCTCTATGCCGTATGTGCTCACTTCCCCCGCCTCTTCTTCCTCAGTGGCAGTGAGCTGGTGGCCCTGCTAGCTGCCCCGCTGGAATCCTGTGAGGCCCAGCTATGGGCACGACGCTGTTTTCCTCACGTGCATGCCGTGAGCTTCAAGTCCAGCCGAACTGATAGAAACACGGATGACCGGGAGTCAAGCCCAAGCCCACAGACTCAGTTGGAGGCACTTGCAGTGCTCGGGGCAGGTGGGGAGGAGGTGAAGCTGCCGGGGTCCCTTCCTCTGCATTCAGATCTCCCCAGGTGGCTGGCCTCCCTGGAGCAGGGTCTGCGTCTGGCCCTGGTGCACTTGCTGCAGGACTGTGTGGCTGCCCGTCTTGCTCTGGGCCCGTCCCTAGACAAGGCCTTCAGGCAGCTGCCCCAGCAGAGCCAGTCGCCCCCGCAGATGTATGTCCAGCACTGGCTGGACCTAGTCCAGGCCTTCCCGTGGCAGTGTGTCCTGGTGGCAGAGGAGGTGGTATGGCGGGCCAACATGGAGGAGGCTCTGCTTGAAGGGAAGGCCCTGGCCGCGGTCCCCATGCACGTGCGCAAGCTTGACGTACTGGTGAATTTTTTGCGGGCCCGGAGGGCCTCTCAGGGTGAGCAGCCCCTGCCCTCTGTCCGCCAGACCAGCCTGCTCAGTGCCCTGTTGGTCATGACAGTGGCTCACCGGGATATAGCACAGCTGCTGCAGGAGCGCCAGGTCAGTGATCTGACGGACTTCCACTGGGCCCGCCAACTCAAGTACCGCCTGGCTTCACCCCACACCACTCCCCAAAGCCCCCTGCAGAGTCCCAAGTCTCTCGCACCTACTGAGACTTCTCTGTCACCAGCTGCATGCTGGATAGATGTGCTGGGTCGGTCTTTCCTGTACAATTACGAGTACCTGGGTCCCAGACTGGGGTCTCTACCCAGCCTGCTTCCTGAGCGGCCGGCCCTAGTGCTGTTATTGGCCCTGGAAGAGGTGGCCTGTGGGACCCTACTGGGCCCTGATGGTGTGGGCAAGGCAGCTATGGTGAAGACGCTAGCGCAGGCCCTGGGGCGCCAGCTGGTGGTGGTGCCCTGCTTGCCTCAGATAGAGGCCCAAAGCCTGAGCAATTACCTGAACGGTGCCCTGCAGGGTGGTGCCTGGCTCCTGTTAGAAGCAGCTCAGCACTTGCCCCTTGGCTTACTCTCTGCCCTGGGCCAGCGCTTGGCCAAACTGCGCCACCTCTATGCCCCACTGTACCAGGAAGCTTCCCGAAGTACCAGCACCGTCGACCCCACCCACCCCCAGCTCCTTGGCAGTGGCTTCTTTGAGAAACATCACGTGGACATGCGCCTTGGCTACGGCTGTCTCCTGACACTGCGTGCCCTGAGCCCTGCCGTGCCTGCCAACCTGCGCCAACTACTGAGGCCTGTGGCATTGACACTGCCTGACCTGCGGCAAGTGGCAGAGCTGACCCTGCTGGGTGCGGGGATACGGGACGCCTCCCGCATGGCTACCCGCCTATCCAAATTCTTCTCCCTTGAGTGTGAGCTGGTGTCTGGGCCCCTGCCCTGCCGCTTGCCCCTGCTCAAGAAGGTGCTGGAAGACATGATACAGGCTCTAAACGTGACCAAGGAGGATCCCGAGTCCGAGCAGCCCTGCAGCCTAGCCGCCACCGAGGAGGCCGCCCTACTGCGTGCCCTGCTGCGCTCCCCACTGTTCAGCATCCTGGATGGGGTCCACCTGCGCAACCTCCAAAAGCTGCTCTGTGGGCTCTTCCCTACCGCCAGCGAGGTGCTGGCAGAGCCTATAGCCCCCAGGCTGAGGAATTCACTGCTGGTGGAGGAGTTGCAGCAAGGAGGCCTGCATCCCAGCCCTGATATTTTGGGGTCCCTGGAGCAGCTGAGTCAGGCCCTGGGCCAGGCCTCAGGTGTCTTGCTCCTGGGCCCCGCAGGCAGTGGCAAGACCACATGTTGGCGCAGCTTATTTAAGATCCAGAATTGGTTGGCAGCCATGCAGGACCCCTCGACCCAGAGCTGCTGCCAGCCTGTGGAAATTACTCACCTGTATCCCAGTGTCCTCAGCCCCCAGGAGTTCCTGGGATGGCTGGAGGGCCCCTGCTGGCACCATGGTGTCTTCCCCAGGCTGCTTCGTGAAGCCAGTCGGTGTAAGACTGTGGGCCCAAGGGGGCAGGTGCAGGAATCAGTGGGGATTCATCACTGGATAATATGTGATGGGGCTTCCGGTGGTGCTTGGCTGGACTCCATCACTTGCCTCCTGGGTGACCCCCCGCAGCTTAGCCTCCCCAATGGTCAGCAAATAGCACGACCCCCAGGTACTTTTCTTTTGATGGAGGTGGGAGATGCAACAGACATGTCTCCCACAGTGGTGGGCCGTTGTGCCCTAGTCTGGTGCCGTGGGGAGCAGACTTGGCAGGGTATGCTGAGCGTCCTGATGGCAGCCCTGCCCCAGGAGTACCACCTGCAGCTCCAGACTGTCACTGAACTCAACCACCTGGCAGAAGTGCTGGTGCCTGCAACATTCCGATTCCTCACCTGCCAGGGTGCCAGCTCCCTGCTGCAGGTACATGGGCAGCAGGCCGTTTGCCCAGGTGTGGCTGAAGTCACCAGCTTGGCCCGCATCTTGCGTTGTCTGCTTGACCCACACCTGCGCATAGATGAGAAGGAGAAGGCCTATATCCCAGGTGAAGGGAAGGGCTGATTTGAGAGCTATGTGGACTTGAGGATAGCTGGGATATAGCTCGAGCCTGTGGCCCAGGTTCTTAGGTGGACTTGGGCCTGGGGACTGAAAGTGAAAAGTAATAGCCAACCCCTACTCTCTTCCCCCAACTCCCTCCCCTTTTTCCTCCTGGGGCTCCGATTCTGGCCATGGTGACCTTTGCAGAGGACCTCAGCTATAGTGACCCTGTGGCCCGAAGCTTCAAGTCCTCGAAAAGCAGCTCTCCGCACCAGTACCAGGTTGACAGTGGCGCTGTGCCTAGTAAGCGCAGGGAGCACTTGCTGGCTGTCAGCAGCTTTCTTTTTGCTTTGATCTGGGGCTTTGGAGCCCACCTTCCCTCCAGGTATCTACAGGGATGGGGGATGGGGGATGCAGAGGGCTGAGATGGAGTGAGTGGCCCATGGGAGTCAAAACCCAGGTGGCACTGTTGGGGGAGGGTGGAGTGTGTGAGTGTATCACAAATGGAACTGTTGTAACTGACACTTTTGCCTGTATGTCCATCTGAGCAGGCTCTGGCCCCTCTTTGATACCTTCCTGAGGGGTTCTATTAGCTGCCTCTCCAACTACCCTGAGCTACCGGCCTCAGCCTTGGTGTTTGATCTACATGTATGCCCTGAAGATGGGACGCTGGCCCCCTTCACTGGCCAATACCTGGGCAGCCGCATCAAGGGAACTCAGGGCACCTTCAACCCTTCTCCTCAGGTGTGAGGACAGTGGGGCAGTAGCTGGGGCTGGGGCTCAAAGAGATATCCTGGGGCGGTCCATGTCCTAGGCCTACCTGCTCCCGTTCCTTGAAATGTTTTCACAGTCTCCAGAATGCATGCAGTGTTCTGCAAATACAGCTTTAATACAAGATTCCTAGACCTTTACTTTCGGCTAGATTACTGTGCTAACCTGGAGCTGCCACAGTAAGCCCTGCTCCTGTCCTGTAGACCGAACGGCTCTTGTACGTGGTGGACCTGCTTCTGTCAGAGGGACACCCGGTGCTGCTGGCTGGAGAGGCAGCCACGGGGAAGTCAGCCTTTGTGGAGGTGCTAGTGGAGCCACAGCACCCTTACGTGTCCAGCCCCATCCACCCTGCCGTCAGTCCCACCCACCTTCGCCTCCTGCTGAGCCGGGGGGTCCAGGGCCAATCACAAGCCAGCCTGTGGCCTGGGCGGCACGTGGATTCCAAAGGCTTTCTCCTCTTCCTGCTGGAAGATCTGCACCTGGCTGCTTCTGGTGAGGAGCTGGGAGGAGGGAAGGTGTCATTGTCGTCTCTTGAGACTGGAAAAGCCCTAGCAATATTCGACTCTCAAACATATACCTACAGACCAAACTTCAGTGTTCCATTCTTAATATCTTCTCAGTCTACGTACGCTCCCTGAATAATCCTGTCCTTTGCATGGCCTCATCCACCATCTCTATGCTCTGACTGCTAAATCTCCATCTCCAAGACCCTCTTCTAAGCACCAGATCTGTTTATCTAACAGTCTGCTATGTATCTCTACCTGGTTGTCCCACTGACACCACAGATCCAACTCTGAACTCATCATTCTCCCCCAAAACCCTGCTCCCATGTGCCCTCTCAGTACCTGGTACCACCATCCATCCAGTCCCTGTAGCCAGAAATCTTGTTGACATCTTCCCCTCCCTCACCAATATCCAGTCACCATGTGTCTTAATTTTGCCTCCCAAGTATCTCTCAAACCTCTCCACCTATTTCCATTCCATCTTCCCTGGTTCAGGCAGTCCTTACCGGGAGCTCTGGCAAATGCTCTTCAAGGTTTCTTGTGATGAGTCTTTCTTCTGTAGATTTATATGCTCTGTCCTCTAACTGGATTCGACTTTGTAACGCAGGCATCCAATAAGTTAGGCTTCCTCTAGCCTCTGGGATCGCCATCCTCTCGGCCTTCTCTCCTGCGTTTATCTAGCTAAATCCTACTTATTCTTTACAAATAATCTCAGGCAGTATCTCCTCCAGGAAGTCTGGGCCTCGTCCTGTGCTCTGTACAAAATCTATGACAAATATGGTTTTATGACTGTACGTTTACTAGCCTGCCTCTTCCATCCCACGCTGAGCATGTTTCCACCAGTCTCGGTTTCCAAACCTTCCTACTCATTAACCTTCAGTTAAGGGATATGTAATTAGTCTTAGAGGTAGGATTTGGGGCAGAAGAGGGGGAAAAAAGTCACTCACTCCTAAGGAGAGTGCAAGGGAGAGAGAAGAACTTACCAAGTCCCAACACACCAGATGCATAAAATTCCTTAGAACCCCGTGTGTGCCAGGAGCAGACCCAGTGAGGCAGGGAGAGGAAGAGTGGGGTGACACTGTCATGCGGACTTACGCCTGTTCTCTCTGTTATTCTTCACGGCCCACAGACCCAGAGAAGAGCTGTCAGCCAGTGTTGGAGACTCTGCGCCAGGCCCTAGACGGCACCGTGTACGCCCACAGCACCTTGGAAGTGCAGACGCTGCAGCCTATAGTCAACTTCCTTGCCACTGCCACAGTGCCAGGCTTCTGCGAGCTCCCGCTGTGCCCACGCCTCTCTCGGCTCTTCACCGTGCTGGCCCTGGGCAGCGTGACCCTGGCCACGCTGCTGAGCAGGCACGTGCCCAGCATCCAGGCCTGGCTCGAAAGCTTCCCCTCTGTGGAGCGGGAGAGTGTTCTAGCAAGAGCCCTGGTCCAGGCGTCGGTGGAGGCCTGGGAGGCGGTGCGCAAGTGCTTTCTGCCCTCACCCCTCCGCCCACACTACCGCTTCTCCCTGCACTCTGTAAGCCAGCTGCTAGGCAGCCTGCAGCTGCTGCCCAGCAGGGTGGGCTCCCGGGCTTTTGTGGATTGTCCCAACCACCAGGAGCACCTGCGCCGGGTATCCGGCCTATGCGGCACCCGCCTGGCAGTCACGATGGCCACGTGCAACATAGTGCGTCTTTGGTTGCATGAGGCACAGAGAACCTTTTGTGACCAGTTGGGCAGCCCCGGGGAACGCTCCTTCTGTGCCAACCTGCTCCTAGACGTAGCTCAGAATGTTTTCTGCTGTGGGCCAGCGCCCCCGAGCCTGGGCAAGGGCTACGAGGAGGAGGAGGGGGAAGAGCAGGTGCCTGGAGTGGAGTCCGAAGGGGAGCTGGCCCAGTGGGGGAACCTGAGCAACAGCGGCAGTGAGACCGAGGAGGACGAGGACCCGTACGGCCTGCAGGTCTGCACAGGCTCCGTGTCCAATGATTCAGCGCCGTCCAGAGCACCAGTAAAGAGGGTGGCCACAGGGAGCCTAAGTCAGAAGATAAGCCAGGAGGAAGGCACAAGGACCTCCAGCTGCAAACTCCAGCTGAATAACAGAGCCAAGAACTGGTGGCAGAAGACAAGCCAGGTAGACATGATCTCCCCCCTGTTGCTCCCGGTGCTACTGCTCTGCCCCCAGGAAAATCCCTCAGACCTGGTCTTCAGTCAGGAACTGACACTGCGGTCCAGCTCGGAGAGCTCCAACCTGTACCTGGAACGGCAGTGGGTGAGCCTGGAGGAGCAGCTGGCCACGTCAGCTGCCCAGCTGAAGCTGAGCCCCCACCTGGCCCGGTGCCGCTCGATGGCCCAGCATGTGGCCCGCCTGGTCCGGGTGCTAGCCAGGCCCAGGCAGCATGGCCTGTTGCTCTCGGGGGCTCAGGGGACTGGGCGCCGTACTGCCGTCACTCTGGCTGCTAGCATTTGTCAGGCCCGCCTCTTCCATCTGCCACGTGGATCAGAGGAGGCCGTTCTCCAGTGTCTGCGGGATGCCAGCTGGCATGCTGGCGTGTTAGGCCAGCCAGTGGCCCTGCTGGTGCCCAAGGGTGTGGATCTCACTACCCTTCATCGCCTGCTGGCCCTGGCAACCTCAGGCAGGTTCCCTGACCAGTACACAGAGGCAGATCTGGACAACATTGAAGAACATCTCCCCAGGGACAACCTTAGTGTCAGGCAGAACGTCAAGAAGGAAATGCTGTTGCAGAGGTGAGGCCAAGAACCCCAAGCTAGGGGCTGCTCTGCCCTTGCCCCACCCTGGCCAAAGGCCCAAATCCCCCACACAACCTAAGGGCTGCTGTGAGGACACAGAGAGCAGGGCTGAGGTGTCAGGTGGGGCAAACAGGGATAAAGGGGAGGACGGTATCTGAGCTCCTGCCCCACAGGTTCTACCAGCAGGTGTGCAGCCACCTGCACATGTTCATCCTGATCGGAGATGACCAGGCCCACAAACAGCTGCCTTCCACCCTTTTCCTGAGGCTCCTTCAACTGGCCATCGCCAGCACCGACTGCTACGAACCCTGGGACCAAGATTCCCTGGTCAGTGTGGCCCAGCACCATCTGGAGGGGGCTCAGAGCCCACCCCTTGATGACGGTGAGCCCTTTTTACCTGTCCTTGCCACTCATCTTGACCAGGTTCTAAAGAGGATTATTACTTAGGTCAGTCTCTCTCTCCAGAACCTAGTTGAGCCCCCTTCACCTTTTCTGCCCTCCTTCCTGAGCCAGGAGAGGGTCTCTGTCATTTCTTCCCCTACGAACTCACAAGTCCAGGCTAAAGCCATGCCTGTTGCAGACTTCTTGAAGTGCCCAGACCTTCAGGCCTCAATTCCCAGTGTGGCCAAATCCATGGCTCTCATCCACCTTTCGGCTGCCAGCTACCACGGGCACCTGTGCCCGGAATTGCCTCTCGTCACCCCCAAGACCTTCCTGGACTTCCTGGACAACTTCGTGCTGCTGCAGCGACAGATGACCCTGCAGACTAAGAACAAGGCCCAGCGGTGAGTGGCCCCATTCCCTCCCCGTACCTCCTTCTGCTCCCTCAGGGCCACTCACTGGCACGCTGTGTCTTCAGGATCCAGGATGCCCTGGGAAATCTGAGGATGCTGACTGAGCAGCACGGTGCCCACGCCAACCTGGTCGTCAGCTTGGAGCAGCAGCTGAAAGACTCCCGCAAGGTAAAGGGGAGAGGATTTTGAGGCATGCGCAGCAGGGTCAAAGTGGGAGCCCAAACGGGGACTTCGGAGGAACCATACAGACTGAACCTTAGTTCTTGTCTCCTGAGAGTCCCCCTTTCCCCAGGGGATGTCTCTAGTTCCTGCCACCTCCTCCTTTAGAGCTCAGGCTCAAAGTTCCCCATGGCGCAGCTGAGATCGGGCTGGTTCCTCTAAACACGTGAAATCCAAGTGTCCGCTTCTTGTTGTCCCTAGTACCTTGACTGTGTGAATTTCAGTATGCTCCCCAAGCTCTCCAGAGATCCCCATTGGGGATGGGGCAGGATCACATCCTTATGGTCCCCTCTCATTGTAATCCTCTTCTCCTGGATTCTCTATCACTGCTAGTTGGCACACCTCCTGTAGCTGTCCTCTCTTCCCATGCTGCTTTGTCCCTGCACGGCTTCCTTCCACAAAAGCACCAAATATACAAATATATATACTGTATATATTAAAATATATACTGTTATGTACAGCGGATGGGAGATGGCTGTGGGGGCCATTTACATTCTAGAACAGAGCCAGAAAGAGATTAAATGGCATACTAGACCTCAGTGTCCTGAATTTTTCTCTGTCACCTTCCTCTACAGGGCGTTTGCTAGTGACGAACTTTTCTATCCTCCTCCCATCTCCACAATACTGTTCCACAATGCTATTCAGCCACCCCACTTTCCCTTTAGAGCTCCCCAAATACAGTGCTCATGTAATAAGAGATTTTTCTTTCTGGTCCAAACCCTAAATCCTGTTGCTTTCTTATACAGAGCAATTTTCTTCTTTGAATAAACAAACCGCTCATATCTGGCTAAAACTGGTAGCAATGGGGTCATCACACCTTCTGTAGTCAAACACTCTTAGTTAATAGTGTTTTCCTAAAGTAAAGAGACTTTTTCTTTTGTTTTTAATAAGAGGAATTCTGAAATTGCATTTTCTTTTTCCTTCCTGCTACACAAGATTTTTTTTTTTTTTTGCGGTACACGGGCCTCTCACTGTTGTGGCCTCTCCCTTTGCGGAGCACAGGCTCCGGACGCACAGGCCCAGCAGCCATGGTTCACGGGCCCAGCCGCTCCACGGCATGTGGGATCTTCCCGGACCAGGGCACGAACCCGTGTCCCCTGCATTGGCAGGCAGACTCTCAACCACTGCGCCACCAGGGAAGCCCTACGCAAGACTTTTTGATGAAGTTTCAGGGATAACTACAGTGAAGTAAACTAGTGATCAGCTTATGAGCAGATAATCTGAGTTACTTTCTATTGGACTTTCAGGGCTTCCAGCTCCCAATGCCTAACCTGCCTCTTCTGATGGGTGCCCTCAGGGCTGTCATCCAGTGTTGTGCAACTCCAGGGGCATGGCTTACATTGTGTCCAAGTACATGTATCTACTCCACATATGTCCTGTGCAGTCCTCATAGTACTGGTGCCCGCCTACCATCAGCCACAGAGGATCACTAGCTTAGATTAAACATGAAGACTCAGTTGAGATGCAAAAAAATTGAGAAGTTCATAGATGGACAGGAGTCCTCTTTCCCATGTTTTCCAAATTCCAGTTTCGTGTCTTGGGCCTTACGTTTTCCCAAAATGGATAATACCAGGAATTGTTGATATGGCTTAGGGGTGTTATTATTCTTTGACCCCTGGGTCAGTTGCATCAGAGCGCAACATAAGAACCCCCAAATCTGGATATGAGATTTTCATAGTCTCAGGGGCATTCACTCAACAGCCATAATGGTGTGTACTTCTTTCAACATTGTCTACCTCAGGAAATGGCACCACCATCCACTTAGTCATTTAAGCTAAATCCCAGGAGTCATTCTGGGCCCCTCCATCTCTTTTCCCTCTCATATTCAGTTGGTTCATTTATTTATTACTGTACTCAAAAAACTTAATTGAACTCCATACTTTTTGTCCGAGCACTCATTAATATTTTTGTCCGTGTCTACATCTATGCTTACATCTAGATAGGTAGACAGAATTTTCGCCTCAACTTTTCTAAGGAGGCCATCCTTTCTTGCGTTTTACAGATGAGAAAACTCAGATCCAGAGAGGTTAGGATGAGAATTAAATGAGATCTTACATGTAAAGCACTTCAAAGTGCCGGCACATAGCAAGAGCCCGATAAATGTTATCATGTATTAGATTGCCTCCTAATAAGAAAGATAAGACACTGCCTTTGCCTAGGTGGTGCCTAGTTTACTGGAAGATATAGGCTCATGCAGGCGATTACAAAACAGTGTGTTATGACAGAGCAAGTCCAGGGTGCTCTGAAGTATCAAGAAAGACTTTCTAGAGAAAGCACAGTGCCACACAGTATGTAACACAGAGGCACGTGTAGAACATGGCAGGTGTTCAAAAGCATTCCTTAAATATGTAAACAAATGAATGAAGTATCAAGGTCAATACCTGAAGGTTAGGTAAGATTACGTATAAAAGGGTTTGGGAAGAGTGTCACAGGCTGAAGTAACAGCAGGTGCAAAGGCCCACAGGCAAGAGGATGTGTGTCACGTTGGAGGAGCTGAAAGTCAGGAATGGCTGGAGAGCAGAGTGCTGGGAGAGGAAAAGGAAATGAGGTTGGAAAGATGAGTAGAGGCCTCCTGGTCATGGAGGCATTGTAAACCAAATGAAAAAAGTGGCAAGTGTTAAGGGACCTGATGATATGATATTTGGCTTTGAGAAAACCAATTAGGCTGCAGCATGAAAAGCCAGTTAGAGGATGGGAGTAGGAGTTAGGAAGCCAGTGCAGAAGGTCAGGAGTGAGAGAGCATGGGCGCGAATGATGGCGTTGGGGATGGGAGTAGATACGAGAGACGTTTAGGAGGTGGAACAAAAAGGCCTTGAAGATGGGTTGGGTTTGGGGGACTAGAAGAGATGGAGTCAGGGTAACAATTAGGTTTCTTCCTTGGGAAACTTCCAGGTACTTTGGCACAGTTCTCTGAGAAAAGAACACATGAACAGATGAGTAAGATTGCAAGAGATCCGACGAGGCACAGCTAATACGTTCACTTCTGGACACGTGCAGTCTGGGGGCCTGTGAGACACCAAAGAGGAGATTCCCACTAAGCAGATGGATACGGGGGTGTGAGTCTTGGGAAAGAATCTGGCTAGATATACAGATTTGGAAGTTGTTAAGGTATAAGTGGTAATCAGAGACATGAGATTAAGGAGGATGCCCAGAAGTGTAGGCTGAGAAGAGAAGGGGGCCCTGAAAACATTTCTGAGAAATATTTAAGGGATGGCACAGGAAGAGACTGAGAACGAGCAGCCACAGAAGTTGGAGAAAGCCAAAGAAGAACGTGGGCTCATGAAAGTCAAGGGAGGAGAATGTTCAAGAGGGAGGAGCTGCCTTCTGTGGCAAATGCCACTAATGGGTCAAGTAAGATGAAGAGTGTAGCCCAGTGGTTAAGTGTGTAGGCTTTGGATTCAGATTTCCTGGGCCTGTATGGTAGGTCAGGAGAAGCACCCACCCACTTGGGGCTGCATTACTAGATGTATAACTCACAGATAAGAAAATGACACTTTCAGAGCTCAGCATGTATCTGTGGCCTATTTGGAGTTCAACTTGGTCACCCTGACTATCGAGTGAGGAGTATGCCTGAGTCCAAGCCCATGGGGTCTTCCCTTGGGGTATTCCCACCTGGCCCGGGATCTAGAGCTACAGAGCCTGAAGTCTGTTCACAGAGCCTCGGCAGACTGCATCAGCAGCTAGACCAAAACAAGCTTCTGCACAAGCGGCAGCTGGCAGAGTGTCGGCAGCAGGAGAACCTCATTGAGAACCTGACCAAGCAGCGGGATGCCCTGCGGGCTCAGCATGAGGCTTTCCTGGAGCAGGTGGGCTCTTCCTGCTGCCTGCCCTGCACTGCTCCTCTCTTGGAAGAGGACAACCCCTCACAGGATGCCCAGAGGAGAGGATGGGTTGACTTGTCATGAAGTCTCCTGGGGGAGGGGGTAAAGGTAATAAGATGGCTTGGGGTATGGTCCCTTTGGGGACCCTAGGAGAAGATGATCCCTCCTGGAAATACATTGAAGAAAGAGGACTTTCTGGGAGCTCACTTCAAGAGCCCATCTCTCCTCATTCAGATGGGCAAGGCATTCCTGGGACCCCTGAGCCAGCTACAGGTGGCTGACTTTGAGGAGATACGGAGCTATCGAGTGCCACCAGAATCTGTGGTCCAGGTGACCGATGCTCTGTGTGACCTCTTCCACCGCGAAACAGGCTGGGCCAGTGCCAAGCAGCTGTTATGCACTGAGGACTTTTATCAGGTAGGGAATGTGGGGCGCAATGGAGGAGGATAGTGGAGGCATGGAGGGGAGACTTGGCAAGGCTGTGGGGCAAGGTTCAGAGCACCTATGTCGTCCCCCACCCTTCTTAACACACACTCCCCCAGGAGCTGGTGTTCTTCCCTAAGGAGAAGATGACGGACTCAGAGATGATAAAGTTAAACCTGGCCCTGAAAGCCCCAGGCATGAGCGATGCAGCCTTGCGAGCAGTGAGCACGCCTGCAGCACGGCTGGCAGCCTGGCTCTGGGCCGTTCTGGACTACGGGCTGGCACAGCGCCGAGGACTGCCCACGGGCCTGCTGTTGCAGCAGGCGGAGGCGACACTGGCTCGGGAGCAGGCCCGCCTGGGCCAGTACCAGTTCCAGGCCCAGGAGATCCTAGCGTACAGTTTGGCCCTGGCCAAGAAGCTGGAAGATGCCCAGGCTTCCCACAAGCACGTGGCAGAGAAACTCGGTCAGGCTCGGCGTGGCCATCATCACAAGTGGCCCATCAAAGCTGCACTGCTCACGCCCATGCACTCCTGGACTACAGAGCTCCAGGTAGCCAGCCCCTCCTAGGCTGCCCCCTAAAGTTCATTTCTGCACCACAGTCCCAGTCCTCTGCTCCCCCCGTGCCCTCACTGCCTTCCTCTGTCCCACTCTGCCCTCCTTGCCACGCTTTCCTCCACACCCTGCCTTACTCCCTCTCTGCCAGACCCTCTGCCTCTACCGTCCCCGCCGGCCTACACACCCTCTGGTCTTCCCTTCCACACCAGAAGTTGAAGGGGCACTGCACGACTGTGTTCGGAGATGCTGTCTTGTGTTCAGCTGCCATCAGCTACCTGGGTCCCTTCCCACCAATGCGGCGCCAGGAGCTACTCGGCAAGTGGCTGGCTCTCTGCAGGGGCTGTGAGGAGCCGCTGGGCCCAGATGACGTGGCACAGGCACTGAAGCAGATGCAGAAATCTGTCATCACGCCACCAAAGAAAGCCCTGCTCTCCACACGCTCTCCCTTCAGCCTTCTGGCCTTGCTGAGCTCTGAATCGGAACAGTTACAGTGGGACCGAGACCTGAAGCCCCAGGCAAAGTCAGCCCGCCTGGCAGGCCTGCTTCTGCGAAGTTACACTCACTACTTCAGTTGCCGTTGGCCCCTGCTGCTTGACCCCAGCAACCAGGCCCTCATCTGGCTGAATCCACTGCCTCTAGAAGAGACTGGATGCTTGGCCACAGGTCCCACCAAAGGCAGAGGTAAGGCCAGGGAGAGTAAACACAGTGCATCTTGGGTGTCTGAGCCGCCCAACACTCTCAGCCACATGTGCTCTTCCCTTTCATAATGAAGACACTAAATTTTTATGGCCAGGGTATCCCAGATTTCATCAGCCAACATGATATTTTTAAAAAATAGTCATTTATTTATTTTGGCTCTGCCGGGTCTCGGTTGCAGCATGCGGGATCTTTAGTTGCGGCACGCAGGATCTTTTAGTTGCAGCACGCAGACTCTTAGCTGCGGCATGCGTGCGGGGTCTAGTCGCCTGACCAGGGATCGAACCCGGGCCCCCTGCATTGGGAGCACGGAGTCTTACCCACTGGACCACCAGGGAAGTCCCCAGCCAACATGATATTAATAAATTAGGTCACATTTACATTTTGGGGCCCATATTGCAGTGATTCTGAATCTACGTGGCTGACCATGATCTTCCGCATCCTGATCTGCTCAGCACTATTAGAAACTTGAACTACAACTCGGAGCTTTACTACCCGAATGTATCCAATGTTCAGGAATTCTGGGGAAATATTTCTATTGGTCCTGCTTGGATCAGGGACCCATCTGGGTAGAGCATCGGAGGGAGCATTTCCTAGGGGAAGGGAGAGTGTTTATTTCCCAGAAGAAGGGGCTGAGGGTTGTACTGGTGAGAACAATAGACATCTAGAATAGAAGGTGTATAATAAATTTGTCTGTAACAGGGGCTCTATAAGCAGACTATCTGGGTCAAATATCTGTCCTTTGCTAGCTGTGTGACCCAGGCAAGGTATTTAACCTCTCTAAGCCCAAGTTTATTTGCCAATAAAATCAGGGTCTTAATTATACCCATCTCATAAATTGTTGTGAGTATTAAGTAAGATAATTCATGAAAAAAGAGTTCACACAGTGCCTAATACATAATAAGTTCTCAAAAACATTAGTCATGGGCTTCCCTGGTGGCACAGTGCTTGAGAGTCCGCCTGCCGGTGCAGGGGACACGGGTTCGTGCCCCAGTCCGGGAGGATCCCACATGCCGCGGAGCGGTTGGGCCCGTGAGCCATGGCCGCTGGGCCTGCGCGTCCGGAGCCTGTGCTCCACAACGGGAGAGGCCGCAACAGTGAGAGGCCTGCGTATGGCCAAAAAAAAAAAAAAAAAAATATATATATATATATATATACATATATATATATATATATATAAAATGCCTCTCCTCAAGAACTCTGCACAACTATACTAGTTGTGGCTCGCGGGCTCTAGAGCACAGGCTCAGTAGTTGTGGCGCATGGGCTTAGTTGCTCCATGGCATGTGGGATCTTCCTGGACCAGGGCTTGAACCCGTGTCCCCCGCATTGGCAGGCAGATTCTTAACCACTGCTCCACCAGGGAAGTCCCTGTTTTTTGTTTGTTTGTTTTTTGATATTGAGCTATATGAGCTGTTTGTATGTTTTGGATATTAATCCCTTGTTGAAAAGATATATGCACCCCAGTATGCATAGCAGCACTATTTACAATAGACAAGACATGGAAGCAACCTAAATGTCCATCGACAGATAAAGAAGATGTGGTGTGTGTGTGTGTGTGTGTGTGTGTGTGTGTGTATATATATATACATGCACAAATAATGTCATTTGCAGCAACATGGATGGACCTAGAGATTATCATACTAAGTGAAGCTATCATACTAAGTGAAGCAAGTCAAAGACAAATACCATGTGACATCACTTATATGTGGAATCAATAAAAAAACATACAAACAAACTTATTTACAAAACAGAAATAGACATATAGACATAGAAAACAAAGTTATGGTTACCAAAGGGGAAGGAACGGGGAGGATAAATTAGGAGTTTGGGATTAACAGATACACACCACTATATATAAAATAGATAAACAACAAGGACCTACAGTATAGCACAGGGAATTATATTCAATATCTTATAATAAGCTATAATAGAAAAGAATCTGAAAAAGAATAAATATATATATATACGTATATATGTACGTGTATATATATATATATATATCTGAATCACTTTGCTGTACACCTGAAACTATCACAACATTGTAAATAAGCTATACTTCAATAAAACAACAAAAACAAACAAAAAACTCCAAAATAGTAAGCCTGGAAGAGCACGCAAGTCCCAGATGAGCACTGCAGCCCCAGTGATTTTAGCCTTTTTTTAAAAAAATTATTTATTTTTGGCTGAGTTGAGTCTTTGTTGCTGCACGTGGGCTTTCTCTAGCTGCAGAGAGCGGGGGCTACTCTTTGTTGTAGTGCGCGGGATTCTCGTTGCGGTGGCTTCGCTTGTTGCAGAGCATGGGCTCTAGGCTTGCGGGCTCTAGAGCGCAGGCTCAGTAGTTGTGGCACACGGCCTTAGTTGCTCCGCGGCATGTGGGATCCTCCCAAACCAGGGCTCGAACCCGTGTCCCCTGCACTGGCAGGCGGATTCTTAACCACTGCGCCACCAGGGAAGCCCAATTTTAGCCTTGATTTTCGCCCAGTGTTAACTCTGAGCAGAGTGCCTGATCAGGCTTCTAAGCTACTGAAGTGAGAGATAATAAATGGGGTGTTGTTTTTAGCTAAGTTTGTGGTAACTTGTTAAGGAATAGGAAACGAACACACCAAATTGTGGACCTGGCAACCTCCACTTGCCCACTTCTTGAACACTTAATATTTTAAAAAATCCTTAAACTTCTTGACAATTAAAAAAAATAAGTATTTATCTTTTCCAGATCCTGCAGTAGAGGAGGCAAAGGAGAAGGGGGCTGCAGACGGCTGCTGGTCAGCTAGCCACCTGGTGCACGGCACTGTCCATGGCGTGGCTAATGCCGCAGTCTATGGCCTTTCTCCTACCAGCTGTTACTTCCAGGCAATGACCTCTATGCTAGTGATGACTCCTGTAGTTGTTAGTGACAGAATTTGCTTAGGCAAAAAGGGAAATGCACTGACTCTTCTAACCAACCTACAGAAAAGCAGAAATGGAGCTGATTTCAGGGGTGACTAGAACCCCTCCCTGGAATTTTAGAGTAGCAATAATGAGAGCTACCCTTTACTGAGTGCTTGGTAGGTACCAGCAGAGTGCTTTGTATGCATTGTTCCATGTCATCTTCACAGTAACCCTATGAGGTACTCACTACTATCAACCCCATTTTGCAGATGACGAAATCGTGTCACAGAGAGCTTAAGTGACTTTCCTAAGGTGTCTTCTCGCAGAACTTCCTTCATGAGCTGGAGCCCTTGGGTGAACGGGGCTCCCCAGGAGCCTGAGTCCCTCCCTGAGAAGAGCCCCTCTTCATCTTTCTGCCACAGGGAAGGGCTTCAAGAGAAATCAAGGAAAAGAGTCTAAAGAGGAGGACACGGAAGACAAAGATGATGAGAGCGACGAGTGTTACAAGACAAAAGAACAGAAGGCAGGAGAAAGGGGAATCACGGAGAAGAACAAGGAAGAGGAAGCGCCGCAGGAGCAAGAGGAGAAAGAACAGGAGGAGGGGGCGGGGACTGCGACTCAGTCCCCGCCCCCTCCCGAACCCCGAGTCCTCTCAGGCGCTGACCCAGAGCTGGGGCCTCAGCTCCGGGAGGCAGCTGCCAGTGGTGAGAACTCGTCCCCTGCACCCACGTGTCTCCTGTGTCCTCCCCCTACTCTGTGGCCCCACAGGACTCCAACACCCCAGTCTGACCTCAGCCCCCACCTCTACCCTGGGCACTAACTCTGTGGAAGAGCCCTGAGGGAGCCTTCCCGTCAGCCAGAGGGGAGCAAAATTGGAGCCCGATTTTGTGCACGGGGGTGCCCAGGTGCTGGCATGGTGGGTAGGGTGTCCTTGCCTCCCCCTCGCAGGCCTGCCGGTGCTACTGACCAACATGGAGATGGGCCTAGAGTGCCCAGAACTGCAATGGCTACTGCAGCGGGAACAGCTGTGCCCACCCCAGTTGCAGCCTGGCTTCTGTCTCTATCTGAGCACTACCCTTCCCCTCAGTTCTTTGGAAAAAGGTGAGGCCCAGTGGGTAAGTCGCCAGCACAGCTTTGTGGGAACACCAGGCCCTGAGCTTCACTCAGTCTGGCCCAGAGCGGGCTCAGGACCGTAGCAGCGAGCCACACTCCCTGTGCCTCTCACCCCTGGCTCTGCCACGGGGAAGAGGTTAAGCATCTCCCATGTGATTCCAAGTGCTAGGCTGTGAATTGCTGAAAGGGCTGAATGTGCTGGACCTGGGCATGAACATGGAAATCCTAGAAGAACAGATGCTGCGTGAAATCTTGTGCACAGAGCGTCCTGAGCTTGAGAGCCACTGGCAGGACCTGAGGATCAGATTCCTGGACGCCTGGGAAGCTGTGGAGGCTGCTGAGGTACTTGGGGGGTCCAGTCTGTGGGTTGGGATGAGCTTTGCAGCGGCCCAGGTACGGGGGTGGAGATGAGTGCTGCTGATCGGGAGCTACGTGGGAAAGGGCCGGATCCGCCTAACAAGGGACTGTTTGCAGGAGCGGCTGCTGACGATGCTGCTGCTCCAGAACCCAAGGCGTCAGAAACCAGCCAAGTTCCTGCGAGACATGGTGAGGGCCCAGGCAGAGCTGTGTCGGCTGCGTGCCCATTTCGAGGAGTTAGAAGAGCTGAGGATGCAGGAGGTGGCATTGTGGGCACCGTATCGGCATGTGGTCTGGCATGGAATGGCCATTATAAAGGCTCTTAGCTCACTGCAGAACCTGCTACCGCTTTTCCGTATGAGTCCAGAGAATTGTCTGGCAGCCACCAAGCGGGCTCTGAACAGCATGAAAGGTGAGATTCAGCAGCAGGAAGAACTACCCTGCCATCTGCTGCAGTTAAAAAGACAGCTGACCCGCCAGCTACTGGGCAGCACTGTTGCTACACTGGGCCTAACCCAAGTACCCTTGGTGGGTGCCTTGGGTGCTCTGGCTCTGCTGCAAGTGGCAAGGAAGGCACCAGAACTCGAGAGGCTGGCCCTCTGGCCTGGACTGGCAGCCTCTCCCAGCACAGGCTACAGAAAACCAGTCCCAGGTGTGCCTCGACCGGCCTGGCTAGGGCTGAGAGCCTGGCACGAATGTGAGATGTTAGAGGTACTGCCCCCATATGCTGGGCTGTGTGCATCCCTGGCAGGCCACTCCAGTGCTTGGCAGGCTTACTTGTCACTGTCATCCACAGTGCTGGGTCCTGCACCGGGGCCTGGGACTGACCCATTCAGCCTCCTCCAGAAGCTGATCCTGTGGCGTGTGCTACGACCTGAGTGCCTGGCCAGTGCCCTGGCCACCTTCACCACCAGCCTCCTGGGCCGGCCCCTGGATGAAAACCTGCGTGCTCCCACCATACCCTTTGAACACAGTCAGGCTACTCAGCCCACGCTGATTTTGTTGCCACCACCTGGTCACCCCACCGCCACTGTGCACCCCCTGACTGTCATCCAGAAACTGGCTGCCAAACACGAGCAGGTTTGAGCCTAGCCTCTTGGCCACAGAGCCACCGGGCTCTTAGGGCTGGGATGGGGTGTGGGTCTCCCCTCCCAGCATTCTCATGGATCTTTCTGGATTACTCAGGGACTTTCCAGGTCATCTGTGGCATTACTCTGGGTCCCTTGGGTCACCCTAGGATCCCTTTGAGTTACCCTGCCATTTTGCTGTTGGTCCTCAGGGGCAGAAGCATCTGAAGGTGATAGCTCTGGGCTCTGAAGCCTGGGACCCGGTCTCGGTTGTGGTCGGCATTCTCCGCAAGGCTATGCACAGCGGGCACTGGCTGGTGCTGGAGAACTGTCATCTGATGCCTCACTGGCCAAAAGAGCTGCTACAGCCCTTGCTGGGGCTGTTGGCCAGAGCCAAGGGTGGGTTTGCTGCCTAGAGATGGCTTCTAGGACCCTATCCTACACTTGGGCCTGAGCTTGAACTCAGATCTCATGGCTGATCCCCTAATCACCTTTGTACCTGACTCCTAACCCCCTAGCCTCAAGTCTGTCTCTAGGCTTATGTCTGACCCTTTACCCAGCGATTGATCTCAGCCCCATGTCTGACCCCTAGTGGTCTCCAACCTGGAGTTAGAACTGCTTTCTGCTCAACAAGCCAGAGAGAATGTGGCCACTGTCCACAGAGATTTCCGTCTTTGGCTTACTGTGTCTGCAGAGGCTATTGCTTCCTTACCAGGTGAGGAACTTCCCCCCACAGACTCTCAGATTGGAGCGGGGAGGTAACTGTATTGTGCTGACTCAGCACTTTCCTTCCTCCCCAGCCGTGCTGACTCAGCACTCCATGCCTATTTTCTGGGACCAGTCCCTGGAGCTGTCCCATGTCTTGGTCGACAGTGTGGAGCTAGTCCAGCAAGGACTCTGTGTGCAATCCCCAACCAGGGTGCTGCCTCTGCTCCTCCTACATGGCCTCCTGCTATACCGGCAGCTCTATGGAATGAAGCTGCAAGCTCACAGGGGGTGCTGGTGAGGGACCCCGCCCATCCTACTCTGTCAGTCACTCAGCAAACACTGAATATTTTTCACATGCTGGGATTCATCTCTGGGGAGCTCCAAAATGTGAGGGCAGGGGGAAGTCAAGGAAGGCTTCTCCAAGGACTTAGGGGTCTCACTTTGAACTGAGTCCTGACAGCAGAGGCAGATCAGGTGGAGATGAGGCCTTTCTGAGCAGAAGGAACTAAGCTTAGCAGGAGAGAGGACTTCAGTGTGGCTGAGGTGGACATGCTGGGGCTTGAGTGGGGAGAGGTGAGGCTTGTGGTAAAGGGCCTTTAAGACCATCACAAGGGACCTGATTGGATCCTGAGGACAGTGGGAAGCCACTGAAGGGTTTTAAGTAGAAGACACATGATCCCATCTGTCTGTTAGAAAGATCACGCTGGCTGCAGCGTGGAGAATGGACCAGACGGGGCAGGGCTGGAGGCAAGCATAATACTTTTGGGGGGTTCTGGCAGGCTTGAGGAACGAGGTCATGGTATGGGTGGTAGGGACTAGGGTAGTCACAGTGGGGAGAGAGTAAATATGGGGTGAGGAAGAGGGAAGAGTCAAGGAAGGCTCTCAGATTTCTGCCTTGGACAGCTGGGTAGGTGGTGTGGGAGGAAATGATGATTTCAGTTAAAGGGAAGTCGTATTTGTGGTGCCAAGTGGCGATGACTAGTGAGCCCTCGTGGGTCTGGAGCTCAGGAGGGAGGTTTGGGCTGGAGAGAAAGATGTGAAAGTCCTCAGCATATAGATGGTTTTGAAACCCTACTTCCTGCTCTCCACCCCCAGGAGTCAAGTGACGCTGACCCGGGTCCTGCAGATCCAAGACCACCTGTGGGCCAGCCTGAGCAATCCCAGTGCTGCCATGCAGGAGCTGGCTGGTGAGACTCCTCCTGTCCCCCATGCAGTCACCAGCCCCCAGGAGAGCCCAGAAAGGGGTAGGGAGGGGAGCACTGAGATGGGGACATAATCTACAACTTTGGTTTGGGAGGTGGTGGAAACTGGAGGGGCTGTAACTGAGGGGCTCTGACCTCATCCTCAGCTTCAGTTTTCTATGGGGGTCCTGTGGGAGACGAGAAGGACAGGGAGGTCCTGAATAGCCTCACACAAGCCTGCCTGAGCTCCAGCAGCGGGAACCGGGCCCAACCACACACACCCCAGTATCTGCTGGCCACTCTGATGCCCAGCCCGGGTAAGCTCCAGTCAGGTATCTGCGTTGAGGTGGGGAACAGCACAGTAATACCACCTTGCTCAAGGGAATGTAACAGAGGTACCAATAAAGGTGTAGAAGGGGGCAATATTCACAGTTATGGGATGATGATGGTTTAAAGTGTCAGAGAAAGGCCTACTCCCTTGGGTCTGGGGTGGGAAGAGACAGTCTTATCTCTCACCCCTCACTCACCTCCACCCCCAAGAACTAGGGGAGTCGGATGCTATGGAAGAGTGCAAGGCCCAGATGCACCTACTGCCCACACCACCTGAACCCCGGATCTGCGGACTGAGTGCTGGCCCCCAGACCTGGCTGCTGCGACGCCAGAGTCGCGCTGTCCTGAGCGCGCTGCAGCGGTGTTCGCCCACTTGGGTTCCGGAGGCCAGCGGAGGCTCCCGGCGCGCCGAAAGGCGGCTGCGGCAACGCCTGGTGCAAGCCAAGCGGAGGCTGGAGTCATTGCAGGCTCTGCTGACCGAGACCACTCGCCAAGCTGAGTCTGGCGCGGGGTGGGGGGAGCTGGGGCTGAGTGCGCCGCGGCCTCTGGAGGGCTTCCTCAAGACGGAGGTGCTGGAACTGAACCAGCTGGTGGGCGCGCTGCAACGGGACCTTGATTGCCTGTTGCAGCAGCTGAACGGCGCGCCCCCGTGTGCCTCCCGGCGCTGTGCCGCGGTGGCTCACGCTCTCTGGACTGGCCGCCTACCCTCGCCTTGGCGACCCCACGCGCCTGCCGGGCCTCAGCCGCCCTGGCACTGGCTGCGACAGCTATCGCGCCGTGGGCAGCTGTTGGTTCGCTACCTGGGTGTGGGAACCCAAGTACCAGAGCGCATCTTTCACCTGTCAGCCTTTTGCCACCCGCGCCGCCTGCTGCTGTCACTGCGTTGGGAGGCTGCCTTTGCTGGGGTTGACCTGACGAATTTCCCTGGTTGCCCAGGCTCTAGCTCCAGTCAGCTCCCCCATAAACGTCAGGAGCTAAACAGCCCTCTGCGCCTCCAGGTATCCTCGTGCTGCCCCTTCGTTTCCAATCCCGCCCCTTGAAGTCCCTGATTACACCTCTTAGTTACCCCACCTTTTGCCTCTTCTTGGTTTTAGTCCCTCTAGCCCCATCTGCTTCTCTAATCCCACTCCACCACGACCCCCCAGCTTCTTAGCCTTGCCTGACCAGTTTCTGGCGCCCCCAGGTGGTGAACGGCCCAAACCCCAGGGTTCCAGAGGTGGGGCTGCTGCTGACTGGGCTACAGCTCCGGAACGCCGAATGGGACCCGCTCGCAGGGGCCTTGCAGGACAGTTCTTCCAGTCAGCCCAGCCCTCTGCCTCTGGTCAGAGTCAGCGCCCAGGCCCCGGGGGGCAATGACGTGCCACCCCCAGCCGGCCTGGCCGTGTATTCCTGTCCTGTGTACTTGGAAGGGCCCCTCGGCACCACTAGGCTGCACAGCAGGAAGATCCTGATGCACCTGCCCCTGCCCACGAAGCTCAGCCCCGCCACCTGTGCCCAACGGAGAGTCCATGTGTGCAGCCCACCGCTGCCCTGAGCCCTCAGCCAAAATAAAGTTGGAGTGCTTTGATGAAAGATTTCTGAGACTTAATAAGGAATGCAGGTGTGTGCCCACTGAAAATGTGACACACTGAGGGGAAAGCACAGTGTACACAACTGAGAGAGGTGGTCTGTTCACAGTGAAGGTAGAAGAGGGTGTGTGCCTGGCGATGGGGAGAGGGGAGTGTGGGTACACTGTGGGGGAGATGGGCCTGGGGTTAGTCCTGTATCCAAGGGGCTAGGCAGATCTCAGGATGGCTAACACACAGGACTTGGAATCCCTACCCAGCTCTCGACTGTGCTCTCAGCTCTTGTGCTAAACCCACAAGCGATATTTTTAAAGGGAGAACATTAGAACTCAAGATAATTTCTTCAGGCACTTAGCAGTATTATTGGGAATGCCCCAATCCTGCCCTACTGGTCATCCCCTCCCCCAGAATGGATCCTGAGTGAGTCGTGTACACACACACACACACACACACACACACACACACACACACAAGCGAAATAAGACACAAGGTCATATGTTCATTCAGCGATTAGTTATGAGCACTCCTCTGAACGAGGTGCTCTTCCAGGCACTGATGAGGTTGTTCTAATGCCGGGAGACAGATAATAAAGGGCCAACATATAAATGAGTTAAATTTGATGACTTTTAAGTGCTATAAAAAAAAACAAAGCAGGCTGATGTGTTAGAGAGTGACTAGAGGGGAGCAGTTAATCTAGTTTGGGTGGTCAGGGAAGGCTTGATGAATATTTGAAAGAGCTATTTGAAGATCTAGGAGGGTTTCAGGTAGAGCCCTCAGCAGATGCAAAGGTGCTGAGGCAGGAACAACCTTGGGGTGTTCAAGGAACAGAACATATAGCTGGAGCACTGTGAGGGTCAGAGTAAGCCAAAAGGATGGAAAGGTATAGAAAGGGGCAGATCACTAGAGCCTTTTCATGAGAATGAGCTTGTATTTTTTAAAAGAAGGAATCTATTAGTATTAGTTGGGAAATGAGCTTTTTCAAAGATCACTCTGGCTGTTCTATGGTGGGTGGATGGATGGAAGGAAATCCAGAGTAACAAGGAGGAAGATTTGTTTGGAGGCTATTGAAGTAATTCTAAGTGAGAGATGATGGAGTTTGGACTAAGGTCATTAACAGTGGAGATGGAGAATGAATGGATTTAGGAAATATTCTGGAGGCAAAGCCAGCAGAACTTGCTGATGGATTGAATGCGAAGAGTGAGGGAAATGGGCAAATCTACCGCAGGATGACTGAGCAACTGGGTGGATCATGGTGTCACTAACTGAGAGAAATTTGAGAGACAGGTTGGAGGTAGGGAATCAGGCGTTCTGCTTTGATACGTTCAGTTATTATCAGTTGCATGATTGCTTGCTACCCCGGGGCAAACCTCTCTGACAAAAGCTGGGTTAGAGTATAGCAGACAACACCAGCTAAAAGCCAACAACAGCTCCTCTCCTTGCCCCCAAGCACCAAAACTTACTAGGTACAACTTACTCCCCTTGCTGTACGATTCGGTACAAGCTACATGGTGGAAGGAAATGCGGACAGAGGTGTATACTGAGCATCAGTGCACAACCTCTTCACAGTCATCCCACTTGCCGGTGACTGCAGTGCAACTGATTTCCTTAACGAAAGGCTAAGCAAAGAGGCAAAAGCTTTCTCTTTCCTCAGAAACTCTTCCCTTTTTCTTTCCACACTCAACCAGGGGCATGCCTACTCCTTCAGGAGAGGAGATCAGAAGAGTATTAAAGAAGTCCTTCTGGATAAATGAACCCTCTGTCCATATTTACCATCAGTACTATTTTCCCCAGTGGGAACAGGGAACAATAGTGATATACGAGTAAAACCATCTGAAACTGGTTAGCACAGAATAGTTTCTACAAATCCACATCCTTCTCTAGGCCAAAATTTATTCTTTTTTGTAACCTAGCATGTCTTTTATTTTTTTAAATTTCAGCTTTATTGATGCATAATTGACTGCAATTCATTCTTGAATTATGCCCAGCAAATTATTAAACTTAGTCAATCAGAGATTATAAAATAAGTACCAAGTGACAGCACCGCTCAAATACAATGAATGCATGTAAAAATGTTCCAGATTTGACAATTTCACTGTTGAAATTGTCAAGCAGATAAATTAGAATCTCATTAGGGAGAATTCCCTGGCAGTCCAGTGGATAGGACTCAGTGCTTTCACTGCCAGGGCCTGGGTTTGATCCCTGGTCGGTGAACTAAGATTCTGCATACTGCTAGGTGTGGCCAAAAAAAAAAAAAAAATTTCATTAGGGAAGTAAAGTCTCAGTGAAAGGAAGGCGGAAGTAAGACACATGACAAAGGGGAGAAACATGTCCCATCCTGTCTGGACAGATGGGGTGGCAGGGGTGGGGGGGATGGATGAAGGAGTGGAATCAACGGAGGGAGGAATATGACAAAATCAACCTGATCTGAGCAGTAAACTGAGGTACTGAGGGCAGAGGCTTTTGCCCTCTTCCCTAACTGGGACTTTAGAAGGGAACTGCTCTGCAGCATGGACCTACTGTGGCCCCAAGAGGATAAAGAAGGCAGAGGGACATGGAAAGGAAGAAGTGTCCCTTGATCCCTACATGGTGTGGAAGCTGAATAGAGACCTGTTAGGCTCGAGGGAATATGAGGCAGAGAATCACTGGGGTCTGCAGCACCAAACAGAGTTGTTGAGGAGGCCAAATTGGCAGGGAGGGGCAAAAGGCCCTGACAGCTGAAAAAGACAAGACCACGAATTCATCAACTTTAGAAGCAAATTCTGGCAGGATGCCCACGGGTGGAACTGGGCCAACCATACCCAGAGAATTCCAGCTTGTGCACACCCAAGAACCAGTATTAGGCCAGGGACCCCTTCCTTCTGACATCAAAATGCCACACAAGCCCTCCTGTCTACACCTAGATGCCACTCTGGAGAGGAGCAAAGGTAGAATGCTCAGAATTTGAAATTCTGAGCCTGTATTTCAAAGAGAAAAAAATGAAACCTAAAGAGAGTGAAACAAATTGATTTCTAGCCTCTTCTACTATCCAGCAGAGTAGAGAATGGAAGTGAGACTTGTGAGGAAAATCAGATCAGTAATTGAGAAAGGAGCTAAATTTTATTTGCGTATCCAAATTTGTGAGGAAATTTGTGACCCTGCTCTGTACACTATATGTACTAAGAATCCAAAGACCAAAAATTTCATTCATTAGTGCTCTGCAGCTCACCTGAAACTCATATTTTTTCAGCTTTTCAGTCTAATTTGAAATCCTCATTCAGAAATAGGATATATAGGAGAAATGTCTGAAAGAGAAAAAAAAAAGTGCCGGTTCACCCACTAATGCCTAAGAAGCCCTGGTAGCTGTAATAGTAGCTATAATAGGTACTCTTATTATTCCGTACTACAGATTAGGAAACTGAGATACAAATTCAGTCAGTTATTCAAGGTCATAAAGTCAGAGCCAGTTTGTTTTTTACCTTTATTGTCTATACTTTCTTTAAAAAAAATTTAGTCAGGGCTTCCCTGGTGGCGCAGTGGTTGAGAGTCCGCCTGCCGATGCAGGGGACACGGGTTCGTGCCCCGGTCCGGGAAGATCCCACATGCCGCGGAGCGGCTGGGCCCGTGAGCCACAGCCGCTGAGCCTGCTCGTCCGGAGCCTGTTCTCCGCAACGGGAGAGGCCACGACAGTGAGAGGCCCGCGTACCGCAAAAAAAAAAAAAAAAAAAAATTTAGTAGTTATTACAACAAAATCATACCTGGGTCTTATTTTAGGCAAAGTGTACTCTTACTCAGGTTTCAAGTTCTTACTCTGCTTGACATACTTTTCTCACTTTGTGAGAGAAAATTGGACCATTTTAGACCATATGACTATGAGCCTGTGCTTGAGAGCCATGCAAGGAATGGCATTTTGAATAAGAGTACTTTTAAACACTTCAGGATGACAAATCCTCTTGGATGGGACCTAAGACAGCACTACTTTATATTGAACTTTTTTCTGCATGATAGTAAACATCCAGCACAGTCGTCACTGGCCCTGAGGATCTGAGCCACTGGTTAGAATGGGGATTCAAGTTCGCCCCACTGAATATGGCTTTCTCTAGGTGTATGTGAGTTGGGGGAAGGAGGCCCCTCTTTGATCTTGGATGAACGATTAGCCCATCCCCGGAGAGTATGGGTCTGCTGGAAGACTGGTTGGTGCCAGCACTGAAGGTAGAGACATGGGCCTTTTGAGTGTTTAGTCTTTTTAGATTGAACAGATTAACCCATTTTGGGAAGCAGATCCTACAGGCCATATGCCAGGTACTGGAGGAGTCACTTTCAAATCGTTCTCTCCTTTAATCCTTTTAACAATCCTGTGAGTGTTGTCAACCGCCCCCCTCCTTTTTGCACTTTTTAAAATTGAAATATAGCTGATGTACAATATTACGTACGTTACAGGTATATAATATAGTGGTTCACAATGTTTAAAGGTCATACTCCATTTATGCTTATTACAAAGTATTCAGAGCCAGGTTTTGAATCCGGGCATTTGTCTCCAGAATCCATTCTCGCTATGGCATTCTATTGCCTGTGGGGTGGACAGTGGAAAACATGAATCCTCGCGCACTGTTGGTAGACGGGTAGATACTAGTGTATTCTGGGGAGCAACCTGCCAGCACGTAGTGAAATTAATTAAACACAACATGTCCTAGCAATTTCGCTCCCAGGTTTAGGTCTTAGAGAGTCACACACAAAAGGAGTTGGGAAGTGTTCTGTCCTACTCTGCTTTCTAAAAGAGCTTGTGTCAGAATGATATTATTAAAATGGTTGATATAATTTTCCAGTAAAGCCACCTTTTTTGTTTTGTTTTCCTGAGGAAGTTTTTAATAACAAATTCAATTTCTTTAGTAGGCTATAAGGTAGCCTGATATAAGGCTATCAGGTTTTTTTACCCCTGAGTTTTCAGAGTTATAGATATATTCTAGATACTAATCCTTTGTCAAATAGGTGGTTTGCAAATATTTTCTCCCAGTCTGTACCTTCCTATCTTAATAGGATTTTTCATAGAGCAAAGGTTTTAAATTTTGATGAAGTCACCATTTATCAATTTTTTTCTTTTATGAATCACGTTTTTGATGTCAAGTTTAAAACTCTGCCTCACCTTAGATATCAAAGATTTTCTCCTGTGTCTCTTTTCTAAGGGTTTTATCGTTTTATATTTAAGTCCATGATCCATTTTGAGGTAGTTTTTGTGCAAGGTGTGAGACTAGGTCAAGACAGATATATTAAAACTTATGTATTTCTGTATGCATTTATTTTTGCCTATGGATGTCCAAGTTCTCCAGCTCTACTTGTTGAAAAGGCTACTCTTCCCCCATTGAATTGTGTCTGCACCTTTGTCAAAAATCAGCTGGGCATGGTTGTATGGGTCTGTTCCTGGGTTCTCTGTTCTATTGATTTATGTATCTACCCTCCCCTCCATCAATACCACACAGTCTTGATTACTGTAGCTATGTAGTTAAGTCTTGAAATTCGGTAAACTGATTCCTCCTACTTTATTCTTCTTTTTCAAAACTGTCTATTTATTCTAGTTCCTTCGCCTTTCCATACAAACTTTAGAACACAGTAAGTCTCCTACATACGAATGAGTTCCGTTCTGAGATCACGTTCATAAGTCCAACTTGTTCGTAAGTCCAACAAAGTTAGCCTAGGTACCAACTAACACAATCGGCTATATAGTACTGTACTGTAATAGGCTTATAATACTTTTCACACAAATAATATATAAAAAACAAACACAAAAAATAAAGAAACCATTTTTAATCTTACAGTACAGTACCTTGAAAATACAGTAGTACTGTACAACAGGTGGCATCCAGGGGCTGGCATCGAGTGAACAGGCAAGAAGAGTTACTGACTGGAGGAGGGAGAGGAGGTGGGAGATGGTAGAGCTGAAGGACCGTCAGCAATAGGAAAGGGGGGCAAGCTGCATGTGACTATGTACGCCAGACATGTGAACTAACTTACGTGACTGGACATCTGAACGCATGTTTGCATCTTTGAAAGTTCAAAACTTGAAGGTTCGTGTGTAGGGGAACTACTGTAATCTTACCTGTGTTTACAAAGAGTCATGCTGGGATTTTGACAGGAATTGTGTTTAAACCTCCGTACCCATGTGGGTACACAACTGATGTCTTTACTAAGTTTTGCAATCCAAGAACATGGCATGTCTCTCCATTTATTTACATCTTTGATTTCTTTCATCAGTGTTGTAGTTTTTAGCACAGAAGTCCTGGAGACTTTTTTCTTGGGAGTTTTAAAGTTACAAGTTTAATTTCCATAATAGTTACAGGGTTATTTATTTATTTCATATTGCATGAATTGTAATATTTTGGTGTCTTTTTTGGGGGGGAAATTGTTCCATTTCAACTAAGTTGTCAAATATAGGTCCAGAGTTGCAGTATTCCTTTATATTTGTCTGCACAGTCTGTAGTGATATTTGTTGTTTCATTCCTGATACTGATAATTTGTGTCTTTTCTGTTAGTCTTGCTAGAAGTTTGTAATTTTATTGATCTTTTCAAAGAAACAGCCCTTTGTTTCATTGAGTTGTTCTATTCAGGTTGGTTGTTTGTTTTCAATTTCATGAAATTCTGCTCTTACCTTTACTATTTCCTTCCTTCTGTTTGCTTTGGATTTATTTCCCCCCATTTTTCCCCTAGATTGAGGTGGGAACTTTGATTACATTCATTTAAGGCTATCTCTTTCCCAATGTATACATTTAGTGCTATACATTTTCCTCTCAGCATTGCTTTAGCTATGCCTCACAAATTTTGATATGTTCTATTTTCATTTTCATTACATTCAATGTATTTTTATATTTCCCTTGTGACTTCCTCTTTGACCTATAGATTATTTAGAAGTGTATTATTTAGCTTCTGAATGTTTGGAAATTTTCCTGTTACTAATTTCTAGCTTGATTTTTTTGTGGTCAGAGAACATACTCTATATGATTTCAAATCTTAAAATTTGTTGAAATTTATTTTATAGCCCAAGACGTGGCCTATCTTAATGATACGTTACATAGGTACTTGAAAATGATTTGCTGGTGGAGTATTCTATAAATGTCAGTTAGATCCTACTGGTTGAAGGTGTTGTTGAGTTCTTCTATGTACTTGTTGTTTTTCTGTCTAGTTGTTTTACCAACTGTTGCGAGTCTCCAACTGCAAGTTTGGATTTGTATATTTCTCCTTTCAGTTATATCAGATCTACTTCATGTACTTTGCACACTGTTGTTTGGTGTGTACACATTTAGGATTGCTATGCTTTCTTGCTGCATTGACCCATTTATTATTATATAACGTCCCTTTCGCTCTCTCTGTCAGAATCTTTTCCTCTGAGGTCTACTTTATCTGATATCAATATAGCCACTCCTGGTTCCTTTTAAATAATGTTTGCATGATATATCTTTTTCTTCCTCTTACTTTCAATTTGCCTATATTGTTATATTTAAAGTGAGTTTCTTGTAGACAACATATATTTTGGTCTTTTTTTTTCAAATCACTCTGCCCATCTTTGTTGTTTAATTGGTGTATTCAGTTCATTAACATATAATTATTGATATGCTAGGGAGTAGATCTGCTTTTTGTTTTTCTGTTTACTCTCTCTGATTTTTGTCTGTTTTCTTTTTTCTGCTTTCTGTGAGTTAGCTGAATATTTTTTAGAACTCCATTTTGAGTTATCTATAGTGTTTTTGAGTTTATATCTTTATACAGCTTTTTAGTAGTTGTTTTATGTATTACATTACATATACATTACTTAACACGGTTTACTGGTGTTGTCATCTTGTTCAAGTGAAGTACTGAAACCTTACTTCCCTTTATCCTTCCCTGTTTATAATGTAATTGTCTTAATACCTTTAGAACCACATCAATGTTATAAACTTTGCTTCAACCATCAAACACAATTCAGAGAACTCAAGAGAAGGAAAGCTAGCTGTACATGCATACATGTTTGTTTACACATATATTTGTGCCCTTTCATCCTTCCTGATGTTCTAAGACTTCTTCTTTTATCATTCCCTTTCTATCTGGAGAACTTCTTTTAGCCATTCTTTTAGGGTAGGTCTGCTGGTGACAAATTCCCCCAGTTACCCTTCATCTGAGAATATCCAAATTTCCCCTTCACTCCTAAAGGATATTTTATTTTCACTGGGTATAAGTTTCTGTGTTAACAGTTCTTTTATTTCAAAATCTGAGAAAAACTGTGCCACTCCCCTATAGCTTCCATGGTTTCTGATAAGAACTCTGCTCTCATTCAAATTGTTTTTCCCCTTTAGGTAAGGTGTCATTTTTCTTTAGTTGTTTCAAATTTTTTCTTTTTATTTAGTTTTCATAAGTTTAATTATATATGTTTTAAATGGATTTCTTCATGTTTATTCTGTTTGGGGTTCACTTGCTTCTTGAATCCATATGGATTTCTTACCAAACTTGGGAAGTTTCTGGATATTTTTCATCAAGTGCTTTCTCAGCTAAATCCTCCTTCTCATCTTCTTCTGGGACTTCAATGACACAATGTCAGACCTTTTGTTATAATCCCACAGGCCCCATCAATTTTTTCAGCCTATTTTCTCTGTTGTACAAATCAAGTACTTCGTATTATCCTTTTTTTTTTTCCCTTTAGTTATTTATATTTTTATGTTCTAGAATTTCCATTTCATTCTTTCTTGTAGTTTCTATGTTCTGGCAAGGTTCTCCATCTGTATATTCGTTGAGGCCATATTTTCCTTGAATTTCTTATCCATATTTTCATTTTATTATTTGGACACATTAATAACAGCTACTTTGAACTCTGTGACAACTTAATCCAATATCTGAGCCCACTAGAGTCAGTTTCTATTGAGTGTCTTTTCCCTTGAGTATAAATTACTGTTTATAATTTCATATTTTTATAATTATAATAGGGCTATAATTTCCTATTTATTTGCATGTCTCGTAATTTTGGTTGAAAACTGGATATTGTGAATAATATGTTGTAGAAACAGAAACTACAAGAAAGAACGAAATGGAAATTTTCATTCTGTTATGTTCTGAAGATTAGTTGTTGGTGTTGTTATAGGAATTTTGGGATGGGGGGGCCTCAAAATGCAAATTTTATATTTCCTATGTTGTGCATACAACAGTTGACATATCTACTTAGTTCTTTTGGCTTCTAGCAGCTGCTTTTTTAGCCTAGCCTCAGGGCATCTCACCTGCATTTACATAGGTCAGTCACTGGCCAAAGACTTGGACAGATTTTGGGGGTTCATCTCCTCTATAGTGCTTTTGCTTCTGGGATTTTCCTTTTAAGTTTCCAGCTGCTCTCCACTGCCAAACCCTGTCTTCTGACACTTCAGCTGCCACCCAAGCTGGACATGAATTGAGGAAATGTATTCAGGCAAAAAAAAGCAGCAAATTTGCATATCTCACTCCAGTGCATTTCTGTCATTCGAAGATAGACTCCACACTGGATTCTGCCAGCTATTTTTGCTAGGTCCCACTGAGTCTCCCCTTTGCATGTGTAATTTAGTAGTCATCCAAAGATTTGGGTTGAGTTTGTCCAAATTTTGGTTTCACCCCTTATACCACTCTCTCTTCCAGGATTTCTGCTCTTAAATTTCCAGCATTTTTACCAGCCTTGAACTCTGTCCTCTGCTGTTTTGAGTGAGTAAGGCTGTGGTTTTCTGCGTTTGGAACTGGAGGATAGGGTGGGGCTGGAAAATGGGCTGGGGAAGGAAAACCTTCAGACAGAAAGACCACAAAAATCACAATTCTTACCCACTGCAGCTAAAGTCTTTCATGGGTAAATTCTCCTCTGCTTTCTGCCTGCTTTTGTTCACTTTCCAGGGCCTTCAAATATTGTTTTTTGTTTGTATTTTGCTCAGATTTTATAGTTGTTAATTGTGGCATAACTGGCCTGACAAAGTAACTCGAAATCTGGAACCAAGACTCATATATACACTGTATACATTTAAGAGAACATTTATAAGAAAATCCTTCCCCCCATTTTTTTGTAGTCACAAGGATTTGGATAATCTAAATGTCTTTAGAGGAATGGCTATGTTAAATGTTCTAAACAAATACATGTTGGAACACTAAACAGATGTCAGATGCAAGTATGTACTAGATCCCAGGGATACAGTATTAAATAAAACAGATAAGTCCCTACTCTCTTGGAATTTACATTCTAGTGTGAGGAAATACATAATAACTATATAAACAAATAAATATGTAATTTAAAAGGTGGCGATTAGTCCCTTGAAGAAACGCTAAGCATGGTAAGGCAGCAGAAAGTATTGGCTTAAAAAAAAAAAAGTTGAAAGAAAAAGTATTGGCTAGAGAGAGGGATTACCTGATAGATTGACATTTGAACAGAGATCCAAATATAGTGTGGAAGTAGGCCATAAAGATAACTGTGAAAATATATTCCAGGTAGATGAAATAGTACAATGGCCCTGAGGCAGGGGCATGCCTAGAATATTCAATAATTAGCAAAGTGGACAGTATGGCTGAAAAGGTGTGTATGAAGGGGGCGAGTGTTAGAGAGATAATTGGAATCCAGATAATACAAGGGGCTTTTCGGTTATAGTAAGAACTCTGGGCTATATTATGAATGAGATGGGAAGCCATTAGAGCATGTGAAGAAGAGGTTAAAGTGCGTTATAGGTACATATAGCAACACGAAGAGAACTTAAAAGCACTGTGTTGAGTGGGAAAAGGAAGATTTATAGGAAGATATCACTTATGTTCACTCATGAGCACAGATTTAAAAGTCCTATACAAAGTATTATTAAACTGATTTCATCAATATATAAAAAAGATATAATCAACTAAGCTGATTTTATTCCAAAAACTCAAGGTTGATTTCACATATGGAAATAAATCTTTTACTTGCTACACTGACAGAATTTTTAAAAATATATGATCATCTCAATTCAGAAGCAGCATTTGACAAAATTCAAAATCCAATTCATGATACAAGTAATAGCAAGTAGAGCACATTACTGATCTGACAACCATTAATCAGAATCTCACTTCAAATACCACACTCAATGACAAAATACTAAAATCTTTTCCTTCAAGTCTGATAATGATTCAGACTTCCACCAACATCACTCTTCTTGAACATAGTGATGGATCTCCTGGCCAGTGGAGTATAGCATGGATAAGAATAAATGATATAGAATTAGAAAGGGTGAAATAAACTGATATGATGTTCAGAGACGATATGAGTATAATATATGTAGAGCATAAAAGAATACAGATAAATTATTAGTTAGTAAGTGAGGTTATTTAGCAAGGGTGCTGCTCCATGGTCAACACACAAAAATTGGTTACATTTCTATATAAAAGCAAGGAGAAAATGAAATTTCTAAAGATCCCATTTGCAAGACGTTTAAAAAAGAAACAGTAAATGCCTAGGAATAAATATAACAAAAGATGTGCAAGAAGAACTTTGCACATAAATCTATAAAACATTGACAGCAATTAATGAAATGGAGCACACAGACCACAGATTTGGAAGCCTCAGTATTACAAATGTATCAATTCGCACCAAACTGATCCAGCATAAGAAAATCCCATCAGGGTGTTCAGGGAACTTGACAATCATGGAAATGCAAAGGTCCAACAATAGTCCTTCTGGAGATGAAAAACGTGTGGGACTTGCTGTACCACATACTAAGACCTATTAGAAAGCTACTGTAGTTAAAACAGTGAGGTACTGATGTGAAGATAGACGTACAGACCAAGGAATGGATTAGGGTGTCCAGAAACAAACTCGCACTTAATAGAAAAATATGGAAAGGTAGAGAGTAAGAGGAAAATTTTTTTTCAATGAACAGTTTTGTATTAATTGGATATCTAGATGGAAATAAAATTCAGCTTGGCTCCTATTCTAACCACACAGAAAAATCAGTTGCACATGGGTTGTAGAACTATGGAAAGCAAAATACTAACACATCCAGAAGATAAGTTAGTAAGATATCTTCATCATTTTGGGGTAGGAATGATTCTTTAAATAGGCACACACAGCATTAACCATGAACAATCGATAAACCAGGCTACATTAAACTTCTGTTCTTCAATAAACACCCATTAAGAGAGTGAAAAAGCAAACCACAGAATGGGAGAAGATACATGCAGTACATATAACCAGAAGGGATTACGTGTGTGTGTGTGTGTGTGTGTGTGTGTGTGTGTGTGTGTGTGTGTATATATATATATATATAAAATACAAAATCAACAAAGAAAAGACAATCCATTAGAAAAAAATGGGCAAGAGACTTCAACAGGCACTTGATCGAAGAGGATTTTCAAGCAGTCAGTATATGAAAAGGTCAATCCCATTAGTAATTAGGGAAATGAAAAGTTAAACCAAAGGACATAACATAACACATATACTGGAACTGGGGGACAATGCCACAAGATAGCAAAGATATGGAATAAAGTGAATTCTCACGTGGATTAAGTGAACACTCATTTCCCTGGTGAAGGGAGTATAAATTGAAAAATTTGTAAACAGTCTGGCATTAACTATTAAAGTTGAGGATATACATACTTTATGACCAGTTTTCTCCTAGTTATATTCCCAAAGGAAGCATGTGCACATGCACAGGAGGCACTTGCAAGATTGTTCACAGCAGCATTGTTTGTAGGAACCACAAACTAATCATTAGGCAGTTCACATTCTGTTTCTCTTCCTTCTGGGTACACGGTAGGCTTGTACAGGAGGTATATATGGCAATGAGACTTGTTTTGGCCAATTAAACGGGGCAAAGAGGACATGTGTCGCTTCCAGGGTGAAGCTTTTGGTGCCAGGGTGTGATCTGTCTTGTTCCCTTTTCTCGCCTAGTGATTACGGAAGCATGTATTGCAATGGAGTTTCATTAGCTTGAGTACCTTAGTGACTACGAACAGAGTCCCTGCCAACCTACAGCAATAGTAAAAAATTATCTTTTGTGGGGTTAAGCCATTAATATTTTGGGTTTTTGTTTCCTGTAGCATGATCCAGCCCATTCTGATTGATATATAACTCAAATGTACATCAACAGTTGAATCAATCAATAAACTGTGGTTTCTTCACAGAATGGGATATATTTCTACAGAAATAAAAATGAATGAAATTCAGCCGCACTCAACACATGGATGAATCCCATCCATGGGATGGAAAGAAGCCAGACACATGGAAATATATACAATTTAGGTATGGATGCTCAACTGGTAAGGCTATAAATAGAAGCAAGGAAATCAATGTCATGAAAGTTAGGATGGTGGTAACTTTGCAAAGTCAAGAGAAGAAAGTTGGGAGGTGACATAAAAGAGGCTTCTGGGTGTTGACAGCCTTCTGTTTCTTAGTCTAGGTGGCGCGTACACAGGTACCGGCCTTGTGATAAACCATTAGGCTTAACATTTTTGTTTACTTTTCTGCATGGGTGTGTGTTTTGTTTACTTTTCTGATGTGTTCAATTAAAAGGGATTTTAAAAAAAGATTACTAGTCGCTGTAACAACAAACCAAGGGTATAATGGCTCAAAAAGATAGAGATTTCTTTTTCACTCACGTGAAATCCAAAACAGATGTTCTTAATTGGTGGGTGGCTCTCCTCTAAGTGACGTTCAGGCTCCTTCCACCTTTTGGCTCCGTCATCTTCAACGTGTAGCTTTCAAGGTCATATGCTCAAAGGCCAAAGTGGAAATAACACGGGGGACTGTGCATAGGAAAATTTAAGGACCCAAATCACAGAGGTAGCACACCTTAGTTCCACTACCATCCAATTGGCTAGATTCAATCACATGGCCAGACTTAAGAATAAGGGAAGCTGGGAAAGAGTACAGCTAATTTTCCGGGAAGAAGAAAATGGGTGCGAGGAACAGCTGGCAAGTCTCTGCCACAGCATGCATATACCAAAACCACCATCTATTTTGCCAAAGATACACAGGTGTACAGGGGCACACAACAAACACATTGTGGGGTACAAGAGGAGCAGAAGTATGAATCAGGAATAAAGTAAACAAACAAAATAAAGAACAGGAGAGGGGCCTTTCTGAGCCAGTCCTAATATAGCGCCATGAACATAGAGGAGGATTATCTCAATTCTCAGCATCAATCTATGTACCCAAAACAGTGAGAGTAAAGTCAAGTAGCAATGGTGACAGCAGTGCCATCCTAACCAGACTGACTAAAGTTGACCTTAGATTTTGCACCTGTTCATCCTCCCTTGGCTCCTGTCTGTTCTCTAAGCCTCACTCCCTGGACTTTCGATTAGTTCTCTGAGTAACTTATTGACACCCTTCCAATAATTTTTCTTCTTAACCATCTTATTAAAGCCAAATTTGTACAGAGCAGATTTATTTTACCTACTGAACTTCCAGAATATGCTGACCTTTCGCCCTTACAGCGGGCACCCTATTTTGTCCCTGGCTTCGGCAGGACGCTGCTGCAGAAAGCCGAGCGCTTACACCTGCCTCCAGCAATAACAGCCAAGCGGCAGGAAGATGACCCTTACCTCCCAAATCTCAAATGAGTGCATCTAGTCGGGGGCACTTATTTTGTACTCAGAACCCTAGCTGCAAGGATTTTAATTTCTCCAGATGGCAAAGAATTTGAGGCAACCAGGCCAATATATAAGTTTACTATGGTGGATGCATATTATGAAGTACTTCACAGCTGACAGAAGCAACAATCTAGATGTATGAGCAGCTACATGGAATATACTGGCTATTTACCTATTTTCTTTTGGCTTCTACACTCTCCATATCTCCCTCTGCAGCACACCTCCCTCTCAGCCCCCACGTACACACCCTCTGGAGTTGTGTTGTTGCAGCTGTGACTCTGCAGAGTGTACTTCCCAGAATCCACTGGCAGGTGGTTCCATTAGGTTCTGCCAAAGGGATGCCATAGAGGGAAACTGAAAATGAAACATGGGGGGAGAGTCTTCATTCCTGTTTTCCAGTTGCTGTCACAGTATTTCAGCTGCAGACAGTTGTCTCTGGCTACTAGCTTCTTTTGCACTCAGCAGCAGCTTTGCTACACTTCTGAGACACCAGCAGCAGATCAGCTCCCCCCTTGGCAGTCAGAGAACGGTCAGACCTTGCTCCCTCACCCTCAAGGCCATTTCCTTCCTCAGAAGTCCAAGCACCAGGTATGTGGAGGGAGCCTCCCCATAAAGATCTGAGTACTGACCAGTTAAAAGTGGCCCCTTTTCTGAGCTCCTAGTTTCTGGTAATTATTTCCCTTCTTCCCTTTTGTTTTCCCAGGCCTTAGGACATTATCTGATTTCTCCAGTTCTTAATTTTTAATTACATCAAGCATCTTCTTTTGTCTCAGCCTCTATCACTTGTAATCAATTCTCTGCATTAAATGCCCTCTATTTGAAACACTTAGTATGGTTTCTATTTTCCTGAGTGGGCCCTGATTGATAACATAGATGGATATTAAAAACACAATTGAGTGATGGAAAAAAAGAAGACAAGATTTGTTGACAATACTCTATAAATAAAGCACATGCATGAGAACAATTCACATTTTACAAGAATACTTGCACAAGTAAGAAGATGTTAAATAAGGGTGCTAGATATACCTACATAGAATTTACTCTAAGGTAATAAAGCTGATCCAGGGCCCACCAACCTTCCTATTGTACATGAAGTTAGAAATGCAAGCTTCATTGACGGGAATTTTTAGGAATAGAGAGAAGTTCTCCCCGAAAGGTAAAGAAGCAGCGCTGTCCCCTCCATCCTAAATCAAGCGAGGAGGGCTCCAACACAACCACTTATAGTCATTTCATGTTTCCAGGAGAGGGAGAGACCTTATATTCATTCAGCATTACATTCTCTAGCAAGACGCTTGCTACACTCAGAAACTTATAGACCTGGCTCCATATGGCCACTGGGGTGGAGCCTGGGGCAGAGGCTTCTTGGGAGAAAGTAACCTGAGTCACTTGTGAGGGTTTGGAGGCAGAGAGAGAGATATGGAGAAGTCAGAGTCAGGCTAGCTGGGACAGGGCAAGGGGAGTCAGCTGCTGGCGGGGCTGCACTTCTGCTGTTTGGCAGGACAAACATGCATGAGTTTCCCGGGAGCTCCCAAAAAGGTAACCACTCCTAAGGTATTTGTTGGAACCTCTCCCAGGAGGGCTGCCCGCCAGGGTGAGGGACTTCAGCACTAGGACGCTGTGCATACGCTGTCAGTGTCAGGAGCTGAAGAGCCGAGGGGGAGTGTGGGCTGAGTATTGTAAGGAGGGAACCAAAACCAGTTAGTGTGCAAGTGCCATGGCGGGACTCCAGAGAACCCCAATACCTCACACACTGAGCCAACATTTAAATGCCTGTCTTAGTAGGACACACTGACGAAGCTAAACTAAATCAAAGTTTAGCCTTTGTGCCTCTAACATGCCTTCCCCCATCCCAGTCCTACAAGTGATAGAGGAGGTAGAGAATGAGTGAAAAAAACAGACCATGAAGGTTTCCCCACCCCCCACTGAGCTGCAGGGAGAACAGCTTTGAATTGGATGAGTTGCTGACAGGCCACTGAAATGTGGGAAGGGGCGGGGGAGACAAATATATTTAAAATAGTAATATTTCAGATTGGTCTCAGCCATGTTATAGGGAATAAATGGAACATATTTACACCAGAGTACTAACAATGTAGAAGGACCCTTGAAGTAAGGCCAAAATGATAGGGGCTGTGGCTACCTGTGAGACTCCTGAGAAGGGTAATAGTAAGTAGGGTGTCTCTGCTTAATCAAAACACATCATCCTGTGACCATGAGGATCAAGAGAGTCACACAGACCTAACTGCTAACATCCTTGAATTCCTGAACCAATGCCAACAGCCACCAACCATCAGGTTTCTAGTTTTACAAGAAGAAAAATCTAATTTGTTTAAGATATTCTTTAGGGGGATTTCCTTTTTTTGTTGTTGCTTTTCTTTTGTCACAATCAAAATGTAACTGATAAACTGATAAAATCAGTATCTCAACTTCCTCATGTGAGCATTTTTTTCCCCAGTTAAGAGTCCAATTCATAGGACTGGGGAAGTGTTGACCGGCATCTGGTAAGCTAATTAAATGTCTGAAGCACCCGGAAGGAAGCAGAAAGGGTTCTGTGATCAAGACAAGGTGGACAGGGTGGCCAGAGAAGCTATATTAGCCAGGGCATATCATGCTAAACACTAATGCAACAGAGGTTATTCCTTGTTCAAAGAAATGTGGATATTCTCGATCAAGCAATTCTCCTCTAAGCAGGGACTTAAATATCCAGACTCCTTCTACGCTCTGACTCCATCTTCAAAACACGTGCTTCAAGGTCACCCTGGAAGGCAGAAGAGGGGGTGGAGAACACGGAGAAGGCTCGTCCACTCTTGAACTGTCTTGGCCTGGTAGTGAAACGTCACTTCTGCTCCCTTTCCACTGGGGAGGACGATGCACACAGCCCCACCTTGATGCAAGGCGCTGGGAAATGTAATTTAACTGTGTGTCCAGGAAAAGGACATTTGGTGAGCATCTAGCCCGGTTTTTCCACAGAAGAAAAGGTGATGCTGGTGTGAAGATCTGGAAGATGAAAATGAACTCACCAGGGAAAAGTATCTTGAGAAGATGGAGTGGCAAATGTAACGACCCAGAAGTAGAAATGGCTTGGAACACTTGAGGAATGGAAAGAAAGCCTGTGTGGCTGCAGTTTCGTGTGGAAGCAGTGGGTTAAGGTGCAGTTGGAGAGGGAGGCCTGGGCAAGATCACATAGGGCCTGGGAAGGAGTTTGTCTTTTGTTCTCAGAGCACTGTGAATCCACTGAAGGATTTTCAGCAGAGAAGTGACATATCTGACTTACATTTTAAAAAGCTCACTTGGCTGAGTGGAAAATGAATTGCTCTGGGGACAGGAGTGGAAGCAACTGGACCAGTAAGGTGGTTACTGCAGTAGTCGAATGTGCTAGAACCAGGTGGACAGCCTGGGAGGTCACCAGGGATGGAGGACAACGTAATTAGAGGTCTCTGTGAGAATCTGTAAAGGGCTTCGTGAAATTACGTAAGTGGTTGAGTGACTGGAGCCGAGCTGTGTCTCTGCCAAGACCATGTTGCTTCTTTGGGAACTGTGCTCCCTTAGAACAGTGTTACAGGAACAAAAGCTGGAGCACCCCGATGACTGCAGGGGCAATAAGCCTCTAAAAGGGATGCTGAGGAAGCATAAGCACAGACTGCTAGCCAAACCCAACTTTATTCTCGTCTCTCACCACCCCTCCAACCCTTTTTCATTTAGAGAAAAGCTGCAGCAAGCCTGTGACTTTTCAGCTCATTCTTAGTTCATAGATGTCTTAGAATCAGTTTAAGATACAAAACCAGTCTCAGATGATTGCAATGTCTAATCCTACGTTACAATAAATAATTTGCACCTATTGTAGCTTTAACTATTTTCGCCTCCCAGCTCTGTCCCACTTAAGTCAAGGAGCCTGCACTGGGGAAGGGAGGAATGGTCTGGATGCTCTCTGCTCTTCTCACCTCCTCTCCACCTAAGAGCTGCTGACTGCTCTGGGCCCAACTGCAGAGAGGAAGGGGATAAAACAGTGCTTGCTTGACTGGGTGTTTCTGTGCCCCACGGGCCTGCTAGATATTTAAAGGGAGCATCATGCTGTCCCTTTTCTGCAGTCCCCTTTACCTTGGTGGATGCAGCTTTATTCTGGGTGGTTTCCTGAGACTCCCTCCTCAGCCCACATGGCACACTCCTAGCTTCTTTGTGCTAAGGTCTCCTTGCCTCTTCAAATGGTCCTACCGGACAGGACTCAAGACCAGCTGACACTTCCCTCTCCTGCAAGGTGCAAAGGATACACTCATGCATGGCTTACCACGGCAAATTCTGGGAACGCAGGCCAATGCAAAACCAGCAGCACTCCCCTGGCTCCACCCCTGAAACAGTTAATGAATCTCTGTTTGCCCTCCACATTTCCAGGGCAGGAGTCAGATTCCAGGTTCACCATTTCTTGGCTTTAGGAATAAATACCTCAGGCTTCCCAAATGCTCCCAGTGGAATCTCCAATTACACTCTTTCCCACTCTTGTTTACTTCTTACTATGACTGCACTCCTTCATTCTGTTCTCCAATTGTTCCTTAAACTGATCTCACTGTTCCTTAAACAGCTGGCATGCTGTTATTTCTTAAAGAAATATATATTATTCTCTCTTCAGCCTAGGCTCTTAACGTTAGACACTGAAGCCCAGGCATGGACTTGAAGAACAGCTTGTCCTGAAGCTGACGATGGAGCGGGGGGGGACCCAGACTCAGGAAAGTCCTGCTTTCAGAATTGATAGAAACGCAGATGGAGGCTTGGCTGAGTTAGGGGAGCCGGGGTCCTGAGTGAGACCCAGAAAGATGTTTATGTAGGTGGCTGGAGCCAGAACAGGCAAAGAAAGAATCCAAATTTTAAGTAAGGGAGGAAAGCAAAAGAGGGAGGAAGGCAGACCCCAGCTGTCCTGCTGAGCATGATAATAAAGCAGGGAAAATTAATCAAGATCTAGAAATATAAATAACACTTGGGAAACAGAGATATATCGCCTATAAAAAGGCGATGTGTGCACTACAGTGAGACAGATGCCCTGCTACTCCAAAACATCCCTTAGACTTTATGGCTTGCCTCCGTCCCTGTTATCCCAGGAGATTCCTGTCCCATGGAGCTGCCACAACAGTTGTCTCCCCAACAATCCCCAGTGAATCCTGCCAAGCTGGAGAGGACTGTCAGGGTATTTTGTCTTGGCTGCCTGGTAGCCAGCTCCACTCACCAGCCTCACATCACCCCCAAGATGGAAGTCTCTCTAGTAGGCTGTGTGAACCCTCTGTCCCTTTGAAGTTCACGCTATCCCGCCTCTCCTACTCTTTGCAGATCTCCTGTATCTGCCCCCTTCTTCAAGAGGTTGGCACCTGTTCCACGCTTATGTCTACCATCATACTGGAGACCTTCAAAGTCCACGCAGAACCTCTCTCAATACCTGAGGCCTCCATGCATTAACCAATCTCCGGGCAACCTCCCTTGCACACCTCTCAGGCACTCACCCCTATAACTACACTCTAAACTTAGCCATTGCCTGGAGCTGCTCTGCTTCCAATATGAATTATTCAGGCATTCCAGTTTCTGACCACAGTCTCCCATCCTTCTAGGTTACTTGTTCAGTTACCTCCAATGCAACAACCTACTCCTGTCTTTACTCCACTCACCTGTTCTACCAAATTCCATGGTCCAGCATAGCAATCACTTACTTACGAACGGTCTGAAATTCCTTTGCTCGTTTATTTCAATTGCATGGCAAGTTTCCAACTCTGGATGATCCCTCAGTACTCATTTTTTCCACAGCTACACCTAGATTCCTGAGTACGTAGAGAGAACCACAGCATTGGGCTCACTATAAATTCATGAATAATACCACTATAAATTCAAACCCCAGGCCCTCAACATTATGCAGCAATCCTCTCCCTGCTGCGACCTGACCTCTCTCTCATCTTAATAGACCTTTCAACAGCATCTGTCGGCCGAAAACCTCCCCACTCCTTCCACATTAAGAAATTCATTCTCCTGGTTTTACTCCTCCATCTCTGGCCCCACCTTCTCTTCTTGTCCCCTTTATTGGTTCATTTTCCTTTACTCATCCATTAAATGCTCCTGAGGGTTCTATTCCAAGCCACTTTCTCTTCTCGTTCTCTTACTTTGGATATCTTATCTATTCCTATGACTTGAGTTACCTCCTCTGGCTGCTGAGTTTCTGTCCCACTTCCAAGTGAACATCAAGGTACCAAAAACCCAACCTTTTGAATGGCGTCACCAGCCCAACCAGTTGCTCAAGCCAGAAACCCAAGACTTGCTTCAGATTCCTTTCTCTCACCAAGCCGCAATGTGCCACCAGTTCTACTCACTGAAGTTCTCCCAACCGCCTCCGCCTATTCCACCGTCACTAGTTCACAGTACCCTCATCACGTGCCCGAACCTGGGCTCCTGCAACACCCCCGCTTCTCATCGGTCCCACTCAACTGGACCCTGTCATCCTTATCACCTCCTTAGATGGATCTCAAGTGACCGGCTCAGGAATACAAAGATAAATATGAGTTGAGAAGACTGCAGCCTAACGCACAAAGCAACTGTCACACAGTATTTAAATGCTGAAATTGCACTCGTCACGTAGCGCTTTGAGAGTGCGGATGAGGAAGTTAGTTCTGCTTTGGGAGTAACGGAGTAGGAAACAACTAGGCTGTTTGGAAAGATGAGTAAGACTCTGCTGATCAGATGAGTCTTCAGCAGAGAGAAGCACATGCAAAGGTACTGAGCAGTAGCTGCTGGATGGTTCATAGCCCAGTCTCCAAACATGCCCTCTGGTCTACACAGCCTGCCTCAAAACACCCACCTTACTGGAGGCACCCAACTGGCTCCGAGCCCTGGAACCTGTGTCCCAGTGGTCACTCTCAGCTCTTGTTCTTTGAAATAGGTAGAACAGGCTATATCTTTATACCTGGGCCCATGGCAGATGCCTTCTGGAAGGGGCCAAGGACCTATCATCCCAGTTCATCTTCTCCCAGCACTAGCCTTCCCTGCCTATAGCTTTCCTAAGACATGCTGATTTGGGCCCACTACAAGGCAGAAACAACAGACAGACCCTTCTGCCAATGAACAGCCCAATCTCCACCCCAAATAGCATCAATCAGTTGTGATTTATGAAGAGGCCCAGCTCCTGCACCACCCCCCCTCAAAGAACAGCTCACAATCTGTCAAGAATCTCTAAAAATCCTATAAAATAAGCCTGTTGAAAGGCCTACCTTGAGCTCTCCCAGAGTCTTCCTCAGTCAACAAGTCCATTCTTTACTCTTCGGCCCCTAACCCTGCCTGGAGAAGGTCTTTAGAAAACAGTAATGCTTACGACACACATCAGCCACAGCTACAGTCTATTGTGCACCTCCTGTGCACCCAGCCCTAGCTACAGATTTCCTCATTAACCCACACCACACGACAATCCCATGAGACAAGAATCCTACCATTTTCCAAATGAGTAATATGACATTCAAAGATTAAAAGACTCAGCAATCAGTGGCAGGCCTACCTGATTCCAAAATTTGTGCCCTCAGCCAGACACACACCAGGGCCCTATGGGACAACAGATACTAGGAGTAGTTTGGGCCATACAGGTCCAAAGATGGAGATAAGGATCAGGGGAAAGAAGCACTCAGTACAGGGACAATCAAACCATCCTGACCTAGAAGCCCAGACTGACGTGCTCAGCCAGGATGCTGGTGGGCTACCAGCTGCCCCAGAGCCAAGAAGCAATGCCTGCCCCAGGCCTTCAAGGCCTGGGCAGACCAAAGCTGTAGAAGCTATGAGTAAGCAGAAGGAGCTGATGTGCAAACAGGAAAAGGACAATAGAGGAGAGTGGAGATGCTAGGACAGAAAGCCCACATGGCTCCTGAGAGATGGAAAGAGGAGCCACACCCAGAGATGCATTGAATTCCAAACCATGTCGTTTCCATGACACTAAGGGCATCCACAATTCCCAGATACTCCTGCGTTCTCACAGTAACTCCTTATTCTTTAGCTAGCCCAAATGACTTTATGCTTCCTGGAACCAAGAAGCCTTCATTAGAGCAGGGCTGAGCCAGGGGTTTCATTACATTTTGTTCTTGGGATGGAGTAAGGGTGGTACCAGGCCCCGGGTCACAGCCTGAGTACTTCAGAGTACTGAGCCTGGAGTTTAAGACTTGCCTCCCCTTTCAAGGGGGGTCCAGAGGTCACCTGCGCTTGTAGAGACAAGGCTGGAGCTTCAGGCCTGAGAGTTGAGCCTTGGGCCCGACCCGAGGAGGCCCAGTCTTTTGAAAGTCAAACAAGAAGAAGTGGCTGTTGGTCAGGTCCTAGGGACAGAAAAGACCCAGTGAGCTCTAAATCCTCACCCCAGCTCCTCAAACCACCTCCGTCCACATCCCATCCCTGCCCAGAAAGCTCCCCAGGGCTCTCCCACAAGTCATGCCTTCAAGGAGCAAACGTCTGTGTCTGATTATGACCTCCATCCTGAACACCACTACTACCCTGAAGGGCCACACATGTGACAAAAATACGGACAGACTTCTTGGGGCCCTCACCTTGGAGATGACCTTGAAGCCCAGTTTGGTGACAGCCCCCAGAAAGGTCCGAACATCTTCAAAGCGGCTGCTGACCTCAGCCACTTTCAAGAGACCCCTGAAAAGGATGGAAAGTTCTGGGCAAATGCAGACACACGCATGTGCACATATACATGCATCTGTTTCCTGGGGACTCCTACCCTGGCTTCAGCACTCGATTTGCCTCCTCTAGGAAGTCTCTGATGTTGGTTCCCATCAGTGAAAGGCAGAACACAGCCACGTCTACAGATTCATCCTCCAGAGGCACCTATGGAGGGTGAGAGTATTGTATGAAGCACGCATTATGGGGAGGAGAAAGCCAGCACCGAGTGCTAGGGGTGCCGGGCAGAGAGGGCATGTTAGAGATTAGCCCATGAAGTTTGGGCCTAGGGCACAGGCCAGATACGTGGAAGGAGTGGGGTTTACCTGGGCCATGTCACACACAGTGACCCGGGGGTCCAGAGAGGCCAAGTCGAAGCAGTGCACAGGGTTCCGGATACTTGAAGCCAGGCGGCAGTCCCCACAGCCAAAGTCAGCCACCACCAGGGACGCAGGCCTGGAAGTGGAAGGCAGGAACAGCTCACTGGTCTGGTCTGAGCCCGTGACTGACACACCTCGCTTCTCACAATGCCCAACTCCCACTCACCGCTGGTGAAGATCCCTGGCAATGCGGTCCACTGGCTGCAGTGGCCACTTCTTGACTTGGCTCTGGAAGCCACGGTGGTAGAGGAGAAAGGCCTCAGGGTCTTCCTGGAAGAGGCGCTGCGCAGCACTGCTGGGCCCTGAGTACAGCTGTTCATTGAGGTAGCGGAACCGGGCCCCATCCAGCCGCTGGGCCATGCGGGCTCGCAGAGCCTCCGCCCGGGCTCCATGGCTGTCTGGACTGGGGGCAGGAGGCACCTCTGTCTCCTCTGCGGCGGCTGTGGCTGGGGCCTGCTCTGGCGCCTGAGGAAGCCGAAACTTGTTCTTCTGTCTACGCTTGTTCTTCTGCCGGTTCCGCCACTGCTTGCGACTCAACGTATGCGGAGGATTAGAGCAAGGGGTCTCAGGGCTTGGCTTGGTGGAGTCATTTGCAGCACTAGAATCCCAGGCTTTGGAACCTGCAGGGAGTGAGATGGGAAGGCATATTTGGGGCAATATGCCCTGAATTCAGAGGCTTAGCAAGAGACTAAACCTGAGACAGAGGTTGTGGCCTAGATGAAAGTACTTCTTATTCCCTAACCCCAAATCTAGTGGTGGCAGATAACCTCTGTCATATTTAGGATCAGCTGATCCCCCCTCCCTGTACCACATGCACTAATACCAGTTTGGTCAACATTGTCCAGGGGCTGGGCAGGATTTGAAGGGTCCTGTTTCTGGCATTTCCTCTTTCTTTTCTCTTCTGCAGCAAAGTCATTGCCAAGAAGAGCCCCTTTGTGGCACTTCTTCCTTTCCACTTCCTCTTCCTTGGAGTCACTGCTAGGTGGGCCCTGTTTTTGACGTTTCTTCTTCCTTTTCTTCTTTACTTCAGGAGAAGTGCTGGCAAACAAGACCTTTTTTGGGCGTTTCTTCTTTCTTTGCACCACCTCCTCCTCGTCCTCCTCGTCACTGCCAGGCAGACTGGGGGGCTGCTGGGGAAGAGATGCTGCCTCCAGGGCCCGTAATGTGGCCAAGAGCTGGCGGTGCTTGGAGCCCTGGGGGAAAACAAGGGATGAGAGCAGGGACGAGGAGAATGGATGGGGCCTGGAGAATAAGAACGGAGAGATGGGGACCTCATTCAGACACTGGTTAGAGGCATATGGATTATTCCCAGTCAACTTAACTTGTCATGAAGACTGCCAGACCCTGAAGAACTTTCAAGTCGCCATCCCAAGGAGGGCAGAGAAATCATCCACCCCACTTCCTTCATTGTGCAGATGAGGTAATGGGGTTCCCCAGAGAAACGTTCTCTGCACGTGATTTTCCTTCCAAGCTACAAGATCAAGGCCAGGGACCAGGAGTTCCAACCCTCACGCTCAGGCTTCTACCTCTAACTAATACCTTTTTATAAAAGTTAGGAAGGTTTCTGAAAACAAGAGTAACGGGATCACACGTTGTGTGTATTAAAGGTGCCTCCTTTAATAGTTGTAGTGTAGAGAACAAACTGAAAAGAACAAGCTGTAGACAGAGGCCAGTGGCACGGACTACAGCAATGGGTTGAGGGGTTGAAGAGGAGGGAATAAAGCAGACAGATTCCATGTTGGAGGCTGACCGAAGGGTAGAAAGAGCCTGAGCAAGTGCAGCAGCCCTCACATCGGCAAAAGCTTAAAGGAGAAGGTCTGCTGTCTGGGAGGCCATTCTAGGTTGAAGTCCTACTGGGCGGTCCTAAGCCAGGCACTTATCTTGGAGCTCCCCTCAGCACCACCTCCCTTTGAAAGGTAGTACTGACAACCCTTCAACGTCGTTCACTCTTGCTCTCTCCAGTCTCCACAGAGCACCCAATGACCTTTTCAAAATGCAAATGTGAAGAAATCATTCCTCTGCTAAAACACTCCACTGGCTTCTCTCTATCTTTACCGTATGCAAAGCTTCTAATCTAGCTCTCCAATTTCTACAGCACCCCCTCTCACTCTCTCCGTTCCAACTACACAGATTATTTCTGTGTAGGTGTGTGACCCTAGCAGAACATGCTCTCTCACACCAGGGTCTCTGCACGTGCTTTTCCTTCCAAGAAACCCTCTTTGCTTCACTAACTTCTACTCACCAAGTCTCTCTCAGTTCCAACGTCACTTTCTTTCGGAAGTTCCGGGATTTTCGGGCGGTCGCAGGCGCCCCCCTCCCCCTAATACACATGCGGCGCGCCCCATCTCTGGGATCCAGCGGGGTCCGTTCCGAGTGCCCCTGCGGGTCCACTCACCTTGATTTGCGAGTCGGCCGTGGTCCGAGGCCGTAAGGCTACAGACCCGAGGTCCGCGACTACTGGGGCCTCCTCGGCCCACTCCGGCTCCTCGAACATGGGGCTGCGGAGAGCGAGGTCGCGCGGTCCACCAGCCTCTCCACGTGCCCAGCCAGTCTCCAGGAGTCAAAGCGCTCAGAGCCTCCAACACAGGGCCGGAAACCAAAGAGTGAAAGCTAAGGCGGCTAGAGCAGCCGGCTCAGCGCCGAAAACCATCGAGTTTAGACACTGGTGGGCTAGAAGGTCAAGGAAGGCGGGCTGGAGGGCTGGGGGAAGGAGGCCCGCGCTAGTCAGAGAGGGCCAGGGGCGGGGCCGGGCGGCGGGCGCGGCCGGACGGGAGTTCCCCGGAGAAGGCTCCTCCAGCCCGAGTCCCGGTGAGTGTGGGAGCACCCGTGCCCCCTCCCCAAGTCTCGAGCTCTACCAGGCGGTCACCCCTCACTCCGCCTACTCCGTTCTGAGTGGGGAACGAAGGCCATCCCCGGGAAGGACCTCCGATCCCCTCCCCCAGGGTATAGGGCGCCTAAACTCCCCCCTCCCCCCAGCTCTGTCCGCGGGTAGGGTCTCTGTGCTTGCTCTCTGACACCCCTTCGGGAGGTACTGCCTCTTAATCACCCCCTACTTCGCCCGACCCGCCCTTCCCTCGCGCCCAGGGGACACAGTACGGGATCATCCCGCTGCCCCCCTAACCCCTTCACAGACCTCCAGTAGCCGGGGACGCAGTGCCCAGACCCCCACCCCAACACAAACACTTCTCTCCTTTAAGGGACAAGGCTTGGGGCTCACCCCCCCCTTCCCTGGATCCTTCTACAGTCCCCACGCTTTCCCAATCGAGGGGACTCAGCGCCGGGACGCTGCTATGGACGACATTTTCACTCAGTGCCGGGAGGGCAATGCGGTTGCCGTCCGCCTGTGGCTGGACAACACGGAGAACGACCTCAACCAGGGGTGAGCTGAGGTGGCTGGTGGGGGAGAGGAAGGGTAAAGATATGCTCCTCTCCTTGATGTGGGGTGCTCACGTCTGGTGCGGGCTGCTGACTTTCCTATCCAATGTGATGAGGGCTAAGCACAGCCAGTCAGCGGGGCAGAGGGTCTCCACACAGGAAGCTGTTGTTTGAGCTGAATCTGGACTGAATAAGAATTTCACAGGCAGAGGCTGCAGAGAACTTTTCTAGCCTCAGTAAACTGCATGGGCAAAAGCTAGGGGGCAAGACACCCAGAAGAGGGTGCCCAGAAATTGTCCAGAGTTCCATATGGCTAGAGGATAGAAGACCTCTGTGGGCTTCTGTGGGCTGAAGCACTGGGTACAAGCGGAGAACGACAGGAGATAAGATTGGAAAGGTCTGCAAGGGTCAGCCAGATCATGCAACAATATTTAGACTATAATAATGCATTTATTCCAAGAACAAGGGTTTAAAGCCATGTAATGATATGATGAGACTGTCCATTTGTTAAGTGTCATCTTGGATGCTTTGTGAAGAGCAGGTGGTGATGTGAAGAGTGGCACCAGAAGTGGTGATAGCTTGGACTGGAATTGGGGCAGGTAAAAAAGAAAAAAATGATCAAATTCCTGAAATCTTTAGGATAAAGAATTGGTGAGACTTGGTGTGGGAAGTGAGGAAGGTCAAAGATGATGACCAGGGTTCTGGCTTGGGCACTTGGGTAGATGGTGGTTCCTTTTACTGACATGGACAAGACTGAAGGGTGATGAGTTCCACTCTGGACATGTTAAAGTGACAGTACAGTGAGGTGGAAATGTTGAGTAGGCTGTTGGATTTCAAGAGAGAGATAAGACTTGGAGACAGATTTGGGAGACATTAGCATGTAGGTGGCACCTGAAGAGGAGGGTGTGAAACAGAGGGGATGAGAAACCTACAAGACCAAAAAGGAGCAACTGGAGGTTGAAGGAGAAACAGGAAAATATGCTAGTAAGGCTTGGAGAAGTGAATGTTTCAACAAAAGGGGAGTGGTCAACGGTACTATAGACTGCTGAGAGGTCAAAGAACTTGAGCACTTTAAAGTAACCACTGAATTTACAATTAATTATATATTTGATGATCTCTGTGAGGGCTGCTTCAGAGGAAAACAGGTGAAGAAACTAGACTAGGTTCCTTCATTTAAAGAACTATACTGAACTTCTGTGCTGGGTGCTAGAGGTCCAGAATCAGACATAATGCTCGCCTTCAAGGCAGCAGCCCTGTGACAGGTTGAATGGGAGGTAGAGAAAGTGAATGTAGACAAGTTCTTTAAGGCTGGCTGAGAAAGGAGGACAAGAAAAGCAGTAGTGATGTTGATTCAGGATGGTGGATTTTAATTTTAAAATTTTAGTTTTTGAGGTTGGGAGATTTTATTTTTTAGGTTTGAGAGGTAAGGATCACCTGTCATCTTCATCCAGGCTTTACAGGTTTCCATTAGGCTCTATGCTATTTCTCCATAATTCTCAGTCACTCCTTCCGTTTTTCATATAATTCTTCAAAGGGTGCTCTGATAAAGACAGCGAGCGCAGTTAGTATTTTGTTGGTGGGGTTATAACGGGTCAGGTGAGGTTGTCCAGTGAGCCTGGCATCTAGGAAGACTCAGCTGCCAAAAGGTGAAGGGGTGGCATTAGCGTAACTGGTGCTGGTTTGAGTAGATAGGGCCCAACTGGCTATATGCTGGATATGAAGTGAGGGTGAACTTCCTGCTGGCCTCTTCAGGACTAAAGTTCAGGTTCTGAGGTGACCAGCGGCCTGACAGTGGGCAGAACCCTTGTGCCTATATACTCTTGCTCTTGCTCTCAGGCTCTGGCCTGCTCTGGGGCTACAGACTGCCAGAGGCTGATAAGCTGGGGCACAAATTAAAGAGCTGGGATGCAAAACTGACTGATAAGCAGGGGGTGGTGATTGCTTTAGGAAGAGGAAGGGGAATACCCACCTCCCAGGAAAGGTTTTGGCTATCTTTGGGAGCAGAAGAGGGCAGCTGTGGAGGGAAATCTAAGTTAAAGGCCACACCCACCACCCACATTGGCTGTGTGGACATCTGGGTGGCCCGCGGTGGCGGTTCCAGGCCCCGCCCAGAGCCCGCACACGGGAAGTGACCGCAGCACTAAGGCATCCCGAGGCTGCCGGCCCAGACCACGGACTGCCCCCCTGCTCCGCCCCTTGGATCTGCAGCCCAGGACTGGAGGGAATTTCCTTTTATGGCCCCAGGCTGTCAGGCCGGCCTAGCTTCCACACAGTTGGGTTTTTTTGGTTTTTGTTTTCTGTATATTTCTTTTACTTTATAAAATACAAGTTCTTGAGAAAAGAAAAAAGTCAGGTGTAGCTTTCTTTCTAAAGAAGCCATTCTCATTTTCTTGTTTTCTGTGCCCAGGATTGCTTGAGTAGAGGAATCCTGTCTTATGTGGTGGTATCTACTTCATCATGAATGACTTATCAAAAGCATTTCTCCTTTTCATTATAAACCCTTCCAAACCATCATTTTAATTCCATTCCCTTTTTAGATCTTAATTTCAGTATCAGAACCAATCAGTAAGCTTGCTTCCTCTCCCATGAGCTGCGGCTTTCCTTTTCAAACCTACTCCTCCTTCCCATTAACGTGCACTGAACAGCTGCCGTCACTCCTTTCTCTCAAGAAGCTTACAGTCTAATAGACAAGACAGGCCACTAACAGATTTTTACAATCCAGTGTGACAAGTACCGTAGTAGGGGGATGTGCCAGATGCAGTGGAAGACAGAAAGGACCAACAGATGTTGCAAAAGGGGTGCAGAGGAAACCAGATGAAGAATGTTACCACGTAATGAGGGCATGCCAGGGAAGAAAGGCTAGTGGGAGTTGGTGATGGAGACAATGAAACATGTGGATTTGTTGGGATTTCAGGTAGTGGTTGGTTGGGTTTGAAGCTCAGGGGAAGGTCTGAATTGGACAGCTTTGGGAGTTGCTGGCATGAATGAGAATCAAAGTCCTAGAGGTAAAGTTTCTCAGGGAGAGTATGAAGAGTGACTATCAGTTTTTTTTGTATCAAAGCCTTTGCCCCCATCCCACCTCCAGATCAATGACCATTGCCCCTTCCTCAAAGGGACGATCATGGCTTCTCCCCCTTGCACTGGGCCTGCCGAGAAGGCCGATCTGCTGTGGTCGAGATGCTGATCATGCGCGGGGCACGAATCAATGTGATGAACCGTGGGGATGACACCCCTCTGCACCTGGCAGCCAGTCATGGGCACCGTGATATTGTACAGAAGGTATGTATGAACCCCTGCCTCTGTCATCTACTTGACGTACCTGCCTGGAAGTCAGCCATAGGCACTATAACATACCATAGAAAGTACGTATACTCTTCTCCCTCCTTGCATGCCTCAACACACATCTCTCATTTGGGACTGACTGTACCTTCTGCCTCTTTCTGTTTGGCCATGGGGACCAGCTGCTGCAGTACAAAGCTGACATCAATGCAGTGAATGAGCATGGGAATGTGCCCCTGCACTATGCCTGTTTTTGGGGCCAAGATCAGGTGGCAGAGGTGAGTACTCAGGCCCAGAGTTCTGGGATGGGTGGGAAGCAAAGTCTGAGCTTGAGTGGGAGATTCTAGAACCCTCAACCCATCCTATGAGTACTGCCCAGTACTCTCGACATTCACAGGGTTTGTACTGCATCTACATCGATGGTTGGTTGTGACTGCCCTCATCACAGCCACCTTTTAATTACAGGACCTCGTGGCTAATGGGGCCCTTGTCAGCATCTGTAACAAGTATGGAGAGATGCCTGTGGACAAAGCCAAGGCACCCTTGAGAGAGCTTCTCCGAGGTCTGTCCCCACCCACCGCTCGTGTCTTATCATGTTTCAACCTATCTCCTCCCACCACACAACAGCTGAGGCCAAGACTGTTTGTCTTTCTTCCCTAGAGCGGGCAGAGAAGATGGGCCAGAATCTGAACCGTATTCCATACAAGGACACATTCTGGAAGGGGACTACCCGCACTCGGCCCCGTGAGTCAGTTGTGAGGGGAGGGGTGGTGATAGAGAATAAGCCTGGGCTCCTGGGGCTGGGTGAGAGGGAGGCTGGTTAGAGGGAAGTACCTGACCTGCCCGTACTCTCAGGAAATGGGACTCTGAACAAACACTCCGGCATTGACTTCAAACAGCTCAACTTCCTGGCGAAGCTCAATGAGAATCACTCTGGAGAGGTGACCCCTGCCCTTGCCCTCCCACCCCCCGACACATTACCTGCTCTGCACTCATTTTAAGTTTTTCCTCCAGTTAGTGGGCAGGAAAGCAGTGGCCTTAGTTAAAGCCTTCTAACCCATATCTGTCCCTCAGCTATGGAAGGGCCGCTGGCAGGGGAATGACATCGTCGTGAAGATGCTGAAGGTTCGAGACTGGAGTACAAGGAAGAGTAGGGACTTCAACGAGGAGTGTCCCCGGCTCAGGTGCGGCAAGGCCTAAACTGGAAGCCTGGGTTCCAAGGAACCCTGCCCAGCACCCAGAGGGAGATCTTTTATGCTGGGTCTCAGCCAGGGACACTCTCTCCCTCTTCCAGGATTTTCTCCCACCCGAATGTGCTCCCAGTGCTCGGTGCCTGTCAGTCCCCACCTGCTCCTCACCCCACCCTCATCACACACTGGATGCCATATGGATCCCTGTACAATGTGCTACACGAAGGCACCAGTGAGTAGGGGATGCCAAATCTCGTCGTGGCGGGGGAGGGGAGAGAAGTGTAAGCCTCTCCAAACTATTTAACTCTTGCCTCCTCTTTTAGATTTCGTTGTGGACCAGAGCCAGGCTGTGAAGTTTGCGCTGGACATGGCAAGGGGCATGGCCTTTCTACACACGCTAGAGCCCCTCATCCCACGACATGCACTCAACAGTCGTAGTGTAATGGTGAGGTCACAACTTCGCTCCCGGCCCAGGCCCCAGAAGCCCCTTCCCTATCTACAATAGGACTTACCTCCTTCCACACAACTATCTTCTCCTCCTCAGATTGATGAGGACATGACTGCTCGAATCAGTATGGCCGACGTCAAGTTCTCCTTCCAGTGCCCCGGACGCATGTATGCACCTGCCTGGGTGGCCCCTGAAGGTGAGTGAGTGCATTATATTGGGAGGCAGAGAAGGGGCAGCTCAGTAGTAATGGAAGGGAAGCAGAGACAGGATAGGCAGCTGGAACAGTTAAGTCCTGTCTCTCCAGCTCTGCAAAAGAAGCCTGAAGACACAAACAGACGCTCAGCAGACATGTGGAGTTTTGCAGTGCTTCTGTGGGAACTGGTGACACGGGAGGTACCCTTTGCTGACCTCTCCAACATGGAAATTGGAATGAAGGTGAGAGCATAACTGGATATACTTGTGTTGGGGGAATGGTGGTGGTAGTGACAATAATTGTAGTGGGGCTGGGCTCTTCCTACATTTGTTCAAATATACAGAATCCTGTCCTGAGGGCTAGAGGCCGCTCCCCACATGAGACTCAAGTTCTGAGACCCACGTTGTTTTTCCTTGTGCTTGCAGGTGGCACTGGAAGGCCTTCGGCCTACCATCCCACCAGGCATTTCCCCCCATGTATGTAAACTCATGAAGATCTGCATGAATGAAGACCCTGCTAAGCGGCCCAAGTTTGACATGATTGTGCCTATCCTGGAGAAGATGCAGGACAAGTAGGGCTGGAAAGTCCTTGTCTGAACTCCAGAGGTGTCAGGACACGGTTAGGGGAGTGCACCTCCCCAAAGCAGCAGGCCTCTGGTTGCCTCCCCTGCCTCTAGTCATGGTACTACCCCAGCCATGGGGCCCATCCCCTGCCCCCATCCCTACCACTGTGGCCCAAAAAGGGAATGGGCTTAAAGCTTTGTCACTTGCCACACGGTGTCTCCCAGCATGGGAGGGATCAGCCCTGCCTGTCACAATAAAGTTTATTATGAAAACAGGCTGGTGTGGGGACAAGGGGATGGACAAGTACATTTAGATTGGGTGGCTCAGGTGAAGTAGTGCGGCTTCTTCACATTGATGCCATACTCGCTGAGGGCAGGGGTCAAGTCCTCCATGGTTAGAGTGTACTTGCGGTCCTGAGGGAAAAGGGAAGAGCACCAACTGAACACAGGAATTCCAGATTTCAATCCCAGGTGGGTGACCCTGAGTAGGTCTTTCACCTCCCCTAGGGCTTAGTTTCCCTCAAAGGGGTTTCAGTATAATTTAAGCCTCTGCTGCTGTAGGAGGTAATAACTGACTCAACGAGCCTCGCCTCACACCTTGCTCTTGCTTCGGGAACTGCCAGAGGCTGTGCCCTTCATTTTGCAGTGCTGTAGGGCATCGTTGGCAATATCTGAGATGAATTTCTGGGCAGCTAGGGAGATGAGCCGAATTCTAGAGAGAAAAAGATGGTATGAGAAGGAGGTGGACGACAAACTCCACACAAGCACCCAAGGCTCTAACCTGCCCGGAGTTTACTCACATGCGTGGATCCGAGGCCTCAAAGCCAGCACGGTTCAAGTAGTAACCAGTCACTGCATCGGGGATCTGAGAAGTCAATCAGACGACTGTCAGTGTTAGCCCTGTGTACTGTGGGGCTGAGAGTGGGAGGGTAAGGGAAATGGAGGGCAAGCCTGGCTACCAGGAAGCTCCTCATTTGGGTGGGCAGAAGGGATAAATCACAAGAGCTAGTAGGGGAGTAAACGCAAGAGGACGCTGCAAATACAGGCGGCGTGGCAGAAGCTGACGTGACAGCGGGCCAGCAGCCTGTTCAGGCGGGAAGCCCACCGTAGGCGTGTAATCCTCCAGCTGCATCAGGAAGTCCACCAGAGGCGTGCTGGACACCACCGGCTTCACGTCTCCGTTGGCCGCGCTTGGCAGCACGTAAACCCCGTTAGACATGGCCCCCTCCGGGGGCGCCGCGCCGCCCGCCGTCACCGGAGCTGGAGGAGAACCAGCAAACTGAGACATGGAGGTGGGAGGCGCGGGGGCCCAGCTAGGTCTGCCTTAACCCTCTGCCCTCACCCGCCGCTGGGGCCAGCCCAAGGCGCGGTCCTCGCCCTCACCCGTCCCGGCCCTCACCCGCTCCGCGCCGCTCGGCCGGCTCCCCGGCCCGCGCCGCCACGGCTCCCGTGCCCCCTGCCGCGGCTCCAGCCCCAGGGCCCCCAGCTGTCCCCGCGGGGCTGGCCTTGTTCTCCGCAGCGACGCCGGCGGGCAGCGCGGCGGGGGCCGAGACCGCGGGTGCCGGGCCCGAGGCCGAGGCGGCAGAAGCCGGCGCCGCCTCGGGGTCCGCGCCGGAGCCGCTGCAGCTCATCGGGCCGGTGGGAGAGGCGGCGAACAGAACCGCTTCCGCTTCCGTTCACGTTACGCACGCACCAGGGTTGGCGTCACACGCCTCGCGACTCGCCCCTCCCACGTCACGTTCGCTCCTCCCTTAGGCTGCTCGCCACTTTCCGCTGCCCCTCCGGCGGCTAGATGACGAAGGCTGACGGGCGGAGACACAGTGTTGGAGAACCGCGATAGCGCGAACATTTCTCCTAGGCGGATCCGCTGGGATGGGAACGCTTGAATGTCGAGGAGTCTCTTCCGTAGGTCTGGGACCCCTCACCCAGCCTGACGCCCGAAAACCTTGCTTTGAGGCCCATCGCCCCGACACCTCTCGACCGTTGGTCGCCTGCCAGTCTGCATCCTTCCTAGTCCCTTTATTCAGCCTTTTAAGGGTTTGTAGTGGAGTTGGATAGCCTCTCTCCCTGGCAGCTGCCCAAAGAAGTGAGGGCCACAGGAGAAAGTGTTGCTGCAGATGGGGAGGGAGGTACAGTCCACCCTCCGTATAGGTGGTGAGGGGTGGGCAGTATTGGTTCCAGGACCCTCCCCCCAACCCCCTTTCCCCCCCTCCCCCGCCATGGATACCAAAACCCATGGATGCTCAAGTCCCTTATATGAAATGGCATAGTATTTGCACTGTATACTTTAAATCATCTCTAGATTACTTATAATATCTAATACCATGTAAATGCTATGTAAATCGTTGCTGGTAAATTCAAATTTTGCTTTTTATAACTTCCTGGAATTTTTTTTTTTTTTAATATCTTCAATTCATGGTAGGTTGAATCTGTGGCTGTGGTATGTGAGGATACAGAGGGACGGCTGTCTTTCAGCCTGAATAAACAAGATCTGAAAAATCACAGCTAGTGAAAGAGTGGGTTTTTCAATGCAGCAAACATTTATTTAATTCCTATTTGCCAGTCCTGATGAGCTAGGGCCTGCAAATACAAAGTTAAGTAGGACAAGGTTCTAGTCCTCTAGGCACCAATAGTCTTGGAAAGGGAGGCAAAGAGTTAACTGGCCATTTCAACAATATATGGGGGTTTAAATACTGGAGGTAGACACAGAGCGTACAGTGCAAGGGAGGAAGGGAACTAACAGCTGCTGCCTGTATCTGTGTGTTAGGCATTCTATTAACTTTATCCCATTTAATGATTCCCTGAATATTAGAGGCAGGTATCAATATCCTCACATAACAGATGAGGAAAAAGCTTCAGAGAGTTGAACTTACTTGTCCAAGGCTCTCGCCTAGTCTATATCAGAACCAAGAATCAAACAGGTTTGTTTTCAAGAATCTAGGATTTTTCTGTCATACCAAAATCAACTAGCTTCAGGGAGCCAAAAGGTTCACACGAGAAGGTGACTTCTGAGCTGACTCTCGAAAGAATTCTGGAAATCAACCAGGCAAAGGGAGCCAGGTGTAATGTTAGGGCCCAGAATATCTTGAGCAAAAGTGAAAGTGTCTGTGGGGAGGGCAGGAAAGGATAAACAATTTGTTACTCAGGAACAAATGGCAAGTAAGGGATTAGGTTTTTAAGTCATGATAAAAAGCCTGAACTATATCCAGTGATCTTTGAAGGGTCTTAATCAAGTAAATGACCTTATGGGATTTGCATCTTACTCTGGTAGATGGTTTAGGGAAGGGCAGAAAGTAAGGACACTTCTTGCAAGGGCCTCCTCAATTCAGAGGAGAGGGAATATGGCTCAGGGCTAATGTCGTAGCAGTAGAGATGGAGAGAATTCGATGAGTTCTAGATATACTTAGGAAATACAAATGGCAGGACTTGTGGATTGGTGAAGGTATATTTAAGAGGTAAAGTCAGCAGGACTTGTTGACTGAAGATGATGATGGGAGGAGGTGAGGAAAAGGGAGTCTAGGATGACACTTTAGGTTTCTGGCTTGGTTGGAAGAAGCATAGTGTCATTTACAAAGAAGAAACAGAAGAGAACAGTTTGGGATTGGGAAGAAGGGAGATGAAATATTGAGTATCACACATATTACTTTTGAGGTATCGATCACTGTTGGATAAAAACTCTGATATAGTGAGATGGTGATGGCTGTGGATGCCGGTGATTGATTTGTTCCAGGGTCAATGAGTAGAGTGAGAAGAGCAAAAGACTAAGGATGGAGCAATGAGATACAACAGCATTCGACGAGGAGGAGAAAGAGAAAGAGGGAGGAGGGAATGAAGGAGGAATAGGGAGTGGTCAGAGGAGAAGTTAAGCCCTGGGCGCTAAGGAAGGAGAGGCGGTAGACTACTGTGACAGCCCACAAAGCAAAGATTGGGAAGTGTCCACTGGATGAAGCAGCAGGGAGGCATTCATTTCTCAGTGTTTCTCAGGGGAGGAAAGAGTGAAAAATAAGAGCAGAGGTCTCATGGCAATGAATTGAGGAGTGAAGATGAAGTGAAATAGTGTACTACACAGACCGTGTAAACAACTGAAAAAAAAAGTTGAAAAAAAAATAAAAGAAGAAATGGAAGAGGGGGCGGTGTGCAGAGGACGCTCCCAAACAGTGCAGGTTATAGCATCTGTAGAGGAACCTGGGCCAGGGGCAGGGGTACCTGAGTATAAGGGAGCAGGTAGCGTTGGGAGTCAAGTCAAGCTCACAGCATTTCTGGGTTAGGGAGATAAGCTGCGGCAGTCAACAGTTGAGGGTTTAGCAGGGCTCCCAACAGTGCAGAACCAGGGACCGAGCCACCGGCTGTGGGGCAGTGGACAGGCCCACTCTTCTAGCAAGAAAGGATCAAGGGTTAATTAGTGTCTTCAGCAGAGCTGGGAAGTTGGGTGTTCCCCAGCCTGTCACAGGATCCCAGCCAGGACCAGAGCAGAAACCTTGACCCTCCACCTCTTCATTCAGACAGGACTCATGGCAGCCACGTGTTACCTAGGGAGAAGGTGGGCATCAGATCCCGGCTTGCTGATACTAGGAGACTGCAGCACCTCACCTTGTATTCACATTCCAGAGGCTATCCCACCCCATCAGAATTGTCCTCAAGTTCATCTTAGCACTCGACATACTCTTACGTAAGTGGCCACACCCCTCTCTTCCAAACTCACATCAAAGAGTCCTTCCCCATGCTGCTGGTAGAGCCGTGGGTTGAGAAAACCAAGAGGGGGGAGGCCTCTGAGGATTCTGTGTTCATTTATCAGGGATAGGAGTCCCCCAAACACTGGAGTAGAGGCCTGCAAGGGCGAGGGTACAAGTAGAGGTTAGGGGTTCAGAGTGATTGGACTTTTTGGGAGGGATGGATCAGAGGTCTCTGAGGAATCAGGGGTTCTGGGTGTAAGGTCTTGGGGGTGGAGGGTGAGGGTAGTCCCTGGGTGGGGGTTTGGAGCCAGGCTAATTCTCACCGAGGTGCCAGACACCCATGGAATGGGCACATGGTTGCTGACCACCCAGTAGCCATCAGAGAGTGCAGCCACATCTGGGTAGGCACGGCCGCTGGCATTGAAGTAACTGGATGGTGGCAAGTGGGGACTGGAGCTCAGGTACTGGGCTACAGCTTCCTCCTAAAAGGCATTCTTGAGTGAGTATCCTCTGCTGAACTGAGGATCCCACCCGTCCCCCCTCCATCCACACAAACACACACATACCTGGTATGAAGGCCGTGGGAACACATTGCTGAAGCCGCCACCACTGATATAGTCAACAACCTCATCTGTGACTCGGAAAGGATTCTGGAAGGATGTGCCTCCCACCGTGGTGACATAGGGGCTGAGGACAGAAGACAGCATTCAGATTGCAGGGTCCAAAGGGCACCTCCAAAATGCATGGGGATGGGTGAGTATGGGTCTGGGTCTTGCTGGAGGGACTGGGGAAGCACTCTGGTGAAGCATGTACATGGGGATGACTGAGAGATCTTGGGTCCTCAAAGCATGGCCTGAGGTGACTGCACACTTTTTCCTACGGGACACCCACCAAATCTCCCCCTAAAATGCCTGGAGACTGAGGAAGTGGAACACTGGGAGCTATGTCCTACTCAGGAGACTCGGGGCCTGCGACCTACAGGAAGAAGAGGGGGGTGCAGGTAAAGTTGAGGGTTGGGCCACGGGAGCACCTGGTGTGATCAAGACAAAGGTTCCAAATCATGAGGACATAGATGAATTGGTGGCCACAGGTAAGTGGTGGGCTGGGGTGCTTACCTGGAGGCAGGGAAGCTGGGACGGAACCGGTGTCTTCCCAAGACAGACCAACACCCAGCCCCACTGTCACCTGGGAGAGAGACCAAGTTTGCCACTCAGTTTAATTGGTCAGAGTTTGGAATGTGGGTTCAGATGTCGGAGAGGAAATTCAAGTGTTAGTCATTACTGCAAGAGGTCAGTTGAGGTCAGGTCAGTGGTCCCTGTTGAGTTCAGATTATGAGATAGAGATCAGGTCCAGGAGTCACTGCGGGGCCAAAGTTCTGAGGCTGGGTGGGTGTGGGAGTCTAAGTTTAGAGTAGGAGGTCACCTGAGGCAAAGAGCAGAGTAAGACCCCGAGCAGCAGCCTTCATGAGCTCGGTGTTGACCCGCTGGATGTAGGCGCTGCTGAGGGAGTCCTCATCATCTCCGTAGCTCACGGTGTGCACATGTGGCAGGGCTGACTCATTACTGAGCAGCAGGAGCCACTGCAGGAAGGGCTCCTGTGACTCATGCCGGCCTGAATTGTTTTTGGAGAAGAGGGCACAAAGGCAGTCATTTGGGAGGTTGTCAGGATCTCCCTGGAGCTCACGGGATTCCCTTGGGGAAGCAAAGACCACCACTCACCCCCACCTCTATCCCCACCAGCCAGTCCCCTTGGCAGTACCAGGGCTACTGTAGACCCAGGTGGAGATGTTGGCGCCAGCACTCATCAGGTACTCTACATCTAGGCTGGCCTCGATTCCGGCCCGGCCCCGGCCCTGCTGTCCGACCACACGGGCTACTGATGCCTGGTGTGCAAAGTTCCCACCGAAGAGGCGCATGAACTCAGCCAGGTCTGACTCATGGAAATACTGCTCCAGGAACTATGGAGGGAATCAGAGCAGATATCATGGGTCAGAGGACACAGCCCCAAGGGTCAGGTCAGGGGATACTGTCCCAGATCACAGGATTGAGGGTGAGAGCCCAGGGGTTAGAGTCAGAGAGTCAGGCCCAGGCTGGTCAGGCACCTTGGGGAGGTGGTAAGGACCCTGAGGCTCTCCGCATGGCTCACCTGGGCACAGGCTTGACTGTTGTTGGTCGTGCCAGAGCCCACGTCTTGTGCCGTCAAGTTGTACCGCTCACGGATCACAGATGGGGTCACCCCCAGGTGTAGGCCAACAGTCCCTGGCACCTGTGGCTCGGGCCGTTGCCTCAGGGTTGATGTGGGGGGAAAGCGGTGCAGCCCCCCCACTGTGGGGAGGAGTCAGCCTTGAGGAAGAGATCCTTTAGCCTCCAACCCCCCATTTTATCACTGACCCCCCCCCCGCCACCAACCCCACTGCGTGTTACCAAAGTCCACGTGGGAGGCCAAGGCCTTCGGGAGCCGGTAGGGACGTGGGGACCTTACAACATGGGTCTCTGCAGGTCCCCCCATATAGTGATGAAACTCAGCCCCAGAGAGCAGCAGCTCTGCTTGTCTGAAGTCAGAGATCAGAGAACAGAGGTCAGAAAGCATGGAACAGAGCTGAGGAGGCTGCCTGAGCATCACGGGGCAGTTAGTCGTTATCTCCCCTAGTGTTTTCACCCACAGGCCCTGGCAAGCTCTCAGCTCCCTTCCACTGCGGTGACGAATCTCCCTGATGGGATGATTGGTGCCCTCCATGAGGCAATTATTCCCTCTTACCGGACACTCAGCCAGCAAGTCAGAAAGTCCTGTGTGGTCACTGAGTGGCAGTTCCGGGCTCCAGCAGCCAAAAGCCATCTTTGGACTGTGTGGAGGGTCAGTGGTGATGGCCGGACCAGTTCAGCCACATCCTCTAGGGTCAGGTACTTTCCTGCAGGGATTCAGTAGAGGCTCTTGCCTTCATTCCTTGCTTTTCTAAGTTGCCCTTTTTGAACTTTAACCAGGAGACACTGGAGGTTAACACGATGGCGAGTCCCTGCTCTCCTGTGTGGATCATGCATACACCTCCCGGGTGAACCTTAGACTGCCCCCCTCACCACGAAGGGCTTCCAGCAGGGGAAGCCCACAGTCCAGCTTGACCATTGGAGCAAACCATGGACCTTCTGGAGCATAGTGGGGGGTAAGGTGGGGAGAAGAGTGGAGGGGAAGAGACTGTAGACCAGCGAGGGGGCTGGCAGCAGTCATCAGCTGAGTTGGGGGCAACAAGGAATGGTGAGACAGTGGAGTATTTCAGAGCTGGAGCCGGCAGCCTTAGGGTCGAATGGAGGAGTAAATGAGAGTGAATTTAGTGGGGGGAGGTGAAATTTGAGGTAATGAGCACTTATATGTACTGGATGCTACTTCCCCATTTGTCTGGTAGTTGGTAAATAGTAGAGTCAGAATTTGAATCCAGATCTGATCACCAAGCCTGTGCTCTTAACCATACCCACTTTCAGTTTTTGAGCCTGATGAACATAGGTGGAAAGTTTTGGAGGAAAGAATGTGAATTAGCTTTGGACACTCTAGTTCCAATTCACCTTTTTATTCAGAAGCTCTTTAATGAGGGTCACTGCCATTCATCTGTCCTATACCACCCCCTCGACAGGCCCCAAGAGCACATCCCTGACATGACCTGCACCGTCCCACACTCAGCCCAGTCCTGTGTCCCTTTACTGCATCCCACATCCCGCCCCCAGTCCCATCAGGCACCATAGCGAGAAGAGCCGGGATCCGACACAGCCTGCACCAGCTCGGACAGTCTCTCCAGGTTCTGCTGTCTCAGGGCAAACGTGAGACTCAGCTCTTCCTCAGGGTCCGCACGGCCCAGAGACACCCAGCCTGGTGGCAGCCTGTAGGGTCAGGGGTCAGGCACATGGCCGTCATTAGAAGGTTCACCATTAGAACCTAGAACTTGGGGAGGATTCCAGAAGCAGATATGGATCACAGGAGGTGGATTATCGGGGACTGAATCTGGGAACCTGGGAATAAGGCTATGGAGTGGGTACCAGGAGCTGGTAAGGGGGGTGAGGGAGGCTAGAACCAGGAAAACGGGTACAGGAGAGGCCATGGGGTAGGGGTTGTCAGTGCTAAGTCAACTCACGTCCACTGCTGGTCAGGCTCCGGGCTGTAACTGCATTTGCCGGCGACAAAGAGGGCAAGGAGCCCTAGGAGGCTGCAGGGGCAGCACATGGGTTTCAGCAGGAGCTGGACTGTCATTATGTTCCCACCCTCCAACATATACTCCCTCCAACATGATTCCCTTCTCCCAGGGCCCCCCTGATTTCTTACCAGCCTCGGGGGCCCATTCTGCCTTTCTGCAGATCCGCTGTCATGTGACAGATCACATGAGCCCTATAGTGCACCACCACCTCCCGTCTCTGCCTGGAAACTAGTGACGATGCTGGCTCCTCCCTTGAATGGGTGGTCCTGAATGCTGAAGAAGGGGAGGGGCTGCTCCTCGGATTCTCCCTCTGTGGACTGTCAAACACTGGGTAAGCTCAGGGCTCCCCACCTGCTGCCAGAATCCAGGACTCACCACAGTGTAGGGGGTGCTTCAGAAAGGGGCTTTGGAGGCCCACAGACCCAGGTTCTTACTAGCTGTCCGGAGCCTAGGTTTCTTCATGTAGAATATGGAGACTATTATGTTAAAAGTGCTCTGCCTCAGAGGGTTGCCGTGAAAAGTTACAGAGATAAAGCAGGTGGACCCCTCAGCAGAGAGCCTCACACGGCAAAGGCTCAACAAATGTGTGCTCTTATTACACGCGAGTATATAGGGGCCCCGCGGAAAACAAATACACCACGTGGCTGCTCTTGTACCCACCCCCACCTCCCTGAAGACCCTCAGGCCTAGAGCTGGTCATCTCCAAGATCTCTCCCCAGCCAGCCAACCCCTCTCTAGGTCACTGCCACAAGCAAGCCCCTGCTGTCTGCCGTCTTCTGGCCTCCTGCCCACGTTAGAGGGAAAGGTCAACTGCAGAGATGTCATAGCCTCAGGTTGGGCTCGGGCTCCCAGTGCCATTCCCACTCGCTCCCACCCTAGATGCCCCTGTGTCCACCAGCTTCTGTGACTCCTGAGGTGTCCACAGTGTGCCAGGTGGCTTCCCATCATCCCCCCACCCCTACGGCCCCCACAGAACAGAGCCGGACACTGGGTACAAACTGCAGTTTATTAAGGCTCCAGAGTGAGAATTGGCACTTGATTCTGGGCAGGGGCAGGGGTGTCAGTGGAACCCAAAGGAGCTGGGCCCAAACAAGTTAGAGGGACTGCCCCCATTCCCCCTACCCCCCAATAAATAAAGTCTCAGCTCCATCTCAGGGTGCTGGCACAGGGCAAGAAGCCCTCACTGAGGAGGACCCAGGGCTGCTGCCTCCTTCATCATCTTTCTCTCCACACTGGACCCGGCCACAGGTCAGTGCCCAACAGGGCCTCGTGGTGCTGGTGCTCTGACAGGGCTGGGGTGAGACGTGAGACCTGTCCCCACTGGAGGACTCTGGGGTGGGGATCTGGCCTCCCCCGCGGCCAATCATGGTCCGAGGCTGCCCAGGGCAGGCTCAGATGGGGCCTGCATTGGGGACACTGTGCGCATCCCAGGTCGGGGCCCAGCCTGGGCCACAGCTAGATATGCAGCTCCGTGTCATCGGGTGGCTCCAGGCCGGACTCTGCACTCAGTGCTGAGGCTGAGGGGCCCTGGGCCACCCCAAATGGTGAGACAACAGGTGAGCGAGCAGCCAGAGGAGACAGTGAGGGTGAGAAGCTGGGGGACATGGCAGCTGAGGACAGGGAACCTTCATGGCTGATGGGGGAGCGGTGAGAGGCTGGTGGGAAGATGGCCCGGGTTGTAGCCGTGCTGGCTGGCTTGGGGGGCACAGACTTGGCTCCTGGGTGGGCCACGGCAGTGATGAGGGGTGGTGGGTCAATACGGGGAGCCGGGGGACACGGCCGAGCCTCATCCTTGAGCCGGGCGATCTCTGTGAAGACGCTGGCCAGCGGCTGGAACTGAGGGCACCAGCTCAGCAGGTAGTCCCAGTTATAGCTGCCACGGAGCTCCTCCTCCCCAGCCACAATGGCCGTCAGTGCTCCTGCCACACATGGCTTGCCATCTGCTGGAAAGCCATAGTCCCCAGTGGGTGCAGGGCTTAGGCCACAGCCCCCCAAGAAGGCTGTGGCAGCGGCTGGGGGGCCCTCCTCTCGGTACAGAGTGGCCCCTGCACCCGGCAGCAGCAGCCCTGCCTTGCGGCCCTTATACCAGGTGTCGGGGGCAGGTGGCTCGCAGGATGTGTCACTCAGTCCATCTGCATCCTGCTGGATGCCGGAGTCAGGGCCACGGGCAGCCAGAGAGGAAGCCACACTGGCCACACGGGGGAACTCGTTGATCATGCGGATCTCGTCATCCTCTGCGGCCTCCGCTGAGCCTCGGCCACTTGAGTGTGAAGGGTCCAGGGAGCCACCGCGGGGGTAGGGTCCTCCAGCTCCTGGCCCACCATAGCTGGGGAGAGTCTGGTGATACAGGTGCTCTGAAGGCGGTGGGCTGGGTGGCTCTCGGCCCAGCTTCTGTAGAGAGCCACTGGCCAGGGGTGCTGCCTGTGACATTGGGCCAGGTGCCGCCTCAGCCTTGCGGCTCCGGGCCCGCACCAGCCCTAGGACCAGGGCTGCCAATGCGAGCACCACCACGACTCCCAGGGAGGCCGCCACAGCCCCCACCAATAGCAGGTTGAGGTCAGGTGCCAGGCCCAGTGCAGTGTGGGTGATGTCCACAGTTACAGGCACTGTGGCACTCCGGGAACCAGGCAGAGGCCCCCGTGCTACCACCTCCAGCCTCAGCTCCCGTGGTGCCTCACGTCGGGTCCGGCCCCCACCCCCAGAGGTGCCTGTTCCGCTGCCTGGTGCCCGGCTGTCCACCCGCAGGTACAGGGCACCTGTAGTCTGGTTGATACCAAAATAGGGGGAAGAGGTGGCAAGGGAATAGAGCACCAGGCCATCAGCACCTCCATCCTCATCTGTGGCCTGCACGTGACCCAGGCTGTGGCCACGCCGGGCACCTTCCGGCACTTGGAAGTGGAAAGCTGGAGCCAAGAATACTGGGTCATATTCATCCTCACCAGTCACCAGCACTGACACAGTGACTGAGGCTGACAAATTCCCAGCATCGGTAGCACCCACCAGCAACTGGAAGCTTCCTGTGTGCTCATAGTCAAAGGCCACTCGTGCCCGCAACTCCCCTGTTGAGCTGTTCAGCGCAAATGCCTCACGGCCCTCAGGCCCTGGCCCAGCCTCCAGCAGGTTGTAGCGGAGCCTTCCGAAAGCCCCAGCATCGCCATCAGTTGCATGCAGAGTAGTCACGAGAGTGCCTGGAGGCTGGTTCTCTGCCAGGCTGGTGCTGAGCAAGCTCAGAGGGAAGGCTGGCCTGTGGTCATTCACATCCTGGACTTCGATGGTCACTGGTGCCAGAGCAAAGTGTGCCCCGGCAGGGTCGGCAGCCCGCACGACAAGCTGATGTCGAGCCTGGGTCTCACAGTCCAAGGGGTGGGCCAGTCGCAAGTCACCCGAGCTCTCATCCAGCTGAAAGAGCCCAAAAGGGTCGCCTGAGCTGAGGGTGAAACGCACAAGGCCATGCGGGCCTGGGTCAGCGTCGGAGGCCTCCACGTGCAGCAGCTCGGCTCCAATAGGTGTGTCCTCGGGTACTGCCACACGGTAGGATGCTCGGGTGAAGACAGGTGGGTTATCATTGACATCCAGCACAGTGACGGTGACCGGCACAGCCGAGCTTCGAGGTGGCTGCCCCCGGTCAGCTGCAGCCACAGTTAGATTGTACTGGGTTAGGCTTTCGAAGTCTAGAGGCTCAAGCAACACCAGGCAGCCCAGGGCCCGGGGGCCTAGTCCATCACCCTCCCCAGTCTCAGCCAGCCGGGGTTCCAGCTGGAAGACTCGGCCCCGGTTGCCACTGACAATGCTGTAGTCCACGGCGGCGTGGGTGCGGCTTCCGTCGGCATCTGTGGCCTCCAGGGTGAGCAGGGTGGAACCAGGGGGCAGATCCTCAGTTACTGCCACACGGTAGTGTGACAATGTGAAGCTCGGGGTGTGGTCGTTCTGGTCCTGCAGCTGCACGTGCACTGTGGTGCGTGCGGCCCGAGCCGGCGTCCCATGATCTCGTGCTTCCAGCACCACGTCCACCACTCCTGGCCCTTCATGGCCCAAGGCCATTGTCCCCACTGTTGTGAACAAGGTCCCTGAGATGAGAAGGGAATGAAGAGAAATATGCCATCAGCAGAGGCTGTGGGTGAGCAGAGTGACCCTTCGAGGACTGGGAAATGGCCTCGGAAGTCAGACTCCAGGGAGTGGCCTGTGTGCTAGGAGATTACAGAGGGGCCTCCAGGATTCAGAGAATGGCTTCTAGGCATGCAGTCAGGACAGTGCTTAAAACAGAGACAAAGGGCAGAAAATGTCCTCCCTGGGTCAGAGATCTAGGAGTTAAGAGTTCAGGCAAGAAATTCCAGGAATGAGGTCAAAACATGGCCCAGCACAGTCAAGAATAAGGGGTAGATCCCAGGAAGGACGCACCGTTGTTGGGGTCAACACTGAAGCCCTCAGCAGGGGAAGCCAGGTGGTAGGAGACATGACCATTGGCACCTGAATCCCGGTCAGTGGCAGAGACGGAGAGAATGGCACTGCCTGGGGGTGTGTGCTCAAGCAGCATCACCTGAGGTGTGAGGACAAGGGTTTAAGGCCAAGCGTTCCAGCTGCCCACTCAGCCTATGTTCTGGAGCTTGGTCTCATGAGCTCTGCTTGCCATCCGTCCCAGCCTGGAGCCCATCCACCCCTTAGAATTTGGATTGCGCACCTTCCCCCATTTGTGGGCACCGGATGAAGAACCTGGACACAGTTCCCAGGACTTATAAGGCTGGTCTTATATCCCCAAAGATCCGTCCCCACGTCAGTTCTGACATCCAGCCCACCTCAGATCCTTCTAGCCTTGTCACTCCCCTCCGTTGTGAACAACCCTGGGCCCAGAGGTGGGGGCGTCAGTACCTGGTAGAGGGTCTGTGAGAAGGCGGGTGCATTGTCATTGACATCCTCCACGAGCACCGTGAGGTTGGCACGGCCCTCGTGAGGCCCGTCATGTGCCAGGAGCTGCAGGTGGTAGCGGTCACGCTGCTCGAAATCCAAGGGGCCCGTGAGGGAGAGGCGGCCACCATAGCGGCCTACACTGAAGGGATCCTGGGGCCCAGAAGGGCTCAGCACATACCACAGTACTGGTCCTGAGTCCACATCATTCCCTGTTACCTGTGCAATCTCTGAGCCCAATAGTGCATCTGCAATACATGGGACAAGTGCGTTTGGCATGGTCCCAGAGGCCCCTGGAGCCCCAGAGTGGGGAAAAGTGCTTCCCTACCGCCCTTTGTACCTCTCACTTTACCCAGTCCTCACCTTCCGACACTCGGAGCTCCCAGGGCTGGGGGATGGTGGGGCGATTGTCATTGGTGTCGATGACCATCACCGTCAGGGTAGCTGAGCCCACCAGGGCTGGGCTTCCTCTGTCTGTGGCCATCAGCACCAGCCTGAACACAGAGCACAATCGGGGTGGGGCCTGGGGATAAGGGAGAACCTTGGGCAGGGATAGGAGGGCTCAGGACAGGCTGGGGGGTGGGGAACTCAAGACGTGGCCTAGGGATTGAAGGGGATTCCATGCAGGGCTCAAAACTGGATGGACCTGGGATGGAGTCTCAGGGTCTACAGACCCAAGCCTCACCGTGTTTCGGCCCAGATCTCACGGTCCAGGATAGCTGTGGTAGTGATAGTGCCTGTGGCTGAGTCTACATGGAACAATCCCCGGGCTGGCTGGGATGCGGCCAGACTGTAGGAGATCTGTCCACTGGGGCCTTGATCCAGGTCATCTGCTTCGACCTGGTGAAAGTAGGAGGCTGCTGGCACTGGGCTGGCCACAGACAAAGTCCGCCCAGCCCTGCCCCCCATCTTCCCATCACACCCCACACCTGCAGCAGGGGTCCCTCCAAGGGCCTGGACTCAGGCAAGAAGGCCACGTAGTGGGGCCGCAGGAAGCGGGGAGCATTGTCATTGGCATCTTGCAGCGTTAGGGTCAGCACGGAGAAGGCAAAGGCTCCTCCACTCTCCGCCTGCAGCACCAGTCGCAGCCGTGGGTTTGCCTCAAAGTCCAGCCCCTCTGCTGAGCGAACCGTGACGGCTCCTGGAGGGAGGTGGAATGTATCACTGACAGACCTCTTGCTTGCCCTAGAGCCTCCTGTCTGAGGCCCGCTACTCAAGGGCAGCATCTCCCCAACCAGAGACTCCTCGGGCCCAAAGAGGACCCCCGCCAGGAGCCCGTCCCCTCACAGAGCCCCCTGCTCCCGCCCCTTACCTGTACTAGGCTGGATGGAGAAGGTCCCTTTCTCATTCCCACTGAGAATGCTGTATGTGATGGGTCCACTTGAGCCCCCTGTATGGATAGCCTTGGGGGAGACAATGGGGGTCCCTGCAGAGGGGATGATATTGGTTGAAATGTGAGCACTAGACTGAGGGAGTCTGGGGACTATTTTTAGTTAGTAACCCCAACCCATCCAGGGATACAAAGCTGGGAGACATGGTTGGGCACCCACCTGGGGGTGCATTCTCACGGAGCATGGCTTCGCTACTAGCCCGGGGAAAGCGGGGTCCACGCTCAGACTCTCCCTGCAGCCCAACAATGACCACACCAGTGGCAGAGCGAGCTGGACGGCCAAGGTCGGTTGCCACGATGAAGAGGACACGATCCTGGGGACCCACGGATACAGGGGAGCGGGCCACACGGATTTCACCAGTGTAAGAGTCCACAGTGGTGCCAGGAAGTGGTGTGCCTGCCAGCCGGTATAGGATAGAGGCATTGGCACCAGCGTCACGGTCTTCAGCTCGCAGAGTGGCCAGAGCCAGGGTTGGGGTACTGAGGCTAGGGCCTGGGCGGGGCAGGCGCAGCCTCAGGGGACTGGTGGGGAAGGTGGGCGCGTGGTCATTGACGTCGCGCACCATGATGGTGACAGGCACCGTGGTGCTTAGGGGTCCAGCAGCCGCACCATCCACTGCATTCACGGTAAAGGCATAACTGGGACACTGCTCTCTGTCCAGGGCTGCGGCTGTGCGCAATTCCCCAGAGCTGGGCTCCAGCAGGAAGGCTCCTGCTGCACCTGCACCCAGGTAGTAGGTCACGCGGCCATTGGGCCCAGCGTCAGGATCATGAGCCTGTAGCTGCAGCAGCAGGGTCCCTGCGGGTGCATCCTCAGGCACCTCCACAGAGTAGGCAGGCACAGGGAAGGCGGGGGCATGGTCATTAGCATCCAGCACTGTCACTGTCACAAACAGAGTAGCACTGAGAGCTGGCTGGCCTCCATCCCGGGCTTCTATCTGCAGCTGGAATGCTGGCTCCACCTCCCGGTCTAGTGGCCTCATGGTGCCAAACTCCCCTGAAGCTAGGTCCAGAACAAAGGCTTCTGATGGGTCCCCATCTGCAGAGAAGGGCATGCACACATAAACATACATGTGTCAGCCCATGGGAGTGGGGGTGATTTACAGGCAGCCTGGCAAAGAAAGAGAAAGAGAGAGGGAGAGAGAAAAGAGGGAAAGTGGGATAAAGGCAGAGAAACAAAGAGAAACACAGAAGGTAAAGAAAGATACCGCAAAGTAGCTTTTCTAAGAGTGTGGTCTGCAGACCCCAGGGATTCCCCTGAGACCCTTTTGGGGAGTACATAAGATCAAAACTATTTTCATAGTAATACTAAGACATTGTATGACTTTTTCATTCTCATCAACTCACAAATGCAGAGTGGGGTCCGGATGCTACATGACATGTGATGACATCATGACTTGGATGGTTAATGGAATGTGTGTGCTTGTGTAGTCTTGTGTTTCCCAGAATATTCTAGGTAGAAAGTTTAGAGCATAAATACGTGTTGTTTTCAGAGATTCACTCGTTTTTGCTGGCTTGTGTTCGGTTATACATGCTGTAATCTTTGTAACCTCATTACTGTCCAACAAATTGTTAGTTGAAACCCTAACATTTCCTTGGGCCTACGCAGAAATACGGCAAGTAGTATACTTCATTGGCTTGTTTTGCAATGATATTTTAAAATTTTCTCATCTTTAATGTCGAATATTGTAAATACTGATATAATTTGTTTACTATATATTTTATATATTAAATTATTATTTCACATTTTATTATATCAATAAATGCTGATATCATATAAGCCAAAGTTCTTTACAGTTCTCAAAAATTAAGAATGTTAAGGGTTCCTGAGACGAAAAAGTTTGAGAACAACTGCTCTACAGGGAGAGACAATCAAGAAAGAAAAAGAAAGAAAAGAAACAAAAAGATAAAAAGAGACAAAGAGGAGATCAAGAACTGGAGGGGCACAGAAATAGATGCTTGGAGACACAGAAACATAAAGAGAAGGAAAAGGAGACCAGGGCACGCTGGGTCTGACACAGGCCAACAGGAGTACACCTGGGCAAGTGGGTGCGGGAAGGTTCTCACCCAGGATGCGGTACTGCAGCTGCCCGTTGGCTCCCACATCCGGGTCAGAGGCCCGCAGCGTGGTAAGGGTCTGTGGGTCCTGGCCCTCAGGCACCTCCAGGGAGAGATGGGCACTCCCAAAGGTTGGGGCGTGGTCATTCTCATCCTCCACAGCCACTCGCACTGTGACATGGGTCAACAGCGGAGGCGAGCCCCCATCCCGGGCATACACTATCGGGAAGCAAAATCAGTGAGATCCAGCCTGCTCCCATCCCATGGAGGAATCCACACCACATAGTGTTCACCAGGTGCACACAAAAATCAGAATATGTCCCACTCTCCACACCCCACAAGCACACAGGCACACATACATACAGGTGGTGGTGTGACAGAAAAGGCACTAAGTGAGGTAACAAAAGATGCGAGTTCAAGTCCCAGCTCTGCCATTTCCAAGTTGTGTTAGCCTAAGCAGGTTACTTAATCGCTTTGGTGCTCAATATCCGCTTGCTCCTCTGTTAAACGGCTGCAGTGTAACCTGAGGGAACCCTAGAGGGCACAGCTGCGACATTATGCATTTGAGAGTTAGTGTGATCACACTGGTGACAGCCTAGACGTCAGTTCAACTTGCACTCTGCCAAACTCTTGACTCCCCAAAAGGATTAAAAATATAATAGAGGGCTTCCCTGGTGGCGCAGTGGTTGAGAGTCCGCCTGCCGATGCAGGGGACACGGGTTCGTGCCCCGGTCCGGGAAGATCCCACATGCCGCGAAGCGGCTGGGCCCGTGAGCCACGGCTGCTGAGCCTGCCTGTCCGGAGCCTGTGCTCCGCAACGGGAGAGGCCACAACAGTGAGAGGTCCGCGTACCGCAAAAATAAATAAATAAAATAAAATAATATATATATAATAGAAACTGTGCTGTAAGCTTATAAAATGTACTTTGCGGGTCCTGCCCATGTAACACTGCTGTTTACAGCGCCTCAGGCTTTGGGGATCCTGCAAACGCGCACCTGTTAGATTGATCTCCTCCTGCTCCTCCCGATCCAGGGCCCGAAGAGTTGTAAGAACTCCAGTGTCTGGGTCCAGGGAGAAGCTTTCGCCAGAGATGCCTCCATAAGTCACTTGCCCATTGGCCCCTGAGGAGGGGCAGCGTGGGGGAAGATCAGAGGGTGAATATACCCTTTCTTGACCCAGTCCGTCCCTCTTTCAACCCATCCCCCCAGGCCTTACCCAGGTCTGGGTCGGTTGCCCGCAGAGTGAGCAGAGATGTGCCAGGCGGGCTGTTCTCACGCAAGAGGACGCTGTACTCCTGCTGTTGGAAAGTGGGTGCCTCGTCGTTGACGTCGGCGACACTGACAGTCAGGAGCTGCGTGGCTGAGCGCGGCGGGGAGCCGTGGTCGGAGGCCACCACAGTCAGCACGAACTCAGCTCGCTGTTCACGGTCCAGGGACCGCACCACGGACAGCGCTCCTAGTTGAGCGGTAGGGCGGGTTGGAAGGTAACCTCAACACTCGCCCCACATCAGCACCCTCCTCGTCCCCACCCCCACCCCCGGCCCAACTCACCGGTACTGGGGTGTAGCCGGAAGTAGCCGTCCCCGCCAGCTGCCAGGCGATAGGACACGCGTGCAGCCTCGCCCAGGTCCGGGTCCCGGGCTACCACGTGCAGCGCTGCGGGCCCCGGCGGCTGATCCTCAGAGAGGCGCACACGTGAGGGCGACGCAAAGACCGGAGCGTTGTCATTCTCATCCGTGACAAAGACGCGCGCGGAAACGCGTGCTGCGCGGCGGCGGCTGGCATTGGCAGGCCGGTCGGTGGCTTCCACGAGCAGCAGCAGAGCGGGAGTGGTCTCCCGGTCCAGGCCTCTCGGGGCGCTGAGCGCCCCGGTGCGTGAGTCCAGGCGAAGCGCGGGCACGGGCGGCTCCTGGCGCAGCAGACGGTAGCGCACGTCGCTGTTGGGGCCCGGGCCGTCGGCGTCCGACGCGCGGAAAGTGTACAGCGCCGCCCCCGGCTCTGGGTTCTCCGGAAGCGCCAGAGCCAGCGGGTCACGCGCGAAGGCCGGCGCATGCTCGTTCTCGTCCTGCACGCGCACCTGCACTCGCAGCAGCCGCGCGCCCGCGCCTCCCGGCCCCTCGGCGCGCACTGTGAGCGCGCGCCACGCCGGGCCCGCCTCGAAGTCCAGGGGCCGCGCCAGGTACAAGCGCCCGGAGGCCGCGTCCAGCGCGAAAGTGCCCTCCGGGTCCGCGCCGCCCACCAGTGTGTAGGTGAGTGCGCCCACTCCCGCCGACTCTGGCGGCGCCACCGAGCCCAACAGAGAGCCGGGCTGGAGGCCCTCGGCTGCTGTCACGGTCAGCACGACAGGCACAGGTGCGGCCGGGTCTGGGTCTGAGGGTTCCGGCGGAGGCTCAGCCGAGCGAGCTGAGGGAAGCACCTGTTGTGGACCCAGGAGGGAGTACGGAATCAGGCGGACCCATGTAAAAGGGAATCTGGACTGGCCTGCTGAGTAGCAGGAAGGGCGGTCAGAGTGGCCTGACTAGAGGAGAGGGTGCCCACACTGGTGACCAAGGAGACGTGGACAGATTGGAGGAAGGGCAGCCATACCTGCACCAGCAGCTGGAGGCTGGAGCTCCGAGGGGGGCTGCCTTGGTCGTGAGCACTTAGCGTCAGCACATAGTGAGGCCGCTCTGCTCGGGTCAGGGGTGCTGCAGTGAGCAGCTCCCCTGAGTGAGGGTGCAGAGAGAAGAGCTCTGAGCCAGGACCTGGGGACAGGCAGAGGAAGGGCGAGGCCTTGGGTTCCAGAGCTGGGCATGTCATGAGGGCCTGCCAGCACCCACCAACTCCCTTCTCTCCAGCCCCCGTACCAGTTAGCATGTACAGGATTGTTCCATTCTCCCCCTCATCCGGATCCCTGGCCTGCAGAGTTGTCACCAGTGTTCCTGGAGGCACACCATCTGGTACCTGTGGGAACACAACTCATCTACAGTTGTCTCCTTCCTGTTCTTGAGACAACTCAGGATGGAGTTCCCATCACCTATGTTCAGGCAGAGCCCCGTTTTTGCTCTCAAACCTGTTCCAAGACGCAGACTCTCTTACTTACACCTACAGTTCTAAGCAGAGACCCACACACCCTCTTACTTCTTCAGGGCAGAGTACTGCAGCTTCACATACCTGTACGGGGAGGCCCCCACCAGCAGCCCCTGAAGCCTGCAGGAAGGTGGGGCTGTTGTCATTGAGGTCGAGCACTGCAATGTGTATGGTGCCTGTGACACTGCGGGGTGGGCTCCCCCCATCCTGCACCTGCACCAGGAGCTGGTAGCTGCTCTGCCGCTCACGGTCCAGAGTTTGGAGTGTGGTAACCTCTCCTGGGAGTGCAGGACAGACAGAGATCATGTATGGGGTAGCTAGGGATGCAGAGCCTGAGGTCCATGAGAGGCTGGGGTTTGGGGAGTGTGGAAGGGAATGCCCAGGTAAAACTCTAGCTCAGTCCTGGTCCTCATGGCCAGGCTCTGGGGAGCGTGTCTGGGTGCTCACCCAGTCAGAGGATGAGGCTATGGGGTCTCAGATTTTGGGTCCCAGTGCTCACCAGTCTGGGGGTGGATGCGGAAGGCCTTGCTGTCTTCTGACAGCTGTCGCAGGCTGTAGGTCAGACGTCCATTGGGTCCTGAGTCTCGGTCAGTGGCAAAGACCCGGCCCACACTGGTCCCTGGGGGCTGGTTCTCAGCCACAGCCAGGAAGGTGGGCTCCTCAGACAAGCGGGGACTGTGGTCATTCTGGTTGAGGATGCTGACCCTCACGGTGGCTGTGGCTGTCTGCTGCCCCAACTCAGCTTTGGACCCAGACACTGCCATTACTTTCAGTGTGTATAACTCCTGGGCCTCACGGTCCAGTGCTGCTCGCACCCATAGCCACCCAGTCTGTGGCTCCAGGCCAAAGGGGCTACTTGGCCCATCTGCTGCAAGGCGGTAGGTGACAGGGCCCCCATCTGGTGCTCGAGCCTGCACTTGCAGGACTTGAGTTCCAGGGGTGGTGCCTGAGGGCAGGTCCACACGGTAGGTGGGGCTGTCGAAGTGGGGAGCCAGCCCACGGGTCCCCAAGTCCTGTACCACCACCCGCAGTCGAAAGTGGCTGGTGCGGGGTGGGGAGCCACCATCCCGGGCTTCCAGCTCCAGTTCATGGGCTGGCCCCCCTGGAGGCCCCAGAGGTCCCATAAGCAGTATGTGGCCTGTGGTGGGGTCCACAGTGAAGGCCCCACCACCCCCAGCAAGCAGGGTAAAGGTGACTCGACTGTTAACGCCTGAGTCGGGGTCCAGAGCCCGCAGTGTATAGATGGGAGTCCCTGGGGCAGTGCTTGGCGGCAGCAACACCGTGTCTTCAGGTGCAGGGAAGGCAGGGGAGTTGTCATTCACATCATCCAGCAGCACACGCACCCGAGCTACGGCGAAAGCCGGGGGCACTCCACTGCCTGCCCGTACCTCCAGCTCTAGCGCTGGTCCCAGCAGCTCCCGGTCCAGAGCTCGAAGCGTTTGTAACAGCCCTGTGGCCCCATCTAGGGAGAAGAGTCCTCGGGGATCCCCACCTGATAGGGTGAGGGTCACAGGCCCCAGGCGACCTAGGGAAGAGGAAAGAAGGGTCAGAAAAGAGATGGGGGGCACCTATTGAGTTGGAGCCCAGACTCTGATCCCCAAAAGGGCTAGGCAGTGCCCACACCTGGGCCTTTCGAAGTATTAGGGGGAGGGGCAGGTGTTGGCAGAGAAGCTGGGTGGCACCAGGGTGATATTCATGTACCTGGGGATGAAGCAGAGTGCCTGTACCATGCCCACGGAGGTGGCGGGGATTGGAACCAGAGTGTTTTGTATTGGGGCTATCAGTGGTGTGATACTCGAGGGTTATGTTGGGGTGTCTGGGTATGGCACCAAATGGATATAATGATAAGTGATACCTGATGGATTGTGTGCTTGGACTACACCCACACTGGTGCCTGGTGCCACATCCTCTGGCACAGAAAAGACATACTGTAGTTGCTCAAATACTGGTGGTATGGGAGTTCCGGGCACAATGCTGATGTTGACTCGGGCACTGGGCTCTGCCTGCAGGCCACCTCCATCCTGAGCCCCGATCTCCAGCTGCACCACGGAATTGGCCCGTCTGGCCAAGGGCCAGGCTACCGTCAACAGCCCTGGGAGGAGGGAGAAGTGGAGATGTATAAGGAAACAGAATAGAGCTGGAAAGGTTGGGGGGTGGGGGGCAGGCAGTACTTCATTTAGGCAGATGGGGAGGCAAGCCCTGGGAAGGTGAAGATCCTCACCTGAGCGCTCATCCAAGGCAAACAGTGGGGGGCTATTGCCAGCCAGGATGTGGTAGGAGAGTCGCCCATGGGGTCCCTGGTCAGGGTCATGGGCACGCACCCTCAGCACAGCTGTGCCTGGTGTACTGTGGGCGCTCAGACTGGCAGCATACTCCCGTGGATAAAACTGAGGTGGGTTGTCATTCTCGTCTGACACAAACACCTTCACATACACCATAGACTTGAGGCCTCCCTGGTGAGACATGCAGCCATTAAGTCAGGTGGCCCTTGATTGGCCCCGGTGAATGCCCTACCCCAGTCTGCCCACAGACTGTCCACTCACCCCATCCACAGCTGTCACCGTGAAGTCGAAGCTTGAGGGCCCCTGATCGCGATCCAGGGTCCGGGTCGTGCACACGTCGCCACTGTGGGCATCGATGCGGAATGGGGGAGACCCCGAGGCCCCAAGTCCGGCACCCAAGGAATAGGAGAGGAGGCCAAATGGGCCACTGTCTGCATCTGTGGCTGTCACCTGGGGAGAGGCTGGGGTGAGTAATGCCCCATCTTTTTGGCCAGAAAAGCCATAACTAAGTGGCAACTGGAAGGAGCAGGCCCTGGGCCAGTTGGTGCCCAGAGTCTTAGGATGGTGGACACACAGAAGGGACTAGTAGGACACGGGCCAAAATCCAAACCCAGCTCAGACCTCACCACTTGCGTTAGGTTCCTGTGAGACTCTGATCACAACATTTTTGTCAACTGGTCAATATAGAACTTTGTTTTATGTGTGTTTCTGTTTAAAGGCACCTTATTTAATATATATTGTTGGTTCATTAACACTGAATTCATGGCCAATGGCACAACTCATAACTAAATGAAACTTATCTAACACATGTATTTTCTCCATAAGGCACAGCACAGCCTTCTTGTGTTTAGGAAAACAGACATCACTTCAGCACTACAGTTGGGGGCAATTTTATACAGCAAAATCACCAAACAAAAAGCACAAAAATGCAAAAAACGTGGCATTAAACAGACCACGAAAAGGACCCTTGTTTACCATATAAGAGCTGTAACATGAAGGCAGAGCATTGCCTTGTTCGACCTCAGCCGGGAATGTGCTTGTTGAGAGACTTGAATTTTCCATCCTTCTGCACATGTCCGGGAATGACTGTGAAAGCTCCACGAGTATTGATTCAAGGGTTACAAATAGATTTTAGAGAGTTGGCGAATTCACAAATACAGAATCTGCAAATGATGAGGACCAACTGTACTTAAAAGGAGAGCGCTAAGGGCTGTGATAGCAAATTCCAGGTGGGTCACAGGGAGTTAATAACCATCGCCAAGTCTCATCATCACTCCAGTCAGAGAACTGGCTGACCGACAGAGTTATTGAGACTGATGTTATAGGCCTGCTCTTTATTGAGTTTGGTTATAAAGTGGGATCTGATTGGTACTCAGATCTGGTAACTGGAGTGATGAGGATCTGCACTATGAATTTATGGGATGTGGCTCATGCACCTTTAGCATCCCTTCATCTCTTAAGCCAACCTCATTGGAAATGAGAAAGGGAGAACTGCAGGTCTATAGGAAAATACCGAGGTCGTTAAGTTCCAGGGGCTCCCCAAAACTAAGAAATAGGGGAAGGTTTTCCTGGTGACTTCTCAGGCATCTCCCAGACTGGCTCAGGAAGAGTTTATGACTGGACACCAATGTCAGGAGCCTCTGAACATTTCAGAGCCAGATCAGCAGGAGACACCATTCCAAAAGCTTCTGAGCCTTGGACAGGGCCAGGCACACAGTAGGTACTCTATGTATATTTGTTCATTGAGTAAACAGACATTCAGATTGCCCTGCCTTACAACAAAAGCTTCTTTCAAACTAAGTTTTATAAATTGGGTGCACATTAGGCCCTCAGTAGTGGGTTAGCTGGTGCAGACTGCTGTAGCTTGTGACAAAGTACTCTTTGTGGCTACATGGGCCTCAGGGTCATGATATGCTGCAAAAGGAAGCTGGAGAGTTCCCCTTTCTTGGCCAGAAAATGTTGCTCAGAGAGAAGCCTAGCCAAGGACTTCTGATCGTTGCCCGGGCCTTTGACAGAAGTGATTTGTGCCATTGTTTACCCTCCTGAGAGACACTAAGACCTTGCCATGCTGAACCCTGGAAACAGCTCCTGCCCCAACTCTTTACTATGGCTGTGGGCCTGGATATCCCAAGAGACAAACTTCCCCCTGGATCAGTCTGGCGGGCTGCAGCACAGCTGCCGCACCGTCTCCAGAAGCTGTTAAAGACCTCTGCCCTCTGACCCGCTGCAGGAAGAAAGCAATAAATAGTGGTCAAGAGAAGTTGTCAGGAAGTGACCCCAAAAGGCGCAGGGGCCGTTGACTGGAAATGACCAAGGCAGAAGTGAATTTTCTGGCCTGTGCAGCCCCTGCTCAGAGCTCCTAGTGCAAATGCAGTCTCCAGTTTCAGCAGGCTCTCAGCCTTGCTACATAGTCCAACCTTGGTCAGCTCCCACTTCCAGCTCTGCCTGAAAGCTGTAACTAACCTCATCTCTCTCCTCTTGTCCCCACCCCACCCCACCCCTAGCTCTCATCACATGCACTAGTGCAAGGAGAAAATAAAGACCCTCATCTGTGAACTCTCTAAAATTCCTAGCAGACCACAAACTTACTTCATCTGCCCCATGCTGACCTCCTTCCCAGGTGTCCCTCCTGCTTTGACACTTTGACACTGTGCTCTCCTGCTTCTCCACCCACTGCTTCCCCACTCCCAGCCTCCCTCCACCTCTCCTTACTCTGTCTGTTATACACTGTTGTTCTCTGGAATCTTTCCTTGGCCTCTTCTCATTCTGCACACGCTCAGGGCCTTCTCTTCCACTGCTGTGGCTTTGACCCTCATCTGTACTTTGACCCAGACCACTCCTCTGTGCTCCAAACTTGTACATCCAGATGCCTGCTCAACATCTCCACTTGGACGTCCCACAGACACCTTAAATCCAACCTGTCCTAAACTAAACTCATGATAATCCCAACCCCTCTCTAATGATTCCTCCATCCACGCAGTTGCTCGAGCCAGAAATGTGTTCTTCCCTTTTCCTCTCTTGGCATATCAATCAAGCAGGGACTAAGTAAATCCTCATTATCCCTCCTACTTGTCTGTTGCTCTCCATCACCATTATCACTGTCCTGACTTGGGCCTGAGTCGTCTCTCCCCTGGACTACTCTAGCTCCCTTGTCATAGGCGTCTGACCCTCCGATCTGTCCTCCATACCAGGACTTCTCAACCTTGGCATGACTGACATTTTGGATCAGATAACTCTTTGTTGTGGTGCTGTCATGTGTATTATAGGATGTTGACAGCATCTCTACCCACTAGATACCAATAGATCCCACCAGTTGTGACAACCAAAAATGTCTCTAAACATTGCCAGATGTCCCCTCCAGAGGGCAAAATCACCAGCCGTTGTGAACCACCGCTCTACACTAACTAATAAAAGCATCTTTTGAGAAGACAAATATCATATTATTCCTCTACTCAGATATCTTCAGTGTCCCCGAAAGAAAAATGCTCAAACTCCTCGGCTTGGCTTGACTCCTCACTGTCTGGCCTCCTGCAGTCTCATCTCCCACTCTTTCATCTCACACCTTAAATTCCAGAGATACCGAGCCACTTGTAGGCCCTTGAACGAGTCAGACAAGTCAAGCTCTTCCACTTCTCTCTGCGTGTCACCTCTGCTTCAACCCTTCCCTTATCTCGTCCCCTCATCAGCTCCTGCTCATCTTTTAAGTCTCAGCTCAAAGGTCCTTTCTTTTGAGAAAACGTTCGAACTGCCTATCTGTACCTCATGAATATCCCCATATAGAAGCTTTTATTATTGGAATAAAACTGTTTCTCTGCATATGAATCTCACCTCTAGACTATAAACTCCATGAATTAGGTAGTGGTTACTCAGTCATTACTGTGTTCTGTGTCCCTAATACAATGACAGGCACGTGGCAGATACTTGATAAACGAATACTGAATGAATCAAATATTAAGACTTCTTGTAACAGTTATGAACACCCAACGGTCATTTTTACCCCTGCTTCCCTACGATTACTACTAGTAAAAACTCCAGGAAAGCACCTGGAGAGATGCCCTCTTGCTTCAGGCACTAGTGAGGAGGGAAGACGTTTGGAACCCACAGCCCATTGGTCCTGGGCCAAGAGGGAGAGTAAACACATGGGAGAGTGGGTGGGAGCTGGACAGCAGTAGGCAGGCAAGTACCCAGAGTCTGGCCAGACAGGAGGTCAGCCAGGCCTAGTCACTGGCTTGAAAGTCTAGGCCAACAGGCAGCTCCTAGAAAATGCTCAGGGATCTGCTGGACTTCTGAGACATAAAGACTTCAAGCACGAATCTCCTAAGAGACCACCCTGCCTCCAGTCTCCTCTCCTGCATCCATATTCCATGGGGCAGCCAAAGCAATCTTTCCAGAAGACATATCAGATTTGCCTAGAGCCTCTCAATGGCTCCCTGTGATTTCTAAAATAAAGTCAAAGCTTGTCAGCTGGTCCCTGTCTACTCGCTTGTCTCACCTCCCCATAACTCTTTCTCATCAGCACAGTCGAGGCCAACTTGAACAATGCAGTTCCATGAACACATCATGATGTTCTGTAGCTCTTTCTGTGGCCTTGGAGTCCCTGTCCTCATACCCCATGTTATCCACTTGGCAAAGTCTCATTGCTTCTGCAAAGGTCTGCCTCTAGGCTTCCATAGCACCTCATATGCAGCCTGATGCATTACTAGTTACTGGTGTGTCTCCTTGCCTAGACTGGGACTGGCCTGGGAATAAGACTGTTTCCTTTCTTTGTTCTCAGGGCCCAGCAGAGTGCCAGGCTTACAGTGGGTAAGTTAATTTTTGAATGTATCACTTACCATTGATCTAATCTCTCTTTCACCCTTAAAGCAAGTTAGCTTCCCAAAAAAAAAAAAAAAATACAAAAATGGGACTTCCCTGGTGGTCCCAGTAGTTAAGACTGTGCACTTCCATGCAGGGAGCACGGGTTTGATCCCTGGTCGGGAACTAAGTTCCCAAATGCTGTGTGGCACGGCCAAAAAACAAACAAACAAAAAAACAATCTGTAGTGAGGAGGGAGGGATGAATAGGTAGAGAACAGAGGATTTTTAGGGCAGTGAAACCACTCTCTATAATACTATAGTGTATGTCATTATATATGTCAATTATACATATACTTTATACTTTTGTCCAAACCCATAGAATGTACAACACCAAGAGTGAACCCTAATGTAAACTATGGACTTGGGTGACAATGATGTGTCAACGTAGGTTCATCTGTTGTAACAAATGTACCACCCTGGCATGGGATGTTGATAATGTGTGAGGCTGTGAGTGGGGGCATGGGGTATATGAGAAATCTGTACCCTCCACTCAATATTGCTATGAATCTAAAACTGCCCCCAAAACATAAAGAAAAAAAAAAAACAAAAAACCAAATTTGATTATGCCTTTTCTGCCTCAAAGAAGTTCAGTGACCTCTTTTGCCTTCCAAGTAAAGCCCTAACCCTTCATGGCTTGGTGTCCAAGGACTTCTGCAGTTTGGCCTCAGCCTGCCTCTCCAGTTTCATGCTCCACCCATCTCCTCCAAGCCTGACTTGCGGGAAGTCTGTGGCCCCCACAGCCTGTCCAGGGCTCCTGCCTTTTCCTCTGAGGTCTTCCTGCTCTGGACATTGGGATCTCACTGGATACTTCTTGTCTCTCATCCTCGTGCCTGAGCCCAAGTGTCCCATCAAGGCTCAGTTCCAAGGGCAGGGATGGGGGTGTATTCCAGGACACCTCAGCGCTAGACTAGGGTTGGAGAGCTCTGTAAATGCTGGCATCTCCCTTGGGGAACAGGAGCCACATGGGTGTGCAGAATCTCCGTCTCTGCCCTGCAGAACAACTTTGAAACTTTAAAGAGTCCTCTCTCATTTCCTGCCACCACAGGACACATTTTCTCTATATCCAATCTTAATTCTCTCAACTGCCAAGATTACCCGGCTCAGCTCTTGTACCCTGCTTTCTCATCTTCTCATTAATCCTCACCCTCGGCACAGACCGTGCAGCTCATCGCGCAGGACCGAACTCTCTGGCATATGTCACCATCCACAGATGGCACCTGCAAGGCTTGGTTCCTGCTCTGAGGTCCCCTGTGACCCTCTGATCCACTCCTGCCCACAGAATCATCCTGCGCCGGGGCGGGGTGGGGGGGGGGCGGCTTACCCACCTGCAGGAAGCAGGTTCCGGGCTGGGTGCCCTCAGGCAAGGAGGCATTGTAGAAAGTCCTCTGGAACTGCGGCTCATTATCATTCACATCCTGCAAGGCCACACTCACTGTGGCAGAGGAGATGAGAGGGGGCAAGCCCCCATCCGTGGCCACCACAATTAGCTGCGGCTGTGGTTCCAACTCATAGTCCAGTGAAGCAGCTGTGGTGATGATGCCTGAAGTGGGGTCGATGGAGAACCAGCGGGTGTGGGCACCTGGGGCCAGGCTATAGGTGACCTGACCGTTGGTGCCCTGGTCAGGATCCCGGGCCATCACTCGCACCACGAAGCTGCCAGGCAGCGCAACCTCAGGCAGGGGCTCGGGCCGGTAGAGCTGGCGGTCAAAGGCAGGGGCGTTGTCGTTGACATCAGTGACATGCAGCACAAAGGCAGCCTCGGCTCGCAGCGGGGGTGAGCCTGAGTCTGTGGCAGTAACTCGCAAGTTATAGGCATCCCTTTCCTCTCGATCCAGCTGCCGAGCCACGCACACCAGGTAGATGACGCTGTCCTGGGTGCTGAGCGCAAAGTGGCCCTCTCCACCTTCCAGGGACACATTGACATGGGCAAAGTCACCATCATCTGGGTCTGACACAGAGATTCGAGCAACAAGCTGGCCAGGGGGGGCAGCCTCAGACACTCGGGGGGAGCCATCCGCACTCAGGAAGATGACAGTCATAGAGGGCTGATTGTCATTGGCATCTCGCACGTGCACGGTCACAAAGGCCGAGCCCAGCTCAGGGTGAGCCCCTCCATCCCGTGCCTGTACCACCAGTTCATGGACCCGCCGTTGCTCGAAGTCCAGTGGCCGCTCCAGCCGCAGCAGCCCCGTGTGTGCGTCGATGGAGAAGGGCCCGTCACCCTCGCTCTGCCTCCGGTTGATCTCATAAGTTACAGCCCCATTGGCACCGGCATCGGCATCGGAGGCATACACCTGCAAGACAGGACTGCCGGGGGCCAGGCTCTCGGACACCACAGCATGGTAGCGGCTCTGATTGAAAGCTGGGGCATGGTCATTGATGTCCAGCAACGTCACGTCCAGTAGGGCCTGGGCCCTCCGGGGTGGTGAACCACCGTCGTAGGCCTCCAGTTGCAACATGTAGTGTGAGCGGTTCTCTCGGTCCAGCTCCCCGGTAACTACGAGCTCAGGCACTGGGGCCCCATCTGGACCGGGACGTGTCTCCAGCCGGAAGGTCTCTCCAGCCCCATCACCAGACAGCGCATAGCCCTGGGTTCCTAGGCGGCCAGCGTCTGCATCACGAGCAGGCTCCAGTGGGTAGCGGGTGCCGAGAGCGGTATGCTCAGGTATCTGCAGGACAGCTCGAGCCTGTGGGAAGGCTGGAGCGTGGTCATTGATGTCAGCCACTCGCACGGTAACTTCCACGGTGGCGCCATCAGGAGTGACTGCAGTGAAGCGGTAGCGATCCCGCCGCTCGCGGTCCAAGACCCGGGCTGTACGGACCACCCCGCTGTGTTCGTCAATGGCCAGGTCTGTGCCCACACCGCTGCCCTCCTGGGCGGAGATGAAGTACATGGGAGGTGCTGCTGTGCCCGCTGGAAGCCCTGCACTGATGTCCCCGATCAGTGTGCCCGCTGGCTGCTCCTCGTCAATCTGCAGGTCCAAGCTCCCAGCCTGGCCCCAGGCGCCCGGCACCCCCGCGCCCAGGAGCAGCAGCAGTGATAGCAGGGGTAGGGGCCTGGGGCTCTGCATGCCTGGGCAAGAAGGTGCAATGCCCCGCTCCTTCTGCATGGCAGGGGCAGTCCAGCTGTGGCTTGGGCTCCAGCTCCAGGCCAGGCTCCGGGCCCAGCTTGATCTCAGGCTTTGGATCAGATCCAACTTGGACCCTGGCTCCAGCTCACGATTCCTGGCCTGGGAGAAAATCGGAAGCAAAAAGGTCATGATGGGGGAGGAATCAACCGTCCAGGCTGGGGTCTAGGCCACACCAGGACTCAAGCATGCTCAGTGCCCCCGCAGGGCCCTTGTGCTGCCTCACACCGTCTGGGGCCCAGGAAGCTCCTCAGGACCCACTCCAGTCTTTACCTGGCAGGTCCCATCCCACTCTGATTCCTGTCCCCCCTCCACCCCCCAGCAGATTGTTTTTTCCTATTGTTCAGACCTAAATGCCTTCAGACTCCCTTCCTTCCATCTGTAGACTTAAACGTGTGGCCAATTCTTTCTCATTTCTCTTCTCATCCGGGATTAATACCTCAATAATCATGTGCTTGGCAACCTCACCCGAATCTCAACAATGTCCTCTCTGCCAGAGCCCTCTACCAACATTTAACTATGCTGACGTCTCTCTCTCTTTCTCTCTTCTCTCTCTCTCTATAATATATATATAATCTCTTTCTCTCTCTCTCTCTCTCTATATATATATCTATATCTATATCTATATCTATATATATATACCTTTAGCCCTACTTCCCTCTCTATTTAACAAGAGATTGAGCACCTATTATGTGGAGGCACTGGAGACACCTCAGAGAATAAAGGAAACAGTCCAGGAATTGGACAAGTAATTAGGAGTGTGATAAGGACTGTGAGGGAGAAGTGCCGGGAGCTGTGAAGGCATAGATATAGGAGGGGCTTACCACAGTCAGGGAGTCAGGGAGTGCTTCTCTGAGGAAGCCACATTCAAGTCAGGATCTACTTAATGTAGGTATTTGCTAGACAATGGTGGGCGGAGAAGGGGGATACAGAAACATTCAGAAGAGGGAACTGAATGGGAGGCTTAGAGTCCGCAGTCAAGAAAGGGCTGAGGGTGTCGGGGCAGGTAGGGCACAACGTGTGTGAGGTGTAGAGTGCTGAGGCAGAAGGTATGAAATGGGGCAGGGGCTCGTAGGCCATACTGATGATTCTGACTTTATGCCGGGGACAAATGGAAGCCATGAAAGTATCTTAAGAGTGGGTGCTGCAATATGGCTTACGTCTTGTGAAGATCTCTATTGCTGCCCCTTTGTAAACAAGGATCACACAGATGGGAAGGTTATCTTAGGACAGCCCTTGTAACACACTTGGGGGAGTCCAGGTGAGGGTGAATTGACGGTGAATTGTATGAGTGTTAGCAATGAAAATGGGGAGAAGCGGATAGCTCTGCGGGACGTTTCGCAGGTAGAACAGGCAGGACTTGATGATGGCTTGAGGCAGGGGATGAGGGAGTGGGAGGAGTCACGGATGATGGGCAGATTTCGGGCCTGAACCATCAGCTGGACCAAGGCAGCCTTAACTGGCCAGAGAGAGAGACAGAGAAAGAAATCCAGGGAAGGGCGATGCCTCTGTGGCTAAGGGAGCCAGGGCTTCAAATGCTGCTGACGTTCAAGAAGGAGGAGGCCTAAAGCCCCATGAAGGCCTTTAAGGACTGAGTGAGAGCAGAATCCGTGGAGACGTTGCCCTCTCTGAAAGGTTTGTTCACTTCCTCCAATTTCTCACCTCTCACCCCCTCCTCCATCTACACAGAGAATCTTCCTCTCCTGTGACACTGCTTTCACTAAGCTTCCAGTCATCGCTGTACTCTACATCCGATGGACACATTTTTATCTCCTTGCTGGATCATTCTGGAACACTGAAACACTGATCACTGGCTTCTTGAAGCCTAGCCCTCCTGGCCTCCCATGGTGACCCCCCACCTCTTGCTTCCATTGTACTTCTGTGTCCACTCTTCAGTCCCCTGGGCAAGTTCTTCCTCTGCCCTTAAAAACTGGTGCTCCTCAGGACTCAGTCCAGGGCCGCATGTTTTCCCACTTACCACACTGCCTGGGTGATCTTAGCCACTCCCGTGCCTTCAATTCAAATGTATCAGTCATCTTCTGTACCGTCTATTTGCTGATGACTTTACAATCTCCAGCTCTGGAGAGCACTGGAGACACATGTCCAGCCATACAATGGACTTCCTTACAATGTATTCCCAACCTTCACCTCAACCTGATTTTCTTCCTCCATTCCCTTTCCTGTGAACAGCACCACCACTCAGAAACTCTCCTTGCTTTCCTTGCTTTTCTTCAGTCCTGATTTCCAATTAGTCTTCAAAACCTGACCATCTTAACTAGACATGTTTCAAGTCTGCCCTTTCCTATGTTTTCACACTGTTGCTGTCCCAGTCCAAGCACTGTCATCCCTCTTTTCGATTCCTGCCACAGCCCTTCACTGGTCCCCATGCCTCCTGGATTGGACCCTCTGATCCATGTCCGCCTGGCCAGAGCTATCCTCACAACTCTCACCAAACCAGTCGCGACAAAAGGCTTCCACTGGTTTGCCATCACTTGACGGCAGAAAACTGCTGCCCATTATGGACAAAACAATGCAGATGTACCTATACCCAAACTGTCTGCAGTTTCACGGGTTCAGGGACACTAGGTATAGAACTTCTCTTCGCAAGACAAAGCCCAACCTCCTTAATATATCTTACTGACCTGAGCCCTGCCAACCTCTCCACTGTGCCCCACATTCACCTTCCCCCACTGCACCCTGCATTCCAACACTAAACCCATCACCCGATCCTTCCCAACTCCTTGCCTTGTATGTACCATGCTTTTGTCCTGAGATATCCTTTAAAAGTCCTGTCCAATTGGCCATCCCCTACTCAAACTTCAAGATCCCATTCAAACATCCTGTCTTCTGTGGACTCTTCTATGATATCTCTCTGACCTCCCTGCAGTGCCTACGGTATCCCCTACTGGGCTCTCACTGCTTTAGATGCACACTGACAATAAATTGCACAGCAGCCCTGATTTGTTCATGTGTCTGTCCATCACACCCCTCCCCCTCCACCGAACTGAAAGCTCCTTGAGGACAGCAGCTTGAGGGTCTTAGTTAGTTTCTGGTTCTCCAGCAGTGCCTAGAGGTATCACGAGAGCAGGCAATCAGTGCTGAACAAATGTGCAGAACCTCATAACTGCACACCACCCCCCTCACCTACTGACACAGGGAGAAACGTCCCTGGACACGCCAACTCAGACAACACACACAGACACGTGTGAGCCCGCGCCCCTGAGGCACCATGGTCAGGAGTGTGGCTGTAGAAATGGCTGCAGAAGTGTGTCCTTTGGTCTTTCTAGATTTGCTCTGCTCTAGGACTTCCTGTCCTCCCAGGGGATGAGAGTTTCTGACCCTCTACTTACACTTCCAACCCCAATGTCTCCCATCTGTGTGAGGCAATGAAAAGAGCTGGGACTCTGGAGTTTGAGCTGGCTTTGAGTCCAATCTGAGTGTTATTTTCCTAATCTATATAATGGCCATGTTAATGCCTACTTTGTGGGGTTTTAGGAGAATTACAGGCAATGGAAACAAGGAGCTCAGAGTTGGGCATTTGGTAGATGCTCTCTCCTCGGTTCCCAACACCATCCTTGGCTTCAGAGTTCTTGGATTTACTAAGACCCCTCTCCCCAAGGCTCAAGTCTGTGAAGTCTGTGGAGCTTCCACATGGAATAACAGATCAGAGAAATTCAGAACAAGAAGGTCAGAGTAAACACAGGCCTGACTCAGAGAGGGGAGAGGCTGTGTGTAGAGAGATGGTGCAGTGGCCAGGGCAGGGATCTAGGCCTAGAGACTGGGTTAGGAGTCAAGGGTTAAGAATTGGTCCCATTCATTTAATCAGTCAGTGGAGAGAAAGCAGAGTGGGGATAATGGATAGTGAGGTCAATGTACTTCTTACATTCTATGTTAGGATTCTTTGTCCCCAACCCAGAATGTCAGCTGTTTGAGGGCCAGGACTGTATCTTATTCACCTTTGTGTGTAGCACAGAGCATGGCACATAGCACATGATCAACACATTTTCTGAATGAAAGGATGTATGAATGGTATGAGATAAAACTCAGGTGAATGATCAGCCTTGAGGAGGAGGGATTCAGGCCCAGGCAGATGTCCCTTCTCCCAACCCGTGTAGACCCTGGTGCCCTCCTGGGTCCCTGTTCAATGCAAACTCCCCCATACACCCTCACAGTGGATGCACAAAGGTGCCTACTCATGAAGTCACAGACCCACACACAGCCAGGCACACAGATGCACAGACTCACATGCAGACAGGCACACTCAACACACACACTCACATGGACAGGAGCTACTCTAACATACACAGAGACACCCAACCTCACAGAGGAGCATGTTATCACTCACACAGATGGGCATGTTCATTCACCTGGAACCTTCCCCCACCCCACACACACGTGCAGGCACACATGGAAACACACATAGGCATGCTTTTGCCCACACAGACACACACACACAGAAAGACACTTTCTCGTGGGCCTCACACAGACAGGCGCGTGCGCACACACACACGCACACATACACACAGGCACACTCACACCCCCTCCCTCTCACGGACACAGACAAACCACTTTCACCCCTGCACAGACTCACGCTGGCAGGCCCGTGCACACACTTGCAGACGCACCCACACGCCGGCATGCTCTCACACACACTGTTGGGGCACTCGTGGTCAGCTCTGTGGCTGCAGCTGTGACCTCGAGGTCCCTGGGGCCTGTCTGGACTATGCTTCATCACTTCCTGCTCCACGGCTTCTAGTTCCAAACTCGAACTCCAGACTCTCTCCCGAGACTGTCTCATCCCCTCTCCAACTCTCTTCTCAGCACCATCTCCCCATCTGTCCACTGTTTCTCACTGCTTCTTCCCCAAGACTTGCTCCTCCTCTCTGTTCCTGTCTCTTTCCCTCTCCAGGTTTGTCCCATCCCTTCCCCCAGACCTGGCCTAAGCCATCCATCTTGTCTCTTTCCCCAATCTGTCCTGCCCCCTACCCAGATCTATCTTCTTTCTCCCCCCAGATTGGTCACATCTCTTCCCCCACCCAGTTCTGCCTTGCTACATGCCCTCACCCTGTCCCGGTCCTGTTACTCTGTCCTCAGGCTCCATCCTGCTCTCCCCCTCTAGCCCCACATCTGGGCCTCTGGAACCACAGCTGGTTCTCATTAGGAGGGGGAGGGGCGAGACTGTTCATTGGGGCCTGCAATGTGATGTCAATCCCCCCCCCCCCAGCAGGCTGTGCGTCTATAGGACCTGGGAGCAGGGAGAACATGGGAGAGGAAAGAGGTGGGCTGTGGGGGAGTAGTAGGGGGACCATAAGGGAAAGGGTGCTCCAGAAGGAAGCAGAGGAATGGCCCAAGGTGCAGAGGGGAAGCAGGCTGGGGGAGCTGGCACCTCACAGGTCTCCTCCCTCAACTTCCTGTCCCAGAGCCAGGGAGGGACTTAGACCAGAAAGACAACAGGGTGAGGAGGGGGCTGCAAAAGGCAGATTGGCTCAGAAGTGGAGGAAGAAGAGGGTAGCTTTGGTGAGCAAAGGGAGGTGGAGATACAGGGACAGGCGTAAAGGGGAGAGGAAGAGAGGCGAGAGTTCTCATGGGGGACGACGGGGAGCAAAACTGAGGGAGAGGGAGTATGTATCAGCAAAGCAAGGAGTGAGTGGAGTTCATACAGAAAGGGGAGGCAAGTCAGAGACAGGAACAGCTGGGCTGGAGAGGTGGGGGGCAGTAAATAAAGGCGGGAGCTAGGGCTGGGGAGTCGGTGGAAGGGGGTAAAGAGGAGAGGAGGCATTAGTAAGGGAGGAAGGAGGAGAAGGCCGACAAGCTGGCTTCCTTGGATGTCCCTGGGACAACCTCATGGATGGGTGGCCCAGGGCAGTGCCTGGGCCTGGCTCTGTCCCTCCTGAGGACTGGTCTCATTAGGCACCTCAGGGAGAGGCCAGGGATGGATGTGAGCAGAGAAGGCAGAGGGAAGGTTTCTTTTCTGGACTGCTAGTATGCTGGCAACTCACAGACGGTGCCTTATTTAATCATCGCAGCAACCGCATGAAGAAGGCATCCCACCTTCCACTGAGGAAACTGGGGCTCGGAGTGAAACAACTGTCCTGAGTTAACACAGCCTTGATTTGATCCCAGGACTATGCACTCCATACTGCCTGAGATTCATGGAGAAGGGAAAGATGAAGCGAGGAAGAAATTTCAGGGGAGAGACCTAGGAAGACAATGGAGGCCTGGAGAAGAGAACCTCTGGGAGGAGGGACACCAAGGACAAGGTGTTTGGAACCCAGGTCAGCAGTAGCGGGACAGAGAGGACACAGAGAAGAAAGATGTGAGGAGGTGAAGTTGACAAGATTTGGCTACCGACCCTTCAGGAAGGGTGAGGGAATGGAAGGGCTCTAGACTGACTCCAGGGTTCTGGCCTGATTACTAATGTGGTGCCATTAGGACATCACAGAAGAGAAGCCATTTTGGGGTTTCCTGTTGAGGTCTCCCCATGGAGATGTCCCAAACACAGTTGGATTTGCAGGTCTGGAGCTTAGGAGAGAGGTCTGGGTTGGAGATGGATTTGGACCAATCAAGGAGTAACTCATAGCCATGGGTATGGAGATCCATCAGGTAGGACATGTAGAGTGAAAAGAGAGTTTAGGACAGAGCCCTGGGGAACAGTCACATTCAAGGGGCAGACTGAGGAGAGCATTATTCTTCTTGGAGGAGAAAGAGAAGGAGGCCATAGCTCAGAAGTTAAAGGAGGGAGCATTTCAACAAGGATGGAGAGATCGATAGTGTCCAATGCTGCTGAAAGGTCCAGAAAGATGAAGACTGAGAAGTGGCCACTGGTTTTAACAGTCAGGAGGTCATAGTGATCTTGGGGAGAATCGTTTCAGGAGAGTCCTAAGGGAGCAAGCCTCCTGCAATGGGAACTGATAGAGAATGAATCAACTAACAACTAGCCATAGACCAGATGTCAGTATAGATTCATTCATCAACACATGCTTACTGCACTCCTAGAAAATGGAGGCAATGTGTCATGGTGAGATAGGACCAGACAGTGCTGAAGACATGGACTCTGGGGGCAAACCAACTCTGGGATTTCTCCCCAGCTTCTCACTTGCTAGCTGTGTAATCTTGGGTGTGCCACTGAAATGCTCAGTGCTTCCATTTCCTCATGTATAAAATAGGGACAGGGACTTCCCTGGTGGTCCAGTGGTTAGGACTTCGCCTTCCAACGCAGGGGGGGCGGGTTCGACCCCTGGTCAGGGAGCTAGGATCCCACACGCCTCATGGCCAAAAAACAGAAAAACATAAAACAGAAGCAGTATTGTAACAAATTCAATAAAGACTTTAAAAAAAGGGTCCACATAAAAAAAAATAGGGACAATAATACTGCTACAGTGTATATGCAGTTAGAATAGTGTGTTGCACACGGTCAGCACACATAAGCATGAACACAAAGATGCTTGTATGAGGACACAAGCATGAACTCTTATTACAGTGGTTAAGAAGATGGGCTCTGCTGTCTGACAGACTCGAGTTCAAATTCTGGCTCCGCCACTTACAGAGAAATCCTGGGAAAACTGTTTAACCTTTCTAGACCTAAGTTTCTTCTTTTGTAAAATGGGGATTAAAGTGCCTACTTTATATGGTTGATATGAAAGTTAAATGAAAGAATGACAAAAAAAAACTTAGCATAGTGGCTGGTACACAGTGAAGGCTCAATAAATGTTGGCTGCTATTGCGTGCCAGACACTCACAATAACCCTGGGATAAGTGTTATTCCACAACTGAGGAGACTGAAGCTCAGACTAGGTAGCAGAGAAACGTCTGGAACATAGCTCTGATGGACTCCAAAGCTAGTGCTTTCTCTTCCACAATATTGCTTCTCTGCTGGAGGGCTTGGAACAGTCTGATAAACGTTCATTAAGTGGCCAGGCAACCGAACAGGGAAGGAGCCTGAGCAGAGCTCTGCGTAGGAGAGTAACTCCAGCAGTACATGCAAGGTGGGTCGGAGTAGGAGGTGATCAGTGACGAGGCAGTTACGAGTCCAGGTTGAGGGTCAGGTGGGCATGGTCAGGTGGTTAGAGGGGAAGTGACCAGAGGATGCTTGGACGTCTCCAGGAGACAAAGGGAAAAATAGGGGAGGTGGGCCCAGGGCATGTGTGTGAAATGATTCACTAATAGATTTATTCAATGAGCACCTATTGAAGACCTACCATGTGCCAAACACCATACTAGGCAGTGACCTGGACAGATCGTGTCCCTGCCTTCATGGTGTTCACGGGTCGGGAGGCCTGGGCAGGGATGGGCAGGGCAGGGTGAGGGAGCTACAGTGGTGGGATGAGCAGCAAGGACCTGGTCTTAAGGTCTGACTCTCACAAGTACAGTCCGGGCTGCAGAGGAGGCCAGTGAGGCTGGAGCTAGCAGAGAAGCTGGAGACGTAGAGGGAAGAACGAGTCTGGGGAAGCAAGAGGTGGAGGAGAAGGAGAGAGTAGTAGAGGGACTGAGATCTTGGAAGCGAAATGAACGAAGTTAGGAGTTGAGCACTTAATAGTTGTTTTCTTTCTCAATCCTCAGAACAACTCTCTTACTGTTACCTCCATATTCAACTGAGGAAAGGGAAGCTCAGAAAAGCTAAGGTCATCCAGGTGGTAAATGGTGAGGCTGGGAGGTGTGAGGTGTAGCCCCCCTTCCTTTCCTCCCTTTCCTCCTTCCTCACCAAGCATATGACAGTGTGTTCTAGGCTCTGAGAGGAAACAGCTCCTTCCATGGAGCAGCTTAGACAGAAAAACATAAACAACGGGGCACTCCACTGTGCTAAGCGAACACAGAGGGGCATCCTGACTCAGGCATGGGGGTTCTAGGTGGACTGCCGGAAGAGGTGCCCTCTCACCAGGGGACACAGGAACTGAGAAGCCCCTCCTAAGTGGCAGAGGTTGAAATGCCCGGAAGTCAGAGGATTACCTGGAAACACTGACACCGGAGCTGAAGGAAGGGGCAGGCAGCAGGAAACCAGGAAAAAGATGGGATCCAATACCATGAACCCATGGGAGGGGCTTTGTCCAGTGACCTGGACAGATCGCGTCCCTGCCTTCATGGTGTTCACAGGTAGGGAGGCCTGGGCAGGGCAGGGTGAGGGAGCTACAGTGGTGGGCAAAAGGAAAAGGAAGGAGAGGGCACAAGTATCTGGGAAGCTGATACAGGGAGGAGCAGGGGCCTGGGTGCCAGGAGTAGGAGGGCTCAGAGTGGTGTATGTGAGTGGGTGTTCGAGGAAGGAGCAGCCCGTGGCACCTCCAGGGAAGGGGGCCTGGTGGAGCAGAGCAGATGGAGAGGCACTGTAGTCCTGTGGCCTGACGGCATGTCACAGCTTCCTCGTCTTCCACTCCCTCCAAGAACCCCAACAGGCATGTGGCCCAGTAGATTTGGATCTGCAAATTTCTGGTGTTTGTTAAATACTTGCTAGCTGAATGAAAGGGAAATAAAGTACAATAGGGGAGCAGAAGAGGATCCAGGAAAAGAGAAGTCCAGGTGAAAGAGAGAGAAGAGGAGAGACAGTAGGGTGAGGAAGGACAACTTGTGCGGGAGGGGAGTGGAAAATGAACTAAGTTAAGTTCATGAACTAGAGACTTTCTGTCTCTAGTGGGTAAGTGGGCGTGTGTGAAAATGTCTCTACTGTGTGGGCAGCTGAGACCAGAGGTCAGTCTTCTGAAGAGTGAATGAGGGTGAGGGAGGTGCTGTGAGGTGCCTCACTCATTCATTCATTGTTCATTGCCAAGCATCTGTAGAGGGGTCCGGGGACATGAAGATGAATAATATACAGCCTTGTCATTAAGGATATCCCAGCCCAGGCAGAGAGACAGAAAGGGAAGAGGTAATGACAACAGTGAGACAAGAGGGTCCCAAGCTTGCCTGGTGGTCCGGAGAGACAGGGTTTGAGACTAGAGCTGAGGATGGGAAGGGGTTATCCAGGAGACAAATGGAGTAAAAGGCTTTTCAGGCAGTATGTGCAAAGGGCCAGAAGCATGGAAGAATGCAGTGTCTTCGGGGAACTACAAAGAATTCAGTGTGGCTGGAACTTGCAATGTGAGGGAGCTATGGAAACGGGAGAGGGTGCGGAGGCTGGGGGAGTCAGGTCATGACAGACCTCCTAAGCCTCCTTAAAGTAGAGATCTCACCCAAGACAGTGGTAGGACACTAAAGAATGCTGAGCAGGGAATGCCGTGGCTGGATTTGCACTTTAGGGAGATCCCTCTTGCCGCAATGAGAAGACTGGATTGGAAGAGGGAAGAGTAGACGTCTAGGGAGACAAGTTAGGAGGCTCTTGAAGTAATTCATGTGAAAAGATGGTGAAGGCAGTAGCTGAGGCCATGGATAAAAGGGGATGGGATATCAGAGACAGCTGGAAAGGAAGTAGAACCAACAGGTCCCAATGACTTTCTGGGTTATGGGACATGTGGAGAAGGGAGTGGCTACGGTTAATTTCTGGGTTTGTAGCTTGATAACTGAGTGGGGATGGTGGTTTGGGGGAGGAAGGAATGAGGAGATCAGGTCTGGACATGTTAAGGGGCTTATGGACTCTATAGTAAAGATCAGGTAGGAAGCAGACCTGCAGGTCTGGGGGTCAGAAGAGAGGTGTGGAAGAGATAGATATTCGGGAGTCATCAGCTTATACAGATGATAATTAAAGCCCTGGAAATGAATGAGACAGATGACCAAGAGGGGTGTATACAGTGAGACAGTAAGAAGGTCCAAGCCAGAACCCTAATAAACAGTAACATTTAGGGGCCACCCAAAGGAGCCCCCAAAGCAGACTGAGAAGGGACAGCCAGGAGGTGCTCTGAAAGAGAGATGCACAGATCCCACCCTACTGTATCATCTGATTTTTTTGCCTGTATCCCTTGCCAAGGGTAGGGATAGAATAGTGTCTCCTATTACAGTATCCCCACCACCTAGCAGTGAGCTCATTAAATACTGACAGAATAAAATAGTGGCTCAAAAGGTGTAAGAATGATTCAAAGAGAAAAAAACAGTCAACAATATTGGACCCTGCCAAGAGGTCAAGCCGTTGAGGACTTCTGAAAAGAGCCCCTAAATTTGGCAGGTGAGAGGTCATGTTCTCTTAGGGAGAGCAGTTACATTGTATGGGGCAGGAGTAAATGGGAAGTGAGGAGCTCTGTGCGGAAGACCCTTGCACAAAATGTGGCAGTGAGGCAAAGTGAGAGAGCGTCTTAGATAGTCAGGTATTACAGGGTTAATACCTGAAGAGGTATTATAACCTAGAAGGTAGGAGAGCCTGGAGGCTCTTCATGTGCTCACAGGAGGAATGGGTACAGAGGGAGAAACTGGACACATGGATAAGACTCAGAGTAATTTGTCAAGTGAGGCCGAAGGGGGTGGGATCCGCAACAGCCGAGGGAATTCAAACTGGATGGCCTCAATTTTCCGAGTGGCCGACACACCAGGTGTGTCTGTCATGTCTACTCTTCCTTCCTCCCTTTCCTTCAGCCTCCACATCCATTCTGTCACTGAGCCCTTCTGACCCCACTGCCTAAAGAACTCTTGAAACTATCTACTTCCTCGCCCTCTACTGCCACTCCTCCAGTTCAGACCAGCATCATCCCCTCCTGGGTTCCTGCAACAGCCAACCATCCCTTTCTTTCCAGACTCCTCCCTCCAGTCACCACACTGCTGTCAGAGTGGTATTTATAAGACAGACAGATCTGATCCTATCACACCACAGCTTCAAATGATTCGGTGATTTTCAATTATTCTCGGCTTCCATAAGCTTTCATATGGACCTGCAAGAACTGCATGACCTAACTAACCCTTCATTACCTCTCTCAGACTCTGTGACCTGCCCTCACATCATGCTACTAGTACCAGGCTCACTGGGTTGCTTTTTCCCTCAGACATACAATACTTTCTCACATGTGGGCTTTCCATTGCTGCTCCCTAGGCTTGGCATATTTTCCACCCACTTCACCTCACCTCCACCTCTCCTTTGCTCGGTAGACTCCCTATGTATCTATCAAGCTTAAGCTTAAATGTCACTTCCTTCCAAAAGCCTCTTCTGGTCTCCCTACAAGGGCTCAGGTTTCCCTGCTATGTGCTGCCATGGTACAGCACTCACCCCATAGCCTGTAAGCTCCATACAGGCAAGGACCATGTCTATTTTGTTCACCCTTGTAATGCCACCACCTACCACACCGCCTGGCACAGAGTAGGTGCTTAATAGGTGTTTGCAGAATAAATGGTCCAGCGAGTTGACTAATTAATCTGCTGAAAACAATGAGGGATGTAAGGTAAAGGGATGTGAAAAAATTTCATCTATTTATTTATGGAGGGCCCAGTTGAGGGTGCAATTTATAGAAGCGTGAATTTATAGAAGCATAACTTGGTGTGGTTGAGAAATCATTCCAGCTAGGGCTGAGACTTTGTGGGATGGGTGGTCTCAAGGACAACAATAAAACGGAACAAAGAGGGGCCAAGGAGTGGGTGAAGTGATGGTCCTAGGCATATAAACTGGAAGGAGAGCACAAAGCCAGAAAGGGGCAGATTAGGACAAAGCAAAGAGGTCAAGGGCAAGGAGTCATTATGAGGTTGAAAAGTAAGTGGAATGGGAGCAAGGGCATCCGGGAGCTGGAAGGACACTGGAGGTTCTGGGCAGAGTGGAATGTAGGAGTTCAGAATTTTAGAGATGGACCAATTATACAGAGTGGTCGTGGGAGGGGAGAAGGTAACAGGAGCTAAAGAGCTCAAGAAACTGTGAGGCTACACTTGGAGGGACACTTGGAACCATGGCAGTGTATAGGGTGAGGGGAAGACTGATCTAGGTCCCCAAGTTTTCAGGGAACTAGAGGGTAAGCCTGGGAAGTCTATGAGTGAGAAGCCATGGTGTGAGTATCATAAGTTAATGGGAGTTTATTCAGCAGTTGGGACAGCTCAGTCTGTGGTGTGTGCAAGACACCTAAAACTGTGTTTCCTATGGGATATACAAACGGGTGTTGGTAAGGGTGGCTGCAACACAGCCTCCTGTTAGTGTCAGGTCTCTGAGACACCTGCTATGTACAGGCAGTCCTGATGAAGTATAACCTAGATGATGGGTTGGCTGTGACAGGGTTACCATTGGATGTATATTGCTGTGGCAGTGTCTCCGGAAAGGTGCTGGCAGCAATGGTGTCTCCCATGGTTTGTGGTGGCCTTGACAATGATCCTGTGGGAATGTGTTGGCTGCACCATTTCTATCATGGGTGTATACTGTTCTGAGAGCACCCTCTGTAAATGTGTATTGGCTCTGACAGTGCTTCCGGGGGGTGTGTGATGGCTGTGAAGGCATCTCTTGTGGATGTGTGCTGCCTGCAACTGTGTCCCCTGTGGGTATTTGAAGAGTTGACATAAGCAACAATATTTTTCTGGCCTATGACCCCATGGCTGTGAGCCCGGCCCACGCCACACTGAGCTCATTGTACTTCTAGACCTCCATTTCCCCACCCCCTCCACGTGGGACCAGGCCCGCAGTGACCTCCCTCCGTCCCCTGCACAGGATTCCCATCTAGGCATCCTGGACACAAACTCAACACCAGTCTGGGTGACAGACCTCCAGTTCGGGCTTCGCCTGTCTCTCCTCTGTTTCTCTTTACTTCTCCCCCCTCAGTTTCTTTGTTTCTGTCTCAGTTTGTCTCTGTCACACACCCATCCTCCACATTCTGACACATGGCTCCCACAGAGGCAGGCAACACACACACACACGCGCGCACACGCACACACACACACACTCCCTCACAGGGACTGGCTCACCAGACACATACTCACTCTGACCCACACACCCTCGGAGTGACACGCACGTACACACGGCCCAACACACACACACACACACACAACTCCCCAGTGACACGCACTGACTCACACTAGGCAATGCACTCGCGCTCACATTCACTTTCGGAGGAGCACACACACACCCTGCCTACACCCCCGGCACACTCACGCCGCCACACATCCGACTCGATGACACACGCACACAAAGACCCCCAGGCCCTGCCCCCACGCTCACGTTCACGCTCGTCCTCGTCCCGCAGGCCCAGGCCCCCCCTCCCCCATTGTCTCCAGCTCAGAACAAAGCCCCCGGCTCCGTCGCCGCCACCGCCGCCCAGGAGAGGCCGGCGGCCCGGCGGGTGCGGCCGGACGGGCCGGGCGGCCGCGGGCACTGACCTCCGGGCGGCGCGGGCTCCCTTGCCCGGTCCTGGGGCGCCGTCCGGCGCGGTCAGCCCCCTGGGCAGCGCCCGCCCGCGCGGGGCCTGGGGCCGCGCATCGTCCGCCACCGCTGTCTCCCGGCCAGCGAGCAGCTCCGGGCGGGCGGCCGGCCGTCGGTTCGCGAGCACCCGCCCGTCGATCGGTCCGTCCGCCGCCGCCGTCGCCGCCGCCGGGGCGCCGCCTCCTACACAGCCGCCCCGAGGAGGAAGCGAGATTCGCCGCCGCGGCCCCGCGCCCCCTCCCCTCCCCTCCCCCGCCCTCCGCGCGGTAACCCGAGCCCCCGCCCCTCCGCCCGCGAGCCCCCGCCCCCGCCCCCACCCGCGCTCCGCGCCGCTGCCCCCCCAGCGCCCGCCAGTCCTCCCTCCGCCCCTAGACTTCCCGGCCCCAGTCCCCGGCCGGATCCGGCCCCAGCGCTGCGCGGTTCCCGCGTCCCCGTTCTCTTCCCTTCTCCTGGTCCAAGCACCCTGTCCCCTTCTCCCATCCCGTTCTCTACATCCTCTCTCCTCGTCCCCTTCTCCTTCTCGTCCTGCTCTTCCATCTTCTTTCCTACCCCTCATTCCTCCACCGTCCCCTCTTCTCCCTCACTGCCCTAATCTCCCTCCCAACCCTTTTCTCTCCATTCCCCTCTCCCTTCTCCCTACCCTCTTCTTCTCGCCCCATCTCCCATCCTTCCTCTCCAGCCCCTTGTTCCCATCCCTTCTCGATCCTTTCTCCTCAGCCTCTTCTCCACACCGGTTCTCCCCATGTCCTTTGCCTGCCCTTCTCCTTTCCCTGTCTCCCCACCTCTTCTCTTCACCTCTTTTCCCCCAACCCCTTCTCCCTGTCCCTTTCTCCCTGTCTCTTCCCCACATGGCTTTCCCTCCCAGTTTCCTCCTGTCATCCCTCTTTCCTCATCCTCTTCTTCCATATTAATCTTTCCATTCTCTCCTCCTGGTCACTTCTGTTTAACCCATGCTCCTTATTAGTTCTCCTTCCCTCACTTCCTCTTTCATCCCAAAGTTGAGGCTCCAGATGGAGGGTTTTGGAACGAGGAGATTTAGGGATGGTGGTCCCACTCAGGGTATACTCCTCAGAAAAGGAAAGCGAGATGGAAACTAGGCAAGGAGGTGGGAAGGGGCTTGAGGGGCCAACTGGCAGAGAAAATGGAAAGAAGTAAATCAGATGGAGGCAGACAGTATTAAAGAACTGGAAGAGTTTTGATCCCTCCTCTTCTGTCCTTCCTGTGACTGAATATAGGCTGTGAGTCCAAAGGTATTCTGACTTGAGACATGTGCAAATGGTACAAAGAAATCAGGAACTTCTGGGGTGAGAGAACACACTTTCAGTTAAAGCAGAAGGGAGTGTGATTTTGAAAAAGAGGAGTGAAGAAGAGGCTGGAATCCTTGATAACATCCAGGTTTCTGGCTTGGGCAGCTGGGTGGATGGTGGTGACATTCACTGTGTTGGACAAAAGGAGCAGGAGTTGCTTGCAGGAGGCTGACTTAGAAAGATGATGACTTTCAATTTGGGCTGCTAACTTGAAGTGCCTGTCGGGTAGGTAGGTCTGCAGCTTGGAAGAGTGGTCTGGGATGGACATAAATATTTGGGAGTCATCTGCAAATACTGTATAAGCTTGAATATAGGGTGAGGTTTTCGCTGTTTTGTTTTTCTAAAATCATCCCAAGGAAAGAGGGAGTAACCTTATATTTGAGTCCTTACAAAGTCTCTCATATTACAGGGTTTGCTCTCATTTACTTTATTTTGAACAACAAACCACTGGATAGAGCAGTATGGTATGGTGACTAAGCTTGTGGACTCTGGGGCCAGACTGCCTGGCTTGGGGTCCAGACCCTGCCATTTACAAGCTGTGTGGCTTTTAAAAAGTTACTTAGCCTGTCTCTGCCTCAGTTTTCTCATCTATAAAGTGGGGCTAAGGGTTAAATTATTTAATATATATAAAGTGCTTCGTACCTGGCACATAGTAAGTGCTCCATAAATGCTAACTATTTTTACTGTTTGGGCAAGACCCATTAACCTGAAATGTCCTCAACAATGCTATTTTGGATGCCTGTATAGGTCATTTCCCACAGAATCAATAGTCACAGCTTTGATAACTATTCCTGGTAATAGTCTCACAACTGCAAGTGTTGAATGTTTCTAAATATGCTTTATAAAAAGTGCCTTTAAAAGTAATACTGTAGTACTTGGGAGGGGCTTCTAGGCTGCTGGAAATATTCTCTTTCTTGACCTGAGTGATGTTATATGGATGTTTTACTTTGTGACAATTCATTGAGCCAAACACTTATGACTTGGGCCATTTTCTGTATGAATATTATACTTCAGTAAAAAAAAATTAACAATTGAAAAGTTTTTTTTAAAAGGCAAAACATTAAGTGACTTTTAGAGGTCATGAATATATTGCAGGATGCATGCCAAACACCAGCTGCCCTAGAGCGATGCAAATGGGGACCTGTGACTTGGGATACAGTTTCCAATGACTGCATCACAAATGGATTCAAATTGTGCTGTGTCCTCTCCGAAATTCTCCACGTAGACTGAAGAGAAGATCATCTGTTCTGGAAAATAGGTAAGATGGCTGAAAAAGTGACACTCATAATGAGAAAGATGCTGCTCTGGAGAACTCATGTTAAAAGTATGCATTAAATTGTTTATGGAATTATGAGAATGGAAAGAAAGCAATATTTATAAATCAATATATTATTTATAAATATTTCTACTTCATGATGATATGTGAATTTAAATTCACATGTGTATAATAAAGTCCATTAACTGATAGAAGTAAACTTTTGGTTGTTTCATCCTCATCCCTGAAGGTATACAGTTTCAGGGTGATCAAAAAGCTTTTTGGATTTTCTCAGTAGGAAAATGAGGAATCACCTTGGGTTTGGGTTGGCTTATATGGGAAATGTGATAAATGGTAAATGAAGCTAAGGGAGTGAATAAGATTTCTCAGGAACAGCATGTACACTGGGAAGAGAAGGGGGCTAGGACAGATGCTAAGAAGCTCCAGCACTTAAAGGTCGAGGAGAGGAGGCACAGCCTTCAAAGGAGAGTGAGAAGGAGTAGCCAGAGACGGAGAAGAAGGGGAGGAGGCAGTGCCAATGAAGCCAAGGGAAAGCCAAGGGAAGCCATGGGACAGAGAGTGTTCATCAGGGTTGACTGACACAGAGGAGGCCAGGGAGGCAAGGACTGATACGTATCCATTGGATTTGGCCAGAGGGAGACCACTGGTGACCTTGGGGACAACGGGGTGGGTGGAGAGGTCGGGGTGGAAGCTAGTCAGCACTCAGTAAAGGAGTTGGGTAGGGTGGAGGGGGGGACTGAAGACATGGAGTAGAGCCTGTTCTTTAAAGAGGCTTGACTACAGGAAAGGAGAGAGATCTATAGCAGGGGGAGGGGACAGGTGTTTTAGGGGGCCAGAGAGTTTTTCAAATAGGAGAACCTAAATTTTCTTACTTCCTTCTATTTACTGAAGACACATATAAGTGGCCAGCTTTATACTTAAGATACATAGCTAGGATATGACTAAGGAGCTCACAGTAAGCTGTGAAGACAGATCTGCACATTGGCACTGGGTAGTACAATGATAGAGGAAAGCATGGGATTGTGGGCATAGAGAGGATTCTTAATCTAGCCCAGGGATGGGATGTCAGCAAATGGTGTCACAAACATGATGCTGGAACTGGATCTTCACAGATGAGTAGAATCGTAGCAGAGGGAGAAGTTGGAGAAAGGACTTTCAGACAGAGTAAACAGCACCATGTTCAAAACCACAAGAGCATGAAAGAAAATAGCCTTTGGCCGTGGAGGCTGGTGTACAGGTGGTAAATGTTGGTGGTTCCTGAGTACATTGACTTGGCTGGAGTGTAAGGCATACGGGCTGGTGCGAAAGGAGAAAACAAGAAGGGTAAATGGGGCCAAATCACGGAGGATATTACCTATCATGCATATTGTCCAGACTCTGAGGAGCCATTGTAAGGCTTATTTAATAAGGGAAATGGTCAGGTTGTGTGACATCAGCATCATTTTGGCTTCAATACTAAGGATCAAAGGAAAATAGACAAGAGTCAGTTTCAATTGCCCAGCTTGTAATGAGGATCTAAACTAAGCTAGTGGTCGTAGGATTAGAAAAGAGGAGTAAGATATGAGAGAAGTTACAGAGAATACAATTCTTGGTGGCTGACTAGATGTGAGGAGTGGTGGTGCAGGAGGAGTGTAGTGCAAGATGACTTCCATCTTCCTGGGATGTACGTTAGTGATGTTACTCATGATGTTTGGGAAGAAAAGGATGAGCAGGTTTGAGAGGAGAGACATACCATAATGAATTTGGTTTTGTACATGATGACTTTAAGATGTATGTGAGATATCCAAATGAAGATGTCTAGGATGTGGTTGAGTATAAAATTTGGAACTCAGGTGAGCTGAGGATAGATATTTTGGAAACATCAGTCTGTCAGTCTATAGTGGTTAAGTGGAACCATGAGAATGGATGTTGTCACCTCCAGAGAATATGTAGTGAAAAGAGGGCCTGGGCAGCATTAAGGGTAGATAACAAAAGAAGAGCCATGAAGGAGATTGGGAAGAGCAGCCAATGAGGTAAGAATTGACCAAGAGAGTAGTGCCCAATGTGTTATCATAGAAGCCAAGGAAGGAAACAGCTACTAGAATGAGAGTCGTCAGCAGAGTAAAAATACCACAGCAGTATGAAGTCTGATAGGTCTCCATTAGACTTTGAAATTAGGATGTGGCTGATGATCTTAATGATTCAAAGACAGGAGAGGAAGAAGAAAAAAGCTGGAGGCATCACACTTCCTGATTTCAAACTGTATTACACAGCTATAGTAATCAAAACAGTATGATATCTGCATAAAAGCAGACACATAGATCAATGGAACAGAATAGAGAACCCAGAAATAAACCCATGCATATGTGGTCAATGTTTTTTTAATATTTAAAAAAATATTTATTTATTTATTTGGCTGCATCAGGTCTTAGTTGTGGCACACGGCATCTTCGTTGCCACGTGCGGGATCTTGTGGGATCTTCGTTGCAGCATGTGGGATCTTTTTTTTTTTTTTAATTTTTTTTAGTTGCGGCATGCGAACTCTTAGTTGCGGCATGTGGGATCTAGTTCCCTGACCAGGGATAGAACCCGGGCCCCCTGCATTGGGAGCGCAGAGCCTAGCCACTGGACCACCAAGTCCCTGTGGTCAATCAATTTTTAACAAAGGTGCCAAGAATACACAATGGGGAGAGGATAGTGTCTTTAATAAATGGTGCTGGGAAAACTGGATATCCATGGGCGAAAGAATGAAACCAGACCCTTATCTGACACCATACTCAAAAATCAACTCAAAGTGGATTAGATTTGAACATTAGGACCTGGAACGATAAAACTCCTAGGAGAACTTCAACATAGGGGGTAAGCTGCTTGACATTGGTCTTGGCAATTACTTTTTTGGATTTGACGCTAAAAGCAAAGGGAACAAAAGCAAAAATTAACAACTGGGGCCACATCAAACTGAGAATCTTCTGCATATCAAAGGAGACTGTCAACAAAATGAAAAGGCAACCTATGGAAGGGGAGAAAATATTTGCAAACTACGATCAGCTAAGGGGTTAATATCCAAAATATACAAGGAACTCATACAACTCAAGAGCAAAAAACCAAATAACCCAATTTAAAAATAGGCAAGGGATCTTAATAGATCTTTTTCCAAAGAAAATATACAAATGTCCAATAGGCACATGAAAAGTTGTTCAACATCACTAATCATCACGAAAATGCAAATCAAAACCACAATGAGATATCACCTTATACCTGTTAGGATTGCTGTTATCAAAAAAAAAGACATAAAAAATGCTGGCAAGGATGTGGAGAAACAGTGAACCCTTGGACACCGCTGGTGGCGATGTAAACTGGTACAGCCACTATGGCAAACATTATGGAGGTTCCTCAAGAAATTTTAAAAAAGAACTACCATATGATCCAGCAATTCTGCTTCTGGGTATATCCAAAGGAAATGAAATCACTATCTCAAAGAGATATCTGCACCTCATGTCCATTGCAGCATTATTCACAAAAGCCAAGACATGGAAACAACCTAAGTGTCCATTGATGGACAGATGAATAAATAATATTCATTTATGCTGAATATAAGAAAGAATATAAATATTCTTTCCAGAATAAAGAAAGGATGCTAGTGAGACAGGAGGATGAAGAACTACTACTCAGTGAGTGCAGCAAGGAAAGAGAGAAAGGATGGGTAACAGGAGGCTGAGAGGAGGAGTGGGGAAGGGAAGGATTGAGGAACAGTTGCTGAGAAGTAAGCAGTGGGACCTTGTTTAACACCGCAGGTAAAGAGCTGATGGACAAGCAATGGCTAATGGAGCAAGGTCCCAGAGGAGAGAGGAGGGTCTGAGGAATTAACCATGGCTACAGGAAGGAATTGGTTTTTGACCTACAGAGGTACCTCCTCCTTCAAGACTGAAAGGGAAGATGGGTGAGGATGCAGATAAGTGCATGCATGAGGGTATGATGGCAGTGCAGAAGGAGGATGGACAGGGTGGGAATTTGAGGCCATCATACCTGGTGATTCCATTCTCTCTGGAGAGGAGTTGGAGTTTGTGAAAAATGGGGCTTGAGGGAGGCAGTATGTTAGTGATTTTGAGGGAAGTGTTAAAGGAATGGAGACACTGTTAAGAGGAATGATGGCTGGTGGCCTTACAGGCTTAAAGGACCATGGAGTTGAGGATGCTGGTGAGAGAACAAAGGGTACAGGCACAGCTATACTAAAGTCTTTGATGAAAAAGAAAGGTCATTTCATGACAACACTGAGGAGGGTAGAGGCTTGAATAACAAGATGGTATGATTCTCAAAGACTGGGGGGAGGTGTGGAAAAGTACTTATGTGTGTTTGGGCCCTAGGGAGCCCCAAGAGTGGAGACAACTTCTCTCTCCTCCCTAGACTTGTGGCAGAATGTGAAGAAATGATGTACTTAAACAAAGCCAACTCTCTTAGAGGAAGTGGAGACTCGGGGGTGTATAATGGGGCTGAGAATTTAGGGGTTTCAGAACAGGAAAGATTGGGAGGAGAGTCCACGATGGAAAGGGCTAAACTCTGGGAAGCAGTGGAAGGACAAATTAACCAGGGGCAAGGAAGGACAGATGAATGTGGGGAAGACCAAATGGAAAAGGAAAGATGACCCAAAAAGCCTGCCTTGTAAATGATGCTCCTGAATGACAAGGATGGGAGGCTAACAATTCTTACTGGCTCTGTTATCCAATTCTTCCTTCTTAGTGCGTGAGGAGGCACCGGGCAGCATCATTGCTTGGTTGCAGACTGCTCTGAGACTGAGCCCCCGTTCAAATGCTCATGAGAGACCACAGTCATTAGCACTCTTCAGTAGAGCCCAGCCCTGGAGAAAGTGAGAAGGAGTATTAAAAAAATGGCCAGAGGGCTTCCCTGGTGGCGCAGTGGTTGAGAGTCTGCCTGCCGATGCAGGGGACACGGGTTTGTGCCCGGTCCGGGAAGATCCCACATGCCACGGATCGGCTCGGTCCGTGGGCCATGGCAGCTGAGCCTGCGCGTCCGGAGCCTGTGCTCCGCAACGGGAGAGGCCACAACAGTGAGAGGCCCGCGTACCGAAAAAAAAAAAAAATGGCCGGAGTCCAGCACTGTTTGAGCTGGGATCTTCCAAGACCAAGTATGTTTTCCAGGCTCTGAAGGATTTCAATTCCCTGCAGAGACTCTAGGAAAGAAAAAAGGAAACTCTCAATTCTCTCCCACAGGGCAGGAGCCAGAGAAGGCAGAACCAGATGGAATCTAGAACACAGGTGGAGGGATTAAATGTGGAGAAGAGGAAGGACTCCTATCCTCTGGGATACGAAGTAAGGAGAGCCAGTTCTCTGAATTTCAGTTCACAGAATGATCAATTTGCTGAAATTCACCAATTTTCTCAATTTACCAAAATTTTGTTTCTTTTAATTATATGTAAAGTTTACAACAATTGCATGGTTGTATGGATTTTAACTACTTTTGAACATTTCTACAAATTAGCAGTTGACTCATTTGAAGTGTAGTTTAGCTCAGTTTTAGTTTTAATTTATTTGCTGTTTCACTGAAGTCATTTTGCCATGGCTGGCCAAAGTTCAGTGTAATCTAAAATTTTCCTTACTTTGAATCTAAACTTTTGAGAATGAGAAGTTCTTGTGTATTTTGTTCTACAAGTGTTGTGCAATGACTCAAATGTCAAATATAAACAATCTTGCGGGGGGTGGGGTTCTCTCTTTCAAAACATTTTCAATCTAATAATTTTCCTTTTTAAAAACACTTTTTTGTGCACTTATAATTTTAATAGGTATATAGATATGGGCTGAAATATGGCCATACTGTATTTCCATACTGGTTGGTAAATGGAATTAATAGTTACTACAGTAAGTGATAAAATTAATTATATAAGTTCATTAGTTCAAAATAATTGTTCTAAGATCTCATGATGACCATTGATGAATGGGCCTCCTGCCATAGTGACATCGAAGAAACATTTGTAGAATTTCTGCCAGTCTCATTGATGTCACAATAGGATGACTGTACCTTAGGAATATCTCTGCTTATTCTTATCCTTGATTATGTAGTTGCTACTACTTCTAAATAAAGTTTTTACTTCGATTTTATTTATTTGTTTAAGTAACAGTTTTATTGAGATACAATTTATATACCATAAAGTTCATCCTTTTAAACTGTATAGTTCACAGTGGTTTTTAGTATATTCACAGTTGTATATCCATCAACCACAACCAAATTCCAGAATGTTTTCATTGTTCCAAAAGAAACCCCATACTCATTAACAGTTACTCCCCATTTCCTTCTCCCTTCAGCCCCTGGCAACTAATAATCTGTTTTCTGTTTCTGTGGATTTGCTTATTTTGGGTATTTCATATAAATGGAATCATACAATAGGTAGCCTTTTGTGTCTGGCTTCTTTCACTTATCCTATTTTTGAAGTTCATCTATGTTGTAGAATACATCAGTATTTCATTCTTTTTATGACAGAATAATATTCCGTTCTATGGATATATCACATTCTGTTTATTCATTCTTCAGTTGATGGACATTTATTTAGATTTTTTGCCCTTTTTGGCTATTATGAATAATGCTGCTGTGAAGATTTGCATACAAGTTTTTGTGTAGACGTACTTTTTCAATATCCTTGGGTATATACCTAGGAGTGGAATTGCTGGTATGATACACATTGTAACTATGTATTATAAACTATGTTCACCATTTTGAGGAAATATTTGAGGAAATGTGGCCAAACTTTCCGACAGCAACTTCACCATTTTACCTTTCTACCAGGAGTGTATGAGGAGTGTTCCAATTTCTCTACATCCTTGCCAACACTTGTTATTGTTTATCTTTTTTATTATAATCATCTTAGCGGGTATGAAGTGGTATCTCATTGTGGTTTTGATTTGCATTTCTCTAATGACTAATGATGTTCAGCCTCTCTTTGTATGCTTATTGGCTATTGTATAACTTCTTCTCTGGCTTCTTTCAAGATTTTCTATGTCTTTTATTTTCTGTGGTTTGAATATTTTCTGTAGTTTAAATATTCTGCAGTTTTGTACGCCTAGGTGTAGATTTTTTCAGTGTCTATTTTGATGTCTTCTGAGCTTTCTGGATCTGTGGTTTGGTGCCTGTCATTAATTTCAGAAAATTCTCAGTGATTATTACTTCAAATGTTTCTTCTGTTTCTCTCTCTCTTTCTTCTCCTCTGGTATTCCCATTACATACATTTTGTCATTGTTCCACAGTTCTTGTTATTGTCCCACAGTTCTTGGATATTCTGTTCCTTAAATAATTATCTTATTTTCTTTTAAAAACTTTTTTAAATTGAATGATTCTTTAAATTCTGTAGCGCTTTAAATTTTCAAGTTTCACACACGATTTCATATAATCACATTAAATAACCCTTTTTTTCCCCACCCCTACGTTGCCCCTTCTCCCTCTCATTTTCCTTTTGTTGCTTGTGTTTTTGGCATTCTATCTAAGAAATCATCATCTAATCCAAGGACAAGATTTACTGCTATTTTTTTAACAGTTTTATAGTTTTAGCTCTTACATTTAGGTCTATGATCCATTTGAATTAAGTTTTGTATGTGGTGTGAGATAGCGGCCCAACCTTAATTTTTTACATGTGGATAGCTGGTTCTATCATTATATGTTAAAAAGATTTGTCTTTCCTTATTTGATTTTCTTGTCATCCTTGTTAAGAAAAAAATCACTATAAATCTAAGGGTTTATTTCTGACCTCTCAATTCTGTTTCCTTGATCTGCATGTCTGTCCTTATGCCAGTACCACACAGTCTTGATTACTTTGTAGAAGTTTTAAAATGAGGAAGTATGAGTCCTCCCACTTTGTTCTTTTTCAAGATTATTTTGTGTGGCTATTCTGAGTCTCTTGAACTTCCATATGAATTTTAGTATTTCTGCAAAAAAAAGAAAAGCCGCATGACTTTGATAGGGATGGTGTTGAATCTCTAAATCAATTTGGGGAGTATCTGCACCTTAACAATATTAAGTCTTCAAGTCCATGAACATGTGTTATCTTTACATTATTTAGGCGTTTTACATTTTCTCTCAATAATCTTTTGTAGTTTTCAGTGTGTGAGTCTTGTACTTCTTTTGTTAAATTTATTCCTAAACATTTTATTCTTTTTGATGCTATTATAAATGGAATTGTTTTCTTTTTTGGATCGTTCTTTGCTAGTGTGTAGAAATATAATTGATTTTTGTATACTGATTGATTTCAGAATGGTAACCAACCTTGTATTTCTGGTGTAAAGCTCACTTGGTCCTAGTGTATAATTCTTTTTTTATGTTGTTGGATACAGTTTGCTAGTATTCTGTTGGCAAATTTTGCAACAATTATTCATAAGGGATATTGATCTTCTCTTGCAATGTCTTTTTCTGGTTTTAGTATCACGGTAATAATGGCTTCACAGAATGAGTTAGTGCTGTTTTTAACTTTGTTTAATTCCTAGATTTTTTTTTTATCAGCTTGATCAAATGAGTATTATATATTCATTTTAGGCATCTGAATCCTAAGTTTCTGATATAAGTTTCACACACAAAAGTGACATTCAGCAGAGTTTGGTTGAAATCTGGTTATACAACAGACCGAATGAGAAGACTCTGGTTAAACTAAAACTAAACTAAATCAAGCTGAAATTAATTGAAAACTAACACTAAAAAAAAAACAACCAAAAGAAAAAAGAGTGAATCCATAAGGTTATTAAATCTTTCCACACAACACAATTTCTATAAATTTTATACATTATTGATAGAAACAAATTTTTGGTGAGTTGATAACTCTACCAAATAGATTTTGGTGCTCAAAACTAACAATTTATTTTTTTGGTACGCAGGCCTCTCACTGTTGTGGCCTCTCCCGTTGCGGAGCACAGGCTCCGGACGCGCAGGCTCAGCGGCCATGGCTCACAGGCCTAGTCGCTCCGTGGCATGTGGGATCTTCCCAGACTGGGGCACGAACCCGTGTCCCCTGCATTGGCAGGTGGACTCTCAACCACTGAGCCACCAGGGAAACCCTAAAACCAACAATTTTTAAACTTGATAACTTTGGAAATTTTGATGAATTGAGCTTTTGGGAGCATGGTCATTGGGTGAACTGTCTTCAGTGAATAGATTTTCAACTTATTGCCTAGTTCTTAGATATAGATAAAGACCAGGAGGGTAGGGAATTGAGAAGACCATGCCTACGGACTCCTTTTTTTTTTTTCTGGGAAGTAGGAGGTGAAGCTAAGTGCTTATACTAAGAGATGAAGATGATACAAAGAGTTTAAGAAAAGTGGAGAAAGTTTGCAGGGGTCAAAGAGATGGTAGGATTGAGCAATCCAGGCTTGTTGTGTTCAGGGCCTGGTTCTGTTGATCCCAGTGCCAGTGGTTGTGTGCTATTGTTTGTTCCTGGGAGCTCTTAGTGATGAGGGCACAGGAGTAGAGAAATCTGGTAATTAATAAGTGGGTGGGAGAGAAAGACATGGGGTTGACTAGGGGCTGCCATGAGAACAGATGAAGTTGGATCATGATATCCAGGCTGGGTTGAAAAGGAAGAAAGGCCTGGTATATACAGGGAGCAATGAGTTCAGAGGACTAGAGTTTCTAGAGTTTGAAAATTTGATATGTGTGCAAAGGGAGATCCAGAGGCAAGAAGCTGGGTTTAGAGAGTGAGATTCTGGAGGATAAAGCTTCAGGGCTAAAGTAGATCTGGTCATGAAAGGGTCAAAGGCCTGGTAAACAGAGCGTGCTGGATTGATGGGCTTCAGTAGGAGAGAACAATAAAGAACTATGGGGCCAGAGTCTTGCGGCGAGCGGGGGCTACTCTTCGTTGTAGTGCATGGGTTTCTTATTGTGGTGGCTTCTCTTGTTGTGGAGCACGGGCTCTAGGCACACAGGCTTCAGTAGTTGCAGCACATGGACTCAGTAGTTGCAGCATGCAGGCCCTAGAACGCACGGGCTTCAGTAGTTGTGGCGTGTGGGCCCAGTGGTTGTGGCGCACAGGCTTAGTTGCTCTGCGGCATGTGGGATCTTCCCAGACCAGGGATCGAACCTGTGTCCCCTGCATTGGCAGGCGGATTCTTAACCACTGCGCCGGCAGGGAAGGCCCAGGGGCAGAGTGTTGAATGGGGCATCCAAGGTTGGGATGGCGAGTAAGACTCTGGGCCTAAGACTTGAATGAATGTGTGAGTGATCAGAAGCTGTCTTCCCCCACCTTCACCCCCCGTCAGCCTGGCATGAATGGCCCAGTCTGTTATAAAAAAGACAGATGTGGGGTAGGGTTCTTAGTGTTACAAAACCCCTTCAGAATTTTGACTTTTCCTGTACTTGCTTTTATCTCTGCTAGCTCCATGTTGACCTCTCAGTCATGTTCGGAATTCCTGATATTTTGTCTGTCTGCTGTAGCCCATCCTGTTAGGTCTGAGACTGACGGAATTTAACGATTCATTTTGTGACTAGCTCTGGGCTATACACTGTGTATGTTTTCTCCTCAAAGGCAGACACGTTCAAACTGCAAGCTTGCCAACTGACTTTCTGTACGTTGGGCCAGCAGGTGCTTTAGGCATCCTGTAGCAGCTAAGGCCAAGAACATCAGGAGGAGATGGTCAACCAAGGTCTCGAGTACCTAAAGGTGGAGGAGCCATGGAAGCCACAGTGGCAAACGAGAAAGCTCTCTTCCATCCCCTTTGCCCTCAACACAAGATTTTGGACTTTTCCCTCAAACCTATATAAACCCTTAAGTGTCTTATCTCCATAACTAAGGCCTGGATAAAGTACTCATTATAAAATTGTCTTAGTCTATTTGGGCTGTTATTACAAAATACTGCAGACTGGGTAATTTATAAACAATAGAAATTTATTTCTCATAGTTGTGGAAGATGGAAAGTCCAAGATCGAGGTACTAGCATGGCTGCGTTCTGGTGAGGACCCTCGTGCAGGTTCACAGCCAGCACCTTCTCACTGTGCCCTCTCATGGTGGAGGGAGCAAGAGATCTCTGTGGGGTCTCCTTTATAAGAACAATATTCCCATTTGTGAGGCTTCCACCCTCATGACCTAAGACCTTCCAAAGGCCCCACCTACCAATACCATCAAATTGGGCATTAGGATTTCAGCATATGAATCTGGGTAGGGGTGTGACACAAACATTCAGACCATAGCAAAAAATAAATACATTAATCTTCAAAATTCACTTTTTTTTTTTTTTTTTGGCGGTACGCGGGCCTCTCACTGTTGTGGCCTCTCCCTTTGCGGAGCACAGGCTCCGGATGCGCAGGCTCAGCAGCCATGGCTCACGGGCCCAGCCGCTCCGCGACATGTGGGATCTTCCCAGACCAGGGCATGAACCCACGTCCCCTGCATCGGCAGGTGGACTCTCAACCACTGCGCCACCAGGGAAGCCCCCAAATTCACTTTTTAAATCTCCTTTCCTCTCAAGTTGCTGCCGTATCTTCTCTTTTCATTGTTACCAAACTTTTCCAGTTGTCTTTATGGTTTCTGCTTTTGCCCCTCTCAAGAGACTGCTCCATTAGAGGTCAACAGTGAACATCCTAATTTTTAAGTCCAATGGCCAAAGATACTCATTAAACCACTATTCTGGAGGCTGGCCAACATCAGGTTCTAAGAATACAAAAATCATCTAGTGTCTGTCCTTAGGACCTCAGAATCTGAGGGAGATGTTTTTGACCCCACCTCCCTTGGATTTTGAGACACCAGTGTTCTAGCTGTAGTCCTTCTTTTCACCCTCCTCCGAGGGCTTCTCTTTTTTTCTGTCTGGCCTTTGAATATTGGCTCTATCCTTTTTCTTTTACTTTTACTCTATATTTTTTGTCTGGGAAATCTCATCTAGTCCAATTGCTTCAATTTCCTCCTATGTGTGAATAGCACATCTGTATTGCTGGCTTACCTATATCCTTTGAGCTCCAGAACAACTGTTCACAAGACAACTCTGTAACATGAATACGTTTACAACAAAGCTCATCACAGAATCTCAGACCTGCTTCTCCTCTGCTATCCTCATTCTCTGTGAATGGAATTACTTCACCCAACTGCCCAAGTAGAAACTTGGTATCGTGCTTGACTCTTAACTTCTTCCTCTACCTCGTGTAGTCACACACGATGTCTAGTCTATTCTATCTCCTGTATATCTGTTTGATCTGTTGGCTTCTCTCCTTCCCCCCTGCTTCTGGCCTAGTCTAGCCTTCTCTCAACTCCCCTTGGATTCATTAACTAGCCTCCTATTCGGTTTCCTTGCTTCTAGTCTTGGCCCCTAACCCATCTTCCGGTCTGATGGAAGAATGATATTTCTGAATTGTAAATCTGATCCCTTTTCTCTCCATTTAAAAATCCTTCAGTGGCTTCCCCTGGTCTTCAGGATAAAATCCAAGCACTTTATCATGTCTTACAGGGTCCTTTGTAACCTGATCTTGCCTGGCTTTCCTGCTTCATTTCCTCCACTTCTTCCTCAAAACTAAATCCCAGCTGTACCAAATTACTTACTTGGAATTTCTCAACCACTCCATTCTGTTTCATAATTCAGTGCACTTCTACCTGCAGAGCTTGCTGCCTGGAATGCCCTCCCAGAGGACCTCTCTACCCAAAGCTTGATGAATGCCTATTCATTCTTCAAGATGCAGCCCTAGCATTGTTTCCTCTGAAAAGTTCCTTATTGACCTCCTCCTTTCTTGGTACTCCAGTATGCCTTGTGCACACCACTTTCTTAGCTACCTGTCTTACTATCTTATACTTATTCATGATCTGTCTCTCCAACTGGCCTGATGGGCCCAGAAGGAGTCATCCCTGTATTCTCTATACTAGCACAGTGCTTTGAATGAAAAAGGACTATGCTTGCTAAATTCATTTGATAATTATTTTTTGAGTGTCTCTTATGTACAAGGAAGACACTGTACTGGGTACTGTGATGAATTTTGCAGGTTCTCTTTCCTCTCTGTAAGGCAATTTCTCAGTCTCCTTCATAGATTCTGCATCCTGTCTGTCCTCTAATGTCTGACCTCAGTCTCCTTTCCCTCTACATATACACTCTGAGTCATCCCATCCATTTCCTTAGCTTTAATTGCCAAGAACTCCCAAATGTCTTTTCCCGGCGAAGAACTCTTTCCTAATCTCCACATGCTCCCAGGCATCTCAAACTCAGCACATACAAAACTGAACTATTTTTCCTTTCTTTTGTTCCTTTTGGGATAAAAGGAAAAGATAACTGTAGGAAAGCTTCTGAGACCATTTTAAGGAAAAGAAGTTAGAAATTAAGTCAGAACAATGGTATTGAGTTTTCAATGACATCTCTAGGTACAGCTTTTGCATTTTCATCTCCTTGAAGTGAAGAGCAGTAAAACTTTAATGCTGTGCTTCCCATGCTGGGCTACACGGTGGTGTGCCAAGGCATATGTGAAGCCACAGCGTAAACAAGGCTCATCTTCTTAGAGCTTAGAGCATCAATTTTGATAGAATTGTGTGTGTATGTATGTGTGCAATGTACAATATTTAACTTGCAAGAACTAAAAACATTACTTTTATATTAAACAGATATACTGTGGAACAGAATGCAAAATATCAGAAAAGGTGAAACTCCTTTCCTCAAAATCTAAGCACACAGACCATTTTTATTATTAGGGTATCTCAAATTTAACTACCGAATTCATGTCCCTGAGTCAGAGAGCTACAATATGGCCCCACATTTAAGGGCACGGAGAGGAAAACCTTAAGGGTACAGACGTTACCCAGTAGTGAACAATGGGGAATCAGTGTTGCAGGAAGTTCATTTTCAGATGAAGTAAGAGGAAACTGGGGAAGGGAGGAGTTAGTAAACCTAAAATGCAGAGCTAGGCTGAAGAACTTAGTACAACAGACATTTATAGATGCCTATTTCGTTCCATGTTCTCTACTGGGTAGCCCAAGAGTTGATTAGGTATGTCCCCTACCCTCTAGGAATAAATCAGCTAGTTATGGGTGCTGAACAATGTAATTGTGCCATTGCTACAATGATGTACGTGTGAAACTGGACCACTGGAAAAGTCCCTAACTTAGCTTGCAGAATTCAGTGAATACTTCTCAGAAGAGGCATCAGATCAGCTTTTGGCTATGTCTTGGAAAATGTATAGGTATTTTCTGTCTGTAGGTAGGTTAGAAATATTTCAGGAAATTGAAATATGAAATGTGTGGGAAACGAATTAGACACATGCTTACATTCATGACTGTCATTATGAACACTTAAATCCCTGGAGAGGAAGGAGCCCATTTCTTCAGTCTTGGTATACTCAGCAGGGTAGCTTAGCACTGTCCCTGCACACAGTACCATGTTTATGGTTTTATACAGCTAAGCCAGGGAGTTGACTATGTCATAGACAACATGTAGCTTACTCCTCCTCACTTAATAAACATATATTGAATCAGGTCCAGTGGTAGGTATAGAGTTACCCAGAAGAATGAGTCCCAGTTCCTGGCTTTGGGAGCTCAGTTGAGTGAAGGCGTCAGTCAAGCAGACAGGCTACTGTAGTAGAGTGTAATGAATGCTTTGACAGACATATGACCCAAGGGCTATTACTGCACCCAGGAATGGACCTAGCCCCATCTGGAGGATGATGTGGAGTTTGGAGAAGGCCTCAAAGCAGTGACTTTGAGTAGAGATTTGAACGATGTGTAGGAGGTAATTTGAAACAGGGCAAGCACAATAGTAAAGGCACCATCATGCAAAAAGGTATGATATATTCAGAGAATAACAAGTTAATTTCCTGTGAAGGGTGGTAGCAGGTAATGGTAGGAGACGAGCCTGAGAGGTGACTGAGACCAGGCCATAGATGGCCTTTGTGCCATGATAGAACCCTGGATTTTATCCAGCAAAGGTAATGGTGAATCACTGTAATGCTGGTTTAGATCAGTGTTTCTCAGAGAAGGTTGTAAAACATTAGTGAGTTGTAAAATCAACTTAGTGAATTGGGACCATCATTTTAAAAAAGTAAACTAGAAGAGTAGACAATATCGATGCACATGATATTTGTACAAATAATGTTTTGTGATGCTTTTGTTTCAATTATATATATACATGTCATTTTGTGTTCTGATGTGTTTTTTGATCTGTGGGTCATAGTAAAAAAAGTTTGGGGAAACAATAAAGATTCAACAGTACAAAATAATTTACCAGATTACTTTCAGTAGAAATTAACAGAAAACTCAGGCACAAATGGGAGTAGTCACTAAAGATTCTTACTATATAGTATCTTTTAGTTGTTCTGACCTGCCACTCTAAGTGTCATCTTCAGCCTAGAGCCAGTTCCCTGTGTTTATCAGAATAACAAGCAATCTTACTCTTATCTAGCAGAGTAGAGCCTGGATTCTCATTGCCTCAAATTATTTAAGGCCTGTCCATCCCTGAATCCATCAATAGCTAGGGGATGGAAGTAGCAGGACTGCCTTAAACTAACCTGGGGTGGATGTTTGGGAATTAACCCACTGCAGGGAATTGTAATGCAATGTGGTAAATCCAGTGCATCATGGGAATACCATAGCGGCACCTAGGGTCACAAAGTAATGAACTTAGGTGTGGAGATGGTCAGAGCAGTCACCCAGGAGATGCCAAAAGTTTGTGTACAAGGCAGGTAGGTAAAAGGGGGAGGGTTTTCTGGGTGGTAGATGAACAGAAGGTGTTAGGGAAAGACCTGCATAGGGAAACAGTCAAAATAAGGCCTTCCAAGCCTCTGGAGCATAAAATTAGAGGCAAGGGAAGAAGTTGGAGCAACGAGCAGGTGCCTACTCACCAAGGGGAGACATGGTAAGGAATCTGGACTCTCCCTACAGGAAGAGAAGAGCCACTGGAGATCAAGCAGAGAATTAAGATAGCAAATTCCTATCACCATGGCTGCAGTGGGGAGGAAGGCAAGTTAGGAAGTTATATTTCTGGCGGCCAGGAGGAAAAGCTGTGAGAGTCCAGCCATAACTCACCTGTTACCGTTACTTAAAGATGTGGTTTTAATTTTAAGGAAAGAGCTTTCTCTAGGAGTCAAGGATGACTCCAAGACATCTGGCTGAGGTGAATGTTCGTACCAAAAAGACAGAAAGAGGGCAAATTTTTTTAGAGAAGCATTCAGAGTTGTAGGTTTATTCAATAAATGTTTTGAGGGCTTCCCTGGTGGCGCAGTGGTTGAGAGTCCGCCTGCCGATGCAGGGGACACAGGTTCGTGGCCCGGTCTGGGAAGATCCCGCATGCCGTGGAGCGGCTGGGCCTGTGAGCCATGGCCACTGAGCCTGCGCGTCCGGAGCCTGTGCTCCGCAACGGGAGAGGCCACAACAGTGAGAGGCCCGCCTACCACAAAAAAAATAAATAAATAAAAAATATAAATAAATAAATAAATGTTTTGAGTGTCTACTATACGTCACTCAAAATATAATGTCAGAAAGAGCTTTCTCGCAATAGTGTGAAAGACCAACTGGAGTAGAGTAAAAGAGATGAGACCCCTGTTGGGAGCAGATGAGTCTCAGACTAGGGCAGCTGTACTGAAATAGTACCAGAATAGCTCTGTTACTGAAGCTAATATCTGTCTGCTAGACCAGTGACCCCTCCACCCACAGCCTTTTTATCTCAGACAATGGATGGGTTTGGTGGGCCAAACCCCCTCTGTAGGTCTGGCCTAAGATAAAAATCTGTTTTTTCCACTTTACTAGAAAGATGGAATTTGCTAGGCCGTGCTATCACGTGTTCATGCAGGGATGATAGCTCCAAGTCTTCCCACAACTATCACCCCTGTCAAGCCTGAGTGTGAGGGATGGGCACCTGGGCCAAATCTGGCTTCACAGTAACTAGTGCACATAAAGGAACTTCCTACTTTTCATATGCCCTGACCATTCTAAGCCGGATGTCCTTTTTCTGAGTTCCCGGAGAGGCCCAGATTGAAAACTTCCAGGAAATTCCCACAGGTTTAACTTCCTAATCTTCCTCCCACTTCAACCCTCTCCTTCACCCTTCCATTCCCACCCCAAGAGGAAGGAGCTTATCCTGGAGTCAACATCCTCTGCTGAACACTTCCACTCCCTTGGCCAGGGCGGTGGTACATCTGAGTTCTCAGGTCCTCTCCTCTGAGGCCTATTTGGGGCTTGAGGTGAACACTTAAGGGTGATATGTGATCTTGTCCAGAAACAGAGGAATGGAACCTTGAAGGTTCCTAGAGTACCAGATTATTACAGAAAGTTCACTTCTAGATGTTCACCCTCCCACCCGTCAGGAGGTAATCCTTCTCTAAGAAATCTCTGGGGCTCAGTCTCTATGCTAGATATCAAAACTCAATCACCTCTGGGGGCTAAGTTTGGAATTACAGGATACATACCCCATATAATCTAGCATTAAAAAAACCAAAACTGTGCTAACCCAACCCAACCCAGATTTAAGAACCGGAAACATACACCATGAATTTACTATCCCACACAGACCAAGCATGTGGGTAGTTCTCATTCTCCAGAAATCCCAAGGGGAGGGGAAAAGAAAATCAGTTTACATATAGTCATACACTGAATTTTATCTGTTGTGCAAAGAGAGGGTTATCTGGCTCCCAGAAGGTTTTGGGCTCCAATCAGACAGTTCATTTTACAACTCAAGATCCAGTTCTTCTTAAGAGATTAAAAGAGCTCCCAAGGCCTGTGGATCATGGGCACTGATGAGGGCCACATACCCTTTGGCTCCAGTTAAATCTCTGGTGTTTGAACTGTGTGGGAGCTGTGGGTGCTTGCTTCCTGATCCTTCTGCAGCCCCTGAAGCAGCTGGTTTAGGAGTGTGAGGTTGCTGTCTCTGTGAGGAAGGGGCAGGGGTGGAAGGCAGTTCCCTTTATACTCGATCACTGCCATCTTGGCCCGATCCTGCTTCTTCCGGTTTGGGATCTGCAGCATTCTCGTGTAGCCCCCATTCTGACCTTGGTACCGAGGGGCCAGTACGTGAAACAGCTTTGGGATCAAGTCTTTCTCCTGGAAGGGGAGAGTTATCCAGGAGACAGCAGAGTCAGGCACCACCGCAGAGATATTTAACTTTCAGCACTCCCAAAGGTAGGGTACACACACACACACACACACACACACACACACACACACCCCTTCCCTCACCCTCTGATGTGGTAGAGTCAAAATTACACAGAGTGGATCAGTTACAGGCAGTTGTGCAGACTGAGATTCACACTGAATTCAACTTAGGACACAGATCTCTAATTTAGTTCACATTTGTCCATAAGCGTGTGCCTTATCTTCATTCTGCCCAGTTCCCTTTCCTCTAACAACCCCCTCCCACTTAGGGAGCAAAGGATGAGATTTGGGAGGCAGACAGGATGCACTCACCGTGAGCCAGAAGTCAGCCATGCGCATGGCTCGTTCGTTGGTGTCTCCCAGCTTCCCATAGTCGATGAGCTGTGAGGACATAACATCACTGACCCAACCCGAGCAAGAAAGGAGGCCATCAATCTTACTCCTTAAACGCCGGACTGCAATCTACTCATTTCATACACTAGCAAAGCAACTCGCCAATTCAGGCAACCTCTAACTCCGCAGCCCTAACCAGTCTTCAATGAGAGGGGCCGGAGGAGTAGGTTCCGCTCACTGTATCAGGGGAATCAGCCTTCGGGCACAGCTTACCAGGGCGGTCCCAATTCTTCCCCAACTCCAGCCGGATCCCGCCTCCCCAGGCCAGACCCGCGAGAGGAACAAGAGGGTCCCGCCCCTCACCTTCTCCGCGTAGCCCCTCAGCTCGTCCACGCGTGCCCATGACGCCTCGATGCGTTCGTGTCGCACCAGTCCCGTGAGCAAGTTCTGCAGCAGGTGGATGCGGGACTCGGGACCAAGGCCCAGGCGGCGGAATACGCGGCCGTGAGAGATGGCAGCGGCGACCGACAGCCGCATGCTCCAAACTTCTTCCAGCCCCTGTGAGGCCGGAACTGGAAACTCCAGGGGAGACGGGGCGGAGAGGCGGAGCTTAGAGGACGCATGCGCCATACATTGGTGCGTGGTGGACGTGTTTGCGCATGTGTATCAGAGCCTGCCTCGTTGGCAGACTGGGGGAGGGCGGGGAAGGGGCGTTGACTTCTTCCAGAGGAAGCGAGCCTGGTGGGGTTTGGACCCTGGGAACGCTCCCTGTCGGCCGGGGAACCAGGCGCCCCCTGGTGTGGAGTGACCCGGCTGTCGGGTTTCACTGGTGCTGCGTCATTCGTCTTGTGGCCGGTAGGGCGCTGGCAAGGTCCGCCTGGTGTCGGCTAGAAAAGTGAGTACCTGAGGGGAAAGTGCCTGGCGGGGTCCTGGTCCCTCAGGCTGGTTGCCCTGCCCTCCCTGAGGCGCGGCGCGTCCCACACCCTGAGCGTGTCATTTTTAAAAGAAAATTGTTTTCAGTAATGGTGAAATGAGTGGGATAACAATGATATGAAAGAAACGCAGATGGTGAAAATTTTCTTTGGTTTAAGTTGTTGACTGAAAAAAAGCACAACATAAAAGTTGAGAGTTATGTTTTATTTGTCAGACAAAACTGAGGACTTAAGCCGGGGACACAGCAGCTCAGATAACTCTGAGAGGCTGCTCTGAAGAGGCAAGGGGTGGGATCGGGGTGGGGTGGGGACCAGGATACATAGGAGTTTTTGCAGCAAAGACCAGGTAGTTGGAGCATCAAAAGACTACTGTTCATAAAAGAAAACCAGATATCTCAAGTTAAGGAATTTAGCGCTTTTCTATGCACGAGACGATGCAAGAATCTGGGCTCACTGAAATCATTCTTTTGATCTGCACCTCAGCTATTTGGGACCAGTATCCTGTGTTTTCTCATCCTGAGTCTCCTCAGGGTGTGCTGTACGGGGTGGCTGTAGTGGCTGATGGCTGCAACATCCTTTGTTTACTGATGTGGCAGGTGGCATTTTTAGTTCACAAAGTACATATAATCATCCCCGTTCAAGAAGAATTACCGCACTCCAAGGAAAAATAATGGGCTAATACTTTTAAATTACATCAGTGTGTTTTTTATTTTAAAACGGGAAAACCATACCTATGCATTTATGTGTTAAAGTAGTGAGCAGTAACATTATAGTTTCTGGTTTTGAGTCTTCGTGTCTGCCGATTTGCAATGACCTGGTCAAAATTGCTCTTAGTTATGGATTCAGATATGTCCCCCCAACATAAAAGATATGCTAAGACCTACCCCACCCCCATATAGCCTGCATCTCCCTCACCCAGTACCTCATGATGTGACTTTATTTGGAAATAGGGTCCTTGCAGATGTAATTAGTTAAGATGAGGTCATACTGGATTAGGGTGGGCGCCTAATCCAAAGTTACTGATGGCCTTATAAAAAGAACACCTGTGGAGAGACAGAGACCCCCCACAGAATGCCATGTGACCCGGAAGGCAGAAATCAGAGTTGCCTAGTTGCAAGCCAAGGATTTCTGGCAAACATCAGAATCTAAGAGCAAGATATGGAACAGATTCTTCCCTAGGTCCTTCAGAGAATGCATGGCCGAACTGACAGGTTGATTTTGGACTTCTAGCCTTCAGAACTACAAGACAGTAAATTTCTGCTCTGTTTGTGACACTTTGTTACAGAAGTCCTAGACACATATTCATGTTTGTTAGAAAGCATATTTAGATTTGTCATTCTGTCTTCCTCTTAGGTGACCAGAGAACACCTCTTGCTAATTTTAATTTTGAGTTTCTTTTGTCTGAAGCAACATACATGCAAATAGGAAAAGTCTTAAACATATGGATATGTTGGCAGAAATTTATACAAACCACACTTCACAATAAATTCCAGAAATTACAATACTGTCTGTGTCTTGTTTCTTTGGGATCGATTCTTGCAGCTTTCAGTTATCTCCACATTTCACTGTAACATCGTCATCAGAAAATTCATCATAAATTTCTACTGGTAAAAACTTGGGAAGATTTTCTTCTTTGCAAAAGTCAGAGAAAATGAACATTGACACTGGTGTTATTTGACCTATTGCTTTAAAACAGGAATGTCCACTTGGTCAAAATGTACAGCATCAAACATTGTCCATATTTATTTTTTTGGTTATGTGAGGCTGATCTAGGGTGGCCTCAGCCTGCAGCAGCTTGAAGCAGGGTTTCAGTTACTGGCCAGTGATTGAGATCGGGTTGCGGTGGTGAGAGCGCCGAATCCTAGCCACTAGACCAGTGGTCAGTGACAAGGCCCTGGCCCTATGGCTTTGCAGAAAAAGAATTCCCACAAAGATGGAAAGTAGTGAAACAAGTAAAGTATTTATTAGGAAAAAAAGAAGTACAGTACGTGTGGATAGACACACGGGTGGGCTCAGAGACAGGGTTGCGCCCTTGTGGCAGTTTAAATTACTTATATGGGGCATTTCTTCTGTGTTTCCTTTGGCCAATCATTTTGGTTTGTCTGGTTCAGAGTCCATATTGGGTGTATCTCGGGATCTTCCCGTGTATGCACACGCATCTCTTAGCCAAGATGGATTCTACCGAAGAGGCCTATGGGTAGTGAGCATCAGTTGGCATCAGTTAGCATCACTCCCCTTTTGGCCTCCAAGGAGCCTTTCTGTGCATGTGTAGTCGGGGAGGTCTCCTGACTCCGAGAATGAGAAATATGTGGTCTCCTACCTTCTATCTGGGCAGGGCCCAGCCTCCTCTCTCAATTGTCTTGTTATTTCCGTCTCAGAGTATTGGTCCACAGGGAATGAACTTTGACCGTTTGCCCCTGGGGTCCCATCTGTCTCCTGCTTCAAGATCATCATCTCTTGTTTGTTCTCCTGGCAGTATTCAAACTTTTTGTCTATGTCAATTTCTTTACATTTTGTTGGTGCATAGTTAATGGCTTTCTCTACAGTTTTTGAGGATTGATGTTCAAGAAACCATTTTAAACCTTGGTGTCTTACTGTATGTTGTTCAAGGCATATTCTGGCTGTTTGTAGATACTTTTGTGTCTGGTTGATCTCATCTGAAACTTCACCTTAAAACAAAAACAACTCAGGAAAGAAAAATCTCATACAACGAGGATTGTTTATTTTAAATTTATAGTTTTAGAAGCAGGGCTATGTTCTACCACAAGGGTTGGAGGTACAAAATGTGCCTCAAGTGAGCTTGAAAGATCACAAATTGTTATGAATTTATCAATACTATGAAAAATAATACATGTGGCCGAATCTGACTATGTAACTGATAGTTTTCCAAATTAACTTGCATGTGGAATAAAATGTTTTAGTGGATTAGTTTTAAAAAGTGATAGTTTGAAGCTTACATGTATTTTATTTTAACGCAACAGTAACCATATCAATTGTTTAGACCTTAGACCAACAAAAGATTTTTCTTTAAGGGTTATTATATCACTAACACTGTTTAGCATAGTCATGCAATGTGATAAAAATCAGATTGACTTTTAGTTAGTTTTATTACGATTTTAAAATTCTTTACAGAAAATTCACCTCCTTATGCTTGCATTGGGCCAGGCTGCATCTACCTCCCAACCCTTGGTACCCGCTGGCTTTGAGAGATTTTGGGACTAGGATAATTGCTTTGGTGTCAGAACTATTGTAAATAGAAAAACAAGCTTTCTCCTTTACTCTGAAATAACTGCATCCTCTTCTACTGATGCCTTCATGAAGCAATGTCCTGGGAGCCTGTACAGGGAGCTCAGCAAGTGCTCAATCAGGGATTTAATGATGATAGTGAAAAGCAATTGTCGATTGGACCCCAAGTCAACTTTTTTTTAAAATTAGGTTTAATTAATTAATTAATTAATTAATTTATATTTTTAAAAAGATCTTTATTGGAGTATAATTGCTTCACAGTACTATGTTAGTTTCTCTTGCACAACAGAGCGAATCAGCCACATGCATACACATGTCCCCATATCTCCTCCCTCTTGAGCCTCCCTCCCATCCTCCCTATCCCACCCCTCTAGGTCATCGCAAAGCACTGAACCGATCCCCCTGTGCTATGCTGCTGCTTCCCACCAATGGACTATTTTACATTCGGTAGTGTATATATGTCCATGCTACTCTCACTTTGCCCCAGCTTCACCCTCCCACCCCATGTCCTCAAGTCCATTTTCTATGTCTACCTGTTTATTCCTGCCCTGCAACTATGTTCATGAGAACCTTTTTTTGTTTTTAGATTCTGTATATATGTGTTAACATACAGTATTTGTTTTTCTCTTTCTGACTTCACTCTGTATGACAGACTCTAGGTCCATCCACCTCACTACAAATAACTCAATTTTGTTTATTTTTATGGCTGAGTAATATTCCATTGTATATACGTCCCACGTCTTCTTTATCCATTCATCTGTCGATGAACATTTAGGTTGCTTCCATGTCCTGGCTATTGTAAATAGTGCTGCAGTGAACATTTTGGTACATAATACTTTTTGAATTATGGTTTTCTCAGGGTATACGCCCAGTAGTGGGATTGCTGGGTCATATGGTAGTTATATTTTTACTTTTTAAGTAACCTCCATACTGTTCTCCATAGTGGCTGTATCACTTTACATTCCCACCAACAGTTCAAGAGGGTTCCCTTTTCCCCACACCCTCTCCAGGATTTATTGTTTGTAGATTTTTTGATGATGGCTACTCTGACCGGTGTGAGGTGATACCTCATTGTAGTTTTGATTTGCATTTCTCTAATGATTAGTGATGTTGAGCATCTTATCATGTGTTTGTTGGCAACCTGTATATCTTCTTTGGAGAAATGTCTATATAGGTCTTCTGCGCATTTTTGGATTGGGTTGTTTGTTTTTTTGATATTGAGCTGCATGAGCTGCTTGTATATTTTGGAGATTAATCCTTTGTCAGTTGCTTCATTTGTAAATATTTTCTCCCATTCTGAGGGTTGTCTTTTCATCTTGTTTATGTTTTCCTTTGCTGTGCAAAAGCTTTGAAGTTTCATTAGATGCCATTTGTTTATTTTTGTTTTTATTTCCATTTCTCTAGGAGGTGGGTCAAAAAGGATCTTGCTGTGATTTATGTCATAGAGTGTTCTGCCTGTTTTCCTTTAAGAGTTTTATAGTGTCTGGCCTTACATTTAGGTCTTTAATCCATTTTGCATTTATTTTTGTGTATGGTGTTAGGGAGTGTTCTAATTTCATTCTTTTATATGTAGCCGTCCAGTTTTCCCAGCACCACTTATTGAAGAGGCTGTCTTTTCTCTATTGTATATTCTTGCCTCCTTTATCAAAACTAAGGTGACCATATGTGTGGGGGTTTATTTCTGGGCTTTCTATCCTGTTCCATTGATCTATATTTCTGTTTTTGTGCCAATACCATACTGTCTTGATAACTGTAGCTTTGTATTACAGTCTGAAGTCCGGGAGCCTGATTCTTCCAGGTCCATTTTTCTTTCTCAAGATTGCTTTGGCTATTTGGGGTCTTTTGTGTTTCCACACAAATTGTGCAATTTTTTGTTCTAGTTCTGTGAAAAATGCCATTGGTAGTTTGATAGGGATTGCATTGAATCTGTAGATTGCTTTGGGTAGTATAATCGTTTTCACAATGTTGATTCTTCCAATCTAAGAACATGGTATATCTCTCCATCTGTTTGTATCATCTTTAATTTCTTTCAGCAGTGTCTTATAGTTTTCTGCATAAGGGTCTTTTGTCTCCTTAGGTAGGTTTATTCCTCGGTATTTTATTCTTTTTGTTGCAGTGGTAAATGGGAGTGTTTCCTTAATTTCTCTTTCAGATTTTTTATCATTAGTGTATAGGAATGCCAGAGATTTCTATGTATTAATTGTGTATCCTGTTACTTTGCCAAATTCATTGATTAGCTCTGGTAGTTTTCTGGTAGCATCTTTAGGATTCTCTATGTATAACATCATATCATATGCAAACAGTGACAGCTTTACTTCTTTTCCGATTTGGATTCCTTTTATTTCTTTTTCTTCTCTGATTGTTGTGGCTAAAACTTCCAAAAGTATGTTGAATGATATTGGTGAGAGTGGGCATCCTTGTCTTATTCCTGATCTTAGTGGAAATGATTTCAATTTTTCACCATTGAGAACGATGTTGGCTGTGGGCTTGTCATATATGGCCTTTATTATGTTGAGGCAAGTTCCCACTATGCCTACTTTCTGGAGGGTTTTTATCATAAATGGGTGTTGAATTTTGTTGAAAGCTTCTTCTGCATCTATTGAGATGATCATGTGGTTTTTATCCTTCAGTTTGTTAATATGGTGTATCACATATATTGGTTTGTGTATATTGAAGAATCCTTGCGTTCCTGGGATAAACCCCACTTGATCATGGTCTATGACCCTTTTAATGTGCTGTTGGATTCTGTTTGCTAGTATTTTGTTGAGGATTTTTGCATCTATGTTCATCAGTAATATTGGCCTGTAGTTGTTGTAAAGCTGGTATTGTGGTGCTGAATTCTCTTTGCTTTTGCTTGTCTGTAAAGGTTTTAATTTCTCCGTCGAATCTGAGTGAGATCCTTGCTGGGTAGAGTAATCTTGGTTGTATGTTTTTCCCTTTCATCACTTTAAATATGTCCTGCCAGTACCTTCTGGCTTGCAGAACCTTATGGGGATTCCCTTGTATATTATTTGTTGTTTTTCCCTGCTGCTTTTAATATTTTTTCTTTGTATTTAATTTTTGATAGTTTGTTTAATATGTGTCTTGGTGTGTTTCTCCTTGGTTTTATCCTGTATGGTACTCTCCGTGCTTCCTGGACTTGATTAACTATTTCCTTTCCCATATTAGCGAAGTTTTCAACTATAATCTCTTCAAATATTTTCTCAGTCCCTTTCTTTTTCTCTTCTTCTACTAGGACCCCTATAATTCGAATGTTGGTGCGTTTAATGTTGTCCCAGAGGTCTCTGAGACTGTCCTCAGTTCTTTTCATTCTTTTTTCTTTATTCTGTTCTGTGGAGTTATTTCCACTGTTTTGTCTTCCAGGTCACTTATCCGTTCTTCTACCTCAGTTATTCTGCTATTGATGCCTTCTAGAGAATTTTTAATTTCATTTATTGTGTTGTTCATCGTTTGTTTGCTCATTAGTTCTTCTAGGTCCTTGTTAAACGTTTCTTGTATGTTTTCCATTCTATTTCCAAGATTTTGGATCATCTTTACTTACTCTGAATTCTTTTTCAGGTAGACTGCCTATTTCCTCTTCATTTGTTTGGTCTGGTGGGTTTTTACCTTGCTCCTTCACCTGCTGTGTGTTTCTCTGTCTTCTCATTTTGCTTAACTTACTGTGTTTGGAGTCTCCTTTTCACAGGCTGCATGCAGGTTCATATTTCCTGTTGTTTTTGGTGTCTGCACCCAGTGGCTAAGGTTGGTCCAGTGGGTTGTGTAGGCTTCCTGGTGGAGGGGACTAGTGCCTGTGTTCTGGTGGATGAGGCTGGATCTTGTCTTTCTGGTGGGCAGGTCCATGTCTGGTGGTGTGTTTTGGGCTGTGTGTGACCTTATTATGATTTTAGGCAGCCTCTCTGCTAATGGGTGGGGTTGTGTTCATGTCTTGCTAGTTGTTTGGCATAGGGTGTGCAGCGCTCTAGCTTGCTGGTCGTTGAGTGGAGCTGGGTCTTAGTATTGAGATGGAGATCGCTGGGAGAGCTTTTGCCGTTTGATACTATGTGGAGCTGGGAGGTCTCTGGTGGACCAATGTCCTGAACTCGGCTCTCCCACTTCAGAGGCACTGGCCTGACACATGGCCGGAGCACCAAGACCCTGTGAGCCACACGGCTCAGAAGAAAGGGGAGAAAAAAAGAATAAAAGAGAGAAAGAAGGAAAAGAAAAGAAAGTTATTAAAATAAAAACTGAAAAAATTATTAAAAAAAAATTAAAGTAATAAAGAAAAAAATAGGAAAGAAAGAAAGAGAGCAACCGAACCAAAAAACAAATCCACCAATGATAACAAGCGCTAAAAACTATACTAAGAAACAAACAAACAAATAAAAACCCAAGAACAGAAAGGCAGAACCCTAGGACAAATGGTAAAAGCAAAGCTATACAGACAAAATCACACGAAGAATCATACACATACACACAAAAAGCGAAAAAGGAAAAAAAAAAATATATCATTGCTCCCGAAGTCCACCGCCTCAATTTGGGATGATTCGTTGTGTATTCAGGTATTCCACAGATGTTGATTGTGGAAATTTGATCCACTGCTTCTGAGGCTGCTGGGGGAGATTTACCTTTCTCTTTGTTGTTCACACAGCTCCTGGGGTTCAGCTTTGGATCTGGCCCTGCCTCTGCGTGTAGGTCACCTGAGGGCGTCTGTTCTTTGCTCGGACAGGACGGGGTTAAAGGAGCAGCTGATTATGGGGCTCTGGCTCACTCAGGCCTGAGAGAGGGAGGGGTATGGAGTGCAGGGCGGTCCTGCAGCAGCAGAGGCTGGAGTGACGTTGCAACAGCCTGAGGTGCGCTGTGTGTTTTCCCGGGGAAATTGTCCCTGGATCACGGGATCCTGGCACTGGCGGGCTGCGCAGGCTCCCGGGAGGGGAGGTGTGGATAGTGACCTGTGCTTGCACACAGGGTTCTTGGTAGCTGCAGCAGCAGCCTTAGCATTTCATGCCCGTCTCTGGTGTCCACGCTGATAGCAGTGGCTCACGCCCTGCAAAGTAGCTGTTTTAAGAAAACTCAGTAAGCTACAGAAAACTCAGAAAGACAATGATGAAATAAATTGAAAGACACAGATAAATGGAAAGATATCTCATGTTCATGAATTGGAAGTATTAACATTGTTAAAATGTATATACCTCACAAAGCCATCTATAGATTCAACATAATCCTTATTATAATTCTAATGGCATTTTTTCACTGAAATAGTCAAAAACAATCCTAAAATATGTACAGAATCACAAAAGATCCCCAATACCCAAAGCAATCTTGATAAAGAATAACAAAGCCAGAGGCATCACAATTCCTTACTTCCAAGTATGTTATAAATCTATAATAATTAAAACAGTATAGTACTGGCATATAAATAGACACATAGACTAATGAAACAGAGCAGAGAGCCCAGGAATACTCTGTATTTGTGGTCAATTTATATTTGACAAGGGAGCAATGAATACTCAGTGGGGAATGGATCGTCTCTCCAACAAATGATGCTGGAAAAACTGGATAAAGAAATTAGGCCCTTATCTTACACCACTCACAAAAATTAACTCAAAATGGATTAAAGACTTAAAGAGAAGACCTGATAACGTAAAACTAAAAAAAGTAAACATAGTAAAGAATCTCCTTGACATTGTTCTTTGCAATGATTTTTTTGGATATGACATCAAAACTTAAGCAACAAAAGCTGAAATCAACATGTATGACTATATCAAACTAAAATGTTTTACACAGTAAAAGAAATAATAAAAAAATGCAAGGTAACCTTTAGAAAGGGAGAAAATATTTGCCATTCAAATATTGAATAAGGACCTGCTAATAAAAATATATAAAAACTCGTACAACTGAATAACAAACCCCTAAAAATTTCAGTTGAAAAAATGAGCAGGGAAGCTAAATAGACATTTTTTTCCAAAGAAGACAGTCACATGGCCAACAGATATATGAAATGATGCTCAACACTAATGGTCATCAGAGAAACGCAAATCAAGACCACAATGAGCTATTACCTCACTCTCAGTAGAATGGCTTTCATCAAGAAGACAAGATATATATATATATTTTATGATTAAGGTTTACTTTATTTTTATTTTTTTTACATCTTTATTGGAGTATAATTGCTTTACAATTGTGTGTCAGTTTCTGCTTTATAACAAAGTGAATCAGTTATACATATACATATGTTCCCATATCTCTTCCCTCTTGCGTCTCCCTCCCTCCCACCCTCCCTATCCCACCCCTCCAGGCGGTCACAAAGCACTGAGCTGATCTCCCTGTGCTATGTGGCTGCTTCCCACTAGCTATCTACCTTATGTTTGGTAGTGTACATATGTCCATGCCTCTCTCTCGCTTTGTCACAGCTTACCCTTCCCCCTCCCCATATCCTCAAGTCCGTTCTCTAGTAGGTCTGTGTCTTTATTTCTTTCTTACCCCTAGGTTCTTCATGACATTTTTTCTTCTTAAATTCCATATATATGTGTTAGCATATGGTATTTGTCTTTCTCTTTCTGACTTACTTCACTCTGTATGACAGACTCTAGGTCTATTCACCTGATTACTAATAGCTCAATTTCGTTTCTTTTTATGGCTGAGTAATATTCCATTGTATATATGTGCCACATCTTCTTTATCCATTCATCTGATGATGGACACTTAGGTTGTTTCCATCTCCCGGCTATTGTAAATAGAGCTGCAATGAACATTTTGGTACATGACTCTTTTTGAATTATGGTTTTCTCAGGGTATATGCCCTGATTGCTGGATATGACTGCTGGATCATATGGTAGTTCTATTTGTAGTTTTTTAAGGAACCTCCAGAGATAACACATGTTTGTGAGGATGTGGAGAAAAGGGAATCCCAGTGTTGATAGGAATGTAAATTGGTTCAGCCACCATGGGAAAGAGTATGGAGGTTCCTCAAAAATGGATAAAAGAACTACCATATTATCTAGTAACTCCACTTCTGGGTATGTATCTAACAAGTGAAAGCAAGATCTTGAAGTGATATATGCACTCCCATGTTTATGACACCATTATTCATAGTAGCCAAGATGTTGAAATAGCCTAAGTGTCAGTCAACTGCTGAATGGATAATAAAGGTATCTATCTATCTATCTATCTATCCCTATCCATCTATCTATCTATTTCCATGAGAAAGAATGAAATCTTTCCATTTGTGACAACATGGATGGACCTTGAGAGCATTATCCTAAGTGAGATAAATCAGACAGAGAAAGACAAATATTGTAGGATATCATTTGTAGGTAGATTCTAAGAAAGCCAAACATGTAAAAATTTAGAGTAGAATGGTGGTTACCAGGGGCTGGTGAGTGTGGCAATTGTGGAGACGTTGTTTAAGGGTTCAAACCTGCAATCATTAGATAAATAAACCCTGAATATCTAATGCTTAGCATATTGTAAACAGCAATACTGTATTATAAACTTCAAAGTTGCTCAGATTCTAGATTGAAATTGTTTTGACCACAATAATGAAATGGTGATGATGTGACATGACAGATGCTTTAGTTAACTCTTCAGTGGTAATCATGTTATGGTATGTAAATGTATCAAATCAACACATGTTTATACCTTATATTTACAAAAAAAGACCCTGAATAGCTAAAACAGTCTTGGGCAAAAAGAAGACAGCTGGAGGTATCAGAGTCCCTGACTTGAGACTATACTACAAAGCTACAGTAATCAAAACAGTATAGTACTGGCACTAAAGCACACACATAGATTGGTGGAATAGAATAGAGAGCTCAGAAATAAACCCACACACTTTTGGTCAAGTAATCTATGACAAAGGAGGCAAGAATATACAATGCAGAAAAGACAGTCTCTTCAGTAAGTGGTTCTGGGAAAACTGGAGAGCTACTTGTAATAGAATGAAATTAGAGATTTTTCTCACACCATATATATAGTAAGCTCAAAAGGATTAAAGACCTAAATTCAAGACCGGAAACCATAAAATTCCTAGAGGAAAACATAGGAGGAACAGTCTTTGACATAAATTGTAGCAATGTTTCCTAAGGCTAAGGAAACCAAAGCAAAAATAAACCAATGGAACCTAATTAAACTCAAAAACTTTTGCACAGCAAAGAAAGTCATCAACAAAATGAAAGACAACCTACTGAATGAGAGAAAATATTTGCAAATGATATGACCAATAAGGGGTTCATATTCAAAATATGTAAGCAATTCATACAAACTCAACATCAGAAAAACCAGAAGAACGGATGAAAAAATAGGCAGAAGACCTGAATAGACATTTTTTCATAGAAGGCATAAAGATGGCCAACCAGCACATGAAAAGATGCTCAACATGTTAATCATCAGGGAAATGCAAATCAAAACTTCACACCTGTCAGATTGGCTGTCATTGAAAGGAACACAAATAACAAATGTTGGCAAGGACGTGGAGAAAAGGGATCCCGTGTACACAGTTGGTGGGAATGTAACTTGGTGAAGCCACTGTGGAAAACAGTATGGAGATTTCTCAAAATACTAAAAACAGAATTACCGTTATTTAGCAATTCCACTCAGTATATAGATGAAGACAATGAAAACACTTTTTAAACAATACATGCACCCTGGTGTTCGTAGTAGCATTATTTACAGTTGCCAAGATATTGAAGCAACCTAAGTGTCCATCAACAGATGAATGGAAAAGATGTTTCACGTATACATACACACACACACACTCACACACACGATGGAATACTACTCAGCCGTAAAAAATAATCAGATTTGCTATTTGCAACAAAATAGATGGACCTGGAGGGTAACATGTTTAGTGAAATAAGTCAGACAGAGAGAATCAAATGCTGTATGTTATCACTTACACCTGAAATCCAAAAAATAAAACAAACTAATTTATATAAGAAAAAGAAACATACTCATAGATGTAGAGAATAAACTAGTGGTTACCAATAGGTTGAGGGGCAAGATAGGGGTAAGGAATTAAGAGGTACAAATTACTATGTATAAAATAAATAAACCAAGTATATGACATTGTGCAAGCCAAAATTATGGAGACTGTAAAAAGATCAGTGGCTGTCAAGGGTTGGAGAGAGGCAGGGGAGAATAGATGGAGACAGCATTTTCAGGGTTAGCGAAACTTTTTTTTAATAATGTGTAATGTTTTATCATATCGTTATACATTTGTCAAAACCCATAGACTGTACAAAACAAGAGTGAGCCTTTAGTTAATAATGGAGTATCAGTATTATTTCATCATTTGTAACAAATGTACAGCACTAAAGAAAGATGTTAATAAAATGTATGGGGTGGGAATATATGCAACTCTGTACTTTCCATTAAATTTTTTGTAAATATAAACAGGTCTAAGAAGATAATCTACTAATTATTTATTAAATACTTTATTAATATGAAAGTTGGCAAGCCAGGAAAAAAGAACACAAACCTTGTGGTTCAAGTAGAAATCACATAGTAAGATTGCAAACACAAATATATCACTAATCATATTAAGTATAAGTGCACTGCATGTTTCAGTAAAAGACAAAGATTATTGGAATGAATTAATAAAGCAAATCCAACTTTTGTTGCTATTGACAAAACTAACATATCTAAAACGTAAGGATAGAGAATGTGTGAAAGTAAAGGATGGGAAAATTCAGACACCAAAAGAAAGCTAGAGAAGCTAGTTATATTAATATCAGAGAAGTAGAAATTAACTTGAAAAGCTTCCTGTAACACAAGTTCTTAAGTTGTAATGATAAAGGTTTTTCACAAAGAAGATGTAACAGTTTACATAAATATCATCTAATAACATGGCCTCAAAGTAAAAAGCAAGTCATCCAGTTTCCAGTCTGGCATGTAAGAAGCTTGGAAGTCAACACTCCATCCTAACAACAACTAAAATGCTGTACAAACTGAAAAACCAACAACTCTTCTTAGATATGACAGATAAATGAAGTCACAAAGCAAACTGCTGCCCCCCAAATTGTAGAGACAGATAGGCAAATGTAGAGAATCATGACTTACTGGAGGTGAAACTTACGAGGAGAAACCTCCATGAGGTAGGAAAACCTAAACTGTAATTGACAAATTGCTGGGGGCTCTGTGGACAAGTCTGAGTGTCAGAAACTCCAAGAGGACCCTGTAATAGAGGCTCTCCATACCTTTATTTTATCTCCAGGAGGTTGACCAGGTTCTCACAGTGAATACTGGAGAAAAATCCACTTGTGCAGAGGGAGGGGGAAAGTAACCATTTTGAAATATTTCAGAGCATTTTGTTTTTCTTAATAAGGCCTGTCCTGAGGGAAACTATATTTTCAGACTGTAAACTATTAGAATTTTTTTCAGCGTTGAACCGACCTGGGGAAAGTGAAATACCCAACTCCTGTTTACTCTAGCATTCCACATGGGGAAAACAAAATACCCAAGTACAGCCTACTGTAGCCTTCCATGAGGGAGAAGGGAAATAATCCAACTCCAGATCACTCTAGCCATTATCTCCCACCCACAGGGATAATAAAGCTAGGAGAAGCATTTCTGAAGTTCACAGTACAGAGACACAGGCTCACTAAAAGACTGAGACCCAATCACCAGATTATAGCACATTTCCCCTCCCCTATACCTCATCACCACATTATTAATGACCTATTTACAGCAGTTTCCTTTACCCAGTACATTATGTCTGTCAAGAAAAATTATAAGGCATACAGAAAGACAAAACAAAACAGAAAAAAACAGTTTGAGGAGATAGAGCAAGCATCAGACCAAGACTCAGACATGGCAGGAATGTTAGAATTATCAGATTGGGAATTTAAAACAACTATGATTACTATCCTAAGGCCTCTAATGGATGTAGTTGGATTCATGCAAGAAAAGGTGGACATTGTAAGCAGAGAGTTGGAAATTCTAAGAAAGAATAAAGTAGACATGCCAGAGTTAGAAACGCAGCAAGAGAAATGAAGATTGCTCTTGCTAGGTTCATTAGTAGACTGGCAACAGCCAAGGAAAGATTCTCTGGGCTTGGGAGTACTTCAGTAGAAACTTCCAAAACTTGAAAGCAAAGAGAAAAGAAGACTAAAAAAACAAACAAACAAAAAAAACCCCACCAGAATATCCAAGAACTGTGAGATCACTATGGAAGGTGTAATATATGTATAATGAGAATACCAAAAGGTGAAAAAAGAAAGAACAGAAGAAATATTTGAAGCAGTAATGACTAAGAAGTTTGCCAAATTTGTCAAACACTGAACCATAGATCCAGGAACCAGAACACCAAGAAGGATAAATGCCCCACCCCTAGACCTCACCAAAGCTTATCATATTCATACTGCTGAAAATTGAAGACAGAAAAGTTAAAAATTTGCCAGAAAAATGAAAACCTCACCTATAGAGGAGCAAGATAAAAAATGCATCTGAGTTCTCCTTAGAAACCATGCAAGCAAGAAGAGACTGGAGTGAAATATTTAAAGTTTTGAGAGAAAAAATCCACTGACTTAGAATTGTGTACCCTGAAAAATTATTCCTCAAAAGTGAAGTAGAAATACTTTCACAGACATCAGAAACTTAGATCTGTATAAAGAAAGGAAGAGCTTTGGAGAAGAAACAAAGGTTAAAAAAACAAAACAAAAAAAACACAACTTATTTTTATTTAGTCTTAACTGACCTAATAGATAAATTTGTTCAAAATAAAGAAGGAAGGGGGCTTCCCTGGTGGCGCAGTGGTTGAGAGTCCTCCTGCTGATGCAGGGGACGCGGGTTCATGCCCCGGTCTGGGAGGGTCCTGCTTGCCGCGGAGCGGCTGGGCCCATGGGCCGTGGCCGCTGGGCCTGCACGTCCAGAGCCTGTGCTCTGCAGCGGGAGGGGCCACAACAGTGAGAGTCCCGGGTACAGCAAAAAAAAAAAAAGCAGACATAGAGAATGGACTTGAGGACATGGGGAGGGGGAAGGGTAAGATGGGACGATGTGAGAGAGTGGCATTGACATATATACACTACCAAATGTAAAATAGATAGCTAGTGGGAAGCAGCTGCATCGCATGGGGAGATCAGCTCGGTGCTTTGTGACCACCTAGAGGGGTGGGATAGGGAGGGTGGGAGGCAGTCGCAGAAGGGAGGGGATATGGGGATATATGTGTACGTATAGCTGATTCACTTTTTTATACAGCAGAAACGAACACAACATTGTAAAGCAATTATACTCCAATAAAGATGTTAAAAGAAATAGCAAGAATATATTTAATTATGTATGCTTATGTATACATCTTTTTTAAGTATAGGTTATGAATGCTTATTGAAAGTGAAATGAATTGGTAGCAGTGATATAAGGGACAGAAGATCAGAATTCATATTGTCTTATTACAAGGTACTTGCACTACCCATGAAGCACTATAATGCTCTTTAAAAGTGGGTTTGTGGGGCTTCCCTGGTGGCGCAGTGGTTGAGAATCTGCCTGCCAGTGCAGGGGACACAGGTTTGAGCCCTGGTCTGGGAAGATCCCACATGCAATGGAGCAGCTGGGCCCGTGAGCCATAACTACTGAGCCTGCGTGTCTGGAGCCTGTGCTCTGCAACAGGAGAGGCCACGACAGTGAGAGGCCCGCACACCGCAATGAAGAGTGGCCCCCACTCGCCGCAACTAGAGAAAGCCCTCGCACAGAAATGAAGACCCGACACAGCCAAAAAAATAAATAAATAAATAAATAAGTGGGTTTGTGTTGCCTTGGAAAACATGACTAAAGCGTAACTGAGGATTGTGTTTCTCTAGCCTGGCTTCTCACTTGTATCATAAAGGTGATGGCCCAGACGTTAACTGTTCTGAGTAGCATGATCTGTTATTCATGTGCTTTCTGGGATGGGTATACAGCCTATATACTGATTACGTTTTTCCCACTCTCCCAACTACTAGTGTCATGCTCCCTCTTCCTCTACCAGTATGTAGCCTAAATCCAAAAGGAGAAAGCTGGATCACCTATTTTTCCCCAGTCTTACACATTTTGTTAAGCCATTTCAGAAACCATAAGAGGTGACCTGCTTTCTCTAGTATACTCATCAATTCTGACACATGGAATAGCAAATAAAACTGATTTATATGATGCCAATGTCTTTGTACTTCCGCACTTTGGAACAAGCACATTTCCAAATAGTCAGCTCCAGGAATGTTAAAAGGTCCTCAAAATACTAGGAATAATATCATCTCTGGTAGTCATTTTTCCTAAGGCAGCAGTTCTTGTATGTAAGCGTATTATTCTTTTCCTGAATAGCATGTAGATGAGCAGCATATTAACGGCTGACTTTAAATGAATCTTGATTTCTCTATCATGTAGGCCTAAAACTCACTGTAAGGGATTTCAGTTTTTTTCTTCAAGTGACAATTTCAAGCTTCCTAAATACTCACACAAGTCTTTTTTCTTAGGAAAGAAAGTAAGGCTAACCTTGGCCACTGTAGGCAGCTGATAGCTTTCATATAGTCCCTGAAATAGTTCATACTTAAAAATGAAATTCTTCCTTAAAATATCACTGTAATATACTGCATCAGCATTTTTCACTCCTTTTTCAATTTTGTAAACACCTTTTATGAAAATATTTCCCAAAATTTAAAAAATCATTTCTTTGTGTCATATAACAAAGTAATTTTATGTTAAATCCATGTATTAAGGGGTTTAGTCTTAAGTATATTTACTAATCAAAACTTTTAAACAAATTTGTACATTAATAGTATTCTAATTTTTAAAAATTGTACCAAAGACTATTTAATGAAAAGTGAGTTTCCTTACCATCCCTTATCCAGTCCCTTAGGCAGCCATTGATAGCAGTTTAAGCATTCTTCCAGAGGTATTCTATGCATATCTAAGGGCATCTGTCTATATCTCTTATTTTAAAAACAAATGATGGCATATAATATTTGCTGGTTTGCATCATGTTTTTTTGTTTTGCTTAACATATCTAGTTTATAATAACTTACAGTGTAAAAAAAATACAAAATCTTTAATGACCTAATGTGAAAACTTTGCATTTGTCTTTAAATATGTAATGGTTTATTTTTATAATTTTTGTGTCTATACGGTTCGCAAGCCATATGTAAATAGACTTTACTATTAATAGCAAAACCAATTTGGATAGAAAAAAAATGAATTTGGATTAGTTGTATCTTTCAGAGAATAGAAGCAGAGGGAGTACTTCTTGACTCATTTGATGTGGTTAGTGTTACCCAAATACCAAAACCGGACAAGTCAGATCAAAAACTGATAGCTAATATTTCTCATGCACATATGAAAAAAATCCAACAGTGTATAAAAGGAATTATACACCACAGCCAGTTGGGATTTATCTCAGGTATGCAAGGCTGGTTCAGAATCTGAACATCACTTAATGTAATACATCACATCAACAAGCTAAAGAAGAGAAATAGCATGGTCCAATAAATAGGTGGAGAAAAAGTGTTTGATGAAATCTAACATTCATTCATTATCAAAACTCCTGGCAAACTAGAAATAGAGGGGAACTTCCTCAGATTGATAAAGCATGCCTACAAAAATCTTAATGGTGAGACACTAGGAGCTTTCCCCCTAAATTCCAGAACAGTCAAGGATGTCCCCTATCACCACTCCTGTTAAGCATCTTCTAGCTAATGAATTAAGATAAGAAAATGAAATTAAACATATATAGATTGGGAAGGAAGAAATAAAACTATTTGCAGGGGACATTACTGTCTGTAGAAAACCCAGAAAAATCAACAGCAACAAAATCCCTGGAACATAGAGAACCAGGGAAGTCCCTGTTGGAAGATTTTTAATCACAGTTTCAATTTCATTACTTATGATTGGTCTGTTCATATTTTCTGTTTGTTCCTGGTTCAGTCTTGGAAGACTGTATTTTTCTAAGAATTTGTCCATTTCTTCCTCATTGTTCATTCTTTGGTATATAGTTGCTTGTAGTAGTCTCTTATGATCCTATGTATTTCTGTGGTGTCAGTTTTAACTTGTCCTTTTTCGTTTCTAAGTTTATTGTTTTGAGCCTTCTCCCTTTTTTTCTTGATGAGTCTGGCTAAATGTTTATCAGTTTTGTTTATCTTCTAAAAGAACCAGCTTTTAGTTTCATTGATCTTTGCTATTGTTTTCTTCATTTCTTTCTTTTAAAAATTCATTCATTCATTATTTATTTTTGGCTGCATTGGGTCTTTGTTGCTGTGCACGGGCTTTCTCTAGTTGCGGCGAGCGGGGGCTACTCTTCATTGCGGTACGTGGGCTTCTCATTGTGGTGGCTTCTCTTGTTGCAGAGCATGGGCTCTAGGCACACGGGCTCAGTAGTTGCGGCTTGCGAGCTCTAGAGTGCAGGCTCAGTAGTTGTGGTGCGTGGGCTTAGTTGCTCCATGGCATGTGGGATCTTCCTGGACCGGGGATTGAACCCATGTCCACTGCATTGGCAGGCGGATTCTTAACCACTGTGCCACCAGAGAAGTCCCTATTTTCTTCATTGCTATTTCATTTATTTTTGCTCTGACCTTTGTGATTTGTTTTCTTCTACTTACTTTGAGTTTTGTTTGTTCTCTTTCTCTTACTACTTTAGATGTAAGTTTAGGTTGTTTATTTGAGATTTTTCTTGTTTCTTGAGGTGGGATTGTATTGCTATAAAATTCCTTCTTAAAACTGCTTTTGCTGCATCCCATAGGTTTTGTATCATTGTGTTTCTTTGTCATTTGTTTCTAGGTAATTTTTATTTCCTCACTGATTTCTCCAGTGATCCATTGATTATTTAGTAGCATGTTGTTTAGCCTCCATGTGTTTGTGTTATTTACAGTTTTTTTTCCTGTAATTGATTTCTACTCTCATAGCGTTGTGGTCAGAGAAGATGCTTGATACGATTTCAATTTTCTTAAATTTACTGAGGCTTGATTTATGACCCAAGATGTGATGTATCCTGGAGAATGTTCCATGTACACCCGAGAAGAAAGTGTATTCTGCTGCTTTCAGATGGAATGTCGTATAAATATCAATTAAGTCTATCTGGTCTAATGTGTCATTTAAGGCTTGTGTTTCCTTATTAATTTTCTGTTGGATGATCTTTCCATTGGTGTAAATGAGGTGTTAAATTCCCCCACTATTATTGAGTTACTGTCGATTTCCCCTTTTATGGCTGTTAGAATTTGCCTTATGTATTGAGGTGCTATGTTGGGTGTGTAAATATTTACAATTGTTATATCTTCTTCTTGGATTGTTCCCCTGAGTATTATATAGTGTCCCTCCTTATTTCTTGTAATAATCTGTATTTTTAAAGTCTATTTTGTCTGATATGAGTATTGCTACTCCAGCTTTCTTTTGATTTCCATTTGCATGGAATATCTTTTTCCATCCCCTCACTTTCAGTCTGTATGTGTCCCTAGGTCTAAAGTTGGTCTTTTGTAGACAGTATATATATGTGTCTTACTGTATCCATTCAGCCAGTCTGTGTCTTTTGTTTGGAGCATTTCCTCCATTTACATTTAAGGTAATTATCGATATGTATGTTTCTTTTACCATTTTCTTAATTGTTTTGGGTTTGTTTTTGTAGGTCTTTTTCTTCTCTTGTATTTCTTGCCTAGAGAAGTTCCTTTAGCATTTATTGCAAAACTGGTTTGGTGGTGTTGAATTCTGTTAGCTTTTGCCGGTCTGTAATGCTTTTAATTTCTCCATTGGATCTGAGTGAGTCCCTTGCTGGGTAGAGTAATCTTGGTTGTAGGTTTTTCCCTTTCATCACTTTAAATAGGTCTTGCCACTCCCTTCTGGCCTGCAGAGTTTCTGCTGAAAAGTCAGCTGATAACCTTATAGGGATTCCCTTTTATGTTCTTTGTTGCTTTTCCCTTGCTGCTTTTAAGATTTTTTCTTTGTATTTAATTTTTTTTGTTGTCGTTGCGGTATGCGGGCCTCTCACTGTTGTGGCCTCTCCCGTTGCGGAGCACAGGCTTTGGATGCACAGGCTCAGCGGCCATGGCTCATGGGCCCAGCCACTCCACGGCATGTGGGATCTTCCCAGACTGGGGCACGAACCCATGTCCCCTGCATCGGCAGGTGGACTCTCAACCACCGCGCCACCAGGGAAGCCCTATATTTAATTTTTGTTAGTTTGATTAATATGTGTCTTGGTGTGTTTCTCCTTGTATTTAACCTGTATGGGACTCCCTGTGCTTCCTGTACTTGGTGACTATTTCCTTTCCTATGTTAGGGAAGTTTTCAACTATAATCTCTTCAAATATTTTCTCAGAGCCTTTCTCTTTCTCTTCTTCTCCTGCGACCCCTGTAGTACGAATGTTGGTGCATTTAATGTTGTCCCAGATGTCTGTGAGAATTTCCTCATTTCTTTTCAATCTTTTTTCTTTATTCTGCTCTGCAACAGTTATTTTCACCATTCTATCTTCCAGTTCACTTATCCGTTCTTCTGCCTCAGTTATTCTGCTATTGATTCCTTCTAGTGTATTTTTAATTTCAGTTATTGTGTTTTTCATCACTCTTTTTTCTTTAGTTCTTATAGGTCCTTGTTAAACATTTCTTATATCTTTTTCATCTGTTCCTCTGTTGTATTTCTGAGATCTTGGATCATCTTATCATTACTCTGAATTCTTTTTCAGGTAAATTACCTATTTCCTCTTCATTTTTTTGGTCTTGTGGATTTTTACCTTGCTCCTTCATCGGTGCATATTTCTCTATCTTCCTGTTTTGTGTAGCTTACTGTGTCTGTGGTCTCCTTTTCACAGGCTGCAGGATCGTAGTTCCCATTGCTTCTGGTGTCTGCCCCCTAGTGAGTGAGGTTGGTCCAGGGGCTTGTGTAGGCTTCCTGGTGGGAGGGACTGGTGCCTGCACTGTGGTGGGTAGATCTGAATCTTGTCCCTCTGATCGCAAGGGCTGTTTCAGGTGATGTGTTTTGGGGTGTCTGTGAGCTTAGTATGACTTTAGGCAGCCTTTCTGTTGATGGGTTGTGTGTTCCTGTCTTGCTGGTTGTTTGTCATGGGGTATCCAGCCCTGGAGCCTGCAAGCAGTTTAGTGGAGCCAGGTCTTGATGTCGAGATGGAGACCTCAGGGAGAGCTCCTGTTGATTAATATTCCCTGGGGCTGGAAATTCTCTGGTATTCCAGTGTCTTGGTCTCAGTTCCCTTACCTCAGAGTCTCAGGCCCAACCCCTGGCCTGGGAACCAAGACCCTGCAAGTTGCATGGTTTGGCAAAAAAAGAAAAAAGAAGAAAAGTAAAGAAAACAGACAAAGAAAACTGAAATCAAATGATAAAAACAAAACCAATCAAAGAAAAGAAAAAAAGAAAAAGAAAAAGAAAATCAAGAGAACAATATAACAAAGAAAACAACCCCAAAACAAAAACAAACAATAAAAACAAAACTAACAAAAATGAAAAACAAAAAAGAGAACAAAAACAGAAAGCAAACTAAAAAATAAAATGCAAAACAAACACACAAAATCCATCCAAAATAAAACCCCCAAGAACAAAACCAAAAACAAGAAAAAAAACAGAAAACAGCAGAAAAGTCAAGTCATAATAGAAAAATAAAAAATATATAATATATATATTAAAAAATTGAAAAAAGAAAAGAAAAATAACTAAGAAATAAAACAGCAGACAAGAGAACAAAATGAAACAAAAAGAGAAAACAAAACAAAAAAATAAGAATTATTATATTTTCCTGAGGACTGTCAGTGTCCTTGCCCCCCCACCCCAGTCAGCCACATCCAAACCCCACCTCCCCAGAAGGCCTTCCAATACCTCTAGGTAGGTCTCTGGATCCACTGTGATCACTGTGGGAGCAGCTCAGACTCTGACCTGGCCCAGCTCTCATGTGCACTTTCTCCAAAGTCCACAGCTTACAAAGTTAGACCAGTCTCAGTTGTGGGAGTTCTTATCCATTCCGATATTCTGCAGATGCAGGGTTTACCAAGAGGATCATGAGGATTTATTCTGCAGCTTGTGCAGCTTCACAGAGAGATTTGCATACCTCTGCCTTAGTCACATAGCCCCTGGGGCTCAGCTTTGGTTTTGGCCCCAGTTCTGCATGCAGGCTCCCCTCAGTAGTCTGTTCCCCACCAAGGTGAGAGGGGGAAAAAGCAGCTGCTGATTGGGACACTTAATCATTCAGGCCCAGGAGGGATAAGGTGGACACAACTGGGGCATGCGTGAAGTTCCTGTGATGGCAGATACCGGCAGGAAGATGCAACAGACTGGGACATGCTCGCTCTGGTGGGAGTTCCAGTGCCTGGGGAGGCAGGGGTCATCGGGCGGGGAGGGGGTTTGCGATGGCAGCCCCGCCCCTTGGGTGCCACTCAACAGTCATGCCTCGTTTCCAAGGCAGACTACACTTCCTCTTGGAGCATTCCCAGCCATGGAGCCCCTCACTCCTGTCCCCTTAGGTTGTCTCCGCATAGCCAACAGCGGTCCTCTCCCTGGGTCCACTATCCTAACCCCACCTTTTAGAACTCAGCCCCCGCCCGCATTGGCATCTTGCTGTCTCAGGCTGGGGCACCCAGGGCTGATTCTGGAGGAGGCTTTGGTGTGCGCAGTGCATGCAGGCCCTGTGTGTGGTCAAAGGAGGCTTTGGTGGTGGCAGCGCTCAGGACCCTGGAGTCTGTGCCAGCAGAGGAGACCTTGGCTTGAGGGGCGGGCCATTTGCTTGGAGTATCTTCCTCCAGCCCTTTATTTTGAACCTATGTTTATTTTTAGAGCTGAAGTGAGTCTTTTGGAGGCAACATATAGCTGGGTCTTGGATTTTAATTCATCCAGCTACTCTGTGTCTTTTGATCGGTGATTTAACCCATTTATATTTAGGGTGATTATTGATGAATGAGAACTTAGTACTACCATTTTATCTTTTGTTTTCTGGTTGTTCTATATAAGTTCTTTATTCCCAAGCTACCTTAAAAATTGTTTCTTTGTTATTGACTTTTGACAGTTTAATATGTTTTTGAGAAGGTCTTTTTGCATTGCAGTAATTAGGTGTTCTCTTAGCTTCATGGATTCATACATCCAGTTCCTTCCCCAGATTTGACAACTTCTCAGTTATTATTTCTTTAAATGCACTCGTTTCCCTCTCTTTTCCTAGGGGATACCGTTATACTTATGTTGCCTTTCCTAATAGAGTTGGATAGTTCATGTAGAATTTCTTCATTTTGAAAAATTTAGTTCTCTTTCCTCTTCTACCTGTATCATTTCTAGATTTCTGTCTTTGAGCTTGCTAGTTCTCTCTTCAATACAGTCTGTTCTAATGCTTTGTAGTATGTTGTCTCATTTCTTGAGTCCTTCAGTTCCAGGATTTCTGTTTGGTTGTTTTGTAGATTTTTAGTCTCTTTGGTAAATTATTCCTCTGTTCATTAATTTTATTCCTGAGTTCATTGAACTGCCTTTCTGAGTTTTCTTGTAGCTCATTGAGTTTCTTTATGACAGCTATTTTGAGTTCTCTGTCAGTTAGAACACATTATTTTGTGTCTTTAAGTTTGGTTTCTGAAGAATTGTCATGTTCTTTTTGTTATACCATGTTACCATGGTTTTTCATGGTGCTTGATAAGCTGTTTATCTGCTGGTGCATTTGAAGTAGTGAATACCTTTCTTTAGGCAGAGCTTTTTTCACTTGATTCTAATGACTCAACAGATGAATAATTAGAGCACTTCCTTTTGTTTTTCAGTAGGTGGCACTATAGCAGAGGTTTTTGGTTTCTTTTACCTGAATTACCCCTGGTTAAATATGAGTGTCTACACTTTCCACCCTCTATCTCTGTCAGAGATTTTGTCCTGTGCCATTGTTGTTGTTGTTTGTGCCTCCAGGGTTGCCAGTGACTTGCTGCTGCCAGTGCTGCTGTTATCAATGGTGTTGCCACACGGGACACTCAGATGGCAGTTACCTCTGTTTTACCTGGAGTCATCTGGTTCATAGGCTCTGTTATAATAAGGAAAGGTGGGGAGAAGCTGGGGTTGTGGGTGCCTCTGCCATGTCCACGGTTGTCAGGTTTGTGGGTACCACTACTGCAGGTGGGGGAGTGGTGCAGAGTCATGGATACTTCCACTGCTGGAGAGACAGGGTGTCAGGCTCTACTGTTGCTGCTGCCCAGTTCCCTGTGGCTGTAGGCATCGTACCTGGGAAGCTGGAGTCATGTGCACTACTCCCCTCTTGCTACTGGGTTCTCTGGGGCTGTGGGCTCAATTGTTGTATCTGGGGGTCCAGGATTATAGGCACTACCTCCACTGTTAACCTGGTCTGCCTCCTCTATGTTTTCTAGTTCACCCACATTTAGATGTACGGATGTGTGGAACTCTGGCATCCTAGTGTGTTAAGCAGAGGAAACTTTGTTGAGTTAATGAATATTTTACTGGTTGTAGATTGAAGGGAAGAGACAGAGGGAGTGTCTCATGCTACCATGATGCTGACATTACCTTCTTCTTCAGCTGTTTTAGTGGTTTTCAGTTGGATTGGCCTGTACCAGTAGATGGCATGAATTTCCCCAGTGAATGTGAAAATTATGATTCTCCTAGTAGTAGTTGCAGAGGCTAATTATGAGAAGGCAAGTATACTCATCAGATGGGCTGCTCTACTGGTTACCCAGGTACTTAGATTCTCTGTGTGAGGAATCCATGGCCGTTGCAAAGGCTGGAGGTTATTTGAGAGCATCAGTCTGTTTCTGTGTCAGTCCCTGATGCTGCCTTTGGAATTTTTCATATGACTCTCTTATTCTCTTTAGTGAGAGAATTTTTCTTGTGGCTTTATCCTAGACTGGAAGGCCACAGCTCTGATTCCTGGGACTGGTTCAGCTTTTCTGTAGCTCTTTAACTTTCACCCTGAGCATATCATGAGCACTACAGTTCCCTGATCCAGCTCTCTGTGGTCTTAGGGATTTTTCAGGTATTGTTGGAAAAATTTACTTAAAAACAAACTTCCTTTTTCACATATGCTAAGTTTCACATGTCTATATCTATATCTATCTGTATAATTTACCTATATCTCTACATATATGTGTATCAGGTTTCATGTATATATATATATTGCTGTCAGTTAGAGGCCATGTACTTTACATTGCCTAGAAGTTTCTCAGCCTTTTTAGTCCACGGGAAATTTTGTTTGAAATGCACTATTTGTTTGAGCCATCTACATTAAAGGAATAGAAAACTAAGTAAAATAATTGTCATGAAAATAATTGAGAAAGGTGTCAAAACATTGTCTATGTCGTTCTCTCTTTCCTTACAGAGTGGAATGAGATAAATGAATTAGGCCCAGATAGTTAAAAAGGGAATTCCATTAGACTTCAAAGAAAAGTAATGCCAATGACATAAGAACAATTCCCAGACTTAAAGAGAGAAGGAAATCCTCTAAATTATTTTACAGATTCTGTTGTGATTAAAAGTGACAGCTATGGAATCAGGCCACCTGTATTCAAATTCTGGCATCATCATTTACTAGCAGTATGATGTTAGTCGAGTTATTTAACCTCCTTTGCATCAGTTTCTTTCTATTAAAAAGGGGATAAAAATAGTGCTTACATGTTGTTGTTGTAAGGTATAAGTGAGTTAATACACCTAAAACTCTTTGAATGTTTGGTATAGAGTAAGTGTGTAAGAGATATGTGCTACTGTGTTGTTGCTATTATTATTATTACTATTACTACTACAAACTGACAAAAATATTCAAAATAAATGTACATATTAATCTCACTTATAAATAATTTTGTCAACATTCTAATTCCAGTTAGCAAATAGAATACACAAACATTACAAAATAAAATACACAAGTGCGAAGTATGGCTTGTTCACTATTAGGAAATATTATCTTTTCTGTGGATACAGAAAATGCATATAATAAAAATACATATCCATTTATGAGTAAAATTCTTAATAATGTAGGCATAGGTAGATACTTCTATAGAATGGTAAAAATACATATCTCAAATAAGAAACCCATGTCATCTTTAATGGTGAAAAGCCAAAAGTATTTTCACTAAGGCTAAGAAAACAAAGATACCATTTTACTATGATACTACATCCACTTTACTTAACATTGTTATATCTAAGCAAATTAATGAGACATGATAGGAACAAAAAAACTTAATACAAATTGAGAAAGTGGGTGCCTGCTTGTTTGCAAATGATAAAATAACAAACCTGGAAAACCAATGTAATCAATTGAGAACCAGAGAATAAGTATAATAAAATTATTCCATTATTTGGTATAAGATTAATATTTAAAAATCAATGTTTTAGAGCTTTTATCAATATCAATTATAAATGATTTTTTATATGTAAAAAATATGTGGTCAGTAAATATAATAGAAAAGTTGATTTCGTATGCAATGGTAACTGAAAAGAGATAACAATTTGGACTAGATATAATGAGAAATGTACATACTGCTGTTCCGGAGAAATATCTAAAGCCTTTGGCTGGTACATAAAATACTGAATAAATGAGATACATTTTTCTGAGGAAGCTTTTTTGCTGCAAAGGAATATATTGTTCTTAAATTTAAGTATATATTGTTCTTAAATTTAAGTATACATTTAAGTCAATCTCAATAAATATGTAACATTTATGTTTGGAATTAGTCAAGTTGATATATTCAGAGAAATACATGAATGAGCAGTCAAGGAAATTAGAAGATAGAAGATATAAGCTTGTACTATTCTTGCAAGATATTCACAAATAAAGGAAACTTCATATTTAAAAAGGGTTTGGTACTAATACTCGAAAGTCCATAAAAGGAGTCATATTGACTATGTTTATGATTAAAATTTTATTTAAAACGAGTGACAAAAATTGGATTATTCAAAAACTACATGGCCATAAGAAAATAATATTGACCCTCTACCTTATTTATTTTAACAAAATAACTTACAGTAAAGTACAATTTCAGGACTTCCCTGGTGGCGCAGTGGACACGGGTCCTCCTGTCAGTGCAGGGGACATGGGTTCAAGCCCTGGTCTGGGAAGATCCCACATGCCGTGGAGCAACTAAGCCTGTGTGCCACAACTACTGAGCCTGCGCTCTAGAGCCCGTGAGCTACAACTACTGAAGCCTGCGTGCCTAGAACCAGTGCTCTGCAACAAGAGAAGCCACTGCAAGGAGAAGCCAGTGCACCACAACAAAGAGTAGACCCCGCTCACTGCAACTAGAGAAAGCCCACGCGCAGCAATGAAGACCCAATGCAGCTAAAAAATAAAAAAAAATTTTTAAAAGTACAATTTCAAAAAAGTCCAAAAATTGATAAATATACTAGAAGAAAATGAAATGTTTTATTATTATTCTTGTTGGTGTTGTTATTATTATTGATATGGAGAATGCCATTCCAAGCAAGAAACAACCATATACCAGAAAGGAAAAGATATGTACCTGTGACTACATAAAACTCATTTCTGTAAGTTAAGAAATGCATTATACAAAGTCAAAAGAAAGGTGTCAACTGTAAAATATTTGCAACCCCTATGTGAGAAAGAGCACGAATTTACTTAACACATGAAAGGTCTTACAAATAAATAATCAAAAAAATGAACAACTCGAGCTTCCCTGGTGGCGCAGTGGTTGAGAATCCGCCTGCCGATGTTGGGGACATGGGTTCGTGCCCCAGTCCGGGAAGATCCCACATGCCGCGGAGCGGCTGGGCCCATGAGCCATGGCCTCTGAGCCTGCGCGTCTGGAGCCTGTGCTCCGCAATGGGAGAGGCCACAACAGTGAGAGGCCCGCGTACCACAAAAAAAAAAAAAAAAAAAGAATGACTCGAGAGAAAGAAGCAAATGACAACAACAGTAAGCAGAAAGAATAACAAAGTATCAATAGCTTGTAAATAAGTGAAAGGATCCTAAAGTTACTAACAATGAAATAACAGGAAATTTAAAAATGTGAGATACTATTTTTAAAAAACTTGATGATTCAAAGGGGTTGGTGAGCGTGTGAAAACAAAGACAAATGATGTGTTAGATACTGCAGTATCTATGAAAATTAAAAATTACTTTTTTGTTTAATTTATTTATTTTTGGCGGCTGTGGGTCTTTGTTGCTGTGCATGGGCTTTCTCTAGTTGCGGCAAGCGGGGTCTACTCTTCGTTGTGGTGCACGGGTCTATCTTTGCGGTGGCTTCTCCTGTTGCGGAGCACGGGCTCTAGGTGCTGTGCAGGTTTCAGTAGTTGTGGCACGCGGGCTTAGTTGGTTCGCGGCATGTGAGGTCTTCTCTGACCAGGGCTCGAACCCATGTCCCCTGCATTGGAAGGTGGATTCTTAACCACTGTGCCACCAGGGAAATCCCAAAAATTACTTATTATATGATTCAACAATTTCTACAACTTAAATGAAAACTATTCTTCAGATATATTCATCATTGCAGCATTTTTATTTTTGTAATAGTCAAATTAGGAGATAAGCCTAAATGACCATCAGCATCTGGTTAAATAAAATATTGTGCATCAATGAAATCAGTGAACAGAATGAAGCAGCTCATATGTGTTGGTAATGAAAGATTTCCAAAATAATTTAAGTAAATACAAGTGTGAGGGGGTTTTAATGTCAGTTTGGTCCTTCAAGAAGCAGATGCCAAGATGGGATTAGACATGTAAGAGATTTATTGGATGAAATGCCTGTGAAAGGTATAAGAGGAGAAAGCAATGAAAGCAAGGGAATCCTTCAGACCACAATGCTGGTCTGACACCTGAGAAAGGAGAGAGGGAAAGAAGGGTTTGGTAAAAAGAGTCTCAGACCACAGTGAGTTTAGAACAAATCCTGGCCAGGCCTATAGGGAATCCTGAGAAATGATTGCTAGTTAAAGGAACTCCATGATGAGTAAGATTGGGCTTTTCCATGCTGAGTCATTGAGGGCAGCCTGGGGAAGGTGTGGCCTCAGTGTGAATGCCCTGATAGATCCAAACAGGTGGGCAGTGGAGGCTCTCAGTTACCTCTACTCACAGAAGTTTTTATTGAATGAGATCTAAGTGGTGCATCTTCATGACCAGCAGAATCTAGTTCTTATGCCATATAGATTTACCTTCCAAACATGTTTGGAGGGCAATTCCTCCTTGTTGTCCATGGGCCTCTCTTCCTGAGAAGAAACTTAGAAGAGGAAGGTTAGAAGTGAACTATAGCCTATATTGCTTCCTTTGGTCTTGGGGGTGTAACCATGAATTCTAGCTTTCCCTTATCCTCAACTGTCCGGGTACCATACCTGTGGATCAGGCATTTTGTACATCTCCAGATAGTGGTGCTAATCAAGGCTCTGCATACAGGAAAGGCAAACGCACACCCAGAATAGGTATCAATCCCCATGTTGACGAAGTGTTGGACCTTGCAGGATGGAAGGAGTAAAATGAAATTGACTTGCAAACAAGCATCTATTTGGACTTTTTGAGAATAATGACATATTGGTGGTTCAGCATAGGTCTCTGTTGTTGGAAGTTGGACATTGAGAGGCAGCGTTAGCTAGATTAGCATTGGTTCCTGTTATTGCATCCATGCATAGCCTATGTATCTACTGTCCTTACCATTTCATTTATGTGCCTATCATGCCAGTTCTTGGAGGGTTGATGAGGAAGAACAGATAATATGAACTGGTTAAGTCATTCTTCCAACCTGGTTGTTCAGTGTCCCTTCAGTGGTGGGTGTTTTCTGGTGGGCACGTGTGATATAAAGTTCTTCACACTTGGTGCCTACTGCTGTATGTCCATGCACATGCTCTACCCAAAAGCTTCTAATTTCTTATTGGCAACTTCCTAGGAATTTGTACATATTCTCACCTTATGCTACTTCTCTTATCATACAAAGCCAATGACTAGGAGCAACATTTGCAATTTTTCCATTTGGGAAGATATTTTTTTCCTCTCTACTGCTTTTCAAGGCTGTTTACAAATGTGGCTTTAATGCAGCTACCATCCATTTTTAGGTTGTACACTATGTGAGGCCAACTTGTCCATAAATCGAGCTTGAGCTTTTTCTTATTCCTTTAGATGTTTGGATGTGACCCCCATAAAGCTATAGATGTGAGCTGGGGGAGGGTTCTGGGTGCAACTATGGTAGGTGACATGGGGGTTGGGGCTACCTGTTTATGATTAATAATGCCCTCTGTTCCTGAACAAACTTGATCTAGGATATACCATTTGCATCTTACCATGGATTGCTGCTGGGCCTTTCTGACAGTAAGCCTTGGTGGGTCCAACATAACCCAGCTCAAAATGGGCATTTTCAGTCACATGATCAGTTTGTGCCTCATGGTCAAGCATTCCATAACTACCAGGGATCAGTGACAGACCAGGAGCTGTTTCTCAAAAGGCATATAATTCTCTGGTGCAGATGACATGGCCTTACTCCAGAACCCCTGCATCATGATTCTCTTGCTGGGGCCTACCATAAACAAAGCATAAACAAACTTTTTCTATAATGAGCCATAGAAAATATCTGAGACTTTGTCAACCATATGTTCTTTGTTTCAACTACTCAACTCTGCTTTTGTAGTGTGAAAGCATCTATAGACAATATTCAAATGAATGAATATGGCTGCATTTTTATAAAATATGTTTTCCAAAAATGGTGGCATGGGCCGTGGTTTGCTGATCCCTGGCATGAACTCCACAGCGAATCTTTTATCATAATTGACACCTCCAACCCCATAGGGTCTGCTGGATCATACGGCTCAGCCTTTGGGCAACTTGCACCACAGCCTGAAACTATTGGAGAATTCTTTCCTCCTCTAGACCCCATTCAAAGATGGTGGACTTCCTTGTCACCTGATCTGGACCAGAGAAGTATTCATAGGTGTGGAATGTGTTGCTTCCCCAAATCAAAGAGGCCTACCAGGTGCTGTGCTTTATTTTTTATTGTAGGAAATACAAGATGCAGTTATTTGTCTTTTAATTTGGAGGGGATATCGTGACCATTGGACCCTTAAAAACTTTTGTTATGGCAGGTCCCTGAACCTCTGTAGGGTTTGTTTCCCATCCTCTGGAGCACATGTCTTAACAAGGCTACCAACTTACTAGCCACCTCTTACTTTCCCAGTCAGTTGGCATGATGTCATCATATAACTGATCAGTGTGATGTTCTCTGGGAAGGTCCCCTTTCTTTAGGATTGTCTTATGACAGAAAGCAGGAGAGTTAGTAGAGCCCTGGGACAAAACTCTAAGTAAATATATTTGTCCGTTTCATGAATGTGAAGTGTTTCTAGTAGTCTCTTACCACTGAAATAGAAAAGAATGCATTTGCCATATCAGTGGCAAATACTATCTTAGCTCTAGCAATATTACCTTGGCCAGTACAGAACCTGCAGTAGGGGCTACCATTGGATAAGCTAGCAGCAATTTACAAGAAATTTTTAGGATCCATCTGTTATTGCAAGAGACACACTGGCTAATTAAATGGAGACATGGTAGGGATAACCACCGCTTTAGGTTTTTTTTTTTTTTTTGCAGTACGCGGGCCTCTCACTGTTGTGGCTTCTCCCGTTGTGGAGCACAGGCTCCGGACGTGCAGGCTCAGTGGCCATGGCTCACGGGCCCAGCCACTCCGTGGCATGTGCGATCTTCCCGGACCGGGGCACGAACCCGTGTCCCCTGCATCGGCAGGTGGACTCTCAACCACTGCACCACAGGGAAGCCCCCGCTTTAGGTTTTTAATGGTGGTACTAATCTTTGCCATCCCCTGTGTTGTGATTTTTTAAAGATTTATTAACTTACCAGAGTGGAGGGCAATTTTGAAGACTTCTGCTTAGGCTTTCTCATTGTTAAAGCACTTACCTCATAGGACAAGAACCCAATTTTGGGGTTAGTCCAACTGCCAAGTTTGTCATTCCTCGATTATACATTCGGGGACTGGGGACAGACCACTCTGTGGGTCTGTCAACCCAGTGGACTGAATGTGAGCTTGACTTTAGCCTAGGAAAGACCCCATTTATTACCTAGTCTCCAGTTATGAATAATCATACTTCGTTTCTCTAGATGTCAGTGTCAACTCAGACCTTGTGTCTAATAATTCTCAAAATGTCTGGGTACTCCCCTTTCCCCAGTGCATATTTATCTGAATAAATATATGTAGGTCTCTTTAGGGATGATTATAATATATATTTGCCACAGTGCTGCAGGGTCTTTAATCCTGGGGACTCAGTCATCTTTTTAGTCAGTGTTCTTTTTTTGTTTTTTTTTTAGTCAGTGGTTTTGAGAATGGCTGTAGTGAGTGACTAAGGGGGATAGAAGTAGATCAGAATGGTAATAGGAGCTGCATCACATCACATCACATCATATCACATCACATCACATGGGGCCTTGATGAATCTTGTGATGACTGACTTTCACACTGAATGAAAACTGGAGATTTCAGGGTTTTGAACAAAGGATTAAAATGATCTAGCTTACATTAAAAAAAGCTTTCTGACTGCTATGTTGGATGTTGTTATGGTAATCTGTTAGGAGGCTATTGAGCCTCAGTGCCTGCAGTGGAGTGGTGGTAAATGGCTAGATTTTAGATATATTTTGACAGTAGATTTAACAGGATTTATCAATGAATGATTGGGTAAGAAGAATTATGGATGATTTAGAGTATTTTTTGGCCCAGGGGATTGAAACAATGGATTGACCTTTAACTAAGAAGAGGAAGCCTATAGATAAGAGCAGGGTTTGAGTGAGGGGATATTTAGAATCCAGTTTTGGGCATGTTAAGCTTGAGATGTCTTTGAGACATCCAAGTGGAGATGGTGAGTCGGCATGTATTCGACATTTAGTGAGAGGTGTGGTGAGACAAATGTACTAGGAGTCATCAGTGTATAGGTGGTATTTAATGCAGTGAGGACTGGTGACCCCTTAAGAGAGAGAGAGAGCCTAGATATGGAAGGAAGACCCAAGATTGAGCCCTTGGGGTATATTAGCATTGAGAGACTGATAGAAGTGGAAGAAGCAGTAAAGAAGAGTGACATAGGAGGAGAGAAGCAAGAGTGCAGTATTCTCAAATCCAAGTAAAAGAAGTGTTTCAGGGAGATGAGAGGGACAAAATGATGCTGGTAGGTCATGTATATGACTGTGAATAAAAAATTGGATTTAGTGAAGTGGAGGCCATTGATGACCTTTACTTAGTTGATGTCAGCTGCATTTTCCCTGTTTGAAATACCAGCATCATCTTTGATTTCTCTCTTTTCCTTCGAACTGTCTCCACTTCCAACTCCAGTATTTAGTAAGCTTGTCCTCAATTGTACTTAAGAGCCATGATTCATCACCTACATTGGGGTAAATACCATTCTACATGCTGAGCATATGGAGATGAACAAGACATGAACTCTTTTTCAGGAATTTACAGCTGAGAATGTGGTACAGGCATAAACACATTTCATTGTAATGGAAATGATAATAATTTTAATAACTATAGTAATTTCTTCTTTTGACATGACTTTTGTTGCTTTGCTGCTGCTGCTACTAGTACTACTACTACTACTACCGCCACCTACTATTATTGGAACTATATATGCTGTGCCAAGGATATCTCAAGAAATCCTTAACACTTCTATGAGGTGGCACCATTTTATGGATGAAAATGAAGCAGAGACAGGTTGAGAAAGTCATTCATGGTCACACAGCTACTAAATGGTGGAAGTCCTATTCAAAACCGAACAGTCTAATTTTCGAGTTTGTGGTTGTTAACTAGAATTGAAAGATGACATTTTCTACCTCTCAAAATTTGCATACTTACTAATTTATTCCCTCACCTTAAGTTACATTCCCCCTCTTGCTTACCCTTATTCTTTTTTTACTGGGATAGCTTTTCTAATAAATCAATTGTGTGTGAATCCATGTCTCGGACCTTTTGAATAATCTAAGACATATTATCTTCTGTGCTGTTAAAGAATTGTGACAATGACTTGTCTAAGTCTTTGACTGATGGATTAGTTTTTGAAAGAGGTATGACTACAGATAAAGTACTGTGGGACATCAATATATCGAGATTCATTTTGAGCCATAAGTTATAACCACATTTATTGAGAACTTACTGTATTCTCAGTTGTGATTTCCCAAGGGGTCCTGGTTGAATATTCCTGCCGATGAACCTCAGATGAGACTATCTCAACCCATCAGTATGTTCCTAATAAAATGCTACTCAAATGCAAAGGAATAAGGAACTTAGGAGTGGTAGTATAACATAATAATAACTTACACTTATAAAGTACTCTGTGTTTGCTTCTGTCTTAAATGTTTTTTAAATAGGAATTCATTTATTCTTCCCAGTAGCAGAATGAGAAATGCACTCTTACAGACAGGGCACTTGAACAAAGAGAGGTTAAACTACCTGCCCAAGATATCACAGTTACTACTATTGCAAAGATATCAGTACAGTCATTATCATGATACTATTATTGGTAGTGCTCACACTTTCCTTCTCTGTTTTGTCTATTTATGTGTCACAGCACTACTAGAAAGGGCTAAATGGCTTTTTTAGAACTTACTGAAGGGTTAGACTGATTAAAGAGAATGATTAAAGATAATTACAAATTTGAAGGAAGGGGAAAAATTAAAAGTTTTATGTTTCATATGTCTTTTTCCATAGTCTAAGGGAAAAGCATCCCAAACCTTAAGGGGGCCAATTTTTAGGCACACCTCATTTTAGTCAGCTTGGGCTGCCGTAACAAAACACTACAGACCAGGTGTCTTAGACAATGGAAATTTATTTCTTCCAGTTCTAGAGCATCTAAGATCAAGATGCTGGCTGATTTGGTTCCTGATGAGAGCTCTCTTCCTGGCTTGCTTTATTACACATATTGCAGTGTGCTCATATGATCTTTCCTTGATTCATGCTCCTGGGGAGGGAGAGAGATATCTCTGATGTCTCTTCTTATAAGGACATTAATCTCTTCATGAGGACCCTTCCCTCATGAACTCATCTCACCCTAATTATCTCCCAAGGCCCCCTCTAAAATCACACTGGGGATTAGGGCTTCAACATGTGAATTTATGGATGACAGAAATATTTTATCCATAACACACCTTATTCAATTGACCTTCCCGTATTTATATCCTCTCTCAGAGAGAGAGAGAGAGGGAGAGAGACCTAAGTGAAAATCTTTTTAGTGCAAATTTCCAGCTTCATTTAAGCAACTCACCTCTTATTCATGTTATTTGATCTTGTCTTAGAATCCAACACCCTCCTAGCCCCATCCCTGCAGGCCTTGTCCTCTCTTGCTTAACTTACTCTGGAAATCCCCAAAGTCTATCGATGTGGTGACCCCCAATTCCTGTGTTTCCATGATCCCCACTTTCAGTGACTCTGAGAGACCTGTTCCACTGACCATGTGAACTATACCTCTATTGACCTTACAACTCTGGCCATCTCTCATCTGTGACCTACACTGGGCCCGTCATCTCCCATTTTTGATGACCATATGATTCTCATCCCTACTGACTCCATTCACCCTACTCCACTGTTCCTAAGATCTCCCTCAGTGACCTCAACCCACTGACCCTTTAATCCTTACCCTATGTTGATGGCACTTTACCCTCCACTACTATCATAGAAAACCACATTTACACATAGCCATCTTCTCTCATTCCCAACTTATGTCTAGCCATTTTGGGTTCTTGACACAGCCTCTGAATTTCATTTAATAATCACTCTACTTAAATGCCTGAGGAATTTATCAAAAAATTTATTTTTTTATGCACAACAATTTGGCGTGAAAAATCAAAGTTAATATATGATATATAATACTTTTTAGTTAAAAGTTTTAATGGATTCATTAAACAAATATGAAAGGCATTCAGCGAATGTTAACATTGCACAGTTATCAAGGATGCAGCTATGTCAGAAACAGGTGCTATATTATGCATGGGTTCTGTTTTTATCACTGTTTCAACTTTATCCTACTAGTTCCAACTCTCAGTGAGGCTATTTTTTTAGAGAACAAAAGGGAAACCCTACTGTCCAAGAACATCTGTTTTCCATATAATTTTTCTGTTCCAGGATTTCTTCTGGAAACATGGTCATTTGACCTGAAACTGAGAGTATGCTTGAAGCCTTGGGGCACAAAGATAGCAGAGTGAACGCTCCTGTCTCCCGGCTCTGAAGATCCAAGTCCTTTGACTGCTCTTTGTACTGTCTGTTTTCACTGGCTATGGACGGGTAGACAGTGTACCCTGAAATGGAAACCAATGGATGCCCTTATGTCAGGCATGAATAATCTTTTTTCTTTGCATCAGGATTCCTTCAGATCATCAGCTTTGAGAACCTAGCAAAAGTCATTGCTTTAGAAGGTAAAAGTTTGCAGAAGGGAGATTTCCTTCCCCTCTCAGATCTTTGGTTGGCTTCAGCATGTTCTTCATTTTTATTTCTGATCATGACCCTATGGCTCAAATACTGTGAAAAGTCACAAGGGTGCCTGATTTGGAGATAAGCATTTTCTTACCTTTTAATACGTAAAAAGCATCTCTTATTGAAATATCACCACACAAAACTATATATTTTTTGATATTTTAGTCTTGAAGGAATAGTTTTTTTAATCATTAATGATTAAATGATCATGGCTTAATCAAATTTGACCTTGTCCACAGCCTTGATTAAAATGGCCCTTTTTACCTTGTCATAAATCTTGTTCCATTAACCAGTCCTTTTCAGACTTGTACATAGCTCTAGGCTTTGAATACCTAAGCTCCTGTGAATTTTTTCTTTTCCTTTTTTAAAAAACATGCACAGGCAAGTGCCAAGGCACCAGGGAATAGGAGGATGATGGTTAAATAAGAAAAAGTTATTTAACTTCTATTTTCCATATTTTTTGAATAATGTTTCCAGAATTGATGCAGGCTCTATCCTGGTCAAGTTTCTGTTTTTTTTTTTTTTCATTTCCTATAACAGGATATCCCTAAAAAGCACTATATTTGGGAATTGGGAATCATGAATTTTCCATGAATGTTTTTGCATTCAAGCATTAATAACTCTTCCTCACAAATTTCTGAGGGTAAAAAAAATACACTTAGAACTGAAAAGAATTTGTAGATTCCAGTCAAGAACTGTATATTGGTTAAACTGTGTAGTTATTCTATAGAATTTGTGGCAGTCTGCAATGATTTTAACTTCCCTCTATGAAAATGACTTTCTTGTGACTTTAAATAACATTATATATTTAAAAATAAAAAATAACATTCAGAATAATAGTTTAAAATATGAAGTAGGTATTTTAAATGGATTTTATTTGATTTTATCATGTACTCATATATTTTAGTAATGTTTTTAAAGCAAAAGGAATTGAGGCAAAGAAAAATGAAGTTCTTTCTCAGCAAGTCTTCAACTCTTGCTGTTAACTGATTTAGTTTTAGATGTTTCAATTGAAAAAATTGATATAAGGGATGTTTTCCTTATGAGTGGGTGATATTTTAGCCTTCCTCAGGTAATGTGCCTCCTTTGTTCAGATACTGGGGCTGTTTTGTGGTCATTGAGTATTAATTTTTTTTCAAGTCATTAAGCACATCCTGTTTCGTAATTTTGTCCCATGCATCAGGAATTTTACCTTTACCTTCAAATCTTTTGAGATATTTTTCTTGTAGCTTTAATCTGAAGTGGCAGACAAACCATTTCCAGTATGGCTGGGTGGATGTGTCTGGGGTGATACTCCACCTGGCATATTCCCCTCCTGCCTGTCGATAGTTCTTATATGGGACTTTCCGGCCATCTCCCAAAACCAAAACACAATCACTTGATACCAAACTGGTACAGCAATCAATGACAAAATGGTCTGTTTTGTACCACCTTCCTCCACTGACAGCCTGTGGACGATGGAAGGGAACACTGTGGTCTCCATCATGCATAGGGATTGTGTTTGTACAAATTGCTCTACAGCAGGGACACTGTTTCCAGCAGCCACAGAGATGTTCAGTGAGCATTTTCTGGATTTCAGGAACGATTTCTTCTACAAACATACACAAATCATTCTGTTGTACTCTCTTCATTTCAGGATCCAAAGCTTTACTCATGGCTTCTTTGAGAAAGTCAATATCTTTTATCTCCTGGTGTTCAATGCTTATCAAGTCTTTTCGTGGAAAGATCAAGTTACTCCCCAGGTGATCACAGAACAAATCCAACCACCCAGACACAGTGCTGCTTTTATCTTTAGCTACTGCTGTGGATGCCTGAATAGCTGAGAGGATGGCATTCTTGATTTCATCTGAACTTATTTTTAAAAATGTCTTCATTTTTTCACTTCCTTTGTCAGAACAATATCTTTTAATGTGGTTTTCAATGTAATTCTTAAAATATGATTCCGGATTATGAAGGTACTGCCAACAATTATCAAAATTTTCCTCTTCTGCCAGAGAGATGAGAATGTGTTTCTCCAGGTTAGCCCTGTTTCCATTGAATGCCGGGCAGGTGGCTTGCATGTCCCCAGCAATTTTGCGGGCCATGTTTTTCTTTATGGTGTTGGAGACAGCAGTGGTGAGTTTGTGCCACAGAAAATCAACAAATGTTTTAACTGAGGTTGCTCCCTGACAAGAGATCTTAAAACTCATGAAGAAATCATCTTTCTTGCTTTCCAGATAGTTTACAGGATCATTTGCTCTCTTGAATTCCTTGTGCATATGATGAAACTTCATTGATGCTCTTTGGAATAAATACAAGGATAAGTCTATTTCATATTTTCTTGTAAATGTGTATCTTTCCTTAGTGGGTGCAGATTTCACCTCCTCATCTATTATTCTCAGGATTTCATAGAAATAAGTTGGATTGTAATCATGCTTTTGCCTACAAATGTTGTTAATAGTTTCATTAACTTTTGAAACAATGCGGTTAGTAGTCATATTTATGGACTCTTTATCCTGGACCTCAAATGTCATTGTAACTAAGTTCAAATATTTCTTGTTCATTTTGATATGTTTGTCATATTTGATTTCAAAGTTTTCTCCATAATTTTTATTCAGTATGCTTGCCCTGTCTTTCTCCTTTTTGAAATAATCCAAAAGGATGTTTTCAGAATCCACTTCAATTTTAGGCTCTGCGACTGGAGAGTGAGTTGAGGACAAATCATAGACCCATTTTTTCCAAAGTGTGTTGAATTTCTCATGTAGCTCTTCCTCACTCAGTTGGGTGCCCTTTACAGTTAAAGCCAACTCTCGGCTTTTTTCCAATAATTCCTTTTCATAACCTGATTTTTTGTTATGCAGTTTTTCTTGATTCTTTTTAAAACTAAGAAGTTCTTTGGCTTTTCTTTGGCTGTCTAAAATGAATGCCTCTTTAAGGATTATTAGCTTATTTTCAAAATTTCCTTTCCACTGTACCAGCACTTCACTATCTGGGTCTTCATTAAAATATTTTTCAAGTTCTTGCTTGATGGCTTCATATTTCTCTGTAACTGGAGCCTCAATTGTGTGTGTTTTGAGTGTCTGGATTTTTTCATTCTGAATCTGGTTGATCAGCTGGTCCTGTATGCTCAGCACATGGCTCCTCAACTCCCATGTCCAGTAGTTATACATGGTTTCCAGTTTGCTCATGGCCATGACCTCTCGGGTATTCCTGAAACTGAAAATAAAGTTTTCATTCAATAGTGCTCTCCACAAATCTTGAACTCGGAATTTTACATCTGATATCTTCATGATGCTTCCCCTAGATTCCTGTTGGGCAGTCACAAGAATTCTGCTTTTCAGTTCTTGGACATTGTGGCTATAACGAGGATTGGGAGGGGCCATTGGGGGATTGCCATCCCAGAGGTGAGCAAAGTAGTAGACGTGGGTATTAACATCAAACTTAATGACATCACGAAAGCGGGTTACATCTGAGCACTGCTCTTCTTCAGCTGCTGTTGCTGCCATTTTGTCCAGTCTCTGCTCTAGCCGCCTTCGTCCTTCCATAGTTTGGTCTTTAGCTGTAATTTCTCCCACATTCTGATGAACAAAGAGGCAACTAGGAGATATTTTTACTTGTTTCATCCTCAGAAAAGCTTGGACAACTATTTGTAGAATATCTTGCATTTCTGATGGATTTTCCCCAAAAATATTGATCAGAGTCAAGTTTCCAAGTCCGATGACAAAGGTTGCCAACTCATTGTCACGATTCTGGGACTTGATGCTGAGTTCTGGGGCCCGAAGTCCTTCTGTGTCCACAACAAGCACAAAGTCAAAGCCAAGTTCCTTTGCGAATGTCTCCTCCACCTTCAGAAGTTGCATGTAGGCCCCCCGGGTACACCTCCCAGCACTGACAGTGAACTGCAGCCCAAAAAGTGCATTCAGTAGGGTGGACTTCCCTGAGCTCTGCAGGCCAAGGACAGAGAGAACAAAGAGCCGTTTGTTTCCAAGTTTCTCAGAGACCTTGTCAAAAACAGCTGCCACCCACCTCAGGGGCACATAAGAAGCATCCCCATCCATTAGCTCAATGGGAAAACCAGATAGCATCAGATCTGCAGCAATGTGGGGAAGGGAGAGAAATAGGGTATCTTTCATGGATGAAGCTTCTTCCAGAGCTTCATAGATCTGGCCAACTTCTCTGAGAAGTTGCTCAATTCCCAAGGTGCAGTCACTAATCTCTTTGGAGATAACTTCTATCTCATTTTGCAAGCCTTTCAGAGAGTTGCTCTTTGGTGCCTCTTGCTTTTCTTTTTGGACCAGTGACCACAATGCCTTTTTCTTCTCATTTAGTTTTTCCAAGTGTCCTGCAGTCAGATTGTCTAAAAGCACACTCAGCCATTGCAAGAAGTAGAGTTTGGTGTGAGTTTCTGAATGATTTTGGAGAATTTCAAGGACAGAATGCATTAAATCGTTGAGCGGAAAGGCTTTTCTCAACTGTTGACATCGTATCATTTGTTTATCTGTCTCAATCTCACTCTTGTGTTGTTCAATGCTTCGATTTCCTTTTTCTCTCAGATGATAGAGTTCTTTGTCCTTTTTACACCAAAGTTGCCACAGTTTTCCCTGAAGGGGTAGTAAATTTTCCTTCATCTGAGGTATTTCCATTTCTCCCAGTAGGGCCATTAGAATCTCTGCCTTTTCTTTGGCTTCCTTGCATTCTCTCTGGTCTTCATCAATAAGCAATCCTTGCTTGCGAGCAATTTGGGCACAGTTCTCCAAGCTGAGTGCAGTGTCAGAAAGCTCTAACAAACGTCTGATTGTAGTTGTGAGCTCCTCTATTAATTCTGCCTCATTTCTGTTCCTGACCCCAATTCTCACTTTTGGGCCAGAGTTATTTGCCATGTTTTTTTCTTTATCATCAAGCAAACAGATTAAAGTTTTTGATTTCTGACACAGGTCATGGACAATTTTTCGGGTTTCTTTATTGTCATCAGAAGTTGACATGAGGACCACAATGAGAGAAGAGACCTCCTGCAAAAAGGCAAGTTGCTTCTCATGTTCCTTTGCATCTCCATGAAGATTGATGAAGGTCAGGCAGTTGTCAAACCTGTCCTGATCTTCACCCCCAGGACAGAACCAGGCAACTTCCACCACACCTCCCATCAAGAGACAGTCTTTGCTGCTCCCTTTGCAATGTCGGTGAAAAAAAACATCATGTTTCCTTTTACTGAGAAGACAGTTCATGATCTGAGATTTGGAGGCAGAGAAGCCATTTCCAACTCTAATAAAAGATACAATGGGGGTAGAGACACGACACATCTGCTGATTTTTGTAATTGTCCTTCTCCTCTTTTATTGATTTCCCTGTTTGCAGCCAGCTCCTCCTAATTTGACTGAGAGACCAGAGAGAGAATTCAATTTGAGCATTGCAAGGATTAGGTATGAGAAGGGGGAGGGCAAACTGACAAATGGAAAGTTTGGCCAAAATGTATTGTCTGGCAAAATCATCCGCACAGTGAAGAATTGCCATCTGTATATCCATAGGGTGAATGTAGGGCCTGGCGTTAGCAGTTGCTGAAGGATTAGTGGTGCTATCACTGTCTTCAAATAGATCTTCATATGGATCAAAAGCCTCCTTTTCTTGATTTGAGGTGCTTGGATAGACTTGCTTCTCTGTGTATTCATCATCCTTAATGATCAGGTATCTCAGCCCATAATCCAGCATCAGTAGCTTCTGTAGGAAATAGAAGGGAAGCTCTCTTTCAGAGCAGGGCTGGGTGTTGTACACAGGATTTTTGTAGATCATGTGGAAGTTAGCTCTGCTCATCATTTTTGGGTAGTAATGTTCTAGACCCAGACGCTGGAGTATTTCTAGGAAGGCTTTGTTTTCAATGACCTCCCGTTTGTTACTTTCATTATCATGTGGTTCATGGGGCTGTTTCTTTCCATGGAAAAGACTTTGCAATTGTTTTTTCACATCCTCCATTTGCAATGAAGAGACGGTGGCCTCATAATCCCCATCAATGAGCAATCTCAAGTCTTTTTCTAGGTTTTCCCAATCATGATCTGCCCCAGGTTTGGTGAGGACATGTACAACTTCTTTAGACAAAGATTGTCCCATGTGATGTCTTACTAATGCCAAGCGTTCTGTTTTCTCTTCTGGAGAAGCAACTTTGATGCCAAGTGTAGCTGTCAGACCTGTGAGCACCAGGAATGCCTGAGCCTTGTAGTTGCAAATATTTTTGAGCTCTTGGTATTTATCTAGGGCAGTTTGCATTTTATCCAGTAGGAAGTCTAACTCATCACACCCAAGGAGATACTGAAATGTATTGTTTACCGCATGATATCCTGCACCAGCTGCAATCAAAAGTAGCAAGATGTGTGTGTCTGGCTGCCCCGTTTCTTGGAGGTATCTCAAGAAGCAGCCAAGAGACAAGCTGACCTCGTAAGTCACCTTGCTTTGAGCTTCCTCCACTGATTCTGTGGATTCAGACTTGGCCTTTACTTCCATAAGGTCATTCTGGTTTTTTTTAAAGATTTTAATTAATTCAGAAAATTGGGTGATATTGACATTCTCTTCCTCTGGTTCTGACTGAAATATCCACTGCATAATGGAATGAGCCTGAGGAAAGTTTGTCACTTTGTAGATGTGAGGATCCAAAAGGCTGCACAACTGAGATTTAATAAATTTAGTTTCATATATGGAATACTTTTTGCAGAAGTTGACAGTGTCTACCAGAAAATTCTGCAGACCCCTATCTGTGAGGCATATATTAGTCCAAGTGTTATAACTTTTTATTTTTTCACTCAGTCTTTGCATGAAATTTATCAGCTTTTTAAGCTGCTCTTCAGGATCAGATACCTCCCAGGATTTCACATCCTCTAGGAAAAGCCTAGCCTCCTTCTCAACACTCAGTAATTCTTCTCCCTCCTGGATCTGGGCAGTAAGACCAGTCAGAGCAGTGTAGCTGTCTTTCAGGCAGTTAGCTACCTGACGAGGATCCTTAAAATCGCTTCGGTGGCTGGTGAGGATGATGTCCCAAACGGGCACCAGCTGAATTCCCCGGTCAATGACACACCAGGTTTGATTATTGGCAACTAGGCCAGCTTTCCACTGTGAAAGGCCATTTGCTTCTGGTGGGCCACCTGTCTGGGCCACAGATAATTGGACTTTGGTTTGGAGATTTTGCAAGGTTGTTCTCTGAGAGGCTGTTTTTGAATGAGAGTCTGACACATCCACACCTGCAGCAACATTCACTCCAAAGCCACTGTAGCTGCCCCTTATGTAAATATCCAGGGCCTCTGCAGCTTGCTGTTTCACTTCTGCCAGCTGCTCACTTTGGAAGCCCTCTGAAATGGCTTTCCACCAGTAGATTCCTCCCAGGTGCAGAGGGCCCTGGTTAGCATGAGAGCCAAACCTGTGGAAGAAGGCTTCAGTCCTGCGCCTCAGCAAGGGAAGTTTGTCTGGGTCTTCTGGCTGACCTGAAAGGTCTTCAATGCATTTCAATTCCTGTAGAGCAGCCTTGGAGAGCTGGAGCTGGTCAGTGGGAAAGTGGCAGGAGGCCAGTGGGATGTAGCTGAACTTGGTTGAGCAGAAGTAAGAGTGCTTAGAATGTGACTGTTGGGTTTCCTTGGATTCTGAATGTTTGCTCTGATTCATAGCAGCTTCCAGGCTAAATCCCCAACCTCCACCCTTTGCTGAGGCAGTTATACTGAAGCCCAGCTTCTCTACAGCCTGGATGAACATGGATTCTTTTTGAGAAGATGTAAATTCCTTTGTTTCCATCCGTGTACTCTGCTCAGGGCCACGGAGTGAGAACTCCTTGGGGACACCAAGTAGCTCCTCTTTCTTCTCTGTCAGGCCCCTTTGATTACTGGTTTTGTAAATTCCCTGAAGGGCTAGTCCTCCAGATGCATGTCGCACCAGCTCTCTATCTGGAAGGTTCTTCCTGTGAGACAGTGTCCCCTCCATAAGTTTGAGTTGTCCCAGCATGTTTTCCATGACGTCTCTTAGGGACTTTTCGGGACGTGGCCAGAACTCTTTGGGGATCTCCATTGCCTGCATCAGCTCTGCTTCCTTTTTCCTCACTGCCTCTTCCTGTCGCTGCCTCCCTTCTGCCAGCATCTCTCTTAGCTCCTGCAGTGCCTGTTCTGCCTGCTTCTGCCTTTTCTTTATTGTTTCCACCTGAGACTCCTGTAACTCTGAAAGAGTATTTGAGTATGACAGGTTAAGCAGCTTCTCCAGGGCCCTTTTCTCCCAGGGATGTTGTGCCTGGGATTGCAGCTTCTGGAGTTCTTTTTCTTCTAGGTGTTGTAAGGCTTGGGCACAGGTCACACCCAGGTGTTCCTGCAGCTTGGGCAACCAGTACTCAACTGCCAATCCTACTTCTCTCAACATCTCTTGGAGATCTTGCCCATTTTTGTCTCTGAGCAGGAGCTCATTAGGGGTAGACTCTTCTGTGTCCATGGCTGTGGGACGAAAAGACACTCATTTAGCCTTTGGCATGTTAATATACAGAACTCTGTGATTAATTTGCAGAAATCTGATGCTTTTCTATACACTAATAATGAACTATCAGAAAAAGAAATTGAGGAAGCAGTCCCATTTATGATCACATTAAAAAGAATAAAATATCTGGGAATAAACTTAATCAAGAAGGTGAAAGACCTATACTCTGAAAACTATAAATACTGATGAAGAAATTTGGAAATGATACAAAGAAATGGAAAGATATCCCCCGTTCCTGGATTAGAAGAATTAATGTTGTTAAAATGTGCATACTACACAAAGCAATCTATAGATTTAATGCAATCACTATCAAAATGCCCATGACACTTTTCACAAAAGTAGAACAAATAATCCTAAAATTTATTTGGAACCACAAAAGACCAAATTGCCAAAGCAGTCTTGAGAAAAAAAGAAAGCTGGAGGTATCACATTCCCTGATTCAGACTATACTACAAAGCTACAGTAAGCAAAACAGCATGGTACTGGCCTAAAAACAGACACATAGATCAATGGAACAGAATAGAGAGCCCAGAAGTATATCTACACACGTATGGTCAGTTAATCTACAACAAAAGAGGTAAGAACACAATGGAGAAAAGACAGTTTCTTCAATAAGTGGTGCTGGGAAAACTGGACAGCTACATTAAAAGAATGGGATTAGCAAAAAATGGGCAGAAGACCTAAAAAGACATTTCCCTGAAGAGATGGCCAACAAGCATGTGAAAAGATGCTCAACATTGCTAATTGTTAGAGAAATGCAAATCAAAGCCACAATGAGGTATCACCTCACACCAGTCATAATGGCCATCATCAAATAGTCTACAAATAATAAATGCTGGAGAGGGTGTGGAGAAAACGGGAACACTTTTATACTATTGCTGAGAATATAAGTTGGTTCAGCCACTATAGAAAAGATTGTGGAGGTTCCTCAAAAATTAAAAATAGGACCACAATATTGTCCAGCATCCACTTCTGGATATATATCCAAAGGAAGTGAAGACAGAGAATTGAAGAGATATATGCACTTCCATGTTTATTGCAGCATTATTCGCAATAGCCAAGATATGGAAACAGCCTAAGTGTCAGTCCATGGCTAAACAGATAAAGATTTACTAAACACATACACAAGGGAATATTTATATTATTCAGTCATGAGAAAGAAGAAAATCCTGCCATGTGTGTGTGACAACACAGATGGACCTTGAGCGTATTATGCTAAGTGAGATAAGTCAGACAGAGAAAGACAAATCCTGTATAATATCACTTATGTGTAGAATCTAAAAAGCCAAACTAGTAAAAACCAGAGAGTAGGATGCTTGTTACAAGGGGTTGGAAGGTGTAGGAATTAGGGAGATGTTGTTTAAGGGTACAAATGCACAACCAGTAGATAAATAAGTCCTAGACATCTAATGTTCAGATAGTGATTATAAGCAACACACTGTGTTATAAACTTCAAATTTACCAAGACACTATATCTTAATTGTTCCCACCACAATAAAGAAATGATCTTGTGATGTGACAGAGGTGTTAGCTAACTCTATGTTGGTAATATTGCAATATATAAATGTATCAAATCAGCATGGTGTATACCTTAGACTTATGCAATGTTATATGTTAATTATGTCTCAGTAAATAAATAAAATGCACTTCTTACCTGGTTTCTACTTGTCACTCACTTCTTACTCTTCATCTGACACTAGTTAATAATATCTTTGTATTATGAATAACTTTTATATTATGAACTGTATATGGATTATGAAGATCTCTTTTCTACTGATGCCATCTTAGTGTGTGGATGTAGGACCAAATGTTCTAGTATTCAGTGTTTCCTCAGTGTTATGTTTTTCTCCCCAATGCCTTTGGACATATCTTTGGGCAGCAGATGAAATGAGATTTTACATGTCGCAACTTCACACATTATTCAGGTTTCCCCTCTTTTTGGAATTCCTGTCCTACTGAATGTCACTATCATACTTCTGTGTCAATGGGTGTCCTACTCATCCTTCTTCCTGCTGACATGAATGCAGTTCACCATGTCCTTTCAATTTATCCATTTAAATCTCTCTTCAATCTCAATTCTTATTAATCCCCTACCAGCTCTCCAAAAGATTTTGCCTTCACCTTGTCTTTATTGGATTTCTATAATTGTCATCTCATCTACACTCATTCTTATTTTGTGCTTTCCATCTTCCCCAATGTCACTAAAATTTACATCTAGATTTATGGCAGACTCAGAAACTCAGAACAACTTTTTCAACTGACGATATCTAAAATATCTAGATAAATTTTTAAGACAGATTCTTTGGAGCCTCAAGGAATTTACTGGATAGTGAAGTAATATCTGATGGAAGAGGTAAATAAATTTTAAGCAACTGAAATATTTCCACTACAAATTAAAGCCAACATTTAAGACCTTGGCATACACCAAGGAGGGCAAATAAATTCACAATCAGACATATCATAGTGGAACTGCAGAAAATAAAACAAAACAGCAAAAACAAAGCATTTAGAGAAAAACAGATTTTATCTTCAAACAACTAATAATTAGAGAGAGGGCTGACTTCTCAGCAGCATTGATGGAAGCCAGAAGCCAGTGGAATGGAATTTTAAATATTGAAAGAAAATAGCTGACAAACTCGGATTCTATACAGAGTTAGATATCCTTAAAGAGTTACGGTGGAAGAAAAACATGATTGAAAAGAACACGTTGACAGAGTCTGCTACTTGGAAATGCACATTGAATGAACTACTAAGGCATGTTTTTTCAGGAGAAGGAAAATATCACCAACAGGTCCTTGCAGTATTTGAGAGGAGGGTCAAAGATTCTATTGATTTTGGTGCCATTTGTTAAGTAGAATATATGTTGCAATTTCTAATATAATGTCAAACAGAAGAGTAACTGTCAAACTAACAGAGAAAAAATGAAGTAACAAAAACACTTGATCATAGAGCTTATCAAAATTTGTGGGCTACACTGAAAGCAGTGCTTGAGGGAAATTTACATTGAATGCATATGTAAGAAAAAATTATCTGAAATCAGTAATCTAAGTTTCCACCTTAGGAAATGAAGAGGAAATTAAATTTAAATAAGCAAGAGAAAAGAAATAATGAAAACTAAAGCAGAAACCAATAAAATTGAAAACAGGAAATCCGTAGAGAAAATCAATAAAACCATAATTTGATTCTATGAAAATACCAACAAAAGTGATAATTCAGACTATGAAAAGAAAGAGGGAAGGCACAAATTACTAATACTGGAAATAAAATAGGGGTTATGAATATGAATCCTACAGACATTAAGAGGCACAAATTACTAATACTGGAAATAAAATAGGGGTTATGAATATGAATCCTACAGACATAAAGTGATAATTCAGACTATGAAAAGAAATAGGGAAGGCACAAATTACTAATACTGGAAATAAAATAGGGGTTATGAATATGAATCCTACAGACATTAAGAGGATGAAGAAAAGAGTACTATGAACAACTGTTTGCTCTCAAATTTGATAACCTAGATGAAATGCACTAGTTCCTTGGAAGACAACAAGCTATCATAGCTTACATGAAAGGAAATAGGTAATCTGAATAGGCCCGTGTGTATTAAAAAAAATTGAATCAATAATTAATAACCCATCCAAAACAGAAAGCATCAGTCCCAGTGGGATTCACTGGTGAATTCTACCAAACATTTAAGGAAGAAATTGTACCAAATATGTACAGTCTCTTTAAGAGGACAGAAGCAGAGGGAATACTTCCTAATTTAATTCATGAGGTCAACATCACCCTGATACCAAAATCAGTCAAGGACATTACAAGAAAGAGAACTATAAACCTATATCCCTCATGAAAAAAAAAGTAACAAATTAAATCTAATAATGTGTAAAAGAATAATCCACCACAACCAAGTGGGATTTATCTCAGGTATGCAAAACTGATTCAACATTCAGAATCAATTAATGTAATACACCACAACAGACTAAGAAGAAATATCACATGATCATATCAATATATGGAGAAAAACTATTTGACAAAATCCAACACCCATTCATTATAAAAACTTTCAGCAAACTAGGAATAGAGGGGAACTTCTTGAAATTGATAAAAAGACACTAACAAAAACCCTACTGCTAACATCACACTTAATGGTAAGAACCTAGAAGCTTTCCTCTTAAAATGGAATTGGTAAAGGAATCCCGTTTCATCACTCCTATCACACATCCTGTTGGAAGAGTTAGCTAATAAGATAAGAAAAGGAAATAAAAATATACAGATTGGGAAAAAATAAATAACACTGTATTTGTTTGTAGATGACATGATCGTCTATGTAAAAAATGCCAAAGAATCAACAACAGAAGAATCTCCTGGAACTGGTAAGTGAATATAGCAAGGTTGCAGGATGCAAGGGTTAACTTACAAAAATTATTGTTTTTTTATATGCTAGCAATAAACAATTGGAATTTGAGATTAAATACACAATATCATTTAAATTAGCACCCTCAAAAAAGAAATACTTAGGTATAAACCTAATAAAATATGTTCAAGATCTATATAAGGAAAACCACAAAACCCTGATGAAAGAAATCAAAGAATATCTGCATAAATTTAGAGATATTTTGTGTTTAATATTAAGACCAATTCTTCCCAACTTAATCTATAGAGACAGTGCAATCCCAGGCAAAACCCAGCAAGTTATTGTGTGGATATCAACAACTTGATTCTGAAGTTTACAAGGAAAGCAAAAGACCCAGGATAGCCAACAAAATACTGGGGGAAGAACAAAGTCAGAATACTGACACTCCCAGATTTCAAGACTTACTGTGAAGCTATGAAGGTGCTTTGTGACCACCTAGAGGGGTGGGATAGGGAGGGTGGGAGGGAGACGCAAGTGGGAGGAGATATGGGGATATATGTATATGTATAGCTGATTCACTTCGTTATAAAGCAGAAGCTAACACACCATTGTAAAGCTATTATACTCCAATAAAGATTAAAAAAAAATAAAAGACAGTATGGTACTGGCAAAAGGAGACAAATAGAATTGATGAATGGGCTAGAAGATCCAGGAATAGACCCACACAAATATAGTCAACTGATCTTGAGAAAGGAGTCAAGGTAATCCAATGGAAGAAAGGATAGTCTTAACAAAGGGTGCTGGAATAACTGGACATCTACATGCAAAAAAATGAATCTAGGTACAGACCTTGCACTCCTCGCAAAATTAATTCAAAATGGATCGTATTACCTAAATCTAAAATGCAAAACTATGAAACTCCTAGAAGATAACATAGGAGAAAATGTAGGTGACCTTGGGATTGACGATGACACTTTAGATACAAAATCAAAAGCATGATCCATGAAAGAATAAGTTGATAAGTGGACTTCATTAATTTTAAAACTTCTGTTGTATGAAAGATGCTGTTTAATAAAAAAAAGGAAAGATAAGCCAAAGCCTGGGAGCAAGTCTTTGCAAAATATATATCTAATAAAAGGCTGGTATCCCAAATGTACAAAGAATCCTTAAAATACAACAGTAAGAAAACAAGCAACCCAATTAAAAATGGTGCAACATTTTTGAACAGATATTTTAACAAAAACATATAGAAACGGCAAACAAACATGAAAAAATGCTCACCGTCTTTGTCATTAGAGAACTGCAAATTAAAACAACAAGATGCCACTACACACCAATTAGGATGGTTAAGAACCCTCATACATTGCTGGTAGGAATGCAAAATGTTACAGTTACTTTGGAAGACTGGTTGGCAGTTTCTTACAAAAAAACAAAACCCTGTACTCTTACCGTATGATCCAGCAACGAAGCTACTTGGTATTTACTCAAATGAGTTGAAAACTTAAGTTTACACAAAACCTCCCCATGATGTCTATAGAAGCTTTATTCATATTTGCAAACTTGAATGCAAACAAGAGGTCCTTCAGTAGGTTAATAGATTAACAAACTGTGGTACATCCATACAATGGGTTATTATTTAGCAAAAAAAGAATTGAGCTACAAAGCCATGAAAAGACATAGAAGAACCTTAAATCACATTGCTATGTGAAAGAAATCAGTCTGATAATGCTACATAATTTATGATTCCAACTATATGAAATAGTGGAAGCCAAAACTTTGGATACTGTAAAAAGATCCGTGGAAACCAGGGGTTGTGGAGAGAAAAAAATGGTGCCAATAGACTTGCTTGATGCAGGGTTGCCACAAACCTTCAGTTTGTAATAAAACACAATACCCATGAAGTGCAATAAAATGAGATATGCCTAAGTACCTATTAGAATGGCCAAAATCCAGATCACTGGCAACTCCAATTGCTGACAAGGGTCTGGCATGAAAGAAGCTCATATTCATTGCTTCTGGGAGTGCAAACGGAATAGCTACTTTGAAAGTCAGTTTGGTTCGTTCTTACAAAACCAAATATTCTTTTTCCTTATGATTAGCAATCATGCTCCTTGGTATTCACCTAAATTATACCTCACAAAAGCTGGCACACAGATGTCTATAGCAGCTTTATTTATAATTTCAAAAACTTGGAAGTAACCAAGATATCCTTCAATAGGTCAATGGATAATAAACTGTGGTACATCTAGACAATGGAATATTATTCAGTTCTAAAAAAAATGAAAAGAATGAAGTGAAATTAAATGAAAAATGAGAAGACATGGAGGAAACTTAAAAGTATATTTCTAAGCGTAAAAAGTGAGACTAAAATGCCTACCTACATACTTTATGATTCCAACTGTATGACATTATGGAAAAGACAAAACTATGGTGTCAGCAGAAAGATGAGTGGTTACAAGGAAAGAATGAGTAGGAGGAGCACAGAGGATTTTTAGGGCAGTGAACCTATTCTGTATATTTAAGGGTTCATTACACTTCATTAGACGTTTTTCAAAACCCATAGAATGTGCAAGACCTATGTAAACTTCATACTCTGAGTGATAATTGATTTTTCAGTGTGGGTTCATCACTGTAACGGATGTGCCACTTTGTTGGGGGATGTTGATAATGCAGGAGATGACACGTGCGGGGGCAAGAGGTATATGGGAAATCTCTGTAACTTCTCCTTATTTATGTGTAAACCTAAAAGCACTCTAAAAAATAAGTTCAATAAAAATAAAGCAAAGTTTACAGAATTACTTGGTGAAATTGATAATCCACAACTACTTTGGGAAAGGTTTAGTATTTAGTATGTTTTTTGGTACCTGATAAAACAAACCAAGAAAAAATAAGTAAATACAAAGAGAACTCGAACAATATGATTAGCAACCCAACCTAATGTCCCCATGTAGAACACTGCTCACAACATGTTTTCATTGTGTCGCTAATGAGTTGTAGAAAGCCTTTAGGCTGGGCAGGGGACAGCCACGTGTTTGGGGATTGTTGGTGGATAGTTGAGGGGAGAGGAGAAGAAAGTTGAATACCTGGATGAGGGCATGAAGACATGCATTTGGAGAGCCAATCTAGGGATCAGCCTAAGACAGAGATGTGGTCTTCACCAGCCAGAACTCCCCATGAAGTTGGATCAAAACAGGATGTCCCAACTGCACTCATCACCTGATTTTCAAACCTCTCCCTCCTTTTGTTTTCCCATCACACTCATCCTATTTTAATTTTTCCAGTGTCTCAGGTTCCAAATCATCACCTTTGACTTCTGTCTCTCTTTAGCTCACTACAGTCAGACATCATATTCTCAAATTTTTCCATCCAGTTCAAACCCATGTACATATCATAGACTATGTGCCAGGTGTTCTGCTCAAAAATGGGGTTATAGGCATGAATAAGACATGGTCAGAGAGGGTTCTGCATCAGTCTAGGAGGAAGGAAATGATGAGAGTAGTCTAGGAGGAGGGAGAAACAGAGCTTTAATTGGAGCCCTAATCCTCATTAGGTGACTTTACTTCTTGATTCTCTAGAGAATGCATAAGGTGTCACGAAATGTAGATAGTTCTGATGCTAATCATGGGAATCTTTTGAGGCATTCCTCATTTGTTTCTAACTTTTCTAGTTTCTCTTAGAGTTGCGTTTGGTTTTGGGTGCCCACTTTCTATCTGTGATCCAGTTCTTTCACTTTGTACTTGGTGTTGGTGTTTGGTGGTGTTGGATTAACTTCTGTGGGTAGGAATATGTCTCATACTAATTACAGACTCATTTCCAGTTCTGGCTCCTGTCTGGATTCACCTTTAGACCACATATATCCCCCAATGATAATGAGGGGAGAGTGGTATGGGCACATTTGTTTTCTGGACACCTTATTTCATAGTTTTCCATCTATAACTTTTCATTTTTGGGCATCTACTATATATTGGGCACAGACTATCCTATATATCACCTGTATCAATTTGCTCATGAGTCTATTACCTATTCCATATACACACTGCCACTGGGCCTTCATCTTTGCTCTGGTATATTCAATAATTTTTTTCCTCTCTTGTAATTCCTTTTCCACATTGCATCCAGAGTCATCCTTTTGACATCCAAATTTAAATCATGTATTGTTTTGTTTAGAAAACTGAAAATTCTACATTGTCTCGTTATAAAATTAAAATGGCTTATCATTCAAGGCCTTTATACTTTAACAAGAATCATACTCTACCATACCTTTCACAACCACTCCTTTTCCTTTTCCTAATACTTACCTCACTCTCTCCCTTAAAAACCACACTCTGCCATCTTCCTTCATTCTCATGGCATTCTTGACTCTAAATATTACCCTGAATGAGCCTTTCCTCCCCACCATTTCTGCCGGGGGTTCTATATTCCTTCTGCCCTAATTCAAGTTTCTCCTTATTTGTGAAGCCTTTCATTAATCTTTAGGTTGAGTACATAGCTCTCTTTTCTGAGCTATCAATAGCACCTTGTACTTATATATATATTATATAGATTTTCCAACTGTTTTTTTTTAAGCTTTTTTTTTAAAATTTATTTTTGTCTTCATTGGGTCTTTGTTGCTGCACACGGGCTTTCTCTAGTTGTGGCAAGTGAGGGCTACTCTTTGTTGCAATGTGCAGGCTTCTCATTGCGGTGGCTTCTCTCATTGCGGAGCACAGGCTCTAGGCACGCAGGCTTCAGTAGTTGTGGCACGTGGGCTCAGTAGTTGTGGCTCCCGGGCTCTAGAGTGCAGGCTCAGTAGTTGTGGCGCACGGGCTTAGTTGCTCTGCGGCATGTGGGATCTTCCCAGACCAGGGCTCAAACCTGTGTCCCTTGCATTGGCAGGCGGATTCTTAACCACTGTGCCACCAGGGAAGCCCTCCAGCTGTTTCTTAAATTACCTGTTTAGATCGTGTACTCCCCTTCTTCCCACACTTGTAGCTATTATGCATCAACCACCATGTCAAATTCATGTTTTGATCTTAAGAAGTCTTATAGTCTATCCTTGTGTCTCTGTTTTTAGTCTCTGCTCCTTTTGACTTTTTTCATCGCTGTTTCTTTTTCAGTCTCTGTGTCAATTCTTATACCCCTTTCTCTTCCATTTCCCTTCTTTCTTACCAACTTGTCTCTTTAAGCCAAGCTCCTGTTTTCAAATTGTTCCAGAGATATGTGCATATAGAATGGGTTCTTTCCCTGAGTCTCTTAGAGTTAAGGCTGACTGCTTTTAGTTTAGGCTTTGGCTTCCTGTGTAGCACAGGGTCTGATTTACAAATAAGATAAGGAAGTAAAAAAAAAAAGTAAAAGAAAAACTTTTTACTGTGTGTTATATCTTGCAAAGACCCAAGGATCTTGAATTATGTGTTTAATAATGACTCAAGTTTAAAAATTACCATAAAAAGAGGACTACTGATTATAAGGTGGGTTGTCCTGTATGGGTCTGAGCGTGAGTGCCCCTGGGTGGGGCATCACACATATAAGCCCTATTCATCACCTTCCTTCACCCCTACCAACTGCTGTGGAAAGGCTTTCAGTTTTATTTCTCTCTCTCTCTCAGTGCTGTTTTTACATACTGTGACCCTAATTATAACTATAATTATGATGTCTAAAATTATAATAGAGCCTGAGAAATTTTGGTTCATGCATATTCTTCTACAAAGGCTTGACTTAGAATATTATTTGACATTTATCATATGGTGATACTGCAGTCTTTTATTACTTTGCCTGCTGAAAGGTGCCTAAAATCTTCTGGAGCTCTGATTACTGAGAGTTAGAGTGGCTAAGGGTCTATCTTTTGTGAGAAGCTCTCATTGAGATCAGAAATGGGTTAGGTGTAGGGGAGAAGAATAGTTGATAAAAGGGTTGGAAAAGAATCCAAGAGCGTTTTTAGGGAGGAATAAAATCTCAATCATAGGCCTTCAGTTCTTGGCTGGGTTGGGAGACCTTTCTTATAGACATGCTCTCAGTGCTTTCTCAGAGACCTCTGTAAACCTCTGTTATGCCCTCAGTGACCATATTTCACGGTATGATGGAACCAGCCTATACTGACTAATGAGAACCAAATGTCAAATGTTCAGGAATTTTGTAAGGCAGTTATTAAGCACAGCCATTATGAAAAATAAATTATATAGGAGCACATCCGCAAATATGAAAGGATAAGTAGCTCCAAGGGCGCATCCTTCTACTGAAACAATAAACAAGCAAGAGAAAAAACATCAGAATCAACTTCGTTGGAAATCTGGAAAATAATCAAAGGTCTATAGTAACCAAGTATCCGCTGATCAAGAAAAAGGCAACTTAAAAATGGTAGGGGAGTGTTGTGGCATTTTTACTTGCCTTTGGGCCACCTTCCTCCCCTGCTTGAGGAAATCTTGAAGATATCAGCCCACGTTCCCATTGTGAGACCCTTGTCCTTGATTTCAAAGGGAGAAGAGCAGACCTTGATCTCAGAGAATTGTGTTTGTCTATTTGGAGCCCTCTGGGGACTATCTGAAGGACTGACGAAAGGCAGTTTTGTGTAGCACAGAGCTGCTTCAGGGCACAAAAGCAGCCAAGTGGAGGGCATTCCTTGCAAACAAGAAAGGTAAATGGACAACCCCTACTGTCTGGGGGAAGATGTTAAGGTTGAGACAAATAATAGACATGCTGAAACTTGGTAGGAAAGACTGGTGAGAGAGATTTTGTGTGGAAGTGGAACAGTAAAAAGTTCCCTGTATGTAGGATTTATACCTCTAAATGATCCTTAGGTTCAGAAGCAGAAAGTGAAGGCTAAGGCAGAGTTGTAAAGGGCCAGGTTAAGCATTGGAGGAATGCTAAACACTGAGCCAGTATGCAAAGCGAGGTGTTTTTTGTTTTGTTTGTTGGTTTGTTTTTTGTTTTGTCTTTAGGCAAAAAAATCTCAACACAGAAGCTCATGATAAGCTAAAGAACACATTTCAGAGAGCACAAACCACAAATATCTTTAGAGAAAAAGGTAGAAAAGTACTAAACATATAACCAAAACCCACAGGAACAAACCAAAACAAACCCTGAGCACGAGAAAGATTATGATTTCAAGTGTTACTTTATTATAACATTCAAAATGTTCAGTTTTCCACAAAACAAATTTTAAAACGTGCAAAGAAACAAGAAAATATGACCCATTCACAGAAAAATGAATAGAAACTATCATGAGGAATCAAGTCATAGAAGGTATTCAGCAAGACCTTTAATTCATCTGGCTTAAATATGCTCAAAATGCTAACATAGATCATGGACAAAGATTCAATAACACCAGGGGAATGATGTGCCCCAAATAGTATATATCTCTGAAGAGATACAAATTATAAAAAGGGACCAAACAAATTCTGGGGTTAAAAATTACAATAACTGAAATGAAGAATTCACTAAGAATTTCAACATCAGATTACAGCAGGCAGAATTAAAAACCAGAGAAGTTGAAAATAGGTCATTTAAAATTATCCAGTTTGAGGAACATAAAGATGAAGGAGTGAACAAAAATGAAGAGAGCCTAGGAGACCTGTGGGACACCATCAAGCATACCACATACAGATAATGGAAGTTGCGTAAGGAACAAGACAGAGAAATGATGTAAAAGAATTTTGAAGAAACTATGCCCAAAAAGTCATAATTTGATTAAGTACATGAATTTACACATTTAAGAAGCTCAGTGAACTTTAGGGAGGAAAAACACAAGAGGTCTACACTGAGACACTTTATAATAAAACTTTTAAAGGCCAGAGACAAAGAGAGAATCTTGAAAGCAGCAATGGAGAAGTGACTGTCATATACAAGGGAGACTCAGTAAGAAAAAGACTGGATTTCTTAGCAGGAACCATGGAGGCCAGATGGCAGTGGGATGACATATTTAAAGTACATAAAGAAAGAGAAAACCCATAATCCTATATCTGGCAAAACCATCATTCAAAAATAAAGAAGAGGGCTTCCCTGGTGGCGCAGTGGTTGGGAGTCCACCTGCCGATGCAGGGGACACGGGTTCGTGCCCCAGTCCGGGAAGATCCCACATGCCGCGGAGCGGCGGGGCCCGTGGGCCATGGCTGCTGAGCCTGCGCGTCCGGAGCCTGTGCCCCGCAACGGGAGACGCCACAACAGTGAGAGGCCCGCGTACCGCAAAAGTAAATAAATAAAATAAAGAAGAAGTTAAGACATTCCCAGATTAGCAAATGCTGAGGGAGTTCATCACTAGTAGATATGTCCTACAGGAAATGCTAAAGGGAGTCCTTCAGGTGGAAATGAAAGAACACTTGGCAGTAACTTGAAGCCACATGAAAAAATAACACAGGTAAAGAAATATATAAGCCAGTATTATTGTATTTTTCATCTGTGACTCCTTTTTCTTTCCCAATTTGATTGAAAGACAAATGAATAAAATGATAATGATAAATCTATGTTAAATGAGCACACAAAGTAGAAAGATGTAATTTGTGACACAACAACATAAAGGGGAGGAGGGATGGAGCAGTGTAGGATCTGAATTTTTATATACTTATGGAAGCTAATGTGATATGAATTCAACATAGATTGTTACAGGTTTGAGAGGCTAATTGTAAGCTCCAGGACAACCAATGCTAAAATAACTTTTAAAATATACAGAAAAGGAAATTAGAAAGGAATCAAAATCATACACTACAAAACAATCAAACACAAAAGAAGGCAGTTAATGGAGACCTTGAGGAACAAAAAAGATATGAAACATATAAAAGACAAAGCAAAATGGCAGAATAAGTGTTTCTTTATCAGTAATTTTTGTAAATGGACTAAACTCTTTCATTAAAAGGTAAATATTCTCGTAATAGAGTGAAAAACAAAATGCAATTATATGCTGTCTGGAAAAGACTCATTTTATATCCAGGACAAAAGTGAAAAGATAGAAAAGGGCACTCCAGGCAAATAGTTACTAAAAGAGAACTGAGGTATCTATGCTAAGATCAGACAAAATAGACCTTTAAGTCAAAAGTTGTTACAAGAGACAAGGAAGAACACTAAATATTGATAGAAGTGTCAACCCATCAAGAAGATATAAAACTTATAAACCTATGAACCTAACAACAGAACTCCAAACCATAGGAAGCAAACATTGAGAAGTGAAGACAGAAATAGACAGTTCTGAAATAATAGTTGGAGATTTCATTGCTGTACTTTCAATAATGGATAAAAACAACTAGGTAGAAGATCAGTAAGGAAACAAGGTAGTTGAACAACACTGTAACCAGCTAGATCTGATAGACGTAAACAGACTCTCCATCCAACAACAGCTAGCAGTGTTTCTGCTGAACAAATTTTCTCAAGAACTTTGTGGATCTTCTATAGATTTCAGTGGGGTTCACTCCTATAGACAAAAGCCACTTCTATGGTTCTTTTCCAGACAAACCCTTCTGGAAAACCCTTGGCCTCCCACTGAGATGGTAGGAAACAGTGACCAAAGCCTTGGCCTCCCGCTGAGATAGTAGGGAACAGTGACCTTAAGCTTCCTAGAGGACTTCTAATTTGGTTGATATCTGTGAGGCAAACGCTTATCTTCTTGAAAGGACCATTTTTGTGCCTGATTCCTTTACCTTTTAATCTTTCTGAGGTTTTAGGAAAAGGTTGTACAATCATAATCAACAGAGATTCAAGACTGTGAATCTCTTTATTCTAATGGGTTTTGCCCTTTGCAGAGGCTGAGAAATTTCAAAATTGTAAGGCCTTGGCTCCTTTTTGTTTAACAGTTCTTTCCCCAATTTATCTTTCTTTTCTCACATTTTATCATAAGCAGCAAGAAGAAATCAGGAGGCACTTTTAACACCTTACTTGGAAGTCTCCCTAAGTATAAAACCAGCTTTTAAGTATTTCCTTGTACATAACTCCAGGACATAATTTTGCTAAGCTTTCTATCACTACATAAGAAGAATCCTCTTCCTTCTGTTTCTAATAGCATGTCCCTCAATTTCTTCTGAGCCCTCACTGCAGGATACCTAAAATCTGGATTTCTTCTAACAGTCTGTCGAAGGTATATAGGCTTTCTATGTCATGCTCTTCAAAGTTCTTCTAGCTTCTGCTCACTTGCCTGATTCCAAAGCTGTTCCCAAGTTTTAGGTACCACTTCTAGGCACCAAAATCTGTATTATTTTTATATTATCCTATAATAGATTGCCACAAACTTAGTATCTTAAAAAAACACACACATTATATCACAATTTCTGTCAGGAGTCTGACATGGCTTAGCTGGGTCCTCTGCTCAAGGTCTTACAAGGCAGCACTCCAGGTGTTGACTGAGCTGTATTTTCATCTAGAGCCTCAACTGGAGAAAAGCTGCTTTCAGCTTATACATGTTGACACAATTCATCTCCTTATGATTTTAGGACTGTCCACAGTTCCTTGCCACATTATCTTTTCTGTAAGCCCTCCTTCAACATGGTAGCTTACTTCTTTAAGCCAGCGGGAGGGAAAATTATCTCTAAGGAAAGGCCGAGTCGCTCTTTAAGGTCTTTTCCCTGATTAAGTCAAGCCTAGCCAGGTTAATACTCCTTTTGGTTAATGCAAAATCAACTGATTTGGGACCTTAATTTCATCTGAAAAATTCCTTCATCTATGCTACATTCTATTAGCTAGCAGCAGGGGGAGGGCATTACATAGGCCTCGAATCATGGAGCTACCCTCATCTGTGTGCCAAGTGACAAAATATGTAACATGCTCAGCCCAGTGTTTGACCTATTCTAAGGGTTCAATCAATGTTAACTCCTCCTATCATTTAATGTTTTTAAAGCCCTGTTGAAACCACAGTCTCAGTGCCCAAAGGGATGTGGGACTCAATGAGGTAAATCCCACTGAAGGGGAGGAGGACCTAAAGGAGGTTTCCACCACTAAGCCAAGGGAGAATCTGATTCTCCTAGTAATAAGAGTATGCCTCACATTTTAGGAAAATCTGGAGAGAGGAGCTGTTAGTGGGGACTTGAAGAGCTAAACCGGAGAACTTAGAAGGAATACATATGAAGATTAGGTTCCAGGGAACTTTTCAGTGCATCAAGGTAGAGTGTAGGAAAGGAATTAAGGGAAGCATAGCCCAGGGAGTGTATGCCATGGAAACAAGTAGGATGGCTGTTATTTGGGGAGACATATAACCTTCAAGACATCCTTTTAGTTGGCCAAAGGGACTTGGAGTTTAGGTGGCTCAGGATTGCAGCTGAGCTATTCTGTACATGGAGTTCATTTGGTGCCTACACCTATTCCAGGTGGTAGAGGCAAATTTTCAGAGAGGATATCTAATTAAGATTGGCCTAGGAACCAAAGTAACCAGAAAAGTGGCAAGTGTAATGGTGAAAACATCATGAAAAGAGACAAGGGCTGCTCGAATGGGATGAATAAGGCCCAAGGGCCATAGGATCCTACAGGAC